>NC_141377.1:35647375-36266750 GCF_017979445.1 Akebia trifoliata | reverse complement strand
TTGGATTGCAGAAGTTGTTGGTCTGATTATATTTTTATTAATCTATAAATGTATTTCTTTTCCCTAAAAGAGCGAGATGTTTTTTTATTTATTTATAACTTTTCTAAAATTTCTCGATTTATTATTTATTTTTCATTTAAAAAGTAATACGAGAGAGCTTATGCCAATGCCTTGAGGCTCAATCTTTACAATGTCAAGGTGAGGTATATGGCTCAATCTTTATGACATTGATGTGCCTAAAACCAAAACTCTGCACTTAAAAACACTGTGAATTCATGATAAATATTTGAGATGGAAAAGCAGCTCTACTGTTATGTTTGTGCCTTCTATTTTGTTGGTTGCATTATATTGGAAGAATATACCAAGAGGGATTCTGTGGGTTCAATCATATTTTTGGGTAACTCTTCCCCTCGCGAGGATTTTGTCTTTTTGCACAGACTATTTATTCATAGCCAATATGTTTTTGTAAATGAAAAACCCTTTTGGGATGGGACTATAGTCCCTATGGTCGCAAGCCTCGACCCCACAGAAGTTTCCCTACGTGCAAGTCGGGAACCAACTTGTTTTAGTTTTCAATGAGGGAGATTTTTCAATTTTTCCGAGGGTGTAAGTGAGAGATCGTAACCTTGTTTTGACAAAAATAGTGAAAGGAACAGTTAAAACAGAGAGAAAAGGTTTAATTTGATTCATTAGCCCTAATTAGGCTATGTAAATATTACATAAGATAACTAAACAAGTGAAAAGACTAAAATAACCCAATAGGTTTATTTAACACTCCCCCTCAAGTTGGTGCGTGGATATCAACGATGCCCAACTTGGACAAGACATCTTCAAAGGAGGTTTTAGTAAGAACATCAGCAAGTTGTTGAGAGGTAGGAACAAAAGGAGTACAAATCTGTCCAAAAACTATCTTTTCTCTAATGAAATGACGATTAACTTCTATGTGCTTCATTCTATCATGTTGAATCGGATTTGCAGCTATGTTAATAGATGATTTATTATCGCAATATAGTAAGAAGGGGATCGGCACAGGAAGACATAAATCAACTAGTAAGATTTTGAGCCACAACAACTCGCATACTCCAAGTGCCATGGCTCTGTATTTTGACTCAGCACTCGACCGAGAAACCACATCCTGCTTCTTATTACGCCAAGTTACCACCGACTGTCACTGAACTAGCATAATCTGCATCTGTCCATGCCTCAATGCGAAGATGACCATGATTGTTGAATAAAATACCTCGACCAGGACATCCCTTAAGGTATCTAAGAATACGATAAACAGTAGCAAGATGAGATGTTTGAGGCGAGTGCATAAACTGACTTACAACACTAACAGCATAGGCAATGTCAGGGCGAGTCATAGACAGGTAGATCAATTTTCCCACAAGACGCTGATATTGGCCAATATCTGACACACTCCCCCTCAGAATCAGCCAACCTATGATTCTGCTCAATAGGAGTATCAACTGGGCGAGATCCAAGTTGACCAGAGGCGCTGAGTAAGTCAAGAACATACTTACGCTGAGAAATAAATATACCAGACTGAGACCGTACAACCTCAATACCCAGAAAATAGCGAAGATGTCCAAGGTCCTTAATCTCAAATTGACGGCCTAAGTAAGTTTTGACCTTGGTAAGGCCATCGGCATCATCTCCAATAAGAACAATATCATCCACATACACAATCAGAGCAACAGTATTGTCGTGGGAGTGACGCAAGAAAATGTGTGATCAGCAGAGCTCTGATGGAAATCAAACTGATGCATGGCCTTAGTGAAGCGCTCAGACCAAGCACGAGGAGACTGCTTCAGACCATAAAGAGACCGACGAAGACGACAAACATGTGTAGGAGAAGCAGAAGGAAGAAACCAAGGAGGTTGGACCATATAGACTTCTTCCTAAAGTTCACTATTGAGAAAAACATTCTTGATATTTAACTGAAAAAGAGGTCATCCGCGGATAGCAGCAACAGAAATGAGAACGCGAATGGTGGTCATCTTGGCAACCGGAGCAAAAGTTTCTTGATAATCAATCCCATAAGTCTGAGCATAACCTTTGGCCACCAGATGGGCCTTATAACGAGCAATGGAACGATTATGCTTAAGCGTGAATACCCAACGACAACCCACAGCTTTCCTTCCAGGCGGAAGAGGCACAATTTCCCAAGTTTGAGTCTTTTCAAGAGCAGTCAACTCTTCAATCATAGCTGCGCGCTACTCAGGATAAGCAATAACATCTGCAACAGTAGTAGGAAGAGAAACAACAGAAACAGAAGCAAGAAAACTCCGATAGGAGGGTGATAGTGCAGAGTTAGATATATAATTGAAAATAGAATAAGTACACGTGCGCTTACCCTTACGAGTGACAATAGGACGATCATCACAGGGAACAGATGGAGGCGGAGCTGGAGACGAAGAGGCGAGCTGGTCGGACATAAAGGTGATGGTAGTATCACGTGGACGTCGAAAGTAAACCTGCAATGGAGGAGAGGACGAATTGACGGGGGGTGGAGAGGGAGAAATAGACAGGGGAAGGGGAAATAAAGAAGGAAAATGATCATCAGATGAATCTAGAGGAAACCACTCAGTACCATGATCAAAACGGAAGGTCTTGATGGTACAACCAAATTGGGTGTGAACCATAGCAAGAAATTGCTTGAAGATCCCATAAACCTCACTCTTGTGTTTCATAAGATAAACCCAAGTGGTACGACTGTGATCATCAATGAACAAGACAAAATAGCGAAAACCAAGAGTGGATGTAATAGGGGAAGTACTCCACACATCAGAATGAATTAAGTCAAACATAGCAGGTGTAGTAGGATTCATACTAATAGGATAAGAAGAACGCACATGTTTAGCTAATTGACAAGTTTCACAAGAAAAATCAAGCACATTGTTATTATTAAATAAATTACAGAACATGTGTTTCAAATATCCAAAAGAAATATGGCCTAAGCGTAAATGCCAACGCATTACAAGAGCCTTATTAGATTGACTGCTAAAACTACTAAGTTGAATAGCAGAATGGGTGCTAGGGGAACCGGGAACATCCAGGAGATACAATCCATTCACTTCACGTCTAGTGCCAATCGTCCTCTTCGACTCCAGATCCTGAAAGACACAATGAGAGGAATAAAAGGTTACACTGCAGTTCAAGTTTTTGGTAAGACTACTAACGGACACCAGGTTAGTAGTAAGTTGAGGAACATGTAGTGTGTTAGTTAAGGATAAAGAGGATGTAACAGGTAAAATACCTTGACCAGCTATGGAAGACAAAGAACCATCAGCTAGGCGAACCTTGCGATGGCCAGAGCAAACACTATAGGTTTGAAATAGAGAGGACATACCGGTCATGTTATCTGAGGCACCAGAATCAATGATCCATGGTGAGGAAGTGGTGGAAACACTGTTTGCAAATGCAAAGGTACCTGAGTGAGCGAAGGTAGAAACCGGCTGAGATGAGGGCACGACTCTCTAGGATAAAGTGACTGCAGCACCCTAAAGGTAACAATACTCGATCAAAATAGATAAAAATTACTGTTAGAACAGCACTTTGCTGTAATCACAAGCCTCCGTAGGTATTTCCAATAACTGCTAAAACCCTCATATACCCCTTACGATGATTGAAATACAACAAATATTGACCTGCTGTAATTTTCAAGGATTATAATAGAAACTATTATATCATACAGGGTAGTCCTGGTGTTATCTACTGAAAAACAGGTCACCTGCTGTGATACGAAGAACAGACAGCCACCTACTACAATCGCAGAGGGCAAAAAACCAGTTGTTGTGATAAAGAATAACTCAAACAGCCACCCACTTGTGTCGCACAAGGCATATCAGCCACCTGATGGTGTCGTTTGCTCAAAACAAAACTCTTACTGTAATCGCAGGGCTCACACAGCAGCCTCCTAGCATCGTGAAACTTGTACGATGTTGTTGTGGGTGTCGCTATACCTAAAACAACTACTTTGAGGGTCGTAAGGTTCAAACGATGCCAAGATGAGTGTCGCAGGTCATCACAGGAGTGTCGCAGGTGATCACATGTATCACTGCTGTGATCGTAAGGTTCAAACGATGCTAAGATGAGTGTCGCAGGTCATCACAGGTATCACTGCTGTGAATACAGCATCCTTGCTACAACTACAGTCTGATCGCAGGCTTTGAATAGGTTTCAACTCCCTATCGCATCATCCTTATCGCATGAGTATCCGCAGAGAACCCCCGTAAGGGTGATATAAAATGAAGACAAGGGTTTTAGGGTGCTGTTTTTATGTAGAGATGGTCGACTGAGTTTGGTGTAGAAAAGGAAGAAGGTGAAGGTCGATGGAGACTCTGATACCAAGTTAAAACAGAGAGAAAAGGTTTAATTTGATTCATTAGCCCTAATTAGGCTATGTAAGTATTACATAAGATAACTAAACAAGTGAAAAGACTAAAATAACCCTATAGGTTTATTTAAAAGGATCTTATCATCGCCCATGGACTTTGATCAATCTTGCCGAACCACGTAAATCTTGTGTTTCTTGATTACTTTCTTATTTGTTGCATTGCATAAATCACTAGATCTAGGGACCGGTGGCACATTTACCTGTTGCTACCCTCAAAGTGGTCTGAAACTTCATCGACACCTTTACCCTAGAATCTAGAGTGACTTGAGACATCATTCTGTTGTGACAGAAGCCTCCATTTTTTTTTTTTTTTTTTTTTTTTTTTTTTTTTTGGGGGGGGGGGGGGGGGGGGGCACTCATGATTGGATTCATTATGTTGAAGGTTGAGGTTCTTAATACAAGAGGGTATCTGGTAATGAGTTCAAGTTTTGTGTTATAATCTACCTTGTCTAAGCCATGCAAACAGAAACCAATTAATTTTTGCAAGATTTAAGTACTGTTGCATAACATAAAAATTTGCACCCGAACACAATGCAGACATTTAAGTACATCTACACCTAAATGAAGATAACACCAAACACCCATGACCCAAAACATGAAACTTGCAAGTACCACCCTTGTATATCACACTAATGTGTACTACTATAGCATGAGAAGCTAAAATTAAACATTCCATCATTATATAGGACTCAGGTTATAAGCAAACCAGAATGGGTAATGCAGTACTAGCTTTTCATTGCTTATGAACATAGTCCCAACATTTACAGCTTAATTTTTTCTCATGTTCTGACGTAAAACAATATGTCTTCTCAAGATTCAAAAGTAATGTAGTTAAATTGCTCGACATTCACCCAACATTTGTAGGCCACCTTATTTTTGATGAATTATCTATGATAAAAATAAAATAAAATAAAATAAGATAAATGCAAATGTAGGATTTCAAATTTGCCTAAGATGTACCTAGTAACATCCTTTAGTTAGGATGACCTAAACAGGCACATCAGGTGGGTAGTCCTGTGAATGTTTCTTGACCGTCTCTCGGAGTAATCTCTCCTGCTCGCATAGGTTGGGCGGTGGAAGATCATAAACATCTGTGAACAGGTCTGCAAGTGGAGGCTTTTCGACTTTCTCTGCCATCTGGATTGCTTGTAACAGCTGCAGTGGTGTGTGATCAGTCAAATGTCAACATTAATGATCAAAGCCCACCTAAATTAGACTAAGAGAGGCTATGGAAATATGAGTCTAAGAATAATACCTCCTTTTTCACATTGTTTCGAAGCTCTGATTCGTCTATGTCGCTCCACCAACCATTCTTTTCAACCCACTTTCTAAATCTAGTGACAGGATCTCGTGCCAGTCTCCAGTGTTCGATTTCATTGACAGAACGATACTTGGTTGAATCATCCGATGTAGAGTGGTGTCCCACTCGATAGGTGAGTGCCTGTTGGTTACAAAACCAAAGAGAGAAATAAGAAATGGACTTTACAAGTCCAACTGTTATGACGTTGAACACGCCAACAATTTTTTATCAAAAAAGAGAGCCACTATTGGCACCCCAACTTTTACTTATTACACCCCAAATAAAAATAAAGGAAATAAGTGAATGATTGATAATAAGTAAAAGTTGGGGTGCCAATAGAAGCTCTCTCATTTTTTTCGCTAGATTACTATTTTTCGGGGTTTAAGAATTTTTAGAACCCTAATCATAAATGTAAACCACTACTGAAATTGTTTGAATGAGTGTTATAATGTTGATATAATAATTTGAGCTAAACCTTTTTAATGTTTGAAGAGTGTTTTAATCTTTAATGAAGGTGTGATAAATAGTTTAAGAAATTGGGGTGTAATAAGTAAAAGTTGGACAGCAGCTCCAAAAAAAAGCCTGCAAACAATTATTGCAAGTCAAGAAGAATATCAATTGCACCTCAACTAGGACAGGTCTGTGTTCACTTATGGCCATTTCACGAGCTGCATGAACTGCACTATAAACGGCAAGGGCGTCATTCCCATCTACACGGATACTACGAATTCCATATGCCCGACCTTTGACAACGGTACCATCACCTGACAATTCCAACAACCAGACACAATGAGCCTCATTGTTTAACTAAGAATATTGGAAAGAGGTAACTATCGGAATATGAGAGTGCATGGTGTGCAGGACAGTACTTCGAAATTGTTCCGACGTGGGGGTACTAATGGCCCACCCATTGTTGCGACATATAAAGATTACCGGTGCCTCCATAACAGCTGCAAAATTTAAGGCAGCATGGAAATCTCCCTAAAACATAATCCACAGTATTAGAATATAAAGAACCAGAAGACCAGGTTTTTGTTCAGATGAAGCTAACTTACACGACTATTTATATTGGGTGAATCTCCATTTCGCGCGCTGAATATGACGAAATTCCGAGTTTGGTACACTGTTCATTTAATTCCCAAACACATGCATTTGTCATTTTTATAACCTAAGAACTCATGAGTTCGTTACTTTTAATATCTACGAATTCATAGATATACTAGCGAATTCGTTGATTATAAAAGTGACGAATTCACTTGAAATGCATGTTTTGGGAATTAAAATGAACAGTGTACCGAAATTGGAATTTGGACATAAGTTGCGCAAGTTATGGGAGAAATCCCATTTATATTTTAGAGATTCTATTGCCACACCAACTTTTGCCAATGCCACACCAATTCATATGTAAATCACAAAAGATGAACACACATCTTGAGATGGCATTAGTAAAAGTTGGTGTGGCAATAGAAGCTCTCTTATATTTACCTCACTCGTGCCACCATCCCCAATATAAGTGACTGTACATGCATGTTTTGTATCCATCTTCAGTGAATAAGCAGCTCCAACAGCATTGGGAAGCTGTGTACTGACGAACACACAATAATAAAGTTATTTTGAGGTAAGCACATTTTACAGTAGAGATTATGTAACTCGCTAATAATATACATGGCCCATGTCATCTTACGCGATTGTTGAAGACACAGTGAAGTAATTCAGCTGATTTGACCCATAATGGATTGGCATCTGCCGCCCTTTCCCATAATCATACTTGTTCCCAAAGCACTGATTTGCAAATTGTCGTAAGGTAAAACCACGCCATAAGAGAACTCCAGGTTCCCTATACTGCATTTACATCATAGTTGTCCACTCACATTATTCCCCATAGTATATGATTGATCAAACAAGAGAAGGCGTGGATAGAAATACTTAGTGAACAGGGTAAGAAAACTAGAAAAAGGTATAATCCATGCCTACGCTGTATGTATGCACACAAAATAATTTTGGCAAACCACTGGACACCACTAGTCGATCTTCTAGGAGAGAAGATATTTAGGTAGGATGGTCATTTTCAACGAAGACTGATAATAGTTGTAGAAGAAGTATGCAAGTTGAAGGTTCTGAGAGAGAGAGAGAGATGAGAACCAAAAAAATATGTGGATTTCAATAGAACAGATTTGAAAACACTTGAATTAACATAATACATGAATTTAGACATAATTGAATGGAGGACCCTGAATCGCTCAATAGACCCTAGACTTTTGAGGTAAGGCTATGATGGTGATGATGATTCAATAAAATGTAATTGATAGAAAAACGGATTTATTCTATTGAATCAATTTGCCAGTATATGCCCTTTAAGGAACCAATCTATTGTGGGTCTACAGCACCCAAATTTAAGCACAATTATTAATGTACCTGAGGAAAGACAATGTCATCAAGGGTGAGTGCAGCAGCTGATGCGATGTTGATGGCCTCTTCTCCTATTGTTGTGAGGTAGAACGAAATTCTTCCTTGCCTCTGTGCTTCATAGAATATAGTGTCCATAATCTGAAGAGTAACCATTTCGCTATACACTTTTACAGCAACTTCCTTGTTTACCTAATAAATGTGACATCAAGAATTTATCTAGTCGGTCATTATTTAGAGGTAGATTGGGTGTCTCATAAAGCTGAAAGACGAATTATTCGCCTAAAAAAAGAAAAGGAGAGATACCTGTTGGAAACTGCTGCCTATAATTGTCTGTCCGTTGTCATCAAGAACCCGATAGCAATGTGTCCGCTTCTCAGGGGACTCAGATATGAATTTCAATTGGGAGGTGAATGTAACCTGTCCCCCAGGAAAATCCAAGACCTGCCACAAACAGAGAATTCTAATTTGCGTGGGGTCTTTAAAAAAAATTTAGGAGGAAAAAACTCCTTCTATACATCCTAATTTCAAGAGTAAGGGTGTGTTTGAAAACAGTTTGTTGCGGTTGAGAGTTCACAGCTCACACGAGTTGATTAATATTCCATGTTTGGAAGGGTTAACTGACGCAAGTTGCCAACATCTCAACTCTCTACTTACCTATTTTACATGTGTTTCAACTTTCATCGAAAAGGTTCACAACTCTCATCGTCGAAGCTCTCTATGTTTGTTCTTCGTGTTTACTACAAGTTTCCAGGAAATTAAATAAGATTCAAGCCATGATAGACAGGATTCACCCCAGTGACTCACCGCCCAGCGAAAAGAACTTGATGTCCGAGAAAACCAACCCTTCCAGCACCTGAAAATTTATGATCATGGTTTACCCACACCATCAATAGCATTAACTCTCTCTCTCTCTCATTTGTTTCTTGAAGAACAATTTTAGGGTTGTATGATAGAATTTATTTTTTAAATGATTTGATTTTTCTTTTCTCGTTGGAGTTTGGGGAAGAAGTAAAAGACAAGGTGAACTCTCTAACAAGCAAACACAGAAGTTATAATTAACCTTTAGAGTCAACTTTCAGAAGTTGAACTTCTAAGAGTTGACCTCCTGAAAGTCGAACTCTCACCGTGAACTCTCACGTTTCAAATAAACCCTAAATATCCAAAATATGACCGATCATGGAGAGGTGATGGAAATGAACGATCATTTATGTCCCTTAATGCAACATGGCCCCATCGACACATTAATCTTGATGACTAGATCAATAAGTTACGTTCCAAAAGATAATTATGATTGAAATATCTTGCACATCACTAATGTTCTAGCTCAATGGGAGCCATATATGCAAATGGCCGCTGAACTAAGGGTGTTTTTTATTTAGGGCTGTCAACGGATAGGTATTCGATCGGATAGTGCTTTATCCGAATTCGAATCCGAAAAAAAATAGTAATATTCGAATTCGAATTCGAATCCGATCGGATATCACTAACCACTATTCGAATTCGCATCCGAAAGAATTATCAGATATCCGAAAATATTCGATTCAAATTTAAATAATAAAAAATCTTTGATTTTTTACAGTTAATTTACATGTAAAATAGAGTTAAAGAAAGTAAAAATTACCTGAAAAATAGAATTTTTTCTGGCAAGGGAACACCTAATTCATAGCTAATTGATACGAATGCATCTTTTAAAATTATACCATTGATGACATTGTTTGGGAAGTGCTTGTATACAGAGGTGAAAGTGTACCATCACAGACGACGAGCTCCCAAACCTTCTTCCCTCTAATATCTAATATTGGTCTTGAATCTCATAACTATATTTCTGATTTTAGTTGTATTGAAGTTCAGGCTCGCCATGAAACTCACTTGCAGATTATTTGCACACTTTAAGTTACTACCGAGCCTGTTCATTTAGTAAACATGAGTGCCCGACTCTTTCAAAATCCAGCTCGTCAGATGAACCAGGGAGAAGGGAAGAAAGGTTAGTCTTGCCTTATCTCGTCTTACAGAGAAAGAGAAAGAGAGAGAGAGAAGAGAGAGATATTGTCTCTATTAAAAAGAGAGAGAGAGTGAGAGAGATATGTCTCGTCTTACAGAGAGAGAGAGAGTGAGAGTGTGATGTCTTGTCTTTATTAAAGAGAGAGAATGTGAGTGAATTTTCTTATCTTTATTATAAAGAGAGAGAGAGTGTGTGAATTGTCTTGTCTTTATTAAAGAGAGAGAGAGAGAGAGAGTGAATGAGGGATCTCTTGTCTTTATTAAAAAAAAAAGAGTTATCTTGTATTTCTTATTAAGAGAGAGAGATTGTCTTTTTATATATATATATAAAAAAACATTAATTAAGACAAGACACATCTGTTTTCGTTTATTTATATATATAAATAAACGAAAACAGATGTGTCTTGTCTTAATTAATGTTTAAATATATATAAAAGAAGAGAGAAGCATTCGAATCGGATGTAGTGATATCCGAAATCTATTCGAATCCTAAAAATACATCCGAATTCGAATCCGATATCCGAAAATTTCGGATTTGACTTCGGACTCAGATTTCGGCTATCCATTGACAGGCCTAGTTTGATTGCACATGTAAAATAAGTAGGAAAAAATCCACCCTTTGTTAGAGTTCATTGAAATATCTTGCACATCACTAATGTTCTAGCTCAATAGGAGCCATATATGCAAATGACCGCTGAACTAAGGGTGCACATGAAAAATAAGTAGGAAAAAATCCACCCTTTGTTAGAGTTCATTTTCCAACCTATCCCGTTGAAAAAAAAAATCTACCCACGAAATCCCACCCCCAAACCAAATCCTAATCCATTCTTCTTCTTCTTCTTCTTCCCCACCATCACAATCAAAATCGCCACCATCATCATCACCATAGTCATCGTCGATGCCATCTACGACCACCTTCATCCTCCTTCTTCTTCTTCTTTCTCCTCATCCTCCCCCTGTCCTAACCCTGTTCTCTCTCTTTCTCTCTCTCTCCTCTCTTTTTTTTTTCTCTAATAGTTTTTAAATGCAGTCAAACAATGTAATTTGATTTTTCCACCCTACCTATTTTCCACTTCAATTTTTCCATGGATTTCAAATTCCATGGAAAATGACTTTCCATGCAATCAAACACACCCTAAATGTAAAATGACTAGAAGTATAAGCTCTTAAAGTTCAACCTGATTGCCACCATTAATCCAGCACCCTTGGTACTATACAAATTCTAATATAAAGTCGCTCCTCTAAAAAGAACCTTTTAAATGGGCCAATTGCTAAGACTAGTTAGAGGAACGCTGGTTTAAATAAAATATATATAACAAGCCGTATTACATGTAATAAAAAGTGAACGCTTAGTATTTCTTATAGCTAATTAATCTTCTAAATCAGTAAAAGGCCAAGCTTAGATCGATTTTGCAAAAATTGGGACTCATTGAAGAACCAGTCTTAGTTCTTGAGGACCCCTGCTTTGATTTCAGACTTTTTTCTAGTAAAATTTTATTAAATTATTAGTCTCAAATTCAAGCAAAAAAAAAACACCAATCTTCACTATGTACCATATCTATGAAAACCCATTTCCTTTTATTTTGTTTAACCATTACAGAAAAAATTCCTACAAAACTCTGGATTAGAAATAAGTTACTGCGCATAAACTGTTTGATTTCAGAATTTTTTTTTTCTACTAAATTTTTTCTTAAATTATAAGTCTCTAATTGAAAAAAAAAAAAAAAACCTACCAATCTTCACTATGTACCATATCTTCAAAAACCCATACTTTTATCTTGTTAAAAAAATTAGAGAAAGTTTTTTATACCAATCTCTTGATCAAAAATAAGTTAATGCACATAAACTGTTTGAGAATTTTCTAAATGAAAAGAAACTAGAATACCCAACGTAGAATTACCCGATTTTCTTCATCATGGTACGGCAAATCGATTTGTTTCTCAGCTTCAATCGATTCGAAACGACGAAAGGATAAAAGGGATGCTGGATTTCCTAAAATTGAATCTGGGTTTCTACAAATTTCACCAATTCTTCTTGTGGTCGTGGGTGAGGAATCATAGTGGTTGAGAGACAAGGTCCACGAACTATGGTTGAAAAATCTCAACAATCCCATCTGTCTTTTGACATAATGGGCAATGTTTCTTGATCTTGTGAACCAGAGAGCCATGAAAGAAGGTTGACGAGATTACTATCGTAATCACAAGAAAGGGGAGAAGTGCCAGTGAGGTTAGTGTTGCAGCTTTTTTTTTGTTGACGAAGGATAGAGTGCACTAAACCCTAAACTGTAAAACCCAAACGAAAAAGTTCCAACTCCTTCTCCATCGCCACATATTAATTGGAAAGAAACGTCGAAAATGTGATCATCTCTAGTCGTATTTACCAAAGATTGAATGACCGGAAAATACGCCCTAAAATCTTGTTTTGTTGGTTAATTGAAGACTGGGTAAAGAAAGAGGAAGGTAAAAGTAAAACAAAGTCCTCAGTAAATAAAAAAATTACACGGCGGGCTCAAAAATCTGTGGGGTGCCTTTAACACGAATGTGGTCAAAATATCATTTTCTATCCTAAATTTCCCTTTCAAACAACTTTAAAAGCTCTAATAGATGAGCCTTCCACGTTTTGATGAATATTTAAGATATCTCTTCTTTTAAAATTAATGAGATGCCCCTTGACCTTGGTCTCTTCTCTTATGAAATAATGAAAAATGACCTAAACCAGAAAAAAAAAACCTCTTACTTTGTCTTCCCTAAATTAGTCATCTTCAATCCTTTCAAATGATGATGATAGTGACGATGAGGAACATATTCATAGTTATGATGACGATGAGAATGATGTGATGATAAGGACGGGGGTGATGATGATGATCCTACAATAAACATCATTGCCATCATGTTGATTTTTAATTTTTTTTTCAAAATTAATTATCTTAAACATTTTTTATTAATCTATAAGTAAAGACCAATGCCAAGCTCAAGCTCAAGGTCAAGGGACATGCCATTATTATAAAGAAGGTGGATGGCCATTATCATTAAAAAAAGAAGATGTTGGAATATATAATTTCAAAAAAATGGTATTTCTGGGAGACGATTTTCTTGATGATTTAAGGGGTAATCTAGGTATTTTATATAAAATCACTTCAAAATCTACTTCTAAGGACATTTTTTTTATATATAGATATATCCTAAAGGGACCAAATTCTAAGTGAGGGGACCTAATGGGAAAAAAAATTAAAAAAGGGCCCACTGAGTCATTGTCCCAATAAATAGGTATAAAGGAAAAAATCCTAACCTGAATCAAGCAATTCAATCGGATCAAATCCAAATTAAGTAAAATCAAAATGATTTGAATATGGTTTATCTAATAGAATCCGAATATGATTCAAATTAAAATCCAAGGTAAATAATTTCATATATAAATACAAATATACTCAGACTTGACCCGAACCTCGCCCATTTTAGACCCTACCAAGCAAGGCCAACTTGGAAGGATTGTAAACCAAGTTGGACTGGACTTCTTTATGTCGAGCATGGTTCGAGTGGGGATTATTATAAGTTGGTTTGACAATTAGGATTCTCTATTTGAAAAATGAAATCAAATGTATAATTTTTAAAACATGGACTAAAAGATCCTTTGATGGAAAATGCAGACCTTTCGATCATTTTCAAATATTTTTCTTACTATGGCATTAATACCCATAAATACATTTTAAAACATCATTCGAAATTTTGTAAAGAAATGTTTCCTTTTCATGACACATGACCATCATACCCTTACACATTTTTGGTAAGTCTTTGAGATACCTTCATGTTCTAAAACTAATGTCATGGCCCTTGACCTTGATATTCTCTTATAAACTAATAAAAAATGATTTTCAAAATATTCATTTTTAACCTTTTGAATGGTAATATCAAAACAATGATGATCATCGTCAAGAGGTTGAAGAGGATTTAGTTTGGGAAGAAAAATCAATGGTTTTAGATCATTTAAATATTTTTTACAAATCTATAAGAGAAGACTGAAGTCAAAGGACATGTCATCAATTTCTAAACATAGGGTTATCCCAAATATTCACCAAAAGACCATTAGGTCCATATTTTTAAAACCTTGGGCATTTGAGGTCATTTCCCATTCCATGTTTTTTTTACATTGCACATCGTTACAACCATAATTAGGGTTGCAACTTGGGCGGGCCAAACTCGGACCCGATGAGTTCAACCAGACCTAGGGTTAGGTTTGGGCAAAAATTAAATTACCGAATCAAATTAGGTTGGGTTTAGGCATAGACATCGGGTTGCCCGGTTTGTCCGAACCCGAACTTAATATTGTTATGGTTTAAAAATATTTGCTTCTTTCTCATTTACAATTCACATTTCAAACTTTAGTTAATCATCACCTTTTTCTTTACATTTGCGTGAATTTCATATATATGAACTTCGAAAGATATTTTTAGGATAAATAACTGTAAACTTTATATAATTTTTTTATATACCACTTATCTTTATATAAGCCATTATCATACTAAACTACCTAGAATTAATGAGGAATGAGAGCAACTCCATCAAGCATTTTATTGTGGAGAGCAATTTTGCTTATTTGAGGGATATTCACTCCAACTGTACTTAGCCAAAATGACTCTCCACAAATTCAGTTACAGTAAAATGTTTTACAACTGCCATTGTTTTACCATCAATAAGTAGAGAGAGAGAAAAACTCACTCTCTTCTTTTGACTCTCCCACTTTCCCTCTCTCCAAAATATTTCAAATTAGAGAGCCAAAGTCCAACTGTGTTGGAGTGCTTTTGGAGGGTTTTGTTAAATGACAGTTGGGAGAAGATACAAAATCCGAGCTCTAGTGCATTGGAGTTGCTATGAGCCAACCCAACCAATCTGACTTGGGTTGGGCTTGAGTTTAGCATTTCATGATCGAGATCTGGTCCAGTGTAGGTTGGGCCGGTCCGGCCTTCCACAATCCGGCCCGACTCGCCTAAGTTGCAGCGCTGGCCTTAATACGTGGGCGGCACTCATACTTAATTAGAAACAAAACGATTATCTCGTTTTCTGCGATACATTACCGTTGCATTTGATAAGCTCAGGTTCCAAGGACTTTCGTATAATCTCTCTCTCTATCTCTCTGGATCTAGGGAGAAAGCCAGAAACAGTGACGAATCGAAGAGGAAAAAAGGGTTAATCAGAAGGGTTTGATCTCATTTGATTACAGGGGAAATAAAAGACACCAAAGGTCTCTTTTTTGGTTCAATTAGTTACTTTTTTTTTTTTCCATTTTTTTCTTCCATCTTCAGAACAACTCGTAGATACATTGTTCTTCCTGATTTATATATTGTGTTTCATGTTGGATGCCTGAAATATGAGTTCTGTTTCAGATCTCTCTGCATTTACTTCTCATAAATTTATTAGATTGTTCATAGGTTGTAAAATTCCCTTTTCAAAAGACATTTTTTTCTTTCTTTCTAGAAAGTAGATTTGAGACACAGAATAAATATAATTACGATGTAAATGACATAGGGTTCTAGAAAAAGTTATTCTGAATCATGGGTAAGATTCTATTATACCAATGTGATGGAGTAATTTTGTACAAAGGGTCTAAAAAAGGTAGGATAGAGGCTGAAAATTATGTGAATTGGAAATAATAACAAAAGATTGAAGTTTTATGTTTGGATGAAAGAAATGGACCTAGATAGAGTTGAATGACAATATAGGATTCATGTTGGGTACCCCAGCATTTGGTATAAGGGTAGATAACAAAGAATTAAGTAGAAAGATATTAATTGGAACTCAGTTTGGATTTTGTTGTTTTGGTTTTAAAATTGCTCAATTCTCCTACATTTTGGCACAAACTTATTGCGGCTTTAATTTGCATTGAATTATTATTACTTGTAGATCTTATGGATTCTGTCAATGGAAAAAACTTTGAAGCAGGCAGCCCGCTTCAAAATTTTGAAGGAACCCTCTCCGTTGGATTACACGTGGCATTTCCAAGGAGGTGTTTCATACTTTGGTGGAAATGTAGGGTTGTGAAATAAATTCAAAACGCCAGGTGTCTTGTAATGAGGAGGGTTCCTTCAAATTTTGAAGCGGGCTGCATGCTTCAAGGTCGGACTCTCTGTCAATGGGTTTTGTTTATTACTACTATGGCATCTGTTCTAATTTGACAGATTTAAAGCAAACCCCACCATCATTGCTTCATAAACAATAGTCCAGAAGAGGAAGGGATTTTAACCTCTTTTATTTAATTTCCATCTTTATGTTATTGTTATTTATGTTGGAAGCTATGTTATTGTTAATTTTGGAACTAGTGTGTCTTGATACGGTTTTTCCTTTTGATTTCTTGATTGTTGCTTTTTCTTTGACTACTAAGAAATTTTGAATGGTGAAGTTGCCAACGTTCTAGTCTTTATAATTATTCTAGAAGATATACGTAATTTAACCATACAATTAGCCATTTCAGATTAGCGCATTTAACACTTCATGAAGAGAGAGCTTTTGGAACTTCATTTTGCCAACCATAGTTCCCATAATACAAATTGATGGACCAATGTCCTCATGTATGAACGTTGAAATTGTTGAATTAATATTCACGTGCTTCGATGCTATAATTGGCATCTGTCTTTGCATAGAGGTCTTTTCTTAACAAATGGAAACAAAATACATATGAAATATCTTTGTGGGAGATAAGTTATTGAACATGAGATTCTAAAACTCTGTGTATTCAATTGAGACTTGGCCTCGCCTTTTGAGATTTATATTTTTTTAACTGGGTCTAACTTCAAGATGGTGAGTAGTTAATTATTAATGGAAACACAGACATGTGACACCTTTTATGCAAATAGAAATTCTATAACAAGGCGCTTCATGTTTTTCTCCACCACAGGAGTTGGATAGAAAATAACAATTTTCACACATTTCATACACATCTACCGTCAAATTATTCCTCAAAGTTCTATTTCTTGTATGAAATTTCAAAATAAAATCTGCTCTTTTCTATAATATTTGAATGTTCAAATCAAAACTCTATGTTTTTGCACCAAGTTGTTGCAAACTCTTTAATATTTTGCAAGAAATAAATGGATTTTAATGAGTTACACTTTAAATACTATTTCTGACGTTGATTTTGTTTATTCATTTAACTTATATATTGTATTACCTGCATTTACATCTGACTTTTGGGTGTGCAGTTAACCCTGACATTTGCAACTGAAAGACAAGAATGGATTCTTGCTGAATATCTACTATAATGAAAGTTGAAGAAAATATCATGGGCATGATTGCAGTAAAATGCTTTTAAGCTCCGTCTGGGACAAAACTTTGGGCTGTTTTTACAGCAATGAAAGGAGGGAATTCTAATAGATTGAGAAGTGGTAAAAAACTCTCTATTACTCTCACTGCTCTCATTGGTACAACCCTTTTTCTTTGGTTATGGGAGAAAACTCCACTTGTCACAACTTTGCTATCTGCCCAGGATCAGTTCATGATGCCTTCTGGTTCGTATCTCATCAATATATTCCACTTTAATCCTAACATTGTTATATATATATATTTAAGCTATTATGGGAAATATTGTTTTCTATCCATTAAGGCTATATTGAAATAAGGCAAATCTAGAAACGGAATATTAGAAATGAAGGCCCATCTTGTTACGCCTGCAAAGTCGTTAATTCACAAAGTTATGTATTGCAATTTTTGCATCTCGAAACTTTGCAAACTTTTGCACTGATTTTTGTCTTGACGAAATTTTATGATGCCTCTTAAAGAAAAACACGGGAACAAGTACAAGTTTACTGCGATTTGCAGTCATCGGAGGGTGACTAAACAATGAAAAAACTTGTGGTAATTTGTAGAGGGGCAACCAGCAACGGATGCATGCAAATCTATGCTTTTTGCAGATTTACGACAGTTCACCTACCAAGAAGGCCCAAAAAGAACAAAGTTATAATTTTGGGAGGAAGATAGAAATTGGCATATCCTTTTAAGACAATGAGAATCCTTGGGTCAACTCATTTTGAAGATGCAAGAAGCGGTCTTTTTTTATTTTTGGTCATCCATCTTTAGAGGCATTCATTTTGAGGATTTTGTATTTAGTTGAAGGAAATCGTAAAAGGAATTGGGTTACCTCTGTGCAACATAGTTTGTTGTCTTTTGAGGGTGGGATTCTTCCTCCCAAGTTTTCTCTTCTTGTGTTTGGTGTTTCCTCCTTTTCTTAGTTAATTAATCTTTACGTAAAAAATATGTGAATTTATATTACACTCCCTATAAATATATATCTAAGTTTGTTCTTTTTATTGGTTTATCTTTAGCTTTTGGATTTTTCTGTGATGGTGCAGAGATTCTCATGAATGCTCCAACCGATCCATTAATATCTATAAAGTCAAAGGAACACAGTAAGGAAGACTTGTCAAATGCAGCTGTGAAAAGAGAAAAAATAATCACTCAAAGTGAACAAGGTTTTGATGTAGCACCAATCGGCTCTGCAACCATGAGCTCTCGTAGAAAGAGAGATGTTAGTGGTTTGACACCATCTTCCACCAAAAATGAATGTAAGAACAAAAGTAGTGTCTCTTTGTATGATTGTTGCATCTTTGATTATCTTTTAATTCCTATCTTAGCAATCAAGAACGATTTG
This sequence comes from Akebia trifoliata, assembly GCF_017979445.1. NCBI lineage: Eukaryota > Viridiplantae > Streptophyta > Magnoliopsida > Ranunculales > Lardizabalaceae > Akebia > Akebia trifoliata. The sequence continues at coordinate 36,248,004 of NC_141377.1, read as the reverse complement.
ATGATGAGAAATTATGTGATAGCTCCCAGTTTGTTAGATTACAATACTTGTGTGTGTGCATGACTGATTGATATGGGTTTTTTCAATTTGCATTTCTATGTTTGCTTACAATTACTAAGATATAGTGACAAGTCTTATAATTATCAGATAATCCAGTACTTTAAATATCCATATGTGCTTTGTTACTAATTTGATTTACATTCAATGGGCTTTGGTTTTGCTGCACCATCACAGCTTGTAATTATGCCAAGGGTAAATGGGTCGCAGACAGCAAGCGACTGTTATATTCAGGATTTGGTTGTAAAATGTGGTTATCAGAGATGTGGGCTTGTAGACTGAACCGACGCACAGATTTTTCCTATGAGGGGTTCAGGTGGCAACCTGAAAATTGTGAGATGCCGGATTTTAAAGGTTCAACATTTTTGAGAAAGTAAGTATCTTCTTTATTATTCCCACTTACTTTTTTGAACAAGGCTAATTCTTAGGTAATTTTATATGAATTGGTGTGCTCCTAATAAAAGTTGGTGAGGCAATAGAAGCTCTCTCTTTCTCTCTTTCTCTCTCCATTTGAATAGGTTGACCAACCACTTTCTACAATAAGAGCTTTAGTGATGCCGAGAATTGGGATTTATGATGAAATGTTGTGATCTAATGGTGATAATGGATTCTAGGATGCAAAACATGACGGTTGCTTTCATAGGGGATTCCTTAGGAAGGCAACAGTTCCAGTCTCTAATGTGTATGGTTACTGGTGGTGAAGAGAGCCCAGAAGTCGAAAATGTCGGAAGGCAGTATGGTCTAGTCAAAGCTCGTGGTGCTATTCGTCCGGATGGTTGGGCTTATCGATTCCCAAGCACCAATACTACCATCCTCTATTACTGGTCTGCAAGCCTATGTGATTTGGAGCCCCTAAACATCACAGATCCGGCCACTGACTATGCCATGCATCTTGACCGGCCAACAGCATTTTTGAGCCGTTACATCCACCAATTTGATGTCTTGGCTCTTAATACGGGACACCATTGGAACAGAGGGAAGCTCAAAGCAAACCGTTGGGTTATGTATGTGGACGGCATGCCCAATAACGATAAGAGCCTTGCGGAGATCGGGAATGCCAAGAATTTTACGGTTTTTAGTGTCGTCAAGTGGTTGGATTCTCAACTTCCCCGTTATCCACGACTCAAGGCTTTCTTCCGGACCATATCGCCTCGGCATTTTCTTAACGGGGATTGGAATACGGGGGGTAGCTGTGATAATACCACACCGTTGTCTCGTGGAAGTGAAGTTTGGCAAGATGCATCGAGTGATGTTGTTGTTGAAGGTGCCGTGAGGGGAACGAAGGTTAAGATTTTGGACATTACTGCTATATCTGAGCTGAGAGACGAAGGCCACATATCCCGTTATAGCATTAGACCAACGGAGGGTATGCAGGATTGTTTGCATTGGTGTCTTCCGGGAATTCCCGACACATGGAACGAACTTCTTTTCGCTCAAGTATAGGCCGTCCCATGTCGTATAGTTTATCGATTGTTTTTTTGCTCTATTCTTTGATGCAACTTCACTTGCTGACCGATTGATAAGCAGAAGCAGCACCTCATTCAAGTAATTCTGTCATCCCTCCCTCTAATTTACGTTGGAAATGGCATTCTTGTAATTTTAGTTCGATCTTTTCATAGCATTTTTTATGCAATGAGCGACTGCTGGAATGGAATTGAAAAAAAATGAGGGGTATGACTCTTATTGCAGACTGAATGACGAAGTATGTTGCCGCGAAGCTGTTAAATGTATCATATCGTCATATTATAATTTGTTAGAAGAGGATTGATGGTCTTGCATCGATTTAAGTTCTTTATGTTATTTTCTGGATTTGTACAAGAATATCCCACTTATTAATTTTTGAAGAAGTATCCCATTCTTTGATTAAGCTTTTGTTCGGTTGTGTTTTTTGAATTACTGAATTTATATCCTGTACATTAATCATCTTTTAATCATGAATGACGATGAACATTATTTAAAAGTTAATTTCTTGGATAGGTCTGAAACTAAGCAAAACCGTAAATTAGTTTCATTAGAAGGTTATATCATATACATTTTTCGATAGATATAAAATTTTATTTAATTTTTTTTTTTTAAAAAAGGCAGAAAATGAGACCTAATTCTTTAAGAGAGTTGCTATTGCCATGCCAACTGCGTGCAAATTTTTGGTGATTTATATAAGAATTGGTGTGGCATAAGTAAAAGTTGGCGAGGCAAGGAACCAGGGAGGCATCAATATAGCGTGTGTGAATTATCAAATGTTCGATCAATTTACACCTCTTGAGTTTACACTTGCAACAAAAGGATTTTTCCAAAGTGAGACATTTGTCACAGATGACAAGAAAAATAAAATAAAAATCAAACTAATATTTGCCAATCCAAGTCAATTTTTCATGTCAGTCTTGGCCGAGATATTTTAAGATGTTATGAAACTTTAAACCATGGTTTTGACTATAAGATTCAACAATTGTAGGAATCATAATTCAATCAAAAGTGATTAAAATGTACAAAAGAAAGAAGACCAATAAGAATGATTAACTAGTTCATCTCTTTCTTTTAAAAAAAATAAGTTTGCTTTTGTTTGGATTTTTCAGGGGTCCATAACCACCAACAGATAAGTTTGTTTGTAACAAAAATCATATTGTTCGAAATCCCTTGCCTAGATCTTTCCAACCTCCAAATTAAATGTTTTTATCTCAGAAATTTTATTTTTTTGAAAAATCTATAGTATCCTTAGAAACTTTATATTTTACAACCAACAATGTTGTACATACAAAAATCATATTGGTGGGCTTTTACGGCCCAACAGGCATTAGGCCTGACTCATACAAGCCTGAGCTTGGGCTGTACTTGGGGCTTATGGTGGGCACTCATTTACTGGCTCAATCCATTACACCCAATTGTTTAAATGGGCTAGAGTATGGAATGTTTGGGCCCATAATAGCCAGGCCTGGTTTTGGTTTAGTTACATCTGTTCAGGGCCTGTCTATAGTAGAGCTCAGTCAAGTCCTAAAATCTGGCCCATTAACACTCTAATGGTCTTGGCTATCAGAATCTTATACTTGTAATCACTGTTTTCAAGCACTAAGATGTGAGGCGAGGCACCATACCAGCTAAAGCCTCGAGATGTATGGTTTAAGTCTTACAAGTTATTAAATATACAAATAAATAAAAAATTATGGTAGTTCACAATTTTTGTGAAGTTTTTAAAAATGGGTACAACATATACTATTAAGGTGTAAACCCATGTCCAAAGATGTCCAAAAAGGCGGTCGTATCCCCTAAGGCGTAAGCCTTTTCAATGCCTCTTTAAGTAAGGTGTAAGCCTATTGATTGTGATGCGGCCTATCATGGAAAATGAACTAATATGGAAACTAATGCAAAGATAGTAAACTTACATGGTTGATCTGTGATGACTTGATTAGTTCCAACCCTGAGTAAAAAACATATTATGAATATGAAGATACCCAAATTTTGGAACCATGAGGAGGCTAGGTGTAGGGATAGAAAACTAGACCAAAGCATGGACCAATTCAAGAACCCAAACACCAATTCACCATAATCACATAGATAAATATATTGGATGAAGAAAGCAACACACTCTTAAGCAACAACGCCATAAACAAATATTAGAGAAGGCAAGGCAACTTCTATGCTCCAAATAGAAACTCCACCAAATTTTATTTAAGTAGCAAGAAGTCTTTATTCAAGAAGCAAGAAGTCTAGTTATTTATTGTAGTGACAGACTAATAACTATGAACAATAGTAAAAAAACACAAACTGTCCACACTAAACGCCAACTTACCATTCAAAATGATCTATTAGTACCAGGTTTGGAGGGAGATGAAGACTTGGCCTTTGCGAAATCCAACAGATCTTTGAAGAGGGCATCCTCTGGTTTCACTTGTTTAGTTGGTGGGGTCGATGAGTCCTGAGCAACGGTTTTCTCTTTGTTAAGAGTGAGATTCTGGGTCTGCCCTACTAACCCGTCATAAGAGAATCCCGATCCATTACTACCTTTGGCTTGGGAAGGACCACCCAACAAACCTTGTGGGTGTTGCTCAAAGAACTGTTGTCTCTGATCATACTTGGATGGTGGAGGTGGTAACCAAGGAGCCGAGGGAAGCTGCTCGGAGGATTCCTCAGGTTTCTTGGGTTCATCGAATTTCAGTTGCTCAGGAATCACGAAAGATGAGGTTGAGTCCCACCCATGTGATGGAGGGGGCGAGAAAGTTATTTTTGGTGACAATGGTGGATGAGGCGGAACTGCAAGGGGTGTTGGTTTGGGCGATTCTGGTAATCTTTCAGATTTGTAGGAGTCCCCACTGAGATAGTCGATGATGCTGGCATCAGTACTGATTGCCTTGTTTGATGAGGGTGGTGGGGGAAGAAGTGGGCTAACATAGACCTGTTTGTTCTTGGCTTCAGCGGAATTACTACCCTGCCCCTGCACAATGTCTTTCGAGGACCTACAATAACATAATACACAATAGTTAGTAAGAGCTCTCATTTACTTCAAACAGATATAATGGCATAAAGGACCCTTTATTAGATGGTTTTGAAAACTTTAATCATCAAATCTTTATGGGAAGCAACGGTTTCAGTAAAGAATTTACTAGCTCATACTTCATAACATCTGATATATAAAACCAATCTATGATGACCCCCTACAATTTTCTAGAATGAGAACAACCACTCTAGCAATCTATGAAACATAAAAACTAGAGAAAATATTAATATGGAAAACTTATTGGGCATTGGGTATTTTTAGTTGTAGGTTACACTAAAGTTCTGTATAGGATACGAACACATTGATACTTAATATGAGGAAATTTATAAAGTGTGATGGAAACAAAGAAAGGGAACCTCAAAAAAACTGTCACCTGCGAGCTAGCTGAGCAAAATCATCTTCAGACTCGTCGTCCTCGTGATTGACATTCACAACAGGTGCAGGGGGAGTTTCTATTGCTCCTATTCCCAAAGATGCAGTAGGGGTTCCTTTCGCTATGTCATCATGTTTCCGAAGCACACGCTGTAAGTCATCATTCAGCGTCAAACCCTGTGATAGAAGTTTCTCATCTCTGAAATATTAGAAAACATCATAGTCAGTGCCAACATTTTTAATGAGATAACTGTAAAAGCATTGGAGCATATCCTTACGAAGTAGTGTTCACAAGAAGCATGACACGTTTCTGGTACGCATGGCACTGCTCGACAAGGTCTACAATCAGTTCTTGCTTTATGCCCTGCCCATAAGAAGCACATAAGAAAAAGAAAAAAAAAACAATACAAAACAAAACAAAATCATAGGAAGCAAAATTGGAGGAAAAAAGGAGAAGAAAAATAATTGAATCTAGCATTCCATTTTCCAAGGAACAAAAAACCCTAAATATTTGTCAGGGGCCCCATTAAGTTGAACAAAACTCCAAAGCGATGTTAAATAAGTGGGGGTATTTCTTTTGACAAAATCTGCAGACACCATTGAGGAGTTTCTCAATTTGTGCCCACCAATCTTATCGTTTGCCTACATCCATCAAAAAGGCTCACTCTTATCATTTTTTTTTTTAGTCAGACACTAGCTCTCTCTTTCATCAATGGACCTTCACCATGAGACAAATCCACAAATACTTGATCTTTCTTTGTGTATTTGTATTATACTATGTATTTAAAGAGATGAATCCCATCCCCCCCCCCCCCCCAAAAAAAAATAATAATAATAATAATAATAATAAAAATAAAAATAAAAATAAAATAAATAATAATAATAATAAAAATACTCCTAAGAGATCAAGGAGACGTACATGGGATTATAATGAAAAAAAAAATCCTTCTCTAGATACAATTAAGCCCCATCCAAATACAAAATCATGGAAAAAAGACCTCTACAATCTTTAAACACCATTGACGATCTGACAATGAGATCTTGATTCGTCAGATAACACCACGTGGCTCCACGTTTCCATTAAAAAACAAAAAAGCACTCAGTGGTTTCCTTCCTTCCCTAAACCACAAGAGCCTGCAAGTGGGAGGAGACTCGTAACACAACTTCCAAAGGAAAAAAAACAAAGGTAGACCAACTTCTAAATACATGCATGAATAACCCCATCCTAATCCAATTCATCCCAAAAAGAGGGAAAAATGATCAGCACCTCCCTCTTGCACACATAGCAAAGATCGAAAATCATCTTTTTTGTCAACTGTCAAAATCGTAAGTGACAATCCAAATCCCACCCCCCTCAAAAAAAGAAGAAGAGGTACTTCGGTTTCTTGAGGGTTGCTTCTTTATCTTCCTCTCATCTCTGTGTGAGGTAAGTCCTCTCAACCTCCTCTCTTTGCCCTATAGTAATAATTTTTTTTTATATCAATCTAAAAGGGTATAAAACCAGTTCCCATTACCAAAATCCAAAAGAAAGGTTATTATGTGGCTATCAATGTTAACCATAACAATTATGAGGCTATTATTGTCTGGTTTGAGCAAAATGAATGAACATGTAACTTGTTGGACTTCTTCAAAAGAAACAACAGCTACACCGAGCAATATAGTAGGCAGTCTTTCAAAGTAATCAAAAAGAAGAAATTACCTCAGGATTACGAGGATCCAATGCACTAAGCATTTCCATCAATACACCTGCCAAACTCTGAGCATTTTGAATCTCTGTTAAGCTGCATTGAAGACAAATCAGGAAAATTATCAAAATGCAAAAAAGATTCATTCATCACACACCAAGTAGAACAATGTCGCAAAGAAACAGTGCAGAATGGATTATAAACCAATGGATGAATCCAAGAAGGGCCTATGTTCTGCTTGTACAAACAAACTCACAAGAAGTTGAATGGAATTATCCAAAATGTATTAAAAGGATATGATCAAGAGCAAACCAAAAACATAGAATTTTCATCTAATAATATAATAAACACTATATGCAAGAAGATATAAAAATTACAATGGAAGTAGGGTGTTAAGCAGATCCAATTAGTGTGCCTTCCTTTCAAAGCACACAAGACAGAGGTGAGTACTTGTGTGAAATCCTACATGAAGTTGTTTATTCCATGAGTCACCTAGAGCAAGCAATAAATTCAAATTGTAGATATATAACAACAAGCTCTTTTAATTGCCAAACAAGGATGGTTCTTCTTATGCTAGATTCCAGAACACGTCATTAGTTTTCTTCTCATAGTAACATTGAACAAGAGCCCCTCTAATATTTGGCATAACATAGAACAAAGGGAAAGAAAATATAATGAATCTTCGCTTGGTTCGAATTTGGGTTCACAGTTCGTGGTCTGCCACTCTTGGAAGAAGACTCAGGTCAAGAGGGGCATATTATCAGTTTAAAAACAAAGGGGTATCTTAATATTGACCAAACCATGCGGGCATCTCTAACATTCACCAAAATAAGGGGGTTGGTTGGCTGTTTTTTTACGAACCGAACCTCGAAATGGTTCGGTTTGTATCAATTTGTGGTTCACTACTATATTAGCAAACATGGTAACATAGGCGCAATTTACAAAATGGGCACATATTATTCAGTCTGCTGGTTAGTTAATTCAGCTGAGACCGAAAGACAATCAAATTGCCAATTATCATAATGCAGAAAGTACCTGAGACCAGAAGCATCAGTTTGAAAAACTGCCTCAACAGCTGTGTTCTCATGTGTAGGAGCAGAACGAAGAGTCGGCTGGGTTTGGGGTGGAGTAAACAAGGGGACACTATTCTCTGCACGGGGTGGGAAATCTACTCCAGCAGACTGCCAATTATTGAAAAAGAATCAATCTATCCAATGTTCGAGTTCAACAAAAAAAAGAAAGAAAATAAATAATTCAAATTCTAACATTTACTTAGAAACCATTCACTGCTCTAGGCTTCCACCCCAAGCTCTAAATCAAATGATTTGTCAGGAAACAAGGAAAAGAGATTACTAATTTTTTAAGTAAGATACCACATAAGCACATGGGTATCCAAGGGAGAAACTGTAGGTGTAATATATGTTTTCACCATCACATTCTTAATCCAACTGAGCTAAGTGTCTTAGCCTGATTCAGATATAAATAATTACGCGCACAAAAAATCCCTTTACATTCTTTCCACACATTTTTCCGCTAAGGTTTTTCTCTTAGAAATGTAAACCGGAAGACCTGTTAGGGTCTTGTTTATCAAAGGTTATTCTCCCACCAAAACATATTTTTTTACCCTTATCAGCTTCTGTTACATCCTTTTAACGTACCCTTACAAAAATAAATTTTGGCAGAGATCAGCATCTAAGTATCAGACTCCTAGTTAAATATAATAAAAATAACTGTAGGACCCACTTTGCTATAGTTGTGTGGGGGATAAACATCCCGTCCGCTACAATTTTGTGTGGGACAAATTTCCATCAAACTACAATTTTGTGGGACCCACTTTATATTCTTTACTCTTCACCTCCTTTAACTTTACTATATTTCCTCTTTTTACCCCTTTAACCCATTTTGTTGTTTTTCATCTTTTACCCCCTTAATCTTAAAAAAAAATTATAATACCCCGCCAACTTTATTTTTTTTCCACTTTTACCCCCTTAACCCCCAAAGAGGCGTGTCGTAGGAACGGGCGAACTCTAGCATATATATAATATAACGGTAAGTCTCACTTTGCTACAATTTTGCGGGGGATAAACATCCCATCTAGCTATCTTTCCTCTTTTACTATTTTTTCTCTTTTACCCATTTTTTTCAATAATTCCCCTCTATCTTTACTATCTTTCCTCTTTTACCCCTTTAATCCACTTTATTATCTTTTCCCATTCCCCCTTTTTTAATAATACCTCTCCAACTTTATTGGTTTTTTCTTTTTTACCTCCTTAACCTCAAAACTTTTTAATAATACCAATCCCACTTTATTATTTTTCCGCTTTTACCTCCTTAACCCCAAAGAGGATGCCCGTGCCTATGGCACGGGCGAAATCTAGTGTATAAATATATATATAACTTCCCTCCTGAAAATAAGAAATGCTTTTAACCGTCCGAAAAAAGAACCTCTTAAAATAAAAAAAAATCTAGTTATAGGTTGAGAAAATCAAAAGTCAGCACCTTCAGTTCATGATATGCAGCATGGTATTGGGGATATCTTCCTCCAGGTCCCCCAAAAGCTTCTTGCCATGTATCAATGAGAATCAATATCTTTTCCCTTACATTCATGTCCGGCTGCAATATTGAAGCTTGACATCATCAGTACAGGAAATATGATATCAAGACAAAGGCACATAAAGAAGATTTAATCGAAAGAATGGAGGCCGCCACCTTTTTCTTCACTATTTTGACCATGTCATGTAAGATATCACGCTCAACGATTTGCTGGAACACATTCTCCCCACAGTTTTTGCTAAGAGTCTCTAATACCTGGATCAACAATTTTCATAACAAACATCACACCTAGAGGAATTCTAAAAGAGCATTAATTGTGGAAAGTCCTACAATCATGACACGGAAACATGGTACTAGCAGCCATGTACATAGTACTGGTAATCTAAGTTTAAAACTCCATTCTGCTTTGTCCATTTGGGTTTTTCGAAAAACCAAAATACAGAATTGAAACATTTTGATACACTCAGAAAACAAGATTTGTCTTATATTAAAAAATAAATATAGAAAAAAAATTAAGTGATTAAATGAAAGTCAGGATAAACATAACACTTTTCACATCAATGCAGATTAGAAATATTCCAAAACATTCTGAAACAATCATGTACCTTGAAACAATGCCTTTTATGCATGAATAGTGCAAGAATTAAAATATTTTAGCGATTGAATAACTTTAGGAATGATACATCCCGCTTCTTCGTTCCAATACACATTGGAAATATTTCAAAACATTCTGAAACAAACATAGAATACCTTGAAACATTGTACTTGATGCATAAAAAATGTTTGAGTAGTCTAGTTTAGTTGATTAAATACATCCTAGAAGTTTTTTTGATAGGTAAAGGGTTTAGTGGTTAGCAAAGTGAAGTTGGGTTCAAGGGGTTTTTGAACTTAGGACGTGAGAACAACACTCCACGTGTCTTACCAACTTAGCTAAGTTGGCACTTCAAATGAATCATAGAAGTCATACATTTTTTAATGCTTAATTAAGAACCAATATCCATGGCCCAATGACGAGGCATGTGAATTTTAATCACACGATTGTGGGTTTGACACCCACCAAATATGATTCTATATACGATGATAAATATGAACAACATTTACACATACTAGAATTAATAAGAGAAAAAAGTGTTGAAGTTATGGCTCAAAATCAATTAGGCCCGGTCCAAGTGTGCGTGTTTTTGGATCGGTCCAAGGTAATTTGGGTTGGGCTTGTAACTTATGTAAATGGCCCACTTATGTGGTGCTTCTAAAGAGAGTAGAGAAAGAAAGAAAACCTAAAGAGGTTGAGAGGTTTGGGAAGACTGAGATCTAGAAGAAGGTGAAGATAAGTGATAAAGGTGTTTCCTTGTATCAATTTGCCCCGTTTTCTTCATAGTGAAATCGAGCTCCAACACTCATACCTCCATGGACGTAGCCCTTGGGCGAACCATGTAAAATCTCGCGTTGTGGGTATTATGTTCTTACTTTTTCTTTGTGTGATTGTTTATCTTCTTTGCATTTGCTACTATTAATTGGGTTTATCCTTCATTGCAATTATCAAACAAGGTCTTGGAAGGTGTGGCATACAAGGTGTTTGGCGAAATGTTCAATAGGTGTGTGATCAAATTACTAGTGTTCACATACACAACAAAAATTTACACATTGCAATGTAATATTAACTAAAAATATCAGGATCATACAAACTAATGTGCCGCACATATGAAAGATCAATAGAATGTGGACTTGTGTGGAGGTTATAAGTAATCGGGATCGTCTTCTAATTCTTTGAACTGCATGAGGCATGTTCATTGTACCAAAGGTTTAAAATATCAGTTTGAGGCAATGTCCAAGCCAAAAAAACTAAGACATTATGGACAATTCAAAACATTCAATGTTTCTAGGTCAATGCTTCCTTCCGTTCTCAGACCAATCCAAAATATCTCGGTTGAAACATTCTGAGATGGTGGGAAAATTTAAACAATGGTCATGCATACTGGCAATTCAATCCAACTCCTCTCCATATTCTCAACAAATCTCTCTTCTTCTTCTTTTGATAGGTAAAAGAATTTCTATCTCTATTTCACAATTAATTCTCCTTCACGCTTTCTCTTTCTCTTTATCTCTCTTTCTATTTGAATTGAACCAAAAACTTGAATAGAGAAGAAGTTACCTATGTTACATCATCATTGTCAGCATCATCAAAGCCTTATCCTAAAGATTTGGCGTCGGCTAACTAAATCATGTTCCTCCATTCCACTATCTCCAAAGCCATGCTTTCAATTATTCGAAGTGTGTTCATATCTGCTTTCACGATCACCATCCACACTTTTATGGGACTTCCTCTTGTTCCTTAGAACTTTCAACTTGAATATTTCTTCTAACTGGGTTGTAATCAACCTAAGTCGAACATGCCCAAACCATCTTAGTTTATCGCCTATTGAAACTACTCTTACAATTTCTCGAAGGCATTCATTTCTAATTTTATTGTTCCTAGTCTTCCTACTCATCCGTGTAAACATCTTCATATCTGCCACGCTCAATTTATTAACACGACGCTTCTCGATCACCCAACATTTAACTCCATAAAGCGTAACTGTTTGAACTATCAAGTTATAAAATTTTGCTTCTAACTGGATTGATTTGCCTATCACATGGCACTTGAGAAGTGCAGCTCCATTCAATTCGGGTTTTATGGGCAAACTCTCCATCCTTATGTATAATAGATCCAAGATACAAAAGTGGTTACTTCAAAGTATTTCTAGACCATCAGTTTATAGGACATTCCTCCTCTTGTGTGTAAGTTCTAGGAGAAAAAGCTTTTTTTTCTCTTTTTTTTTTTTTTTTTTTTTTTTTTTTTGTGGGGGGGGTTATCAACCCGTGGTTTGCAAATAACAATGTCTACCTTTTTCCTAAGAATTAGGTTTTCAACAATGAAATAATTGTTTTGTTCATACCTATATGTTGCATGAAACATACCAAAACTTTTCAACACTTTTGGAAGTTGAACTTCAAAATATACTATGTTAAAGAGTCGTAATGTTTGGACCAAAATATTCAAACCAAAATGAAACTGTGAACCTTGTGATGTTGTAGAGTAAGGTGGGAGGGATAGAAAGAGCATAAGCCATATGTTGTCAATAGTAATAGAAACGAAACAACATACTTGCATCTACACTAGAGCAAGATATCATAGCTTGTCTATTGGCCAACCAAGAGACAAGGTCAAGCCTACAAAACATTCCATAAACATTTTAAGGACCAATGATCATGGAAGCAACTAGCCAATCAAAATTCCAATAAGCCATATGAGACCAAAGATGATAAATTCTTGAAATAGACTAATAAATTGCCGTTGAAATTATATTATCTGCATATATGAAAGAATGCCCATGGGGCTAAAAACAAAAATAGGCATTGATTGAATTATATAAACAATTACTTGCTTGGCAACTAAACTAAAGGGCTCATCAAAATGGATGCAAAACATTTCAAAAGGTCAATAAGAACAAGAATGTACAAAGGAAGAGAGGGTGAAGGATTGTGTGGATGTTGGATACTCAAGGTGGGAAAATTATAAGGAGATGAGGAATGCCAAGGATGAAATGTGTCCCGCGATGATAGGTGAGACAATGTAAATGAAGCGAACAAAATGTGGGGCTTGAGAGATGTTACCAAGACACCACAAAACCTAAGGTTCTAGTCATGCCCAAACACCTTTACACAAGACAACACTCCTTGAAATGTGTCAATGATGTGTTGAGCTAACATCGTCGAGAAAATTTAGAATTGGCACTTCTTGACAAAACTAAGGTGTTTAATAAACTCGACTTTTGTGTATTACAAGTTTCTAAAACTTAATAGAGAATGGCTTTCAATGACCTAAGTACAAGGTATTAATTTCGATTTCTATGTCTATTTCGGTTAGTCTGGAAATGGAAATATTTTGATCAGTGTGGAAATTAATACAAGTTTTGGAAATAACAAAAATATTGAAGAAATTTTCATTGACCTTGAAGGAAATGATAAAATAGGCATTAAAGCACACTCATTAAGTGATCCAAATACAATAAACTACCATATGGAGTGTGAAATTGAATATCAACATCATTTTGCTACACATTCGTGCAAGTATTGAGAGTCCGACAATGAAAATAGGAAAAATAATATTGCATTAACTACATACAACTTAATATTTAAAAGAATAAAATGAAGAAATTATCAATTATTGCACTCTTATGTTATTATATTTCTTTTATTTTTTGAATAAGTATGAATAAATTACTAATGTATCCAACTAATTTAAACACGGTTGATTGTATGTATAAACATACTAATATGCTTAGAATACATTAAAATAAGATGAAATAGATACTTAACTAATCATAATTCATCTATACCAACAGATGAATGTTATATGCAATTGTTTATTAGTAAATACTATGTGTAATTTACAAGTTCTTTCTAGAAGAAATTATAAGCATTTTTTAAAAAGAAAATTTAGGTCAAAATTTATTATTCATCGAAATATTGCATTTTTATACCTAAAAATTGATAATTTCAAATCAAATTCACTATTCATCGTAATATTCCGTGAAATGAATAGTGTTTCCACCGAAATATATACATAAAGAAATTGTCGGCTAAATTTTGTGTCGAAACTGGTGGAAATAGGAATATTGCGGTATATTTCATGGAAATATGTCAAAATTTAATATTATGCCCAAGTATAACCTTACATGGTGAACACATAATGAAGTACGCTAAAACTAGACTAAAAACTAGGAACATTCACAAAGTATAGCATTTCATCTTATGCATGTCGTTATGTCACATTAGGTACTCTCCTCTCAAATATATATATATTCAAAAAGTATTGGCTTGGGAATGAATAAAAAGTGAGAGGATGATGATGTGTGATATACACTCTTTAAATGTGAAGTCCTTTTCTCCCTTGTTCCACCATTTCTCTCGTTGTCACTTAGATAAGACTTACGTGTTCCTCATTTATTCTTATTGTATATGTTGCTCATTTGACAACACATGACAATAGTGCACCATTAAGTTCTCTTTGTTTGTTGATTGATACACACATCTAGCTCTATACATTTCTTATTCCTTTATACTTAGTTATCTCCTTTTATCTATTTGTTTTGTTTAATCATCTTCATCTCTAATATTTATCCTTTTTTTTTCCTCTTATCTTCATAATAATGTAGCTTCTAGATTTTTCTAGTCTATACTTATTTGGCTTTGTTTTTCCAAGATTTGTTATTTTATATTTTAATTATTCACATCTCATTAATATTTTCTTATGATTATTAACCCATGCCAAGAGTTTCAAAGTATGACTATTATCTTTTTTTCCTTGAGCTTGAGCTAGAACAAGAGAGGACTAACAGGCACGTACCATAGAGATCACTTCATCGTACCGCTCACATTTATTCATTTTTTATTCTCTCCTCTATTTATAACAGTGTAGTTTCTAGATATTTTCTATTTTTTTTACTTTTCTTTGTTTTTAAATGAGTTGTAGTTTTTATATTTTAATAATTTATGTATAGTTAATATTTTCATATGGTCATTTACTTGTGACAAAATTTCTAGAGACCAACGCGCCAAACCTTTGACACTTGGCACTTGTACCATGTACTTAGGTAACACAACCCTTGAGTCTGAGTTGGATCGGGAGAAGAACTATTAAAATGGAAAGCAACTCTCATAAAAACCAACAGAGTAAAGATAATAATAGTTTCAATAGATGGATGGAGACAATGATGGTCCTTGTCACCTTGTGCGCCAATGAATAGCCAAAAAAGATATAGGTTGGAAGGAGGAGTTTTGTACAAAGCAACAATCAAAAGCAACTAGCATAGGCTACCGAATAATCAAACAAAAACATATTAAAGTTGCAAGCTTAATAAGCATTGCAATAGGGAGCTATCAATTTGAAGTTCTCACATTTGGTATAAAGACCATGGAGGACAAGTATAATTTTACTTTCATTGGTAATCATTTAAGAAAATAAATCATTGCTAGAGAAAAAAAATGGACTTGGAACGGGAGTAATACTTTTTAATATAAGGCATACTACCTCTATGACATCGATGAAACTGGACATCATGCTTTGGGCTGATGAGAACAGGTGTATTTAAAGGCAGGCCTAGATAGCCCTTGAGGTCTCTCTGCCAGCAAGCTGGGCAAGGATATCCAAAGAAAGAGTGGACCTGATTTAACAAAGGTGCTAGGTCTAGAACTCTCTTTTTCCATTTAGGATTGAACATTGAGGTTAGGGTATTGACCTCCTAGAACAATTGGTAAAAGAAATGATCTTAAAGCTTAGTCTAGGCTAGAGTTTTGGTGGTTTGGGGATATTGATTTTGGATAGAGTCAGATGAAAAGTTGAGCATAAGTTTTCATAAAGAAAACCCTGAGTAAATCTTATTGATAAGTTCATGAACTATTTGAGTGTTAAACACAATTTTGTTGAATCTTTTTAATAATACATGTAATATAGTTGTTCAAAGATTTGCAATAATTAGCAATTTTTTTGGAGATGAACTAATAATTAGCATATTATTCACTACTAATTCCAAACAACTAAAAAAGGACTGTTTTTATACCAAGATAAGAAAAGCCATCATTTTTTCAATAATTCCTTTTTTCTTGCAAAATTTTTGTGTAAAACCCCCAAAATAATTTGTGAATTTTCCCGTCCTGGATTTTTCCATGTACAATAGTAGGGTTTTAGATTGAAAACCCAAATGAGTAGTAGGGTTTGAGTATTTGTCCCATAGCCCAGTAATACCATTTGCTTAAAGAGGCAAAGTTGTAATTTGTACTACAAGACAAGTGCGAGGAGCCAACCCATTTATGATTCCAGGGGAGAAAACTCCTAAAGGGAAGGATCCAGAATATCATATATCTCAGGATCAATAGGAATAGGAAGAGGATTAGGGGTTGGCAACATGCCACGACAATCTATATGGCATCGAAGTACTCATTGTTTTCTATCTTTCTATTTCAGGGGAGTGGTGCAACTAATACCCAAAAGCATAATGAAGTATAACAAATATAAAGAGGACATGACATGCATGAAAGTTCCTTTATTTTATCTATAAAAAAAGGTTTTATTTAGTAAGACAATTATGCTGGAGACCATATAATTACTGGTCCAAACCAACCCTAACAACAAGGAGGACAAAAGACAAAAATCTAGGTTTCCTTCCATAAAAATAGAATCATCCTTCATATAGACATTCATCCTTCTTAGTGTTGTTCTTTAATGTGTAACCATAATAACTACACTTTTTCTTTTTTCAGCTTCTCGATCCCTTTATGTGATTGGCTTCCTGGCAAAAAGTTTATGCGTAAACCTAGAAAAGCCAACCCTCTACGTTACCCAGCTACTCTAAAATGGGAGACATATCTGCACCATATCCGCCATGTATCCTTGTCGTTTCTGGGTATCATTCATTGCTGAAAAAGAGACAGCTTAACTTTTGTTCAAAAACCATTCCATAATAGGAACCTATCAGAAAGCATTACCAGAAGTTGTCCATACTTGTCACCAACTCTCTATTAGGAATATCTGGCCCCTCATAGCATCAGAAGGGAAAAACATATTTATTTGTTGATCTTCAAAGTCAGACTTCAGGATAGAGGAAAAATGCTCTGATGTTCTGGCTTAATAGAAAACTCCCAAGTTCGAACATAAAGAAGCACAAAATGACAAATATTTAAAATTGTAGAAGACTGAAACATATAATACTTACAAAAAGAGAGAGTAGCTGTATCTTGGGATTTTTCATTGTGAGACGCTTCTTAAGTGTCTTCAAGGCATCCTTTGCTTGCCTGTAGTTTTCAACCAATTCAATCAGGACAATGAAATGCCAACATATTTTTGCTAACATAATCAAAAAAGGAAATAATGGAATGAGAGGTAGGAGATATAACCCGGAAAAAAGGGATTTAATTAATCATCAAAATAGAAAGAAGGAAACACCAATGCTACCGTGACCACAGCTGGCCTCCCAATACAAAACAAAACTTCACCACGTTAATTAATAAAAAAGACGGAATGTTAACCTCCTTTAGTTCGGAAAATTTAAATGAATATATCCCTAGCAAGATTCTCAAGACATTGCTAAAGGGACTTATTACCAGCCTAACTTCGACAATAAAAAAGTGTATCCGAGGTCAGAAGTGCCTAAAACAGATTCAAGCTGTCTGGTTCCATACTTCCATTCATCACCACACAGGTTTCTCTGCATTAATCAGTAACTCCTTCTTTTTTTGGCTAACCGCGTTAATCAATAATTCACCATCATCGTGTTGAAAATAATTAACAACACAAAACTACATGAAACTATCAAACTTAGAAATGAAATGGGGCATACCAGTGTTAAGGCACTAAGGCGTGAGACAAGGCACTTGGCTGGCTAACACTTTGATGTGCAAAGGATAAACCTCACACGTATGCAATTTTAAATAGACAAAATATGATTAAAAAAAAACATATTGATCAATTAAAATTCAAGAGACATAGAAAAATATCGAAAGTATTCAAAAAGCAATTGAATGTTGGAATAAACAGATTATATGGATGGTCTCAAGTTCTTGATTCACATACTCGAGCATGATCTAAATTTTTCAACCCCTTGTATTGGATCAGATGTTATATATGGGAAGTTTCCTCATGATTTGTAAGAGAATAATCAACTAAGTAATTCTACTTTAGACGACATGCAATTGACATAATAAATTTATCCTTTGGAAGAGTGATGAGCTCCTTACCACCAACGCATAGCATGCATTGTATATGATGATGAATTGAACAGATAAATTATCAGTCAGTCCTCAACATTGGTTCATATATATCAACCCTTAACCTAAATCTTTATCACCACTAAATTCAGAAATTGTTAGAGGATAATCAATTAGCCAATGCAGCTCAAGACAACAAGCTCGATTAAAACTCCCTTTAAGGTGATTCAAGTAGATTCTCACTACATAGCCATAGTTGTGGATGAAAACAAAGACAGACAAAAAAAAAAAAAAATCAAATACAATATTACGGTCATCGAAAGGAAAATGCTGATGGTTACTTAGATCCTCACTACATAACTATAATAAAATTATCAAAGGAAATTGAGATTTTTGGTATAAAAAACTTCACAATACCCAGGGTCCACGTTAATAATGTCACATAATTCGATGTTTATTCCCCAATCTGGACCGATCAGCAAGTCGTTCGTGGCCCTCTCGATGCATGCAACAGCATTATTGGCCATGCTAGACCCCTCTTTTCCTTTCCCTTCCTTCCTTCCCTCTAGAAACACAGCCGATAAAAAAAAAACAATCTTTGAATAAAAAAGAACTCTGTAACTAAAGATTAACAGAACCCATCTTTCAAATGCATGTCTCCATCAAAATATAGGGAAAGAATGATCCAAAGATCCAAAAATGAACCATTTTTACCCAAAATTGGATCAAAATAGAAGCACCCACATTAAAGAAATCCACATTTCAACACATCAAAACAATACCCATATATGCAATTGAGCTAAAAATGCATCAATGTACAGAAAAATAAATTAAAGAGAGAGATATCTTGGTACACTGACTTTCATATTTGGGAGAAAAACACCTGAAAGGCATTCTAGAGTTCCAGAATTCAAACTCAGAGACGAAGAAATCAATGAAACTGAAAGCCCAGTAGAACCCAGTACACATTTATATAGAGAGAGAAAGAGAGTAACGGGTGGCAGCAAAAAGAATCAGAGGCGAAAATCTCGAAGTAAAGATTTGGTTTTGGAGACTCACCTGTCGAAATTCTATAGACGAGAAGAGAATAATTTGGTGGAGAGGTTTTGGTTGGTGGTTTTGGGTTTGGGTTTGTTTGTTGTATGTTTAAGAGAAACTATCAAATGGGATTGTGAACCTTTGAACTATAGATTTCGCAATTTAGTTGACTTTTATTCATTTGGTCTCTCTTTCTTGCTTCTCTCATTCTTCTATAATTCTATTTGTAAGTGTACATCACCATATATATCCTTAAAAGACTTTTCCTTGATTTGATGACATGTGATGAAGTGAAATTGAGGCAACTCTTTGTTCTATTATAAAATAGGCCTTTAGTGTGTTATAAGCACCCCTTCCATAGATCATAAAGGTTTTGAACCGTTAGATTTTCTTTGATCAATAGTATATAATAAAGACCAATAATGATACCAATGAAAAATTAATATTTCAATAAAAGTTTAAGATTTTCAATATATGTTATTGAGAAAATTAGTGGAGAAAAAATAAACAATGACAAAAAAGAAGTTAATGATACATATTAAGATAGCGACAGTGGGAAATTTTAGCTTGTTGTTGGAGTTGAACGATGAAATAAAATCTATCTTGCCAATCTTGGTATTCAAGATAATGCATAGACGATGATTACGTTGGCGTTGATCTATATTTTAAAACTTGAAAACTCGGTTTTATTTTTTATGTGTAATTATTGGATACTTCGTCCGATGATTACGTGAGTTTAGAAATACTATTTCTGCATCTCTTTGATCAAATCCAACATATTGGTCAAATCACGATGGGCCAGTAAGAATATCTTAGGCAAGTCACCATAAAAATATGAAGTGAAACATTGAAAAACTATTACTCCTAAAATCAATTTTATTAATAAAAAATAGCATAGGTGAAATGATCAATTTACTTCATAGAATAAATTGTCATTTATATAATAAATATAACACAACTATGGGTCCCACTCTATTTATAATTATGAGATAACTGTCCCTTTCAATTACAGTGGAATGGGGTCCACACTATTATCTAATATTTTGGTCTTTTCAACTTTATTGTCGTTCCTCTCTCCCCCCCTCCTCCCTTTCTTATTTTTCACTAATATTCCTTTCATTTTAGTATCTTTCATTTTTTACCCCATTTTTCAATAATATCCCTCTAACTTTATTGTTTTTCCTCTTTTACCCCTTTAACCCCAAAAAGGATTACAAAACGGACAAACTGTAGTAGTATAATATAATATAACTTTAGGATATTATTTTTAAGTTTTAAATTTATCTAAAAACATAAAACTCCAAACCTCTTGCCTCTTATATATATAAATTAAAAGCAAATTAATATTTTCAATTAGTTCTTTAAATTGCACAATTATTTTATTTTTCATGTCTAGACATAAGAGCATATTTTGTTTCTCTCTTAAAACTTTTTTTTTCTTAAGGCTACCAAAAAATGTGTAATATGCGTTATATGGGCTCAAAACCTTAGAAGTTTTAGCCCAAGCCACTTATTAATCATGTGAAAACTAGTCATATGGGAAATGGTAATGTTCAAGACTTCATGGAGAAACCCACCCATGGGTTGCCTAAGTGGTAAGGGCGAGCATGTGAAGTGTGGGTTAGGCGCACGTCATGGGTTCGATTCCCCTCTTGGATTTTTCTCATGATTTAACTGAGGGACCATGGCGATGGATTGTTGTGGTAGTCATCCCTAAGATTAGTCGTGGCGCGTGCAAGCTAGCCCGGACACTCGATTAGCAAAAAAAAAAAGACTTCATAGAGACATTAGCAGCTTCGATAGTCTTAATTTATTTTTTTTCAAACACAATCTTAAAATGCATTAAATATTTCAGTTTTCAAGAAAGTAAAGTGTGTCTTTGACATTGTGCAATGAAAATTTTGTAATATTTCATTTTTTAGTTGTTTTTTATATTAAAAAAAAATTGTTAAACAAATGAGGTAGGGTTAGTAGAGGTGAAAGTAGATTCGATGGGATATGAACCAAGGTCGTGAGATCGACTCTCCTCAAGTCTTACCAACTTAGCTAAGTTGGCACCTTCGATATTTACAAAATTGTCATAATCCAGTAACAATGACACAAATATTCTTTTGTACTTAAAAACAAGATAATTATTTTTAAAGGGTAT
Source organism: Akebia trifoliata (assembly GCF_017979445.1). Classification (NCBI taxonomy): domain Eukaryota; kingdom Viridiplantae; phylum Streptophyta; class Magnoliopsida; order Ranunculales; family Lardizabalaceae; genus Akebia; species Akebia trifoliata. The sequence goes on along the minus strand of NC_141377.1, from coordinate 36,226,916 downwards.
TATTTTGGAAAAAAAAATAAAGTGAATAGGGCATTAAATATATCAGATTTTATCCAAAATTCAAGAGATTCAAATACGAATTTAACGGGTTTCGACCATTGGAGTAGATACGAATAAAAATATGGGTTGATTTACCTTGACTAGATTAAAATATAGATCGAATACGAATCTGCCTATATCCAAATGATATATTGCTTTTGAAATTATATTTTTTATATTTTGTCTACTACTTTAATATATCACAAGTTCATATAAAATAAAATAAAAATTATAATGGTAAAATTGAACAATATATAAATTAGAAAAGAAATCTAACACACAAAAAATGTTGAATGATCCGAAATTATCCGACCCGAACCCAACCCATTTAAGCCCTAATTACTAACATCCTTAAGAGTACTTGAGCCTTATGTATATATATTAGAGTTTACCTGTGTCGTAAAAGAGGATGAATAGTAAAATTTGAGGGGAATTATTGAAAAAAAGGGGAAGAAAGAAAATACAATAAAGTTGAAAGGTTTTATTGAAAAAGGGGGAAAAGAGGAAACACAATCAAGTGGGGTCGTGTGGACCTCACTCATTTGTCTCAATCTTTATACCTCACAAAACTATAACAAAGTGGGGTCCACACAAACTATAACAAAATAGAGTCCACCATTGTATTTTCTTATGTAGATATATATAAATAAAACACAATAGTGGGTCCCACTCCAACTACAATTGTGGGGTCCACACAATTTATAATAAAGTGTTGTCCACACAAACTATAATAAAGTGAGATCCACACAAACTATAACAAAGTAAGGTCCATCGTTGTGTTTTCTTATGTAAATATATATAAAATAAAACACAATGGGGGGTCCCACTCCAGCTATAGTAATGGAGTCCACACAAACTGTAACAAAGAGGGGTCCGTCGTTATGTTTTTCTTATGTAGATATATATAAAATAAAATACAATGGTGAGTCCCACTCCAGTTACAATTGTAGGGTATAAATATCTCTCTAGATACAATAGAATGGGGTCCACGCTATCCTATTTTATTGTATATTTATTTAACACCCTTCGACTTTATTATCTTTCTTCTCTTCCCCGTTTCTCTTTTAATAATATAATATCCCTCAAATTTTATTCTCTTTCCTTTTTTACCCTTTAACTCCAAAAAGGATGCTCGTGCCTAAAACTCTAATGTTATGTGTATATTTGTCCTATATGGGTTAAAAGTTTCAGATTGGACTAATTTTTGTGAGAATAGTCTCTATGGTGCAGAGATGATCCTCACAAAAAACCCCAGCAAAAGTGATTTATGAATTAAAGGTAAAAAATTAACCCCATTATGAAATTTTTAACCTATAAGACAAAACGCTGGCTCCTAATGTTGTTGTTTTTTTCTTTCTTTGTTTTCGTTAGCTAGAGAACTTGACTCATATATATATATATATATATATATATACATACTGAAATTGGCTTGACCCTTTCTTTCTAAATAGTTTAAAGGAGTCTGATTGGTAAATGAGGGATTTTTGAGAAATGAGAGTCACCACTTAGTTTAGGGTTAGGAACCAAAAATAACTCCAAACGGATTTGAATCGGTTTAGGAATAAGAAAAATGGGTAAGGGGTCAACTTACGGGTTTCAGAAGGTGTTAAGCACTGAACCCGCCCGATCAAGATGATCAGTTTCTATTACGATCCAAAACTATCCTATGGTCAACATGCACAGACTAAAATCAAACTAAGGTCCAATCATCATCAAATTATATCGGATTTGTTAAATAAATCTTATGACTAAATTTTTTCAATTATTACATGATTATTCGAATTTCGCAAAAAGGGATAATTTTGAAAAGGCCCAAATCATATCACATGTTCTGGAGTTTACATGGTAATATTTTCCAAATCATTCGAAATAAGAACATAAGAAAATTCTCTAAATAGGAAAATTGTGAATATGAAACTGCTAAATTGGCAACTTATGGAGTTTCTAAATAAAAAATTTGAAATTTCCTAAATTAAAAAGTTAAGAATATATGATGAATTCCAAAATTAGAAGTTTATAAAAATGAATTCTTCAAAATAGAAAGCTTCAATAAATATAAAATTTCTAATCCTGAATTTCCATGAACATGAAATTTTCAAATAAGAAAATACAAAAACTTCTTAATTGGGAAAAATGTAAAATCTCTAAATTAGAAATTTATTAATATGTGCTTTCCCAAGATAGAAAATTATGAAATTTCTATACTAGAGTTCCAAAAATGAATTTCCCAAAATAGCAATTATAATAAAAATGGGTAAAGGGTCAGCTTACGGGTTTCAGAAGGTGTTAAGCACTGAACCCACCCGATCAAGATGATCGGTCTCTATTACGATCCAAAACTATACTATGGTCAACATGCACAGACTAAAATCAAACTAAGGTCCAATCATCATCAAATTATATCGGATTTGCTAAATGAATCTTACGACTAAATTTTTTCAATTATTACATGATTATTCGAATTTCGCAAAAAGGAAAATTTTGAAAAGGCCCAAATCATATCATATGTTTTGGAGTTTACATATTTTCCAAATCATTTGAAATAAGAACATAAGAAAATTCTCTAAATAGGAAAATTGTGAATATGAAACTGCTAAATTGGCAACTTATGGAGTTTCTAAATAAAAATTTTGAAATTTCCTAAATTAAAAATTTAAGAATATATGATGAATTCCAAAATTAGAAGTTTATAAAAATGAATTCTTCAAAATAGAAAGCTTCAATAAAATATAAAATTTCCAAATTAGAAAATCCTGAATTTCCATGAACATGAAATTTTCAAATAAGAAAATGCAAAAACTTCTTAATTGGGAAAAATGTAAAATCTCTAAATTAGAAATTTATTAATATGTATTTTCCCAAGATAGAAAAATATGAAATTTCCATACTAGATTTCCAAAAATGAATTTTCCAAAATAGCAATTATAAATATAAAATCTTCCAATTGAGGAAATTATGAGCACATGATAACTCAACAAATCGGCGAACTTGAATATCACACAAAACCACCAAGTACATATATCTTGAAGTTAATGAAACTCAAAATCATGTAAAATTATTAAATCAGGAAAATATAGGCATGCATGAATCTTGAAATTAGCAAAAATCAAAATCATGTAAAATCATCAAATTATGAATCATGTTAGCAAATTCATGAGTTGGAAATTCACATATGTCAAATTTCTAAGTTGGAGATCTCGTGAACACATAGTAAATCAACGGGCTGAGAATTCATACACATAAAAATTTTGAATAAAAAACATTATGAACACATGACTAATCAACGAATAAAAAATTCATGTGTTATATGTAAAATTTTGGAACACAAAAAAAAAGTTAAGGATACGTGATACACACTACGAACACATTGATTAAAGTCAGACCATTATCCATACACAATAGAAACGAGAAAAAGTGGAAAAATAAAAAAAATTCAAAATTTAAAATAAAAATAAATTGAACTTACATCCATGATAGAGTTGCATCCTTCATATAGAACTCGAAATAACTTGAGAAAAGAAAGTAGAAAGATGACGAGATGAGGGCTACTATGAATCTATCAAAAAAATAAAAAATCACAAATGATGGCTGTTGCAAAAATTGTTGCTACGAGTTGCAATTGCGTTATCAATCAAAAGAAGGAAAATAATTGTTGGTTGTGCTGTCGAGGCATTGTGGAGTAAAAAAAAAGGATAATGGTTGTGTTATTGATTTTCAAAGGAAGAGAAAGAAATAGTTGAGGGTTGTTACTGTTATGGCATGAGATGGAAGATTAAAATGAGATAGCTGGGGTTATTTGAGACGTTCAAGAGAGGAAGGTAGTAGGGTTGCTACTGTTGGGAATTGGAAAGGGAGGATGTTAGACAGAATGAGGGTAGAGAGAGGGTCGTGAGAGAGAGCAAAGATTGTTGAAGGAGTAGCCAGGTAAGTCTCTCTTCTCTTTATTTATTTATTTTTTATTTTTTGCTGTCTAAAACAGAGAGTGAACTCAAAAAATGCAGAGAAGCAAGATGAGAAGAAGAAGATAGAGAGGGGTAGAGACGTAGGGGAGTCTGTGAGAGAGAGCTCCAAAGAGAATGTCTCAGTCCAGCCAAAAACGTGGGAGAGCAGAGTAGAGGAGCAACCTTTGTTCTTTAGAAGGTGGGGAGAGGGAGATGTGGATAAGAGGGCTGAAAGAAATTCATTGGAGAAGACCTTAAGAGAAAGAAACATCTCTCTTTTTATAGAAGACGGTTTCTATTTTTGTTCTCCTTCCAATTTTTTTTAAATTTTTTTTACACGTTTCTTTTTAGGAAAATGAGGGTAGGGATCTCACACTACTCATATCTTAACACTTATCCATCAATTAAGTCATGATTGGTCAATTTATATATATATATATATATATATATATATATATATATATATATATATATATATATATATTTCAATTTTAAATGATCGCTTCGATTTTAATTTTCAATTTTGTGAGTTACTTGATTTTTAATTTGAAATTTTTATTGGTCGACTAAATTTTTAGTTTCAATTTCGATCGTTCATATTTTATTTTGAATTTGAGCTATTGGTCGATTGAATTTTAATTTAATATTTGGTTGATTGATTTAGTTCTTGCTTGATTAGTCGATTGAATTTTTAATTTTTAATTTATTGGTTGATAAATTTTGATTTTGAATCTCAATTTGATTTTAATTGGTCAATTAATTTTTAACTTGAATTTTTAATTTGATTTTAATGAAATTCTTCTTTAAATTTTAATCGGTCGATTCATTTTTAATTTGAATTTGAATTGGATTTTGATTTTTAATTTAAATTTAATTTTTTATCATGTTTTCCTAATGATCAGGGTCTCTAGGTTAAAATTAGACATTGATGGGAATTTTTGTCATTTTTATGATTTCTCATAAATTTCTCTATTTTTGTCGATTTGGGTCTTATTAGACTCAAAATCATATTCTGAGTGCAATGGTGGCATTTTCGAGATTTTTTGAGGGTCCAAATTTTATTAAGGGTATTTTTGTCATTTTATTGGTTTTTGCATATTTTTACAAATTTTGACATGAGGTTTCTTTCAATCCCAACGTGATTATCTAGGTCATATTTTTCTAACGTAGAAAGGCCTCTAAGTTATAGGACTGTATAACGAACCTAAGCGTATGTGCTTGCTAAATCGAGTGTAAGATATAGCGATCCTAAGCGTGCGTAATTTTCTATGTCGAGTCATAACGAGTAGAGGAAGTAGAAGAACTAAAAGTGAAAAGATTGGAGACAATACTCACAAGCCTTTGAGTTCTTTATGCTCATTATTAAGAATTCATCACAACCGAAGGACGAATTGTCGAATTAGGTAGATGCAAAAATAGGGTGTCTACACATACATACATATAGGGTCACATTCGAGGGACATCTACAAGTGACAACTATTTTTATATCTTTCGGATACCATTTATTTTACAAGATCCAATGGCAATGTGGCAGAAAACATGAAAAGATGGACAAAATCCATGTGATTATGTAAAAATAGTTGTCAGTTTTTAATGTCCCTCTAACGACATTTGGAGGTGTTGTAGAAAACATTAAAAAAATGGACAACATCTGTGTAATTGTGCAAAAATAGTTGTCAGTTTTAGATGTTCCCAGAACACTTGTCCACATGTCATAGTGACAAAAATCTGTAATTTAAAAAAAAAATCATGATTAGGTCGTGATTTTAATAGTTTTCGATTAAATCATGTTTTTTTTTTTAATCATGATTTATTCGACTATTTCTTTTTGAAAAAAAATCATGGATTATATTTTTTTAGCTATTTTCAAATGTTATTTTATCATTTAATATAAAATCGTGATAAACTGACGCACTTTATTAGACAATCCTTGTATGTTCTCTGACCTGGCCGTTCATAGAACCATAGATCCTCTACTTCAGGATAAACAAGGAAAAAATCTATGGTTATGTGAAATTCTAGGTCAGAGAGTGTACAAAGAGCATCCATTATCACTACTATTTAATATATGAAATATATATTTTCTTTTACATTTTTATATTTAAAAAAAAAACATTGTTATTTTTTTTAATTCATCCGATGTCTCACCGACTTCACCAACTTTTGTCGATTTCTTCTGAAGCTTTCTATTGTTGAATTATTCTTGAACTCCAACTTTGTCACTATGCCACATGTAGGTATAACATAAAATTCTATGAACTCTCAATTAACCAAAATTAAAAATTTGAGAAATTATTTTCACTATTAGATTTAAAATTTTAATTTTGGGAATTCCGTGATTGTCTATTTTCAAACTCAAGTTATGGCTCATTTAAAATTTTTTTTTTCCAAACACAATCTTAGACCATAAAATCTACAGGGTTGAAGTGTCATTTAGTCCACATGGCCCAAAATGATGATCTCGATATAGGTTCTACGTGATCCTGTCTTTGTCTATGCAACCTTAGTCAACATTAATAAGCCAATGTTGGTAGTCAAAATTTGTTTTATATGGATTAGAAGTTTCAAAATGGCTAATGATTTTGTGAGGATGATCTCCCCACCATAGAAAACATTCTCACAAAAATTCAGCCCATTCCAAAACTTCTAATCCCATCAAAAGTGGCTTACAAATTAATAGTAAAAATTGAAGGTCCACGATTCATCAACTTGTAAATTGGGGTTAGAAGTTTCGAAATTGGTTGATTTTTTATGAGGATAATCTCATCCCAATGTTGGCTTTTGAACATTGTCTATTTTTAATATTTGGGTGATTTAGACATACCCCCTATGTTTTGTTGAATATTATAGATACCCCTTATGATTTGAAACTAATGGCATGCATTCCTTGGCCTTAGTCTTTTAAATAGATTAAGGGAAAAAGACTCAAATGCCCTCGTCTTTAATCTCTAACTAAAAACCCACATTTTTCTTCTACAAATCAGTCATCTTCAATCTCTATGAATAAAGTTTTTGATCCTCATTATCTATCTTAAGATTGTATCTACTTCAAGTCTTCAAGATTCAAATCTCAAGGCAAGATATAATTTTTGAAGAAGTATAGATGATGGAACTTTGGATAGCAAAATATATGATGTTTTACAAAAAGAGGCAAGATAGAAAACGATGGGTGAAAATAAAGTTGAATAGATTAAAGTTATCTTAGAGTTTGAAAAACGTGAAGATGATTGATTTTGGAAAAGAAAAATCTGGATTTTTCGCTAGAGATTAAAGATGAGGGCATTTGAATTTTGTCTCCTTAGTCTATTTAGAAGATTGAGGTCATGAGAAGTATGTCATCAGTTTCAAAACATATGGGAGTATCTCTAATATCTAGAAAAACATAGGTGGTATGTCTAAATAACACTTAATATTTTCTAAATAGTACGTTTTCTTCATTGAGTAGTGGTTGGTTTCCTTTTATACCCATATTACAAGGAACCATGCGAATGGCTGCTCAAAATTACGAAAATACCTATTTTATCTTCTTCCTTATTTGACCAGGATCAAAGATTTGCCTTTTGAAATTTACATGCTAAACTGATGAACCAATGGCATGACGCCACGTGTTTAAATGAGCAAGAGTAAATGATCAGTAAAGAGAAAATTTTGGAACAATTAAGTGCTTTATTTATTTACACATAAATTTTGAAACAACAAATCTCTCTTTCTCGACGAATGCCACTATGAAAATTTTGCTATTTGAGAAATAGCATCCAACAACCACACACGCACAACCCTAAATAGGGAAAAACCACAAAGTTACACCAATTTCACTATGCTCAAAGGCCAAAAGGGGAAATCACAAGTTTTCTTTCGCGAAATGAGTTAAAGTAGTCTCTCTTGCCCCCAATTCAAAATTAACATTTGAGGGCGTCAAACCTATATGCATGTTTGGATACCATGCACACTAATCTTAAGTAATATGAAATAATTTGCTGGAATGATAATATTTACGGGTCCTTCTCAATGTGTGCTCTAAGGGCACACATTAAAGAGCAATAAATACACCTTCGGAATAATTATATAGGGGTATTTTGTTTAAAAAAAATTGAAGGCATTTTTAGTACAAAATATAATTTCCCAAGTATATTAATTGCACACGTTAACAAGACCCATATTCATGTTACACTGAAACATTTGATTAAAGTATTTCTTTCCCATCTTAAAGATCCATAGGAGAATGTACAAGTAATGACGAGTAATCAAACCATTTTAAACAACATCAATTAAAGGTTTTGTATGTTGCACACTCCTCAAGGTTTGAATTACTAGATATTATCTTCTTCTCTAATTTTTTGTTGTTGTTAAACTTTGACTTCTTTTCTAAGAAACTATTTATTCGGGGAACACTGATGTGGTGCTTGCCCAATGGACTTTAACCATCAAGTTAAAGGTAAAAAATTGAAAGAGAGTAGAGAATGTGAAAAAAAGAATTGAGATAGCCCCTTTACCTTTGAAGTAAGCAATAATACATAATTAACTTCAACTACAAACATCTTCGTCAACAAGAGAAGGTAATTACTTTCTATGATATATAATATAAAATTTGTGTTTTATTGGATTTGAGATCAAAATTAACAGTTAACAATATGAACTTGAGTTTATGCATTTAGGAAAGTCTCGATGAGAGCATGTGATGATGTGGGGAGGGGCATTCGCAATACGACTAAGCAAAATTGTAGTAGGAAAAGGCATGGGAATACAAAATATTCGAGATCCAATTGAGCTCTTGACCATCTGAATCATTAGATGAAGAGTGTCTAACTAGGGTGCTAAGCATTTTATCTTCGGATGGGGTGTGTTTGGTTGAGGGGCACTTTGATTGATCTCTCATCCCATGGGGTAGCCTACTTGGCATGGGTCGTACTTGGATAATGTGCAAATATCTCAAAAAAGATCTTTGGATGTGAATCTCGATGAATTTTTTAGATGAATCTTGAGGGAATGTCTAAGTGTTAAATCGAGTATGTAGACATTTGCCTCCCACAAGTTTGAAATATGCCAAATAAATATGGGCCTGAGTTCTATATAGGGTCCTATGGGCTTAATCAGGTAATATGCATATGGACTATGGAGTATAGACTATATATAAATATATGGGAACTGTTAACGTTTAAGACCTTATGGTGACATTATCATTATCTAACACTTTTTTTTTCCTTTCTAATAATATCATTTCTTATTTTATCTTTTAGTGAAAAAGATAAGGGTATGTTAGTCGTTTACATAATAAATACATTTATTATGTTGATATTGATTGTCAAAACATTTACTATAAAAAAAAAATATTTAATTCAAAATACTTAAATGCTCATATCATTTATTATGTAAATAAATATTTATTTATAAAAAATCAATACATCATTGTCTTCTTAAATAAAAGATAAAACGAGGAGAAGTATTATTAAAAAAAAAAAACTAACATTCCCGTAAGGTATTGGACATTAACATTTTCCTATATATATAATTTTTTTAAATAAATTTATTTCTAAAATAGATTTAATAAAAATAGTTATGTACTCTCATTTGAAACCAATTTAATATCTAATTAGATAGCCAAACAACACAAATTGAAAGTCATTTTAAAGAGTCATGCTAGGGTGACACAGGATTTATTGTGATTCTCATAATTTTGATGTGGAGATGCATAACCGTAGATGATTTTTTACTTGTATCGCAAAAAAACACATCTATGGTTATGTGCACATCTCATGTCATACTTATGAGAATCCCAGTAAATACGACTGTGTCATTCCAGCATTTTCCCATTTTAAATGACTAAAATATATTTAGTAAAAGTTTATACGTTTTGATCCGATCCCAACAAAAACAGTACCCAAATATCGTGCATATGGTTCTTTTTCTTTAAGGAGATTCTCTTACACCTGACAGATGGTTCTGTTGTAAGAGTGTGGATCCAGTACTCCTAGGAGTTGCATAGAAGACTTCTACTCCTTTTTGTATTTTTTACCTTATATCTCACTCTCATGCCTACAATATTCTTTTAAATGTGTATCCACGACTTACTTTTTTTTTCTTTTTGTTGATTTTTCATGATAAATTAATAATCGACCAAATAACTTCATCTTTATTTGGAACGACATGTTTGTTTTTAACAAGATCACTGACTCGGTGGTGTTGATGAAAATTGAATTCAAGTCCATGAATCATCATCCAAATTTTTTATCAACTGACCTAATTGACACCTACAAATACTTTCATCTTTATTAGTCGAAGACTTGATGTACCCCCCCCCCCCCCCCGCCCAAATTTTTTTTTTTACTTCAAATGTATAAAAATAAGCAATTTAATATATTTGGTGATCTTTTGACATTTTACTCTTCAAAACTCTTGATGGTAATTAATTTGAAAAAAATAATTAGTTATAAAAAATTATTTACTTTTATATCAATGATTTGTTTGTCAACTTAATAAAAACAAATAGCTTTAATCAAATGTTTTTAAGAATCAATTGCTATCTTGTCACTTAAACTTTAGGTTGAATTGAAGATAGAAGAGTTTGGAAAAAAAAAATTAGGGCTTCTCGAAGGTTAATTTGATGGTTTTTTTGTCGTTTTCTGGTAATCTTTTGTCTAGGGTCATGTTATATCTCATCAAAAAATTCGTAAGAATAGGTCTAAATTATTATTATTATTATTTATTTGAATTTTCGATCATTTTTTACCAAAACAAATCAAAATTCAGAGGGGTATATTATTATACGATTTCCCCACACCTTTTTGGGATGAGACTAGTCCCTATGATACTATGACCCTATGGAAACTTCCCAACGTGCATAGTGTAAATCAGAAGGTCACTCAATTTTGAACACATGACTGTGAGGTGCAAACAACTATCACTAATTTTAAGTACACCTCATGTAATATTATTATTATTATTATTATTTTTTGAAGCAATTAACACTAGAAATCACCACTAATCATTGGTAAAAATAGTAGGTAAAAGTAATTCATAAGTGGGTAAGTCCAAAGACAACTTTATAAGGATGAGTAGATTAGTAGTAGATTATCTAAGTAACTCCTTAGAGTACGGGAATTCGATTCAACCTTTAACACCCTCATAAATGGAGTAAGGATCCTGTACTTAAGAAACTGTCTACTTACCCAATTCCATATTCTATTTCCAATCCATAAAATCACCAATCAAGTTGATATTTGTAGACCCCGCAAAGTATACGAACATGTAACGTGGACAACAAAAGCGATATGAAGTTGGGTACTTATTCAACATCCTGAAGTACAAGATCCTAAAAAAACCAAAAAAACAAAGCTTCGCAGCACCTCTTCTTCACTAGAGGGCTGTTGATATGAAGTTGGGTAGTTATTCAACCTCCTGAAGTACAAGATCCTCACTTGAAAAAACTAAAAAAAAAAAAAGGCTTCCCGGCACCTCTTCTTCTTCTTCTTCTTCTTCAATCTTCTTCTCTGGAGGGCTGTTGCAGAGAGAAATAGTGGTGAAGTAGTCAGCCATGGCGAAGGGATTTGAAAGCTTCGATTCCATATTTGGGGAAGTAATTGCAGAGTGGGAGAGCCCAAGTTCTCTTCCTTTGAATCCATTTCTCTTTCATGTCCACTCTTTAGATGCTTCACGCCTCAGAATCCATGTCACTGATTTCCATTCCTACACTTGGGAATCCATTCGATCGATTCAACAACTTGAAGACTTGGTGAGCTCTTCTAATCTCAAATTACTTTTTTTCAATGTTGTCTAATTTGCTCCAATCGACACCACAACCTTGAAACCTGATTTCACATTTTAAGCCCAAGAGAGAAAAATCCACATAAGGAAACGTGTGGGTTTATCATAAATTCTCTGAACTTTAATGCCTTTTTTTCATACTTATTTGCTCTTCTCAAGATTGTGTCTATTATCTTCAGAAAATCCAAACCACAACCATGAAACCACCACTTTTTAAGCCCAAGAAAGAAACCCCGCACAGAAAAAATAGATGGGTTTATCAGAAATTCTCTGAACTTTTTTATGCCCTTTATCATAATTTGCACTTCTCAAGTTTTTGTCTATTATATGCTTTAATCCACACCACACCCATGAAACCAGATATCAGGTTTGAAGCTCAACAAAGAAACCCTCATAGAAGGAAAATGTATGGGTAGGAAATTCTCTGAACTTTAATGTCTTTTGTCATATTTGCAATTCTCAAGTTTTTGTCTATTATTTGCTTTAATCCATGAAACCATCACTTTTTAACCCAATGAAGGAACCCCACAAAAGCAAATAGATGGGTTTGTCAGAAGTTCTTTGAACTTGAATGCCTGTTGACTTGCAAATTTGCACTTCTCAATTTTTTTGTGTATCTATTATCCACTTTAGACCACACCACTACCATGAAACCATCACCTCTGAAGCCTAAGAAAGAAACCCACGTATGAAAATATCTGGGCTCCTGTACTTGAATGTCTTTAGTTATCCAATTTTGCATTTTCTCTAGTTTCCGTTTTTTATTTGTTTCTATCCACACCACAGCCATGCACCCAGAACCTTTTAAGCCCAATAAATAAACCCCATATAAGAAAAGTATCTGGACGTACCAGAAATTCCGTGTACTTGGATGTTGTTGTTTTTTGTCTCAATCATTTGTGTTAGGTACTCTGTTCTTAATTAAGCTGTAGATGGTGAATCATCAAATAGATTTTTTTTGGTTCTTTTTTCTTTTTGAGGCTTAGAATGAGAGTACCTTTGTTGGAGTTGAATTATGACTTTTTATGGCATACTGGGTTTTTGTTTGCTTGTATCAACTTTACGCACCAAATGAAATTAATATTAAAGAAGAGAGTTATTTGCTTCAAATATTTCAAGGGAAGCCCTAAAATGTGAATAATTCTTTCCATGTTTTCTGAAATATTTGCCAAATTTCTATACTTTGTAATAGGCTTTTGGTATTTTAACATTTATCAGGGAAGGATTCTTGGGATCTACACACCAAAACTCTTACCAAGATGGTGGGTTTAAGCCTAGATCCAAGTGAAGTATTTTGGATTGTAGCTCCCGAAAACATTTTACCTTTGTAGTTCATTCCCTTACTCTTAAAAGCTTTGGAAATTGTTAAAGAAAGGGTGTTTTTTGTACTCTAGCGTCAATTTCCTACTTCGAAAGATTAGAGAACTTCTCTTGATTAAAAATCTTTTCTGCTGATATTGGTGTTGGTGCATCATGGTTTGACTTAGTTAACATAGCATCTACAAAATATGACAACTTATATTTCTTTTGTGCAGAGATATGATATTGGGGTTGGTGGTCCATGGTCTGAGTTTGTTGATTATCTTATAACATCTATAAAATCAGGCAATGTAAAGCTTGTTTTGGGAGGTCTTGTAGCATCCACAAAATCTCCTGGTGAGTGATTTATTTATCTGTCAATTATCAGTTTTAATTTAAGGCTATTGAAATACTATAATTCATGTAAGGATGAGTGATGCACATTTAATCCTCTCAATCATTGTTTTGATATGCTACCTTGAAAAATAAGGTTGTTGGCAGAATAATACTGTAAGTTGTGTAGAAAATAATGATGGAAACATAGCCTTCACATTCGATTTGATTAAACAAAGCATGAAGCTGTGGCGAGAATGTGATGTCTTCTAATTCTATATTGGCTCGAATTCTAGCGAATTCAGAACAATAACAACAAAAGTTGTAGGTCGACAAGTAGAGTTGTCAATTGTAATTTTCCAAAGTTAGTAACAAATGGTTGTTGTGATTACTTTATTGTCCTCATATAAAACAAAACACAGTCTGGCAGCAATAAGCTTTGCTTGGAAAAAAATAAACTCTCATTCTAGCATGGGTTCATTCAAGATGATTCCTAGAATGCACAAAAGTACTACTATGACCTATAGGAAGGCCATGGATCATTGATTAGGAATGAGGAAGAAATGTATTTGAACAGGATATCTGGTTCACTTGAAGCAAAAGATTCTGAAAGTAGTTCTTACTTGATGAGTCACAGGCTCCAATGGTAAATTTGTAATTATTTAGATTGCCACTTGTTTGATTTCAAAGTTATTTCTTACCACTTTTATTTTTTTGGGATTAATTTTAGATTAATTAAATTTATTATGTACTAGTTTTGAGTTGTCTTTTGGTTATTTTAGGAGTTTGATTTGAGTCTGAATCCACGTTATTTTTCTTTAGGTCTTATTTGGAGGTGTTAAAACTTGTCTTAGTATGTTGATTTTTGTGTCATTTGAAATGTTATTCAGTTACCTATCCAACTAGCAATTTTTTTTTTTGTTAATCCGATTAAAATACTGATAGGATATCAATTTTACGTGGGATCTGCATCTCAAGGTGAAAAATGTCAAAGTTTAAGTCATGTTAAGATTCGGGTTTAAGTCAAAGCTCTCTTCTTGAGACTTCTCCAGTGATTGGATATGGTGTGAAGCCATCTTTTGGTGTGATTCTAAGGTAGTTTTTCTTTCGTTTCTGTTATCTTTTTCTTCATCTTTTCCATCTTTCACCATTATTTTTTTTTTGTTTTTAACTCATCACTATTAAGAATCCTCTAAGCCCATCAAAAAATCACCCAAACCTATCCTAGTGCATATAAAACCTACTAAGACTCCTTCAAAATTCAGATCTGAAATCCATAATCCACATCCACACCCTTCAAATCATCCTTCCATCAGACTTAATCCTATTCCATACCGCTAAACCTAATTACAACAACCTATTGAAAAATTTTGCATTTCACATACTCAATCAACCTTGTTGAAACCTTTCACAATGGCCAATAAAACATGTTGGGCCTAAAACCTTTTCTTGAGACCCTTCTATAATTTATCTTTCCTCTTCTTCACCTACCTAGTCTTTCCTCCACTCTTCCTCAAGTAAAACATACTTAAAACCAATAAAACCTAGGTTGTCCCGCATCAAAAAGATTCTGAAAGTAGTTCTTACTTGTTGAGACCCTTGACATGGTCAAAAACCAGTGAGATATCAATGTTGCATTTTTTGTTAACTGCAATTTTTTTTACTCTGAATATCCGAGAACTTGAGATTACATGATGCAAACAATATACAAAGCTATTTTTATCTTTAAAGGATACTCATAGTTTTTTGCTTTTGCTCTTCGTATAAATATTCAAATCAATTGATGTAAATTAAGTTATGATAAAGTGCTGACTTATTAATTACCCTATTTAGAGGGTGTTGATAGAGCCAAATCTTTGAATTCCAGTCTGTTTTTAGGTTTAACTTCACCATCATTCAACAGTCATCGGATACAACTAGTGTTACTATTGTAAGCAATGGTTAGAGGAGAGAGATGCATAATATTTGCATAAAAGGTCTGTCTCTTTCTTGAGAGCTTCTTGCAGAGATAAAAATAGAAGAGGCTCATTGTGTGGAGATTTGTTTAAATTGTGGAAAATTTTATAATCCTTACACGTTGGAAGGTTTTCTGATGCGTGTAGTTTGTGAAATTCTGGTGTTTCAGGTGCGACCTATGC
Source organism: Akebia trifoliata (assembly GCF_017979445.1). Classification (NCBI taxonomy): domain Eukaryota; kingdom Viridiplantae; phylum Streptophyta; class Magnoliopsida; order Ranunculales; family Lardizabalaceae; genus Akebia; species Akebia trifoliata. Next base: position 36,211,405 of record NC_141377.1, on the reverse strand, counting down.
AAAATTGATTGCTCATAAGGCCAAAGGAATGCCTATCATCACTTTCTCACTTGAGAGACTCACAAACTCATCTGCTAACGATGCCATGGCTAATTTATCAATGGAGCTCTTCAAAGCGTTCAAAAGCAAGCAAGATGGAGTGGTAAAAGGTTGTAACATCGGCCTCATAGAGGAACTTTACTTTTATTTTCTCTTGCATAATCTAATTAATAAAATTATAGTTCCTATGCGTTCTATTAGAAAGATTTTTGGCTGTTACCCACATTTTCCCAACTAATATTCTGTACCCTCAATTCTGTTCGTGATCCGCCTATCATCCATCGAATTATTATTGGTGATAGTCATAGTAATCAAGTTCGGATTTGGCAATTATTCGGTTGGAGTCAGTTTGGATAAATTTGGGAAACAAAACAGGAAACAATTCAGACGGAGGATATACAGAAAAAAAAATGGAGCAGAGGGTAGAAAAAAATGTCAAATTTGGATGGTAAGAACACAAATCACAAAATAGTGGCTTATTAAAAGGTTGAAATTGGGTGGACCATGATTAAAAATTATCTAGATTTTGTATGTATTTGAGTTTGATTAGAAAGTTCAGAGGAGCTCAGAATATCTGGTTTTTAGCTTTAAATTAATGTGTACAACTCCTTCGTTACTGTTCTTTATGGCCAATTCTCCGACCCTAGAAACGTGGCCTTTTGGCTAAGTTAATTCGAAGACCAGACACCCTCAATAAACCTAAATTATAAACTTTAGTTGCAATGATTTATCATTTTCAACATTCATCATCACAATTGTGTCATTGGCAAACTGAGGTTACGAAATGTTTGGTGGACCTCTATTCCACGCTCTAAAACCAGAGATCATCCCCATACAATAATCTTGCTCAAAGTCTCTCCCACAACAATGTATAGGAAACGGTAGTGAGGAATGAGGATCACCTTGATAGACCCTTTAACGTCTGAAAAATCTGGTTAGGGATCCATAAACCAAATTTATGTACTCATTTTCTAATCTTAGCCCATCCAAACATTTCCTGTCCCACCCTTGAAATAGTAAAAGCACATAGGCTATCACTTCATTCTCGATGCCAAGACCGTGGAGATGATGTATAGATCGGACCACTTGGCTTATTTGCTTGAAATCTTTTAAAGATTCAGCCCCCCTAAATATTTATTTGAGGATATCTATTTCTAATGTTTCTCACTTAAATAAAGCGCTATGTGTTCTTTTTTAGTTTTTGTTCTTTATACTTTGACTGCACGCAGATAAATGTAATTCCTTCATTTGAATTGTTTTCTAATGTTCTGATTCTTTTTTTTTCAGCAGAACAGGAGCGCTCCTATCAGTTGACAAAAATTATATCTGCTGAACGGGTCTGTCTACTTGTTCATAGCCATGTTGTACTTGGAAAAAAAAATTGATTCACTTTGTTGGTTTGAATTATATTTGCAGTCACCTACTCGCGTCCTTAATTCATTGAATTCACCATGAACATTTGGTTGGTTAATCATTTCTGATTCCTTTATTCCTATAAATTACGTTTTTTGACACCCAAATATCGGAGGATGGCTGAAGGTGCTGATTTGCTAAATTGGTTAAAGTCTGTGATTGTTGATACAATGACCTGGGTTCAAAACCCACCTTCATCTTCTAATTTCTAACCACCAACTTGCTTTCTTATCACGAACAAAGAATATTAATGCTTTTATTACAATCTAACTTGTTTATCTCCCTTTATCAGGACAAAACTGAGAGTCTTCAAAACCAACTTGACCTGGCTTTGTTTTCAAAGAAACAGAGGATGCGAAAGTTGACCACATCAGATAAAGCGTTGCCTATTGCTACTGCAGTTTCTGACTCACATGATTCTAAGGGTGAGTGGCTTTATTTGTCTAGTGTGTCTATGTTATTGGCTAAGATAGGATTTTGGCTTTGGAATTTTCACTTTAGATTGGATAGAAATACTATGTGCAATATAAAAATCGTGCCATATTACTGTCTTAGCTACCAAGTTGGATGCATGGTTTTAAATTGACATATTTTCAAAACGTATACTGAAATATCTCCAGTATACGAGGGATAAGAAGGAAAGGTTACTTGAATATTCTATTTCCACAAAATATAGTTTATATATATATAGGGTCAGGATCCCTTGACTCCTAAGAACGACTCATGAAAAAAACGCATGATCCCAACCCTTTAAATGCAAAATCCAATGGTTGAGATTTATCCTCGTGATAAGTATCTCCGAGATTTGTGTATCAAGATACTCAAAAATCTCAACCAATGGATTTTGTGTTTAAAGGGTTGGGAACATTTGTTTTTTTTTTTTTTTTTTTCATGAGACATTCTTAGGAGTCAAGGGATCCCAACCCATATATATAGATTTAATAAGTTAGTAGTAAATAAGACATGTAATCTATGTTGCATGGATAGTGGATTCTTCTAAATGGATGAAGTATCCATGTTAGACATGTCAGATTCTGATATGTCTCTTCTAGATTTTTCGCCTCTTTACTTAAGTGCAACTTGTTAGCTAAAATTTACATTAAGTTTACTTTATTCCTATTGAAGTTTACAACGTAGCAAACATGATATACATATATGTATTCACTTCTCTTTGTGTATATTGTGCAAGATATCCCTTTGTGTAACTTATCACTATTCTTATTATTGTAGAAGAGAATAATTATATTTCAGTGATTTAAAATATACTTATGACTTTCAAGTCCATGAGACACCTATTTTGGTGCCGTGGCTTCTGACTTGTATTGGTACTAATGTAACATAGCATGTAATAGGGAACCCAATACTTATGCTTAACAATTAGTTTATATAAACCTCACTGGGTTAATTACGTTATTTTTTTGATAGATAAAGAAGAATTTATTGAAAGAGGGAAAAAAGAGGGGGGTCGAGTAGACCAACGCAAAACAAAGAAAAAGAAACAAAAAAAAAAGATCTGCAAGCAACAAAAAACAAAACAACAGATTCTCACGACAATGAACAGACCCTGTCCCATCTCACAACAAAATCTTCAAAGAAGATCCCTCTAAACTCCTTATAGAGTTTACTCCAAGAAAACAAGAGCTCCAAAACAACCAGTACTACTCCTTCCCTCGTTGCCTCTTTCCCCTAAAAAATGCATTGATTTCAATGTTTCCAAATTCCCCAACAAATTACCGATGGAACCAGGAACCAGAGAGTCCGTTTTGAAGATGAGAAAGCTACTCCCCACAACAGCCAAGACTCTAGAGTTGACTTAACATATTTGGGAAAGTAACCCACAATCCCAAACAAAGATAAGAAGTGCGACCAAACGTGATGAGCCACATGACAATGAATGAGTAAGTGGTCCATCGTTTCCGCCTGAGATCTACACATACAACGCTGATTTGGTGAAATAAAGCCTCTTCTAATCAACTGATCCATAGTAGCAAGTCTGCCCAAAGCCGCCATCCAAAGAAAAGTCGAAATCTTCAGAGGAATCTTACCACCACAAACCAATGTATAAGGAAAAGACATAGTTGAACTAGGAGCAATACAATCATACAGAGACTTCACTGTAAATTTCCCGTCCCTCGAACCTCCCCACACTCTTGATCATCCGAGGAACTCTCCATACTCCTATTCTCCAACATAAAAGTTAACATCCCAAGGCTATCCCCTTCCCAATCATTAAAAGATCTCCTGAACCCAAAATCCCAATTAGCCACCCCATTATCCAAGCTTCTGAAGCACGAGATGACCTGATTTTTTTTCAACGACAAGACAAAAAGATCTGGATAAAGGTCCTTAAGGGGACCGTTTCCACACCACCAATCTTTCCAAAATCTTACCTTACTCCCCCTCCCCACCTTGCATTTCATATTTTTCTTGAGATACAGACTTCTTCTAAGGATACCTTTTCACACCCCACACCCCGTCAACCTTTTAGCTAGACCACTCTCCCACCCATTATCATTCACCCCAAATTTATCCACAATAACTTTTCTCCAAAGACTCTCTTCTTCCTCCCCAAATCTCCAAAGCCATTTTCCCAACAAAACCGAGTTCATATGACCAAAATTTCGGAAACCTAAGCCCTCATTCCTTTTAGGCAAGCATAACTTTCTCCAATTTACCCAATGGTGTTTTCTCTCTCCCTCTTTACCATGTCATAAGAAATCCCGGCAAATTTTAATCAATTGCACTTCCACGTTTCTAGGCAAGGAAAACAGAGAAAAAGTATAAATAGGAATACTAGCCAAGACACTTTTAATAAGAGTAATCTTCCCCCCTTTGGATAAAAACTTTGCCTTCCATGAACTTAGTTTCTTTCTCAGCCTTTCAAGAACCGGCTCCCAAATTTCCTTGCTATTATAACCCATACCCAAAGGAAGCCCCAAGTACGTGGACGGCATAACTCCCATCTGAAAACCTAGCAAAGCTGCTGCCACCTTCACCCCATGTGGTTAAGACAGTTAATTTTTTGTGCCGTCTTGGAATGTTTTGCCCGAGACTCGAATGAAACATTGACCCCGAAACATTCAATGTATAGGATTGTTTTGCTTGAGATAGCCTCAATTTTTCTCCCGACTAAAACATTGTCTCAAGATGAGATTTTAAACCTTGGTTATGACCTCCATACCATAGGTTCTAAGTCAGCTATGTTATTTTACTTTATCCACTGAAATGACATTATTATTATTGCTGACAAACCATTTACCCCAAAAGACCGATCTGATGGGGAAGGTGCAATTATGAATATAAGAGGGTCACGGGTTAAACTGGGGCACGATACGTGAGCACGTGACACTCGGGAGCGGAGGCGGATAACCCAACACTCAACACTACCCCTCACCCATAAGGGTGGAAAATTCCTTCAAGGAGACTTGAACCTATGATCTATATGAACCTAGCGCTCTGATATCGTGCTGACAAACCATTTATCCCAAAAGACCGATTTGATGGGGAAAGGGAGAATTATGAATATAAGAAGGTCACCGAGCTTAACTGGGGTATGGCGTACCTGAGAGTGAAGGAAAATATACACTCAACTCTCCCCCTCACCCATGAGGGTGGAAAATTCCTTCAAGGAGACTTGAACCTGTGACCTATACGAACCTAGCACTCTGATATCATGCTGACAAACCATTTACCCCAAAAGACCGATCTAATGGGAAAATATTCACTTTTTTTAAAATTTTTTAATTGGGTTGTTATAAGTAAAAGTTGGGGTGCCAATAGAAGCTCTGTTTTTCAATTCCCTAATGTTGTAATATGTTTGTTTCTACTTAAGATCATATCTAACTTCATTCACCATTCTACCATATGCATCATTTTTAATTTTAAGGGAGCTGTTAATATTCCCCACCCCCCTCTCTTGGAAGCGTTGAATGGTAAAATATTTGTGTTTACACTCCCAACTGCAGAGACACCCCAGACACAAGATTCTCCGTCCACAAAAGTCAATCACCGGGTTGTCCCTGCCCATCGCAGGTAACATATAATCTTCATTCTTCTTGATCACCTCGATTCAATCTGATGCTTCACTTGCATAATTTCTAATCTTGTTTTGCAGGGCAAAAGTGCGAGGTGTTCTCTTGGATGACACGGATGAAGATAACTAAAAGGTAGAATTTACAACACTTGACATCAAACTACATCTTACGATATTGAAGTTTCAGGTCCCCTTTGAGAACCTTGATTTTGATTTACAACGCAACGAAACACAAATTAAACGAATAGAAAGAAGGGTAGGAGTCTGAGTAAGTAACCAGTGGCTTACATAGTACATTGAATACACATTTTTCTTGTGCAGTTTGGTGATGTAGTTCCACCAGATTTCATTTGAATGCTTGTAAATGCAATTATTTTTACCATTAGTGGTATATTTTTCTCTTTGTAGTTTTAGATTATTTCATCTGATCAATAGAAATGCAGAAGATGACACATTATAGATATCTACATCCTTCCCTGCTCGATCTTCTCCATTGTGTTGGTTCAGTTCGATGATTGTTTCTGCAAGTTTAAAGCTTGAACATAGGTCCAACGAAGAGAGGGGACATGTTCCAACTGGACAAAGTTTTTATTAATGTGTTGTGTTACCCTCAGGGTTCCAGATTACTACTCTCACTAGGTTTAGAAAATTCGTCTTGACTCGCAAACTATAGCACAATAGCTTGTTTAATGATCCGATCATCATTTATCCCAAAATTTGTGCTTTTCTTCTAGCTGGGTCAGTAGTCAGCTGCCCTAGTTGCACGTATCCAAACCATCTCAATTGATTTTGTCTTAGTTTCTGTCTTATTGGGGCAGAAGTAGTGTCGTCTAAATTGTCTCTCATGGAAGTAGGCACAAGAGTACAAGTAAATATGTTTGGAACTGTGGTTACTCGATACATGTAAGTTACACTTCAAAGTTAAACATAAATATGAGACTAAACACATCAATATATGCCTGAACGCTTAGACGAAGAATCCATAAAGAGAATGGTGTCGTAGTGACTATTGAATCTTCTTTGCCCACCCTTACTATGTTCCATGAGCTGTGGATCGAGTTTGAGCTCCTAATCACTGGTTCATTTGTTGATGTAGTATCTACAATCCTACACAATGGTATCATACATGAAAGTTGGACATGTTTTTTTAGCTAGACAAGCAAGGTGGTTAGTAGTCAACATGAAGGTGGGTTTTACAAGGTTTAAACCAAGGTTGTGGGATCTACACTGCACATGCCTTTCCCAACTTAGCTAATTTGGACATTACTTCAAACTAACAAATACAAATTGGGTTTTTCGAACATCCTTGGATTTCGTGTTTCACCAATTACAGAATCTCTTACTCCTTTTATGAAAGCATTAGTACTTTTGTATAGTAAAATCACCTAGAAATTATGCCCTTGTATTTTATTCCTTAAAATCAAAATTTTTTTTTTTCTGTTTCTACGAATTTATTGATCTAAATTCAGAATACCCATTTCAGAAAATCTAATGACAAGCTTGGGTTTTTCATAAATTTTTTTTTTCTAGGGGTTTTCGGGTTCGAATTGTTCAAGAGATGTTTCTATTACAGGGGTGGTTTAGGCTTCTATGAGTAACAGATAACTTGCTTCGCGGAAGCAAGGAGGATTCATATGCAGGAATTAGGTATCCATCAAGGCTTCAATTACTGGGGGAGTGGGGTTCGGATATTTGCACATAGAAAACAAATGTTTATCCCTCAAGTGAGGAAACCAAACAAGAAAATTCCTTCATTTGTCATTAATTCAATCCTGTTTCAGATTTCCCTTTATCAGAACCCACTTTCATATATATATATATATATATACTTCACCCCCTCTGCACCAAACTATTTAAAACAAAATCTAGAGTTCTCTCTAGGATTTCCAGGAAAACAAATCCATGCGTATTTTCGTGGCTTTTGTCCAAATTCTCCAAATGATCGAACCAATCACTCAAAAAATTGCAAGATTAACAACATATGTTTGCGATGACATGCCTGGGAATTTCTTATGGTAGTTACATGCCATTTCTAAGTAATATTAGGCGGGTAGTTTACATTTATATTTATATGGAATCCCTTTCAAAAGAGTCTAGTCTTTCTTTCTATCCCATGCTTCTGCTTTTCTTGGTGTTGAAAAAGGACCAGCAACTCGGTAACAGTTCACCACTGCAACAAATAACAAGAACACTGCTTTAGAACTGCTGATTCAATTATCCTAGAAAAAAATTATTCAATTTTAACTATAAAACTGAAAATACTGAAAATGTCTCTCAAACTCAAATCTACCTTACACTATCCCATCCCCAAAGGTTGAAAAAAAAGAAAAAGAAAAAAGAACCCAAAACCATCTTCTTAGATCTCTTTAAAAATCACTTACACTAAATGAAATAAGAGGAAAACTAAGGTAAGATCAATGAGACCATGTGTATTGTTATGTTTTATTTTCTTTCATGAAAATAAATGACCTGCTATTGCTATTGCTGGTATCACTGCCTTTCTTGCTTTCTCCTGCAACTAAGAAGCTTCTTTTCAACAAGTCCTTATCAAGGCCGCTGCCATTCTCTCCCCCGATTAATGGAGGCTTTGGCGATACTTTTGAACAAGTACCCATTTTCAAGCTCGTTGTCTTCTTCTTCTTCTTCAATCCAAAAGTTGGAATGAACATCTTAAGAAGAAAAGTTCCACTGTCGTCCATACTTCTAATCCTCGTCATCTCCTTCTTCTTATTCTTTCTTTTTGTACCTCGAATCGTAGTATTCTCATTGGATTCTATCATTTCTATCACAGTCGTTGTTGTCGATGGCTGCTGCTCGATCATATCTTTCAAAGAGAGCTCGTAAGAATTCTCGGGCATGTTCTTGACCATCTCCATCAATTGTTTCCGGCCTCTAACTATTGCCTCGGTTCGAGATGTCGGAGAAAGGAGTTCATATTGGTGGTTGTAAGGACGATGGTGTGGGTGATGCAATAGAGCCGTACCTTCGGTTGGAGGACTGCTCGTCTTCCATAGACGTGGTGACATGATGTTAGACTCATCTTCCATATCAACATTGAATTCGATCATCCCACCACATGGATCATCATATTTCTCAAAGTTTTGAGACGATCTTGATTGAGTCAATGGAGCACAATAAATTGCATTTGATTTTGATCGATCATGATCGCCATCGTCATTTCTTCGACCAAAGGGATTGGTCAGATATGCATGATTTCCGACGAATCCTCGCTGAAGGTCAAGCATGGTTAGAGGGGAAGGTGGGTTGAAGGAGAATGAGACTTATGGTTGTGGAATTTGAGGTAGTAACTTTAGGACCCCAAGTCTAACTGTCAAAGTCAAAAAGTCAATGTTTCTAGATGAAAGACGTAGGCCTATTTTCTTCCCCTTAGACTTTCCATGCAAAATCCTTAGTTTAGTCTCAAATCTTAATGACTTCTCATGGAAAAGTGCCACTTGGCATACATATATATATAAATTTTGTTTCGTACTTCAAACCTTGGTGGACTAACTTTTCGAAAATTAAGCTGACTAGGTTGCGTTTGCGTAGGCTTTGGATCATGGACTCTAGTTTTCCACTTATCAAAGTCGTTTTTAGTGTAAAAGCCAAAAGTAGGCCAAGAAACACAAAGGTCCTGTTATTTTCAGCTTCATGAGTCAATTTTTTTTGCTTTTTTAGTTTTTAAGCTAAAAAAGTCAGATAAATGATGTTCGTTTGGGCTTTTTTGACCCCTGTAAATTTCAATTGAAGCCCAAAAGTAGCTCCTAAAAGAAGTTGCTCAAGAGGGACTTCTTCAAATGGCTTTTGTTGGAAGCCAAAAACATAAAAACGGTTCAAGTGTAATTATCAAAATACCCTTTATCTTTAATCAAATTTCCAACTAAACTTAACCTTAAAAAATGAAATGAGATTACTAAAATACCCTTCATATTTATCAAAATACCCTTCATCTTCCAAAAATACCATTCATCTTTAATCAAATTTTCAACCAAATTTTACCTTAAAAAACAAAAAGGAATTATCAAAATACCCTTTATTTTTAATCAAATTTTTAACCAAACTTAACCTTAAAAAAGAAAAGGGAATTACGAAAATACCCTTCATCTTTAATCAAATTTTCAACCAAACTTAACCTTAAAAAATAAAATAAAATTATCAAAATACCCTTTATCTTTACCAATTATCAAAATACCTTTCATTTTTAATCAAATTTCCAACTAAACTTAACCTCAAAAATAAAATGAAATTATCAAAATACCCTTCATTTTTACTAATTATCAAAATACCCTTCATCTTCCAAAATACATTTCATCTTCCAAAATACCTTTCATCTTTAATTAAATTTCCAACCAAACTTAACCTTAAAAATTAAAATGGAATTACTAAAATACCCTTCATCTTTACTACAAAGATCAAAAGTAATTCATCATCACTACTTTATTACCAAAACACCTTTCATCTTTATGTGGATGTTAGATTGTATATTATGTAGGTATTTTCTTTATCATATGTTCATTTTTAAGAGGAGATGCTATCGAAATTTCAATAGAATTATAAAATTTATAAATTTATTAAAATAATTATTTTTATAATTTTTTAATATAAATTTATTATATATATATAGTGTAATTATATATTTATTAAGGTATTCTGCTAATTTTTTGTGCATTATAGGTGCATTATCAATATTAAGGGTATTCTGATAATTTTATAAGAATCCAGCAATAAAAAACTGTCAAATGAACATCAATTTCTAGTTTATGTGCTTCTGTAACGAACAAGCTTTTGTTGGATGTGACTTTTTAGGCTCTAGGCTTTTACTTCTTCCAGAAGCCAGCTTCTAGAGTTGGAGCTGGCTTCTGTAAAGAACAGACCCAAAGTTACCTAAACCCAATTTGAGCTTTTGTGGGAACCGAAGAAAAAATGTGGAAATTTTGGGGCAAACAATTGATGTTGTAATCATAACTGTTATAGAAATGACTCGAAGTGAAATGATTTTAGCTTATTCCACCTCATCTTCAACTTCTTCATAGAAATTTATGTTTTTCATTTTTTTTTCTTATAAAAAATCTTCAATCTTCAATTTTGTCTTGTTTTGTGCTTGAAATCTTCAATTCTCGTCACAGAACCTTAGATCATTTTCCTTGGGATATATAAAATCATAAATCTTTTTATTGTGTATCGCGAGGCAAATGATCTACGATTATGTGATGAGGGGTGTACGGGTGCATATGTTAGAGTGGGGCGTCAAATTATCATGACTCTTGTTTTAATTAAACTTGATTGGAAAGACTAGATTCTTTGAAATTGTTGAGAGAAAGACGAGAAAATGTGTTGGGCTGAGTCAAATAACTTTTACAAATGGTTTACGGTAAATTTCAAATACGTCCCTTCCACATGACCGCCTTCCTAACTCTCGTGAATTTCGAGAGGTAGATAGTACAACCCTAGTGATCTAGATTCAATCGCGATCGATCAAGCACTTAATTAACTCATAAGTACCCTTCATTAACTAAGCTGACCCACCAAGGAACATCCCACGTGTAGCAGTAGTAGCTTATCTCTAGAACGGAATGAATCCTAAGAACGACTAAAATGTCATATATCTCAAGAGCTAGATCAGTTCCCAATGAACAAGTTATAATTGGCTCAACAAAAATGGATGTAATTGTACCTAAAAAAGTCATTCAGGTTCGAGCTCTTGTTCTTGCACATGAGCACTCGCTAACATTCCTTTGTGCTATAGTTTCATTCAAGTCGATATTGTACTTGATCCACGATCAGAAATGAAACTCAGTAAGTAGGCATTGAATCTATTTCTGTTGCTTATGCTTATGTGGGAGCAACCTAAATGAATCTGTCTCTACACGGTATCTTGTACCACTTGCACTTGTTTCTAAACTTCAATTTGTTCCTACCGAGCCGACCTCTTTTACCTATACATTAATCTTGAAATTACTTAAGAATTTAAGCATATTTTTTGCAGATTTGTTTTTAAAAATATTTACAAATGATTTGCTAACCACCAAACAGAGCCTAAGAGTAATGATTATTAGTGAAGGAGCGTCTGACGTCGTAAGACTTGTTGGTTCCAATGTCCCATCATAATGTTCAGCACTTTGCATTAAATTATTAAAGTTAGTAATTTAATTTTTTTATTTTATTATAAAAACAAATTGAAATAATTTCCCCACTAGGATGACCCCTCATGGACACGGCACGTGGAAAAAACAGGTGTAACTCGTGTCCCAAGTGATAGCATAGACAAAACAAAAATAGGGTTTTGCCTCCCCCCACTAATTTTAAAAGAGTCAGACTATACTTACCAACTTAGTAAGATTTCAACTCTTACTAAGGATCATTGACCTTACCTTGTACCATCCAAAAACATGATCCAATGCTACAAGATTCTAGAGGATATTTTTTTTTTTTTTTAAATATTATTTTTCATCGTTGAATTTTAATTTTAAATTTGGAAGTTCCGTGGAAACTTGATAGTCTTTTATTTTCAAAATCTTGGATTAAGCCCAAAAAAATTGTTTTATTTTATTTTATTTTTGGATATGAGTTTTTTTCATGAAATCTAGAGGGTTTTGATGTTAGATTCCCAATGTGATAGTACATTTGAGCAAAATGACCTTTAGTAAGACTTAAAACCTTATTGAGTCAGTAAGGAAAGTGTTTTACATTAAAAAAATTAGGGTTTTGTATTTTATAAATTTTGTAAAAAAATATATAAGGAAATGATATGATCAAGTATATTTTTATACGTCCAAACTCATTCCATGGAATTGATATATGAATATCCTATTTTAGTAATGTAGCAAATATGCAGAGTTGGTTGCCCGTTAGCAAATTGTTGTAAATTTTATCCAATGCTTGGTTGTTTTCCATTGACCATCAGCTACAAATAATCATAAGTTTTATCAGATTGATTGCCTGTACTTTATCAATCGAAAAGTTGTACACGCTTCCATAATTTTCCTTGAGAAATGTTACAAAACTTTTTTATTCAAAAAAATCGTTATCAAGTATTGTAAAATTTTGCGACAGAGAACTTTGCAATGCCTTCTATGATAAGATGCAAAATAAAACTTTGCAAGTAAAATTTTGTAAATATTATGAGCATTTGTTTCATAGAAATAAATATTTGATAGTTGGATGATTTGTATTGACCCTAAGAAGAATTTAATTTTAGGAGGACTATTAAAAAATAACAATCATTCTAATCTAAAAGTGAATTTATCATAATTTTAATATCGAGGATATCCCATTCTTTATGAAATATGATTGATGATTGGTAGCTTCTGCATAATATTTGTATAGGGTAAAAATGAATTTGATTTGGACCCTATACGTGTCAAAATATGTGATAGGTTTGGCGGCCAAGCAAAGGAATATCCGACGCTACCCAAACGTGTGGTATCTAAGGAGTTTGTCAGTTCTCCTCAGCATGGAGTAATTGAGCTAAGTTGAGTTTCTGCCCATCCCAGGCATGGAGGGACAAACCATAGTAAAGTAATGGAAAGAACTGTCCTCATATCAATCACGTTCGGTTGTAAAAAAATCACTTCTTATTATAGAAGAATTTTTTGTGAACAAGTCCAAGGATTTAGAAAGAGGATAAATCTATGATAAACTCTAATCTCCATGAATAAGGAAATTGATGACATGACAAAGTAGTCATTAAGGAACTGGACTGACCTATAAATAGGGGAGGAAACATTGAGTGAAAGGATTTTTGGGAGGGAGTCAAAGTTAATAGGTATTATTTTCTGCAACTCCCATTGTAATGTGAACATCAAAGGGTGTTTAGTAAGTACCACACCAGTACCCTGTGTGTGCGTGAATTAGGAGAGCCCATCATTAAAGAGGTTTGAGTTGTATGTTCGAGATAAATCAACATAAAAGCCTTTACAATATTTAAAAAAAAAAAATACTAGTTATAAGAGACAATATAGATTCTATAAAAACAAATAAATTTATCGACTACTAGGTCATCTAACAGCTCAAATATAGTTGATATAGTTGAGACACGATCAAAAAATGATTTTTGGGGGTAGAATCCGTGGCGTCAAACTATTGGGATTCCGATTTTTCTAATTTCTTTGATAGTAGAATGTGAGAAATTACCTTAATTAAAAAAAAAAAAATAGTAATATACATAGATTCTCTTAAATAAATAAATTTGTCTTTAAAATTAAAATATATTAATTAGGGGAGTTGAGGTAATGTCTTACGTAGGATGTCTTGTCCTTATATCATATATTCAATTGTTAATTTAATAGTTTGCTTATTCTAAGTAAAAATAAAAATAAAAAACGAAAATAAGTCAATATTATTTGTCCACGAAAGTGATTGTGTCAAAACACGTGTGTGAGAGGTAGACGTAGGGACAAAACCCAAATTGGGGTTTGTTTGTCGGTTCTCCATAAGAACGCGTAGAAATGATTCTAGTCAAACTTGAAACTCCTCTTGTAAATCACATTCTATATTTTTCAATAAAATCTGAAAATCATTAAGTCATTGATGTGAACAGACACATATTAATGAGGACAGCATCACGTCTTTATGAAATATAATGCAAAAGTTTGCAATCACAGTAATTTTGCAGTATTTTATCTTGCAAGTGCTTCTTAGTAACTCTAAAAAATTCTCGTAAAATTTTATTAGAAATTGTAAAAATTTCATAAATAGTTTTAGTTAGGGGTATCAATGGGCCGGTTCCAAAATACCGTTAAAAAACATGGGTACCCATTGGTTGTGATTCTCAAGAATCGAATAAGAAAAAAAGTATTTCAAATCATTATAAAACTTTTATCATTTCAAGAAATAATATATTATTTACAAAATTATTAACTTATTTATAATTTGTTATAATAAAGAACAAAATTAATAATATTTTTTTCAAAAATAAAAGTTCATCTTAGTTAAAAGTAAAAAAAATTAGAACAGATAACTCATATTAAACTCCAATTGATAATTTATATGAAAAATTGAAGAATTTTATACAACATGCATTAATTTTGAAATAGAATAATTTCTATCAGTTTGATTCCATTTTAGACCCGACTCTAATCTATTCCAATAAAAAGAGAACTAGAATCGAGGTTTTTGGTTCCGATTTCGATTAAATGGGTACCCATTGATATCCCTAATTTTGATTTTAATAAAAATCATTTTTGCGCAAGAAAATAATACTTTCCTAGACATGTACCCTACACACTTACAAGTGAACCTATGTGTTCAGTGTATTTAATTATATGCAATTTCAACTATAAAAAATTATAAATAGTAGTTAAAATAGTTGATAGCATAATGTAAAGCCACTTAATAAATAAATAAATGTTGAAAGAAGAAAAAAAAATCTGCAAGGTAAAGAATTCTTGTCCTATTAATTTCTACCATAAGATTGTTTTGTTTGAAGTAATAGACTACATAATCGTTCTATAAAGTGTTTCTTATCTTTTTGAAAATGTCAAATGTTTAAAACTAAACACGCCATGTTGTATCGAATATGTAATTATGACTTATTCTCAACTTGTGTAATCCCAAACTTAAGAATCCTGCAAACACAATGAACTATTTGACCTTCCCTAAAAAAGGGAGAGGTCTTCAATTCAAGCCCCCTCGTTGGCCACTCACGTGAATTTATCCTAGTTTATTTGGTATGTGTAATTTGTGGGGTATTGCATGTATCGGGGGATTTGGGTGACATGTGGTGTTCTAAAAGGTAAGTTGACTCATCCTTGCTACTTGGTCTTACTGGTTTGAACAGCCCCATCATAAAAAACATAGGCATGACAAATATTTATTTAAATATCATTTATTACGTATTCAACATGTTACATATATAAAATTGTGGCATTTTTGATACAACATCTATGTGAACATAGTGAAATCCTATAATGTGTTCAAATGGCCCTTCAATCGTCTAGGGTTCATGATTTAAATAAGATTTATTTATTTGTTTCAAAACTACTTTTTGCCTAGTCAAAGGCTTCACAAATGACTGGTTACTGAACTCCCAAATTTCAATAGGCCCCCTATAATGTGTTCAAATGGCTCTTCAACCGTCTAGGGTTCATGGCTTAAATAAGGTTTATTTATTTGTTTTAAAACTCCTTTTTGCCTAGTCAAAGGCTTAAAAAATGGCTGGTCATTGAACTCTCAAATTGAAAGTCCCCCCTCTTTTTAAACTTCTTAATTTTGTTCTCTATAACTTAATAATGATTTTAGGTCCTCCAATTTGGGTGGGTGCGGACTACCATATAGGCTCAAATGTTACTTTAGACCTTTAGGGTTCATGGTATGGATAAATTTTAGAAAATTACAAAAACTTAGAAAGGGATAATTAGAGAATTTTTAAATTTAAATTACGTTGACCAATGGTTAAATGCAATATATATACATAGGGGTTGAGATCCATTGACTCATGAGAAAAAGACATGATTTAACCGTGAAATACAAAATCTAACAACCAACATTTGTATGCATCTCCATAACACACATCTTTGAGATACTTATCTTACGGATAAATCTCATCCAATTGGGTTTTGTATGTAAATAATTGGGATCATGTGTTTTTTCCACGAGTCACCTAATCCTGAACCAATCCCTCCTCTCCCCCCCCCCCCTCTTTTCCACGTACTTGAATTGATCAACACACATTTAATATTTGATGATGGAGCTACCGAGTATATATATATATATATTGAAGGATTTGATGATGGAGCTTCGATGATACCTCCTGCCAAATCTAGTCATAAAAAGTTGAGTTGAAACCTATTATATGATCTTAAATTTCTATCAGACTTAAATTGATCAATACATTTAATATTTTATTATTATTAAATAGTAACGGAGCTATGATTGTATTTTCAAGGTACAATTTATTATAAAAAGTAATTGTACTTTCTTAAAATTATGGGTAGTTTAGAATTATCACTAGTTAAGTTGGCAGTATTAACTTTATCCCCTTGCAAAATGCAAGATTAGGTTTATCCCCTTGACCATTGTAAGTCAACATTGCCTTTTCCTCATGATTTAATAATGAAATTTTGATTTCTTTTCCTTCAAAATGCCTTTCAAATACATAAATTACTAACTTAAAATTTCACTGTTAAATCATTAAAAAAAAGTAACGTTGACTTACGATCAAAGGGTAAATCTAATCGTGCATTTTGCAAGGAGGTAAACCTAATACCGTCAATTTTGCATGAGGTGTTTTTAAAATAATCTAAAATTATCAATTGTAAATTGTGAAGAGAATGTATTTTTTTTTTCTAAGAGAGTAAATGGTGATGAAGTAAATTAATGTTTAATTATACTTTTTATTATTTATTATTATTATTATTATTTTTATCGTGTATATCCCTACTCTTCAAGTGAGACTAAAGCCCTATGAGCAATTGGTTTAGTCAAGGGTCAACAGACCTAGAGGGTGGCCCCAAGGAATTCATTGCTTCGTGGGGTTTGAAACATTTGACCTACCCTTTTGAGAAGGTTATAGGACTCGACTTGCTACTAAGCCAACAGACCTTGGAGGATGGCCACAAGGAATTACGCATATTCATATATAATTCAATTTAAAAGCATTTCACATCCCTAAAGATACATTTAAACTATACACATTCATTCGTACTCTACACTAGTCCCTAAAGACCACCGACACCAGAACAATGATTTTCTAATTAGAAAGTCTTTACTCGGTCAATACTCGGCTGACGTGTTACGGATACAGGATCATAGATTTATTTCTTCGGGACAAATGAATAAATGCAAATCCCCATAACAGATCGTTCCCGTGTCCGTAACATGTCAGTCGAGTATTGACCGAGTGAAGACCTTACTATCAGCACTCAAGCCATAACTATGAATTAAGAATCATAGCCATGTACTTCATCAAATAGTGAAGATTTGAACTTAAAATCCCACTCTCAGTCCCACCCAAATGCCTTCCATTACATGGGTGTGAATGCAGTCTCTCTACTTAACCGTCTTCTTCCAAGAACTACCCATCAACCCAAAACACTACCCACCAACACCAATTCCATAACCAATACAATTCTCACTCTCCTCAACTCTGGTCGCCTTAAAAAAGCTGTCTCCATCCTCTTTGCTTCTCCTCTACCCTTCCCTCCTTCCCTATATGCTCGTCTCCTCCAATTATGTTCGTTGAATCTCGCCATTGTCGAAGCCCGTAAGGTTGAATCCCATCTTGTCACCTTCACTACCAACCCACCAATTTTTCTTCTCAATCGTGCAATTGAAGCGTATGGGAAATGTGGTTGTTTGGAAGATGCCCGTGAATTGTTTGATGAAATGCCTGAAAGAGATGGTGGAACTTGGAATGCGATGATTACGGCCTATTCCCAAGGTGGGTGCACTGATAAGGCTTTGTTATTGTTTTCTTATATGAATAAAGCTGGAATTTCTGCTAACGAGATCACATTTGCGAGTGTTCTTGGGTCTTGTGCTGCGGTTTTAGCTTTGTTTCTTTCGCGACAAGTTCATGGGCTTGTTATAAAACATGGGTTTTGTTGTAATGTGATATTGGGGAGCTCATTCGTCAATATTTACGGGAAATGTTTGCTTATGGATGATGCACGAAGAATGTTTCATGAGATTCAAAACCCAAATGCTGTTTCATGGAATGTGATTATCAGGAGGTATCTTGAAGCGGGTGAAGAAGATGAGGCTTTGGTTATGTTCTTCAAGATGGTTGGGGCCGATTTTAGGCCATTGAATTTTACATTATCTACCGCTCTTATTGCTTGTTCAAGTATTTTAGCAATCAAGGAGGGGTGGCAGATCCATGGATATTTAGTTAAACTTGGGTTTGAAGAGAATGAAGTAGTTATGAGCTCACTTATTGATATGTATGCAAAATGTGGTGGCTTGAAGGATGCTCATCGCCTTTTTGATCTACCTTGTTCAAGGAACATGGTTTCTTGGACTTCAATTGTTTCCGGGTATGCAATGTGTGGAAGAATCGAAGAGGCACGGAAGCTCTTCAATGACATGCCGGAACGGAGTGTGGTATCGTGGAATGCAATGTTGGTGGGATACGTACGGTTTCTTAAATGGGATGAGGCCTTGGGTTTTATTATCTATATGTGTAGATCAACCAAAGGTATTGATCATGTGACTCTAAGTTTGATTCTTAATGTGTGTGCGGGGATATCAGACGTTGAGTTAGGGAAACAGGTCCATGGGTTTACTTACAGACATGGGTTCTACTCGAATATCCTTGTTGGGAATGCCCTTCTTGACATGTATGGGAAGTGTGGGAGTTTGAAAAGCTCTAGAATTTTGTTCTTTGAGATGGGTCGTTATCGGGATAGGGTCTCATGGAATTCTTTGATCACGAGCTATGCTCGTCATGGGTTGAGTGACGAAGCAATGAGAATGTTTCGGGAGATGCAATGGGAAACAACGCCAAGTGAGTTCACTTTCAGTACCCTCCTCGCGGCATGTGCAAATATCTTCACTCTTGAACATGGGAAACAAATCCATGGGTACATGCTTAGGAATGGTTATGAGATAGATGTCGTCGTCAAAGGAGCTTTAGTTGACATGTACTCTAAATGTCGTTGTCTCGAGTATGCAATCAAGGTGTTTGAAGGAGCAAAATCGAGAGATTTGATCCTTTGGAATTCCATGGTTTTTGGGTGTGCTCATAATGGAAAGGGTAGAGATGTTCTTGAACTATTTGGATCGATGCAGGATGAAGGAATTAAGGCAAACCATGTCACCTTTCAAGGTGTTTTGCTTGCTTGTATAGACGAGGGATTTGTTGACTTGGGTAAGCATTATTTTGATTCCATGAGTGGCAAGTATTGCATTATTCCTCGATTGGAACATTATGAGTGTATGATCGAGCTCTTCAGTAGATATGGATTCATGGACGAGCTCGAGGATTTCATTCATAAAATGCCATTTGAGCCAACTGTACCAATGCTGATGAGGGTCTTTGATGCTTGTAGAGAACACAAAAATCCAAGGTTGGGAGAATGGGCTGCAGAACAGCTTAATGAATTAAACCCTTTGACTCCATTTCAGTTTGAGATCCCCTCAGAAAAAAAATTGAGCAATTGTGATGATTAAATTGCAGATACAAAGGAATTATCTTTGGCCTAGAGTTGAGGATGATACATTGGGTCTTGACGAAACTGAATGTTGTCGACTGGGAAGTTTAGATTGGAATTTCAGATACTTTAAACAGGTAATCTTGCAATCAGGAACTGATGATCAATCCTTGGCGCAGTTCTGGGCATCTTAAAGATGAAAAGTGAGAGTAAGAACTCCTTTGCAGAGGATTTGGTTCTGCAGAAACTATTAAATGCCCTTATCACGGAGACTGACATTCTTACCATTATGAACTATGCATTGAGATGAAGTCAGTTGTTGGTGTGCTAGATCAATTTTTAGACATTTGGGAATGTGAAGTTGCTTTTATGAATGTTCTTCGGAAGTTGAGTGTCGGAAAAAAAATCAAAGATTGCGGAAGAGGATTATAATTCTTTATTCCTCGCATAATTCTTCCTTCTTCAATAAAATCATTACTCGCCAAAAAATGAAAATGAGAACTTGTGGGATTTTTACACCGTCTTACAGAGATAATCAGGATGCTTGAAAGCAAAATTCACTCCATGGGAGTCAATTGCGAAGGTGGGCCAGAATTCTAAGAATGACTGAATTCTACATATTTTGATGTTCTAACAATTTTTTTTTTGTTTCCTATAGAATTTTAAGTACTATTTTACTTACTTCTCCGAACTTTAAACTGAATTCTTTTGTTTGCTATGTAAGTAGCAACTATTTTAATATTTGTTCAAATTATTGCCATGCTTGTACTCCATACCCTATAGTTAGACAGAAGTAAATGTAACATAAGACTAGTTTGCTTGACTTTACATTTATATATATATTTCAAGAATTTGATAAAATTCTTTTTTCAAATACTTCCAGTTTGATTATTTTGTGTCCAATCGAAGAAGGGAAATAATGACTTAGATATTAGGATATCCCTTGTTGGATATCTTCTCACTTGAGCACAATGTCAATTATCCAAAAGACACTTGGTATATCCATACAAGTGTGGTAACTTACAATCGTTATCATCATCAAAGCTTTATACCAAAGATTTACTTAGCAAAAAAAAAAAACCTGAAAGAATTGGGGTTCGTTGAAGGAATCTTTTTCTTCGAAAATTCTATGTAAAGTCACATCTTCTGTTATTAAAATAAGATAAATAAGGAATATTTCTCAACTTTGCCAAATAGGTATTTTAACAAGAGGTGAGATCCTTTACTACTACTTGGTAATCATCAAGAAATCTACTTGTAAATCGGTATTATTATTATTAATTTGCTTATTCAACCTCATCTTCAATCTCTGGCCTGAAACATTGATTTTCTTGTAAAATAATCCGTCCTCTTCAACCTTATTCTATATTGTTCTTGAGGTTTTCAAGTTGAAGAAGATAGCACGTTGAGGTCGACGATGAGAGTAAAAGTATTTACCATAAAGGGGTTTTTGGCAAGAGATTAAATAAGAATACCATGGCATTTAGGTTATTTATGTTACTCTACAAGAAAATACCACAGTCAAAAGGATATGTCTAAATTGTCCAAAGAACTATGATAATTTTATAACTTTTTATTAAAATTTAAATAATAATAATAACTATTATGGTTGTTATTAATTTTTTTTTTTTTTTTTTTTTGAAGGTTTTCTCAAGACCGTTTGTCTCCCTTCTATTATTCTCGAAAAAATTAAAAAAATAATCATAGAATTTTGACAAGAGATTGAAGATGAGGAGGCTATTTCAGTAATTTCAAAATTCTATTTCTATCGAATCAAATACCCCTGTTCTAGTGCTACCTCAAGTTAAAGTCTAATCCGGTCCGGTTGGTTCATTGTGACTATGCTGTGGTCTGTACCTTCCGGTCCATGGTAGTTGTTCAAAGTTCAAAATATAAACTCATGGGCCAAGAGAGAAACTGTCTCAACTGCATCCCATTACAAATAATCTATCTACACATGCTTGAGATGATTATATAACTGTTCATCATGGACCTTGATCTCCTTTCTTGTGCTCGCTTATTACGATCCTTCGACACCCACCGTTCGATCCTGAAAGGGAAACAAATTCATCTCCTCTTGCTCAAAAGGGGTCTTCTTGAATCAGCTCCTTTCATTGGAAATTTTCTTCTTCAAATGTACACAAGGTGCGGCCGATTGAGTGATGCACAGTGTTTGTTCGATGAGATGCCTCACACAAACTGTTTCTCGTGGAATTCGATGATTGAAGCTTACTTGAAATTGGGAAACAAGAAAGATTCGTTAGAGTTGTTCGATTCTATGCCTCAAAAGAATGAATTTTCTTGGAATGTGGTCATCTTGAGTTTTGCAAAATCAGGTAATCTTCAAGTCGCTAGAAGGTTATTTAATGAGATGCCGATGAGAAATGGGATTGCTTGGAATTCTATGATTCATGGATATGCGAGCAATGGCCATCCCGGAGAAGCTTTGAGGTTGTTTAAAGATCTCAATTCGAATCCCATCGAGCCATCAAAAATCGATACTTTCATATTGACAACTGTTGTCGGTGTGTGTGCCAATTTGGCAGCTTTAGATTACGGCAAGCAAATCCACACCCGTGTTATTGTCAGCAAAATGGATTTTGATACCGTCTTGGTAAGCTCTCTTGTTAACATGTACGCGAAGTGTGGAGACTTTGACAGTGCGAGTCATATTTTGGATTCGTTTAAAAAACCTGATGACTTCTCACTCTCGGCTTTGATCTCGGGATATGCAAGATGTGGTAGATTGACCGATGCAAGAAAACTATTCGATAATAGCAGCCCATGTGCCGTGATATGGAACTCCATGATTGCTGGATATGTTGCCAATAATCAAGTAGAAGCAGCATTGGGTCTTTATAATATGATGCAGACGGAAGGAATTCGGGCAGATTCCTCTACTTTTACGAGTGTCTTGAGTGCGTGTGCTAACTTAGGTGTTGTTAAAATTGGCAAACAAGTTCATGTTCATTCTTATAAACTTGGATTCGTAAGTGACATGATTGTTGCTAGTGTTCTTATTGACATGTATTCCAAGTGTGGAAGTCCTGATGATGCTTGCAAATTCTTTGGCGAACTTGAAGAACACGACACTATATTGCTCAATTCTATTATCAATCTTTATTGCAATTATAGGAGAATCGAAGATGCCAGATGGGTTTTTGATACGATGCCAAGTAAGAGCCTGATCTCATGGAATTCAATGATAGTCGGTTATAGTCAGAATGGGTGCGCCATTGAAGCGTTAAATCTCTTTTGTGAGATGCATCGGTTGGATTTGAGGATTGACAAGGTTAGTCTTGCTAGTGTGATTAGTGCTTGTGCTAGCATATGTTCTCTTAGACTTGGTGAGCAGATTTTCGCTCGAGCAACTGTTGTCGGGCTTGAGTCTGATCAGATCATCGCTACCTCCCTTATAGATCTCTATTGTAAGTGTGGCAACATTGGAGATGGACGAAGTCTGTTTGACGAGATGATGAAATCTGATGAAGTCCCTTGGAATTCAATGCTGATGGGTTATTCTACAAATGGTTATGGGATTGAAGCGTTGAAGCTGTTTGACAAGATGAGACACGCGGGTGTGAGTCCCAACGATATCACCTTCACAGGAGTTTTGTCTGCTTGCGACCACTGTGGTATGGTCGAGGAGGGAAGAAGATGGTTTTATTCAATGAAACCTGAATACAATATTGATCCTGGGATTGAACACTACTCGTGCATGATTGATTTGTTTGCCCGTGCGGGTTGCCTTGAAGAAGCAATGAATCTCATTGATTGGATGCCATTCGAGGCAGACACAAGCATGTGGTCATCGGTATTGAGAGGTTGCACAGCTCAGGGAGACGAGGCTCTTGGGAAGAAAGTAGCCGAGCATATTATCAAACTTGATCCCGAGAATTCAAGTGCTTATGTCCAACTAGCTACCATAAATGCTACTTGTGGAGACTGGGATAGGTCAGCACAAGTTCGAAAAACAATGCGAGGCCAAAGAATCCAAAAGAATCCCGGTTTCAGTTGGATCGAAATTGAGCACACAAGTGTGACAGGCGCATAGTTACCCAAGCGAAATCACTTCATCTTTCATCTGTTCTGCCAATATGGTGATCACTTCATATATCTCTTCTGTCTGACCATGTGACTTGTCTTCAGCTACAAACCCATGTCTTTCATTCCTCACCTCGGTCCAACTATAAGCCGTGTCTTTTCTCAAACCTCTCTCCTTCATGAGCCTCCTCACTTGGCGGGCATCATCCCATCTACCCGCGGCAGCATAAATGTTAGACAGCGAAACATATCTAGCACCGTTACTTGGTTCCAACTCAAAGAGAGCTTCCGCTGCCCTCCTTGCGAGATCCAAGTTTCCATGGACTCTACATGCACCTAATAAGGCACCCCACATCCCCACATGATCCAATCCAGATCGTGCATTATCAATCAACTTCATCGCTTCCTCAAGTCTGTTCTTTCGTCCTAGTGCATCGATCAGTAATGCATAGTGCTCTGACCTTGGACAGACACCGTAGTTCTCCATCGAGTACAAGATTTGGTGTCCTTCAGATACCAAACCCATGTGACTACAAGCAGATAACACCCCAAGAAAGGTGACGTGATTTGGTGGTGTGACACCTACTTCGATCATCTTCTCAAATACTGCAAGCGACTCCTTCCCGAACCCATTCTGAGCAAATCCGGTTACAAGTGAGTTCCATGAGATAATATCCTTCTCGGGCATCCTCTCGAACAATGTCGTAGCAGATTTCATGTCACCGCACTTGGCATACATGTCGATAAAAGCATTGAATACAAACACATTGAATAAGTCACTTTTGCTACTACTTCTAATAATGTGCCCATGAAGCTGTTTTCCACGTTCGATGAGTGCTAGATCCGCACAAGCACTAAGAACACTGACAAATGTAAAGGCACTAGGCCTGATCCTCTCATCCTGCATTCGCTCAAAGAGATACAACGCCTCATCTCCATGCCCATTTTGTGCAAACCCCGCAATTAAAGCCGTCCACGAGACTGAATTCTTGATTGGCATCCGATCAAATACCGAATGAGCTTCTATTAATCTAGCTGCCCAAGCAAAAGCAACAACCATTGAAGTCCACGACACGACATCCCTTTCGGGCATTTGATTAAAAACCCGACAAGAGACATCGGGTTCACGACACTTTCCGTATGCATCAATCAAAGCATTGTACATTATAATATTCAGATCAAAGCCGATTACAGTCACTCCCACTCCATGGACTTGACGCAACAACTCTAGCGCTCCCAAGCTAGCACAAGCAGTCACGATGCTGACAATCGTGAACTTATCTATTAACATACAATTGTGCTCTTTTTGCATTCTTTGGAAGATATCGATTGCTTCTTTGTGAAACCCATGATGGGTTAAGCCCGAAATCATCGAATTATAGCTTACAAGATTTGGATTTGGCATTTTGTTTAACAGTTTGTGAGCTTTTTCAAAGAACCCAAATCGAGTGTAGGTAGATAGGATTGTATTCCAAGAATGGGTGTTTTTAATAGGGAGATCATTGAAGGTGTTTTGAGCGCATTGTATTGAGTTGCATTTGGCATACATGTCTATGAGACGGTTAGAGAGAAAGACATTGAGATTGAGAGCGGTTTTGATAAGGTGTGAGTGAAGGAGTTTTCCATGCTTGAGGTGTCTGGTTGTGATGCACTTTTCAATGAGGGATGCATAGTGATGGATTGGATCAATGGTTGTAATGTTGTCATTTGTGTACATGATGTTAATTCAGCTCCACAGAACCTAGTGTGCTATTTTGAAAAAGAGTGATCGTGTTAGGGTTTAGGTTGAAATTTGAAAATGGAAGACCGTTGTGTACAATTTTTGTTTGTTATAATGGTTTATAGAAGAGCACAAGATTAAATGTCTGTATCCCGACCTGTGAATGTCAATGGTTAACCGTTGCACCCGAAATCCATTAGTCGGTTGTGGGTCTATTATTATTATTATTATTATTATGCGTGCTGATATACTGTCTAGAAAGCTTCAGTCCGTGAAGCTGACGTGTCACGGACATGAAATCATAGATTTATTTTCTCAGGATTCACACAAATGCACATTTATTATGGGAATTTGCATTTGTGTGTTCTGAGAAAACAGATCTATCTTTCTGTGTTCATAACACGTCAGTTGAGTATTAACTGAATGAAAATTTTCTAGTGA
Organism: Akebia trifoliata; assembly: GCF_017979445.1. Classification (NCBI taxonomy): domain Eukaryota; kingdom Viridiplantae; phylum Streptophyta; class Magnoliopsida; order Ranunculales; family Lardizabalaceae; genus Akebia; species Akebia trifoliata. The sequence continues at coordinate 36,185,625 of NC_141377.1, read as the reverse complement.
GAAAATCATTATTCTATTAGTATGGATCCATTATTGCATGAATAATGATTTTCTTATTACCCCTTCTGACACACGCCCCCCACCCATGTGTTAGAACCATATGTTCTTTTCTTGGGACACACAACCACACATATTTATGGAGATTTACAATTGTGTATCCCGAAAGAAAAAATCTATGGTTTTAACCCGCCATATCAAAGAGCATGTGTCAGAAAATCACCACTCTTATATTTTGACAATTTCATTGATAAGAAAATAAAATTAACATTACTCCCAAAGGCATTCTTGGGGTGATCTCGTAGTTCCTACGGGGGGAAATGATAGGATTGCAACTTGGGCGGGTTGGAGGGTAAACCTAGGTTCAAACCAAGTTGTAGAACTCTTAATTTGAGCACAACCCGATCTTGATGTTTTAAAGTCGGGTTGAGTTCAACTTAACCCAAGTTAGGTAATTTTGGGTGATTTGGTTGGGTTTAACCTTAATTTTAATTTCATTAGCAAATAAATTTTATTTTTAAAAAAAGAAATACAACATCAAAACAAAATGACTAGTAAATAAAATTGCATAAATCTTCAAATCCATCATTGAGAGAATATTTAAACAAACCAGACTAAGGCAGTGTTTGTTTGCGCTATTTTTCAACGCTTATTATTGAAAAAAAATATATTCAGTACTTTTTGTCAAAATAACGCATTTGTTTACTCTATATTTTCAACGCTTATTGTTAAAAATAAGTGAAAAAAATTCAGCACTATTTTGATGCTGAAAAAAAGTGCTGAAGTGGTAAGCACTTCACTTTTTTCGACACGGATAAGTATGCCCTTCGTTTTTTTGAGCACAGACAAGTATGTCCTTATTCTTAAAAGGATATTACCTCTTATATCCTATGGATAAGTTTATAAGCACCCCACAAATTAATAAACCCACATCATGGCTAAATTATTTTGTCTTATGTGGGTTAAAAGTTTTGGAATGAGTTGGTTTTTGGTGAGGATGATCTCCTCATTAGTATATAAGCACCCTACAAATTAATAAACCCACACCATGGCTAAATTATTTTGTCTTACATGGGTTAAAAGTTTTTGAATAAGTTGATTTTTGATGAGGATGATCTCTACAATGAGGAGATCATCCTCACAAAAAATCAGCACATCCTGAAACATCTAACCCTATCAAAACAAGTTCAAGAACCGTAAATTGTCCCCCCCCTTTTTTTTTTTTTGAAAACTATTTTTGACGAGTTAGAAGTTTCAAAAATGACTAATTTTTTGTGAGGATAATCTTTAGATCATATAGACCATCCTTACTAAAAATTTGCTCATTCCAAAAACTTTAACCCATATAAAACAAAAAAAATTAGCTATGGTGTGGGTTGCCCTTATTAATTCATAGGGTGCTTTTATAATTACACATCTTTCGTTTCCATCGAAAATTATTCATCCAAAATTAAGTTCTTTTAATGTTGATTTCAAATTTTGGTGACTTATATGACATTATTATTTTTAATTTGAAAGTTGTGGGCTTTTATAAATAGAAATTATTATTTATAAATTAAAGATTTGAGTATTATTTATTATTTAAAAATGAACTGTATTTTAATTTTATAAGAAATAATATATTTTATTGTGTTTGATAAAAAATAGGCATTTGAAATATTCAAACAATGTATAATATGATTGTAAGGGTAACAAAGATAATTTACCAACTTCAGCAATGTGTAACAAATATGATTCAACATCTAAACAAACAACTTTTTCAGCACTTAAATGCAACACTTATAAGTTTCAGCACTTAATGCTATTCAACACTTATTTTTTTCAGTTTAACAAACAACACCTAAATCAAAGTCTGCATTAACAATATTCAATTGTCCACAAGTCATAATAATAGTGTGGAATAAAAAATTTATAATTAATATAAAAATATTTATATATTAGTATATAATCTTAACCAGGGGTAGAGCCAAGATTTTGCCCACAGGGGAGGGTGGGGGCAATTAAAAGTGATTTTTTTTTTTATGTGGACAACTAAGACTTAATTTTTTTGTGGGGGCAATACTTGCTTATAAAAAATATCTGACGTTGTTATCTGTGGCAATAATTCCTCCTAAATCATTAGATTTTGAATATTCTTCTGTGGGCAAGTGACCCCATTGTAAATCCACCCTTGCCCTCAACTTGAATAGACGTCCGGTTGAGATAGTCTAACACAAGCTCCACTCATCTTCTACATAACTCAGTCTAGGTTCACCTATCAATCGGGTTAATCCTAGGTTGAATTTTGGTTAGGTTGTCCAGATTGTAACCCTAGAAGATGATGGAGTTGATCCATGATTTTTTTCTTTCTTTTGCCGCATTTCACTCAAACAATTGAAAAAAGAAGGAGATGATGCATTAAGTTGTTCGCAAATATAAAATTAGCATTATCTCTTACTAGAAGGTGGCATGTGCAAACATACATATATCAAAGGGGATTATTTGTAATTTAAAAATATTGATTAAATGATTTTTGAAAATTACATAGTAAAAATTACATTTTTACAATTTTAAAAATAAAGCAGCATGATTATAACATCGTGAGTTATAATTTTTTGTTTTTTTTTTTAATTTTTAATTACAAAAATGAAATTAATTATATTAAATTTAAATATAAAAGTGGGGATATTTATGACTACTCAAATTTTGGCATCTAATTTTAATCTTGAGAGGGCATTTTGAGAATTTCGAATAAAATCAGAATTTTACAGCTAATTCATCATCAGTTAGAGACGTTAAGGGGGGGATAAACCACACTTTGCATTTTGTGAGGGAGTATCTTTAATATCAGCCATTTCATAGGGTGGAGGCTGTAAACCTAAAATTCCTTATTATATATATATATATATATATATATATATTTTTTTTTCATACAGTGGTATTCCCATCGGCATTATTCTGACCCACACAACCCTTTGGCCCTTTACTTTTGTCTTTTCCTCCACAATCAGATTCTTAAATATACAAACAAAAAGAATATCATAGAAAAGATTTTAATGATTTTGAATAATATTTTTCATAAAAAATAATACATCTTTAAATATTTAAAAATATATAATTAAATAATAAAAAATAAAGAATTTTTTTTTTTTATATAACTAATTTAGTAAGATTTTAAATCTTATTTAGAGTCAGCAAACTCAAATGACTTACCAAATTGGCAGTCCTTTAGATCTCATGGAAGAACCCAAATCTAAAAATAGAAAAAATCAATTTTCTTTAATTAATCCAACATATTAAAATTGAATGGTAAAAAATAAATTTTTTCATTTAAATTTATAAAATTATGTTCTTCATATCCACGTGGCATCAGATCATTTTTGGATGCGACAAGGTGACCTTAGTAATTTGTTTCCTTCGTTGAAATTGAAAAGGAGGGTAATTTTATTATTAAAAAAAAAAAGTAATAGAGTCGTAAAGAGACGGGTTGGTATGAGAGGAAAGTTTGATAGAGACAAGTTGAAAAATTACAATTTGCTGACCACCAACCACGTGTATGGTTGAAACAAAAGGTGACCCCAATTATTTATTTGTGGCTGGAATCAATCACACCTCATGATGTGATGTTCCTCCAAATCCTCCCATGTATGCCACGTGGATAGTCCATAGGTGTGCCCCTAGTGAGCCTAATGTAGACAAAAGGTTCTAACTTTACGAAAAATTCAAAACTCCTCTGAATGAATCCAACGACAACGAGAAGTCCAAAGTTTATTTCTCAATTTCGTGGTAAAAGATAAAAGAAGACAAAATGATAACTTGACCTCTCAAAGTTAAAAAATTTACCTTAAAAATAATAAATTTTGATTTTGATGTAATATTTTGAATGGGAGAAACATCAAAATGATCTTAATTCAAATATTCTCAGACTTTCTATAAAAAAAAAAAACATTCAATATTTTGAAATTGATATATTGATCTCGACAATAAAAATGTTGATTCAAAATTGAATTATTGACCTCGACATTGCAAATATAATTTAGATTTTTTCATTGTACTGGATAGATCTTGAAAATACTTAAAATACACATATTAAAGTTGTGAAATAAACATTTGAATCAAACGTACCAACGAAATCTTCAAAAGAAATTGTATCTCAATTTTGTTCATAATTTTTTATTACACTTTGTTGAAATAGATTGAAAAATATATGTAAATATTTAAAGTTCAAAATATCTCTCCATTTCATCATTCATATCGTCAAAACTAATAAAAAATTATTGTAATTATTGTTTAAATTTTTTAAATATGTAAAGAAGATGATAAAAAAGATAGTTCATAATACTTATAAGACATGAGTTCAATACCCATTATGAGTAATAATTCCTTAGGGATTATCCGTGAGGACGCACCCTCACTTACTTAGTGCATGTGATGTGTTGGCATTGCACGTGCCCCGAAACTAATTCTTGGACGAGATCATGATTTATGGATTGGACAAAACTCAAATATGAGTCTAATCTGTTATCTATAAGGATTCACGATTATAAAAATAAAAAATAAAAAAGATAATTCAAATAATTCAAAAATGTTCTAAAGGAAATGAGATTTAGATCGAGACCATTTAGATGTAAAAAATTTACTAAATGAAATGGATTATCACAATACAGCTCAAAAGTCGAGGATTATTTAAAAAGAAAACCCCTTCCACAATGTATGTCAAGTAATTTTTTCCTTCATTAAACATGTGGTTGAGAATTTTTGGGATAAGTGGAAAATCAAAGTTTCTTGAAGATTACTCTTTGAAAAATTGACAATTTACGGACCACCAACCACGTGGATGAGTGAAACAAAAATGTGAAATCAGCTATTGTGGCTAGAATCACACATGACTCAGCTAATTTGGGCTTGGGAATTCTCATGATGTGATGTTGCTCCAAACCACAGGATGTGTGCCACGTGGAAAGTATATAGGTACTGTGCCCCCAATGGGCCCAATGTAGATTAAAGGTTCTAACTTTATGAAAAATTCAAAATTCCTCTAAATGAATCTAAAGACAATGAGAAGTCTAACGTTTATTTCTCAATTTGCCTTTAAAATAAAATTTAATTTTGATGCAATATTTTGAATAGGAGAAAAATTACAAAATGATTTTTAATTAAAATATAAAGACATTCTCGAAACATTAAATATTTTGAAGTCAATAATTGGTGAAATATTTAGGATTGATACCAAACTGAGAATCATGGTTCCATCGTGTCCTTAAAATGTCATCTGACACATCGTTAGGCCCACTTACTCATGAATGTTAGACTTCTCCACAATATGTTCCTTAAATAAAGAGTGTATTTTGTAACTCAAGCTGACAGGCTAACTTAAAAACTCATTGATGTGGTGGGTGCACGAATTGTATATTTTTTCCTTGGGGTACACAACTGCACATGTTTTATGGGCATGTGCAGTTGTGTATTCCGAGAAAAAAAATCTACGATTCTTGCAGGGTACACTTCAATTAAATTTTTGAGTTACCCTGTCAAGTTGAATTACAAATCATTACATTTAAATAAAATTAAAATAAACTTGAGTCATGATTTATATATTTTTTTATTTGAACTCTTTCCACCACGAATTTCAATTTAAGTAAGATTAATCATAATCTAATCATCTTTTTTCGTACATTTCTTGACCTGGCAATTTACATAGTCATAAATCTTTTTAACTTGTGTATCCCAAAGTAAATGATCTACAATTCTGTTAATGGAGCGTACAAAAAAGAGAGTCAGATTATGATCTTTAAAAATGTACTTTAATTAAAGATCATGAAAAAAAATTCAAATTCACTGATATTTAGTACAAAGTTTACCACAGAGTGAATGAAACATTGAGTGGGTTAATGGGCCCAAAAATGTTCGTGACAATTTAGAGATTGGTATAAAATCTTTGCTCATCACTTTGTGAACAAATTTTGTGTCCCAATGTACAAGTTTCTTAATTTATTGCTTATGAAAGAGACTCCCATTCCACATTTATTGATCTGAATTTTTTTTTTCTTGGAAGAGAAATTGAAGTGGTGACAAATCAATACATATGGACCACAATATTTCCATATTTGAGAGAGAGAGAGGGAGAGAGTTCTAATATTTCATAAGAGAGAGAGAGAGAGAGTTCTAATATTTCATATTTATTGATATGAAATTTGTTCTTGGAATACAAAATGAAGAAGTAACAAACCAAAACATGTGGGCCACAATATTCACATATTTGTGAAGGAGAGAGTGAGAGATGTTGTGACCTTATTATTCAAACTTCAAAGAAGAGCCATCTTGAGACCACCTTCCCTTTGAGAGCATCTACACCTAAGAATAACATAAGATATGAACCTATAAAACAAGATGAAACAAACCATGATCACTACATTTCTCCACCTACTCTCATCTCCAAACCCTTCTTCTTTAAGTACATCTTCCCCACTCACCACACATCCACCAAACATATATTCCAAACATTTCCCTGAACCAGAAAACTCATTTATCAAAAACCCTTCAAATGGATACTTAAACAGTGATATATAATGCATAAATATCCAATAATTCGGCATCCCATTCTTCGATATGAAGTACCCCGAGAACAAAAAGAACGATCCCATCACGCCCGATATCACTGAATTCCCCACAATGAAATTCGGCACAAGAGCACTGAAACAAACCACAACCGAATTCGCTGTGTAGAGAATCAACCATATTAACAACAAGAAAAACGCAAAACCGAAGAAATCTCGCCTTAGACCCACCAACCAATACAATGGTACAGAGAATAAGAGAGCAAGAATTAGTAGAAATGGTAGGTAGACGAGCCCATTAGCGATCACATACGATGACACTCTATAGCTTCCACATGAGGTCTCCTTCATCAAAATCTCCCTTTCTTGCAAGAAAATAGGTAGAGCTTCAGTGGTGCATGATAACAAAAATGTCAAGATAAATGCAAATAGGCCTACTCTCTCAGCTGAGCCGATTACATCATCTTTAAGATCGTAAAAGATCGAACCCAAGACTAGCCCAGCCATCAACATTTGAAGTGTTCGACAAGCGAATAGCTCCTTGGTTCGATAAATGTTCTTCGAGAACCTATGGGTAAGTATAACGGTTTCACGTAATCTTGAATTAGCGAAACCATTAGGAACATCATTAATCACATTATCGATGATTTCTTCATCAATTACCTTGGCTTGTTGAAACAGTTGTTGTAAAGTAAACTTACCACTTGTATCATTCTCACCTTCTTCCCCTCCTACTCCTACTCCTACTCCTCTCTTGTGGTGTGGTGGTAGTAATTGTGGTTGTTCTTGATGTGCTTGTTGAAGGGTTTCAATAGCATCGATGGCGAATTCAACGATATTGACATGGAGAGGAAGTTGTAGACCCATTGATCTTAATTGCAACTGAAGATGATCGACGGTTCCGTGGTGTAAAACCGAGCCATTAGCTAACAAAAGAATAGAATTGAACAGCTTCACAATTCGGAACCCGGGTTGATGTATACTAAGGACTATAGTCCTACCCCGAGTTTCTGCCATGGTCTTCAACATATCGATGATCTGATGAGCTGATGTACTATCTAGTCCCGACGTGGGTTCGTCAAGGATCAATACTCTCGGATCATGTATCACATCGACACCAATCGACACACGACGCCTTTCACCACCAGAGATCCCACGAACCTTATCGTCGCCGACACGGGCTTTTGCGACATGGCCCAAGCCCAATTCTTGGATCAATGCCTTCACTCTTGTGCTCAATTGAGACGATGGGAGATGGAGCCGGAGCTTGGCACTGAACATTAGCGTTTCTTCGACGGTGAGGAGTGGGAAGAGTGTGTCCTTTTGGGTGACATAGCCGGAGATTTTCTTGAATTGGGCCTTATTAATGGGCTTTTGGTTGATGAAGATGGAGGAAGTTTGAGGGGTGAGTCTCCCTGCAAGGATCTCTAAGAGAGTAGATTTTCCTGCACCACTTGGACCTACAATTGCAAGGATCTCCCATGGTTTTGCCACGCAATTTACGTCTTTTAGCACGTGCCGTGTGCTTGGCTTTGTTCTTCCTTGTTCTTGATCTACTTCTTCTTGTTTTTGGTTGAAGATCTTAAATGGGTTTGATGTTTTTTGTATTTGGATCTCGTAGTTGATACCCATTGCTTCTATCTCACAACCTTGTTTCTTCATTGAAGAAGATTCACTCTGTACCTCTTTTTTTTTTTTTTTTTGTTCGCCTCTCAAGCTGAGCTTTGAACTACTCTTGTGCTTGCTTACTTACTGCATGAAAATGTGGGTATTCATCAAGAAAAATCACAAAAGGAATAAAATAAAAGAAAATCTGTTCTGGAAGTTGTAAATGTGAGTGCTTCAAAGAGTTTAATGAGTATTGATGTATTATTGTTCACGTGAACTTCTTATTGCCATTTTATTATATAAGAAAAACCTTGTTGTTTTATAGTTCACGTGCCCTCGTTAGCATGGTTTTATAACTCGGATGACTACGAATCAACTCGGATGAGTTGGAATAGTTGATCCCCTTATTGACTCATGCACAATCCGAGTCACTTCGTCCTAGTTTTAGAAAAATCAATCCCTTTTAGTTTTATTCATTATTTCAAATGTTTTTCTAACCTTTCATTGATCATGATTCATGTTACCAATTTTTTTACTTTGATTGCTAACCTAACACAATCCCATTCATTTATCGAGGTTTGGGATTATTAGTGTAATGTTTCTTTTTGATAAGTAATTATTAGTGTAATGTGAATGAATAATACTCATGCATCCCGTTTAAATACAAAGTAGAAAGTAACTTTAAAAAAATTTATTTTGTAAGAAGTAGAAAGTAAACTCTTTCCTCTTTTTAAAAAATTTAAATATTTTACTCTTTAATTTTTTTATTTTATTTTTATAATTTATCAAAACAAATTTTTTAACTTATAAATTTTAGAAGTAATTTTTTTCATAAGTATATCCAAAGTCCAAACAGGTTTATTAAGTAATCATTTTAAAAACAATGCTAGAGTGGGTGCACACATTGAGCTAACTTGGAGTTATGCTCTGAACCATAACTCCTTTTCAATTGTATCTTGAGAAAAAGCATCTATGGTTCTAAGCACAACTCCACACCAGTACAGTGTTGAATCCAATGATATAAGAAGTCACTTTAGCATTTTCTTTTAGAAGAATGCTAGAATGATTGCATAGGACACTGTGCTTGACACTGCATCACTTGGAGGTGTGCTTAAACTCGTAGATTCTTTTCATTGTATCTCAAGAAAAATCATCTATGGTTTTGAGTACACCTCCAAATCAGTGCAGTGTTGAATAAATATGAGTGAAAAACATATATAGTTCTAAGCACACCTTCATGTCAGCGTAGTATTGAATACATATGCATGAAAAACTTCTATATTCTGAGCATACCTCCACGTTAGTGTAGTGTTGTACGAATTCGTTGTGGTATTTTTCTTTTTCTTATTGTAAATGTTTGTCATTGTGAAAATGAGAATTTGTGATTGTAGCATCTTAATGAGGGGCATGAAAAGGTCATTTATATATCTAGATTAATTACACATTTTACCCTATGCAATATTTATTAAAATAGAATAAATAACTATATTTTTATCAAATTCATTTGTGATAGCAAGTTTGGGGGAAAGGGTAGATGCGTGGCTTAGTAGAAGAGGGTTAGTACTAGGGATGCAAACTGATCAATTCCACATGTACTCAAAATTGAAATCTAAATAAAATCTCAATTCTGATCTTTATAGTTTTTTATTTTGAGTATAAGATCCTTGAAAGTATATCGATATATAGAAAATGAATGGATGTTCAAGTAGAGAACATACTAAAAAGAAAATGCTGAAATGACACAGGGTATTTACTGTGATTCTCACAAGTTTGACATGGGCTGTGCGCATAATCACAGATGTGTTTTCTCGCAATACGAGTAAAAATTATCTACGGTTATGTATGCATATCCACGTTAGAATTGTGGGAATCATAGTAAATCCTGTGCACCTCAGCACGACTCTATTAAAAAATTAAAGACTTCACATTCTCTTTATATTTTAGTTCTAAGTACATTTATTTAAAGATTTCTCTTTCATAATACTTAATTAAATTACTAATTTTATTATAAATAAAATAAATTTGTTAGTTTAGTACTCTTCGAATACCCGTTAGATATCAAATGAGACCAGATTCTTATCGGATTCTTATTGGATCCAAATTATGGACCCAAAATCTACTAATCGATTTCGGGTACATGGTTAATTGGGTATAGTTACTATGCAGAGTCTTGGAAACAATCGAACTTTGGGAAATGGGAAAGAATCTCTGTGGTCCCATGGCCTCTTAACTTGTGGCTGAGATTAAAGGGTGATTTAGACAAGCCCCTCTTATTTTGATGAATATTAAAGATATATCCCTGTCTTTCGAAACTAATGACATACCTCCCTTGACCTCAGTCTTCTTAACAGATTAATAGAAAAAAGGACTCAAATGTCCTCGTCTTCAACCTCAATTAGAAAACCCTCGAATGTTCAGGAATATTTCTGGTTATTAAATAAACCTTCAAATAGGGGTAACTTATCTTTGAGGATATGACGTGGCATTATATGTTTTTGTGGGAGAAGGTGAAGAAGCCCCGTGGCTATCTTAAAGCAAAATTTGTCTCCTTGTGATATGTAGCTCCCGTGATCCATTGTCAGACGCCAGTAGTCCAGCTAGACCCAGTGGGCCCACCACCACATACATCTCTCAGCAACAGAGCTCAGCCCGTGAACCCATTTTCTTATTATTCTAAATTTCTCCTCATTTTCTTCAGTTTATCATCTCCCGAGAAACTCACTTTTGAATCTTCATCATTAATTGAGCTGTACTGTACACATGGATTGGATCCGGACCTAATTCGAGGCTTAAAATGGGATTTGATTTGATGACTTATTGTGGGGCAGTCAATTGATAAGGTCCAGATCGGATTGGGGTCGATTTGGTACCAATCTGTTAAGGATCGGAATGGGCTCTTAATGGACCGGGCTTTTATTGATTCTCAATCAATATTAAGAATCAAACCGATCCAATAACAATCAGGTCGGGTCTGGATCGAACCAAATCCAATTTAATGTACAAAATCTAAAGAGTCGTGCTACAGTGACCTCAAGCTGGAACCTCATATGGCACTTCTTGATGTGTAAGTGGATAGGAACCATAGATGCTTTTTCACTTGTATCTCGATAAAAAAACATCTAGTGTTCCCATAAACTTTCACATCAAGAAGTGCGATATGAGGTTCAACCTGACGTCACTTTAGCATTATTCAAATCTAAATAAATTTTATATATTTTAATAAATATATAATATAATTTTTAATATTTTATTGGATTCGTACATGGTCAATCCAGCTCCAATCTAGTAAGATATCAGATCAGGACCTTATTGGAATCTAAATCACCCGAAATTATCAGATCAGAATGAATCAAATTTTGGGTCTGATCCAATCCATTAACTGTCGACTTATTGGATCATATCAGATTGGATTCATTGCTCCTATCTAATCAAATCCATTTTGGATATCAACATTTGGATCCAAAATTCGATGAGAGAATCGTATTTGACTTTGGTCCAACCAGATATGGTATCAGGTTCTTGTTATGATAAACATTCACATTAAGAAAATTATGATACAATAATTTATCAGGTATCAATATTTCAATTCAAACCTATTTCGATTTGAAAAATAATATATACATGAAATATAGATAAATCTCAAATGTTAATGATGATCTAATCTTGTCCAAGGGTTGGGCAAAGCGTCAACATAAGAATAAGAGTAGCTACAAGGGTAATCACGAGGGGTTGACTCAATGGAAATTTTGAATCCAATAAGCGATGAGAGTCGGTAGATTGTGTGTTCGATACCCAATATGAGCAATGGCTCCTCAAGGCCACCCATGAGGGTGTACCCTCACTTACCTGATGTGTGTGATGTGTGGGCATTGTACGTGCCCAGGGGAGGGACCCATGTGCCTTAGCTCACTTAGTCCCACTAGTCAAACGTAAGTTCAGATACACCCGTTAACAAAAAAGGAAACTAGCTACATGGGGTATTGAAAGACCCTAAAGGGAATAACTATTGTGATCACTCAAAAGCATAACAAACGATGAAGATTGAAGAGAAGATAACAAGGAATACCTGTGATCAGAGAATTTTTAGCTAATAAGAGAATATTAACTTAAGCATCAGAGTATCTTTAAGAAATTTTATACTGGTGCTCGGTAAGAATATCAATATTACTGATTGATGGACAGAACTCACTCAACAATTTTCGTTTATAATTATGTAAATTGAATTTTTATTTAATTTTTTACTATCATAATTGAACTTTTAGACCATTGTTATCAAATATTTGATTATATCTGTTTCCAAACATCCTAAAGCCTCCATTACTTATAATTCGATAATGAAATTATGATAATGGTCATTAGATAACCCCTAACTATTATCAATTGAGGTTTAATCAATTCAAACCGACTCAGTAGGTGCAGACTGAACACAATTCTAGTGATGCATGGGCCTATGTTGTGAACAATACTGCTGGAGTTAATACAGATGTAAACATCTATCATCTCTCTGTTTGGCCATCAAATTTAATTCATGAGAAGACAAAGTAATGGGTGGTTCCAGCTCAAGTTTTAAATTCTTGATTAATTTAAGATGGTTTTATTTCTTAATTATTTTTTCTTTTTATAACAATTTTTTTTTTTCTGTAGGGTTTGATTATGTTCATCTAACCATAAAAAAAGATTACCTTTCCACACATCTTGATTTGGACTCTACTAAAATCCACTAAAAAACTTGTACAAAATTTAGATAAAACCCCTGTGAAATTGGTTATATTAGGTTTACCCCTCTTAGAAAATTCAAGATTAGATTAGAGTTATCAAATGGGTCATGTTAAAGGCACCCCAATTATTACAAAGGGCATGTCACACCATAGACAAATGTTTTGTCTAATATGAGTTAAAAGTTTCGGAATGGGCTGATTTTTTGTGAGGATGATATCTATGATGAGAAAATCCTCCTCACCAAAAATCAGCCCATTACGAAATTTCTATCCTCATCAAAAGTGATTTATATAATTTTAAAAAAAAAAATTGGACATTTTACAATTCTTCAACTTATGTTGAAAGATGAGGATAATCTTCTCACCATAGAGATCATCCTCATCAAAAATCCGTTCATTCTGAAACTTTTAACCAATATAAGACTATAAAATGAAAAAAAAAAAAAAAAATGGCTGTGGTGCGGGGCGCCCAACTGCCAACTCTATCCTTATCAAATATGCATCTACATAGAGTAGTTTAGCTTATTTGGTGGGTGGCCCTTTTCATTTTTCTTACTTTATTTTAGCTTCACCATAGAAAAATCCTAATTTTGATTAGGTTCAAGCGTTAATAACTTAATATATTTAGTAAATTAAGGTCTAAATATTTGTTTAGCATAGAAATGACAAATTTGAGGCTAGTATTTGGCATTACATGGAGAGAAAAAAGAATATGCTTTCTGTTTGGTTTTGTGGATTATGTGATGAAAGATAATAGACTACTGATAAATCAATGCAGCAAAATACTAATCTAAGTACGTGGCAAGGACACATAACCATTGATCTTTTCTACGTAAGACTAATCCCTGCAAATACACTCTGCCACCACAATAGGCTTATCGGGTAAAGTCGCGGTTGGGAAGGCTAGATCTCATGACCCTGGGGAGTACAGGTCATGGGCCAAAAATCTAAACACACAGCTCCATTTCTATCAAAACCAATGCTTCTTCCTAATAGTTTGAGCTCATCGAGGCATCCAAAACGTAAAACACAAAAGATGTTGCATGTCTTGTTGTGGGATCTCCATCACATCTGTCATTTTTTGTTAAGGAATAGGGAAAAAGGGCTTCACATCCCCCAGGGACAGCAAAGTGAGGGGGGTAACATTCAAACTTAATGAGATGGTCATGTTGGGACAATTGAAACATTAAGAGTATATTACTTGCATTGATAATAATTTTTATTTATTAAGGAGTCTCTTTGGATCTTTGGATCCCTATCGTCGTGTAATAATATATTCATATATAAATTTGAAGTAAACTCTTCAATAACCAAAATAAGTCCATTCTATCTTATAAACCGAACGTAAGTGAGAGGTGGTGTACTTTGTGTGAATGAAATTAACAAGAACATCCCCTATCAGCATATATTATGTGTGAATAATTAATAGCTTAACATGACTAATAAGGTGAATGAAACTAGAATTTCCTGTCGGTGGCTGTCGAAACCAACATATTTCGATCGAAATATACGAAATATGTTGATTTTTAATACCATGGTGGGTATTTAAGCACTTGTTAGTAACTAAGCATGGCTATCACCCGTATATGTTACTTCAAAATGAAGCAATAAAATGGGGCCAGTTTATTAGCAGAAATATCTTCAACAAGTGGTGGTGTATACCAAAGAGAAGTTCTTACAAGTGGGTCAAAGAATCTATTTTTACCAGAAAATGGCGGAAGTAAAAGCTACAAGGATGGAGCAGCTTGAGATGCTTCACTCAGACAATCTCGAACAGCTTTCAAGAGTAACGGCATCAACTTCTGATTTGTGACAATTATGCCCGTGTCAAGATCCAGTAATTTACCCTTCGAGAAATCCAAAGGGTTCCCTGCAGCATCCGTAACCACACCACCAGCTTCTGCAGTCCACCAACAAACAAAAAATCATGAAAGCTGAAGAACATGACCCTTTTCCAAGAGGAACAATGCAATCTTGACAGCCATTTTTAATTCAGGATTCAATAGTTTAATTATAAGTTTAACAACATTTCTTTATTTGAGTAGGCTACTAGGACACATATAAATTCATGTGTTGCTTTCAAATGAAAGGAAATGATACGGAGTCCAAAAGCCAAAACAAATACTAAAACAAAGAGGATAGAAGTTTGCAGCATTTAGAAGTACTCTTAACACAAAAGAAAGACCATTTTTTTTCTTTTTAACAGGAAGTTCACAAAATTTTCATTAAAAATGGTGGTTGATATGACCAACCAGATATACAATGTCCAAAGTCCAAGAAGCTACAGAAAGGTTACAAACCCACTCCCATCTACACAGAAAATCTTCGAAAAACACGTCACTAAATTCCTTGGAAGAGCTTGCACCAATAGAAAAGAAAACCCAATATTGAAATAATGACGTAAATATGTAATTTGCGGTGATTTGATATCATGTAAATAAAATGGATATTCTCAGGTTTTATTAAACATTTTTCCAAGTGTCTTGTATTAAAGCACCTCTTCCCTTGCACAAGTCTTAAGGGTAACAAACACTCAAATAAATAAAGCAAAAGTAAAATAGAAAACGGGTTTCCAACTCCATACCAGTGACCACAATACATCCAGCCGCATGATCCCATATCTTCTCACGGTAGCCCTTATGAGGAAAACGTAAATATATAGCCCCATCTCCTCTGGACAGTGCCCCATATTTTGCCTGGCTATCTATTCGAACCGGTGGAGCCTTGACACCAAGTTTCTGTTTTGGAAGTCACATTAGGAGCTACTCATATAAAACTTTACACAAAGTGAAAAGGAAGGTATGATACCTTTGCTATAGAACTAGATAAATCATGCAAGGAATGTGCCGCTTCAAATGATTCGAAAAATGATGCTTCTGCAGGGTTTTCAGTGGTACTGACATGCACCTGAAGAGCAATTAGAAGGTTAAAACATGTCAAAATATAAGTATCAAACACCTATTCAACAAAAATTAGTAAGGATAATTTTGACACACCCCTCCGGGTACTGGTGTATATTTGAAATACCTTCCTGGGTTTTGGTGTGTGCATTTGAGATACCCAAGAGGTTGAATAAGATGTAAATCCTTCAACATCTCCAGTGTTTGAGCAAGGATTGACTACAAATAAATCAACGAGAAGAGAATAATATAGTGTTTACACTAGAGAACTTGGCCAAATAAACCAAGGGCTGAAGAATGATTGGTTTAGGGTTTGGGAAAAAATTTAAGAGATTTTGGTGAAAAGTCGAGGGTTTGGCGACGATGATGAATTTTTAGGGGGTTTTGGTCATTTTCTGTTAATCTCTCACAGGAGGGTGTGGTCAAGGGGGTTATGCCATCAATTTGAAAATCAAGGGGTATCTCAAATATACTCCAAAACCTGGAGTTATGTCGAAGTTACCCAAACTACTACGTGAGAGTTGAGACAAGTGTACATGTATTGACCTTTATTGGTGAGGACCCTTCCAGGGACTGCATATAAGTTCCATCACCAACTTGAGCAGAGAAAAGACAACCAACTTTGTTTTGTGAAGATTCTTGGTCATCGCTGCCTATTGGTGCTAGAGGAAGATTAGGACATGCGAGGACACCCAACACAACTTTCCCTTCATCTAGCAACGCTAATGCTATTGCATATTGATCCCCTCTTACAAACCTACAGTCAGGGATCACGTGTGAGTTGCACCGTCACTGTGAATCATATGGAAATACCTCACAAAAGAAGCAAGATAGATATTCACAGAAAAAACAAATAAATAAATCTGAATAATAAGGTCTGAATTTCAAACTCACCCTTTAGTGCCATCTATAGGATCTAAAACCCAATGCCTTCCATGAGGGCCTCCTTCAGATTTGCCACTGTCAATGGTAGTAAGCACATCTTCTGCTGATAAAGCAGCAACATTGTATGTTCCATCACTGGTGAGAGTATCGTTAATAAGTTCTGTTATTCGCTCTAGTGTTTCTTGTGAATCCTCCTTTCGTAGATCTTCAGAATCCTAGATAAGTAGTCAAATAATAAAATTAGCTAAAACAGATAAGTGGGGAAAGCAAAAGCAACTATTGCAGCTGATTTGGCCCTTAAATGTAAATTTAACCACTGAATTGCTGACATAATTCTGCACATTCATTTACCTCCTCAGCTACCAATGAAAAGGATTCAGAAAGAAGTTCTCTCTCTAGCACAAAGCTAACTAGTGCCTGTGAACCTGCAAAAACAAATACAAAAGATTGACACGAACCAACCCCTACTCATTAGAAAGTTAAGCTACAAACTAAAAGAAGGACAACCATGCAATGAGACACATCGAAGGAACAAACATGTTTGAATGGAGATGAGAAGAATGCAGAGACTGGAGAGAGAGAGAGAGAGCATTAGAAAGTTCAATCATGGACATCATAAAAACTAACGATAGTTATTCACAAGGAACCAACCCTACCCACTTGAGCTATAATACCTGAACAGCAATAATATGCAATGAGACTTAATGAAGGAACAATCGTGATAAAATGGGAAAAGGGAAGAAGAGTTCCTCCCTTACTATATCGTAGAATAGAGACTGTATGTCAGAGACCTACAACACCATTACAAAGTTCAACTTAGGAGATGTTATATGGGGAAATGAAATGGTTGTAAATTGTAACAATTTAAAGTTTTTTTTTTTATAGAAGCTTAGGTTGGTCCGCCTAAGATGAGTAGTTTTTTTATATATATATATATATTGCTTTACAATGTGCAATGTTTGAGATCATCCAAAAGAATGTTATCATAAGGTAAGAAAATTAAAATGCATGCATTTTGGCTTGGGAGCATGGTTGTTAAACTCGGTATTTGGTCTCGTCTCGTTCACCTCCGATACCGATTTGACTCGGACGATACGTCTCGTCTCGTCGAGTCGTCTCGTTCAACATTAGAACAATGGTTTTTAACCATTTAAAAAATCTGAAAAAATTCAGAATTGATTCCTATTAAAAAATGAACCCCCAAAAAAATATATAATTAAAAAAAGGGAAAAAATAACTTATCTTTTTCATATTAACACACCCATAGTTATCCCTTCTCAAGTTTTGAATGTTAAATTTGAAAAATGCTTCATCTTTTCTTATGTTGTGTTTGCATTGTTTTTGGAGTCGTGCTAGAGTGACTTCAAGATTGGACCTCATATCACAAATCTTGACATGAAAGCGGATAGGAGCCATAGATGCTTTTTTTTTTTTAATCTATGACACTTTTATGACTAGATGTGTTTACGTGAGGTCCAAGCTTGGGGTCACTTCAGCATTATTATTGTTTTTAAAATCAGAAAAAGGGTGGTCCAATTGGATTCTCCTACCGGATTTCAATAAAACTGATCCACAATCCACATCTATTATTGGATTTGGATATGATTTACCCATAAACCAATCCAATATGATTTTTGGTTCAGATTTCTTATTGAATCGGAAGTCATTCCGCTAAGATTGCCAATGGATCGGATCAAACCCAACCCATCAAGGGCAAAAGGATTAAGGATACTGGTCCTTTAGATATTTATCAAAAAATAGATTTGATCCAAAACCGAACCAATTATAATTTTCCATCCGTATCCATTTGCACCTACATATAAACTTTACATTTAGTTTTGAAAATCTAAATTCAGTTGTCTCGGTTAACTCGGACGAGATTTTGAAAATCTCGTCCGATACAACTCGTTTATCTTGGGAGTTAACGTAATATCTGTATTGTCTCGTATATCTCGTTCGTATCGTCCGAGTTTTGCAAAAATATTGTCCGAGATGACTCGCATATCTCACGATACGCGGTTGTCTCATGACACATTGTGAGTTGGTCTCGTTAGGCTCCGGTACCGAGTTAACTCGGACGATACGTCTCAGTCTCAGACGAGTTTAAAAACCATGCTTGGGAGACAACTAGTTTCCCACCCTTTAATCATGTAGTGGGCGTATCTCTAATATTAATTACATTTTTTTAATAGATAGACGATTTTATTTCATGAAAAAAGAAAAGGAGTTCGAGAAAACTACCTTAGACAATTAAAATGAAAGTAAAATAGGAGAGCACCAAACTCGAAAAGATCACTTGGAGTTATAAATTCTTGTTACAAACCAAATTCCACTTGAACAGGAAATCCTCAAAATGAAATCCCTTGAAATCATCAAAAGGTTTGCACCTATAAAAAATAAGCAGTAGGACGTTTGTAATGGCCTTCTATAAATGGGGCTTCTCCCAAGAAAAACCCTACTATTCCTTTCTTTCCAGCTGCCCCCAATAACAAACAAAGATGGTCAAACTCCATAATATCCTTCCCTTGGTCTAAATGCTTGATATTGCTAACTTTCGAAAGAGATATTATCGTCACAGGAAAAGCACAATGGAATTTGAAGAGGAGAATAAATGGGACAAAATTTCCCACGCAAAAGAATAGTGAATAAGATGATTAATTGACTCTCCCCCAACCTTACACAAGAACAAAAATGATACCACAAGAAATGAGGTTGATCAGTGTCCAATATAAGAAAGCCAATCAAATTATAAAAATAAAAAAAGTTACCTTAAAAAGATCCGTATGACCTCAAATAGCCAAAGTGGTAAGTCTGATGGTGTGCCAAAAACAAGGAAATTATATAAAGATTTAACTGGGAAGACACCATTATGATTCCCCATCCAAATCGACGTACATCTTCCAAAGGGCAGACTGGAAAAACAGAATCTGACTAGTAAAACTAGTAATTATTTCAAGCTTCCAGTCACTAAAGTTTCCCCTAAACCAAAATCCCAAAAGAGATCCCCTATTCTTCTTTGATGAAAGACTAAGGATTTTGGAATTGAAGTTTAAGAGAAGAACTACCCCGCCAATGATCCGTCCAGTATCATATTTTATCTCCTCACCCAACTTTGAATGCTATCCTTTCGCAAAAATTAGGAAGAACCACGAGGATGCCTAATCCAAACCTCACATCCATAAGATAACCTATTAATCCCACCCCATAGGAGTCATATATATTTTGATTGGATGACTTTCTTACACGGGCCATTTTGTTCTACCTCAAGCCTCCACAACCATTTACGTAAAAGAACCAAGTTCATCATTCTAATATTCTAAAACCTAAACCTCCACTCTTTTTGGGAGAGCAAATGGATTTCCAACCAACGTGGTACAATTTAGATCCCCCCTCTTCTTTCATTCCACAAGAAATAATGAAACAATTTATCCAACTAAGATTATCGGTCAGAAAATAAATAAATTATCCAATTCACAGATTCAACACTTCTTGGAATGTGAAATAGGGAGAGAACGTAAATAGGAATGCTACCAAAAGTGCTCCTTAGTAATTGCTTATGTTTGACAAATAATCGGGAGTTCACCAAATTGCATCTTTCTATGGCATGAACATCCAAAATATAAGCTAAACAAAGAAAATCTGAAGTGTACACAAAAATAGTAACTCTAAAGTGCAGATTGCGGCATAAACCAAGCACAGTCAAGTGATATAATTTTAAATGCAGTTATATGAATTTTAGTATATTTGTTAAACCACTTGATTATATATTGAGATACTTCTTCTCTCAACCAATTACAATCATGAATAATCAGAAGTAGGAAAAAATAATAAAACAAGGGCATATAGCATTAAAAAAACAATGAAATAAGGATAATAGCATCATACATGTTATATAAGTCCTTGAGTTTTTGGTAACATACCATAATCTGCCACTGTTACTGGACTTTTATCTGATTTTGAATGGACATCTGATTGCAAAAGTGCCTTTTGCACCTTCTGAAGAAACAGATATACACAAATATATAATATTCTATTAATCACACAGAAAATAGACACATGTACAAAGAATAAGCGAAAACAAGTAGAATCAACTTCGTGGTATCAAATGACCAAACACATATTTAACAACGTCTATCTCTCTAATTCTAGTCTATCAATCTCTTTCCCTATTTAAATATACCCTTTCTTTTAATTTAATCTAAATTTGTAAGAGGCTTTTGCGTAATAGAGGACTTGTGTGACTGGTTCTCTTCAAAGATAGTGCAAACTTTGAGAGTCATTTATTTTTGGCAAAATTAAGTTCTATCGTATCCTGAAGACAGATTTGTTAAAACCCATCTTTTCATTTTCAAATAAGTGGGGATGATCATTGTCCATAAAACAGCGGTGATCAAAACGCGTCAGAGAAACTCCAAATTCCTATTTTTATTTTTCATCTTCTCTTTAACCCTTAAATTTCAACAGGAAGTTTGTTAAATTTAGTTTCTAGGAGCATGTGTGTTCCCTTCAGTAATCAGGAAGGACACCAATAGTTGGAAACAAAGAAACCCCCTTCTCCATATAAAAAAAAAATGAAGAAAATGAAAACCTATAATAGGTCAACCTGGAAGTGTGTTAGATGTGTTATATTAATTAAAATCATAATCCAACACAATCTTTCAAACCCAGTATAATTTCAACCCCATTTATACGTTTCTTCAGATCAAATAAACTCAAATTGAAATTAAATTTAACACACTCACAGACAAATACAAAAACACAGATGAACCCCACCTTTCGCTGGGGATCCCCTTCTACATATAACTCACTAAAAGGGGAAAAAAAAACTGAAATGGGCAAATCCAAGACATGGGTTTTGTCCAAAAAGCCATTTTAAGATCTGGGTTTTGCTAAGACAACGAATTCTAAGTCCTAAGAATTTGTAAATGCAGAACAAAACAAAACAAAAAACACTCATCTTTAAAAAAAAAAATGAAATCAAGCAGGAAAAAAAAAATTGAGATGGCGTAAATGTTGCCTGGCAGAATCGAGCAGCAAGAGAGGCGGCTTTCTTGGCTACTGCGAGCTCCTTATCGTAAGACATTGAAGCTACAAAAGTTGCTCTGAAGAGAGAGAAGAAAGGTTTCGTTATGTTTGCTTTTGGCTTTGATGAGGGAAAGGGTATTACTCTCAGTGAGTTTAAAGAGACTGTTAAATTGTTCAATAATAATGAAGATGCCATTGCTGCGTTGGTTTTCCATTCTCTGTTAAATGGTGTGCTGGTGGCATGTCAGTCCTCTGTCCTATCCTCCCACCAAATTTACAATGAGAGGGGATATGGTCAGGCACAATTCATATGTGGCCAGGTATTTTATATGCATTTCTTGTCTCTTTTTTATTGGAAAAGTACATTTTGATCCCCTGTAGTTTGGCATAATTCCATTTTGACCCCCTAATATTTTGATAATTTCGCTTACCCTTTGCCTTCAAATTACGAGTTAAATTCCTGTTACAAAAACCATTTTACCCTTCTTCTTCTTCTTCTTTTTTTTTTTTTTTTTTTTTTCCCTTTTTTAATATAAATATTATTCTTTTTTATAAATAAAAATATGCAATGAAAAAATGAGTTCAAAGTGTAATTTACCTTCTTTTTTTTTTTTTTTAATATGCTATCCCTAGCCTAATGCCCTAATTAGAGTTGTCAATGGATGGGGAAAAAACTTTGCAGTAAGGCTGCTGCAAAATTTAGAAGAAGAGTCCATTAGATAACACATGGTGTTCCAAATGTTAATGAAAATGTTGGGATTTGAAATGAGCTTGTGTGTCATGTTGAAAGGACGGTTCCTTTAAAATTTTGAAGTGGCTTTGGGTCGGGTGAAGGTGCCACGAAACTCGACTAAAGGGGATAAGTGTTATTATCAAAATATTAGGAGGTCAAAATGAAATTATACCAGATTATAAGGTGTCAATGTGTAATTTACCCTTTTTTTTATATGCTATCCCCTTGCCTAATGCCCTAATTAGGGTTGTCAATGAGTAGGTCAAAATTTTGAAGAAACCCTGTCCATTAGATGACACATGGTGTCCCAAGTGTAAGGACTTGAAATGAACTTGTATGCCTTGTTGAAAGGAGGGTTCCTTCAAAATTTTGAAGTGGCCTTGGGTTAGGGTGAAGGCACCACGAAACTCATCAAAAGATCTCTCAGGATCAGGTCTGGGGTCGCCACCTAATTTAAGTCTAAAGCCAAATTTGATTTTGAATTGGATTTGGATCAATCTATGTTTGAGATTCTTAGTACATTGGCCAGGCTACGAAATTCACAAGGTGTTAGGCATTGATTTCGTCTGACTCAAAAGTTAGTCTCTAATACGATCCATCCACTAGACTAAGGTCAACCTAAGTGGACTAAAGTTAATATGCTATCCTTGAAATAATGATTTTGATTGTCATCATATGATTGAGACACAATTTGATCCATGGTTAAGACTATGCACACACAACACATGATCATCCAAAAATCTTATGCATGACAAGCTTGAATTTACAATTAATACAATTTCGAATATTTTCAATATGACACAAAAGATTAAGTCACTAAGATTAAACATAATCAATCTTAAGCAAAATATCTATCAAATCACATTTGAGATTTCACACAATGGACATTTGATTTTCATGCAAAATTATCACAATAACTAGTTGACTCACGAAATTTCTATGCACGAGAATGATTATTAGGCATGTAAATAACCCAAATACCAAGTTGACTCAATGTGCACATCTTTTCAAATAAATCAATTTTATGTTATGTAACATTTCCCATGATCAATGAGTAAACTAGTAGAGCAATTTTCATGGAATAACTTAATTTTGTGCCATAGATCACTCACAAAACAGTGAGTCAACTCAATGTGGATGTTTTTTTAATAATTCAGTGAGTTAACTCATGCTTTAACTTTTGAAATACTACAAGTTTCATGTAATGTAAAACCTCCAAAACCTGTGAGTTGACTCATGCTTTAATTACAAAACAAATTGATTATTTTTATGTGATGCCGATAGCACCCTAAAATCCAGTGAGTCTTGACACTCTAATCACAACAAAATGATTTTTCATGTAATGTCCATGTCCTCAAAACAGTGAGTTGACTCGACCTGCAAATTATTTTGGCCTTCGATTTGAACTCACCTTGGATAAAAGGTGGTAGGCCCAAGAAAAGAAAACACTTCCTTTACCAAGACTAATCGAGATGAGATCAAATGAGTTACCACGTTGGCACTCCAACATTTCAAGGGAGGACTTAGAAAAAAAAAAGCTTCTATTGGCACCCCCAACGTCTAATTAGTCTCAACCATTCATTTATTTTTAATTAGGGTGTGAAAAGCATTAGCTGAGTTGTCAATACAATCCCCTACAAGAAGAAATATATATATATATATATATATATATATGGAGGACTTAAATAAAAGCTTCTATTGGCACCCCCAACGTCTAATTAGTCTCAACCATTCATTTATTTTTAATTATGGTGTGAAAAGCATTAGCTGAGTTGTCAATACAGTCCCCTCCAAGAACGAATATATATATATATATATATATATATATATATGGGTCCCACTCACCAAAAATCAGCCAATTCCAAAACTTCTAACCTATGTAAGACAAAACATGTTGGGCAAATTATTGGGTAAATGATTGGGTGCTAAACATTTCCATATATATATATATAATTTGCCCGACATGTTTTGTCCTACATGGGTTAGAAGTTTTGGAATTGTTTTTTAGTGAGAATGATCTCTACGATTAGAAGATCATCCTCACCAAAAATCAGCTCATTCCAAAATTTATAACCCCATATTTACAAGTTGAAAAATCGTAGAACGTCCATTTTTTGTAAATAATTTGTGATAGGATTAGAAGTTTTGGAATGGGCTGATTTTTTGTGAGGATATATGGGTCCCGTTCGGCACCTAACCATTTATCCAACAATTTGCCCAACATGTTTTGTCCTACATGGGTTAGAAGTTTTGGAATAGGCTAATTTTTTGTGAGGATGATCTCTATGGTGAGGAGTTCATCTTTACCAAAAATCAGCCCATTCCAAAACTTCTAACCCCATCACAAATGATTTACAAAAAATGAACGATCCACAATTTTTCAACTTGTAAACATGAATGGGCTGATTTTTGGTGAGGATGATCTCCTCACCATAAAGATCATCCTCACAAAAATCAGCCCATTCCAAAACTTTTAACCCATGTAGGACAAAACATGTTGGGCAAATTGTTGGGTGTTGAACATTCCCCCCCCCCACACACACACACACACACGTATATAAGGTAATATTAACATCCAAGACCTCATGTAGACCTTAATATTCTCCAACACTTTATTTTCAATAATATCTCTGTCTATTTTACCATTAGTAAAAAAGATAAGGGTATATTAGTCTTTTTATATAATAAATACTTATTTATATGTCATGTTGCAATAAATGAGTTGACAATCAATGCAAATAAACATTTCTTATGTAAAAGACTAATATACCCCTGTTTATTTTTAATAAAAGACAAAATAAATAAGGATATTACTGAAAAATTAAAGTGTTGGAGGGTGCTAATATCCCCCATAAGGTTTTGGATGTTAGCATTCCCCATATATGTAAACTTAGAAGCAAAGAAAAATGAAATAAAATATAAAAACTAAAAAAAAAACCTTTTTAATAGCACGGGATCATGCTTTTGGAAGCCACACAGTGAGCTCAACTACCTTTAGCAAGGGCGGAGCGAGGATTTTCTTTTAGTGGGGGCAAACTTATAGTTAATTGGAGGGCGAAAGGGCAAAAATTGGAAGAAGATGAGGGATTGGGGGTAACAGGGTCAAATGGGGCATGTCAATAATTCAAAATGTAGAGGTATATCAAATTTAAGCATAAATTCAAGGGTATCCAAAATGTCCTAAAAAGTTGAGTGGGGGCAATTGCCCCGAATGTCTCCTCACTAGCTCAGCCCTTGACCTTTAGTAGTCTTAGAATCCTTATCCTGTTAGTTAGATTAACCTCACCCAACAGTCACAAAAGTGGAACATTCTATCATGTAAGTCAGGAGGCCTAAAAAAGGAGTGATTTTTTTCCTCACAGCCCAATATTTATTTGACATATGGGTTAGATGACGGAAACAATAAGAGAGAAAATTTCTCTCTTGCCCATAGTGAAAAAATGTAATTTCCTGATCAGATCACCTTGTGGAATTCAAAAACATGATCCAATACCACAATGTTGTAAAGGAAAAAATTCTATGAACCTTTAAAAAAATTATATTTTACTGTTGAATTTTAATTTTAAATTTAGTTCTCAATAGCCATCCATTTTCAACACCTTTAATCAAAGCTCGAAAAAATTTATTTTTTTACAATAAGGTTTTAATGAAATCTAGAAGGGTGTGGTATTCGATTGCCAATATGATAATCCATTTGGGTCCCATGACCCTTTTTAAATTTTAAAATCTTAAAATTGAACTTTGTAGGCAAAGGATATGCGCGTTGGAGAGAGAAATTTTCTCTATATTGCTTACATCATCTACATTATATATTAAACGGATATTTGGCTGTGAGCAAGAACTATCTCCTAAAAGAGAGAGGAGATAGTGGATTTCACACACAACACATCAATAAAAAAATATATAATAAATAAATAAAAGAAAAAGAAAAAGTGAATGGTTGCAAGTTTTTCTCCCTCAACAAGGGTCGTGTTAAGGTTGCAACTTGGGCGAGCAAAACCCGAACTCGTTGGGTTGAACTTGACCTTGGGTCATGTCTGGGCATAGTTAGCTTGGGTTTGGCCTCGGGATCGGGCAACAACAAAAAATGCCTGACTCAAATTAGGTTGAGTGCGGGCATAAGTATCGGCCAACCCGATTTGTCTAATCCCGAACTTAATATGATTGTAATTTAAAAATATTTCTTATCTTAGTTTCTTTCACTCATAATTCATATTTCAATATGTATGAAAACTAATGTGTGATTATTTTCATTCGATAAATAATCAATCTTTTTTATTAATGCTTTGTTTTAAGAGTAAGTCTATGTTGTCATACAATGATAATATTACAACTTTAAATATTTTTGTTTTATTGAAAATTATGATTATTAATATAAAAAAATGATTATTTTAGTTAATCTTGTTATTTTTCTTCTCTCTTTAAATTTGCTTATATTTATGTATATAAACTTTTGAAACATATTTTTTGGAAAAATAATTGTAAATTTTAAGTTCTTTTACACATCTTACCAATACTAAATTACCTAATATTAATGAGGAATATACTAACCCAAACAACCAAAATTGAGTAAGGTTCGGGTTGAGCATTTCATTCCCGAGGTTAGGTTGGGCAAGGCCACGGGTTGATCCCCAACCTGGCCCAATCTGCCTAAGTTGCAATCCTACGTCATGTGTGATGAAAGGAAGTAATAGGAGTATGTTAGAGAAGTTATGTGGGACGTTGGTGTATAGGATGAGAGAATGGTGGGTGGTTAGTTTTACTACAACATTTTTTATCTACAACGACGGATTTTTCCGTCATTATAGGGTAATTTTTCCGTTGGTAAAAACTATTGCGGCGATGAGTAGCGGAACCAAAGATCCGTCGTGGTTGCCTCGGTCGCTAAATATAGCAGCGGATAATCTATTTCGCTGTTGCAGGTAGTACTTTTAGCGGCGGATCTCAATATTCGCTGCAATAGGTCACTTTTTTTAATTAATAGAATATAATACATATAGCAGCGAATCTTACTAGCTGCTGCAATATGTCGATTTTTTAATTATTAGAATATACTACCTATAGTGGCGGATCTTAATATCCGCTGTAATAGGTCTGTTTAAAAAAAAAAATGAAATATAAGACATATAGTGGCGAATATGAATATCCGCTGCAATAGATCTTAAAAAAAAAAAAAGTATAAGACATATGACGGCAGATATTCATATCCACTACAATAGATCCTTTAAAAAAAAATAAAATATAAGACATATAGCGGCCGAGATTAATATCTGTTATAATAGGTAAAATTTTTTTAATATATATATATATTACTTTTAACCTATGTCTTCCAACCTGCGTGCATACATTGAAAATAAACATACAATAAATTTATTGTTTTCGAGAGCCACCAAGAGTTTTGAAAGTACTTACTCGCATATCATACATAAGCCAAATGAATATCATAAAAGATAAAATCATAAATGTACATTAGTACTATTATACAAATATGAAAACACGCAGCCCACAATAAGCATCATGTAAAGATAAATAATATTACCACTACGACATAATCAAACAAATGACCTCCAGTGAAAAGGCATTTGTATGTGACACATGCAACAATGGGCCTGCCCCCAGAGAATCCCAGGTTTTGTGAAATACATTTTATCAGTAAGTCACTAAATTGAGTTTTATATATATATAAATTATACTCTATAGCTTCGGATAATATAATCCGTTGCTATATTCAATTAAAAAAAAATTATAGAGAGAACTCACTAAATCAAGTTTTATATATAGAAAAATTATACTCTATAGCGGCGGAAAATATAATCCATAGATATATTCAATTAAAAAAAAAAAAAAAAAATTTATATTCTATAGCTGCGGAAAATATAATATGCTGCTATATTCAATTAAAAAAAATTTATAGAAAGAACTCACTAAATCAAGTTTTTTATATAGAAAAATTGTACTCTATAGCGGCAGAAAATATAATCCGCTGTTATATTTAATTAAAAAAAAATTATAAGCTCAAAATTATACTTTATAGCGGCGGAAAAGATAATCCGCTGCTATATTCAATTAAAAAAATTACTCAAAATTAAACTCTATAGCGGTGGAAAATATAATCCGCTGCTATATTCAATTAAAAAAAAATTTATAGAGAGAACTCACTAAATTAAATTTTATACATAGAAAAATTGCATTCTATAGCTGCGGAAAATATAATCCGCTGTTATATTCAGTTAAAAAAAATTGATAAAGAGAACCGAGTATTTTATATATAAAAAAAATTATTTTTTTAGTGGCGGATATATTTTTCCGCTGCTATATGCACATGAATAAACATGAAACTATTTAGTGTGGATTTTCTGCATATGCGCAGGTCCCTATAGCGACGAATACAATTATCTGCTACAAAAAATGTATCTATAGAAGTGGATAAAAATATCCGCTATTATAAATCGTCGTTGTAGATCAAAAATGTTGTAGTGTTTGATATTTGGTGGGATTTTGTTATGTGTAAGATTGGTGGAATTCTAAAATTTGGGGAGACTGAGAGCCGTGGGTGAGCGTGGCTGAGGTTGAGGGTTGACTGGGGAATGGCATGGATTATTGAGGTTAAGGATAAAGTTTGTGGGGATGGGTTATTTGAGGAATTTTTAGAAGTGTAGGGTTAGTTGGTAAATTTTGTGATGTGTTAATGGAGGAAGTTGGCAACAAGTGATGAGGTCTTGAGATTGAGTTAGGTAGTGAGTTGAGGTCACATGAGGTGAGGTGAGGTGAGGTGAGTTGGGCCGTGTTGAGTCGGGTTATGTGTTTGGATTGGAAAGGGCGTTCTCATAATTTGATGAGTTTTGAAGGTATTTTGGAGAAAAAATGTGGTTGGAGGTGTGCTTCTAGTTGTTCCTAGGATTTTTCGACGTTTTGAATCTATTATTGAGGTTATTTTTGTTAAAAAGTGATTATTTTGAGGTCAAGTTGAAATGTGTCGAAAGGTATTTTTGTAATTTCATTAATTTTGGGGGTTTCACAAACTTCTCTCAATACAATGATTTTAGTCTTGTTGGACTTAAAATCTCATTTTGAAAGCAAATGTAATATTTTCATATAGTTTTAGAGTTTCTTTGCTTTGTTTTGGGAGTGAAAGGGGGATTTGAGTTATTTCGGAGGTATTTTCGTAATTTTTTCAAAATTGGAGTTTTGGGATATGTGACCCTATGTTTTTTGTTTCTAACTCTTAAAATTTAACAGTTTGTCAAGTTCCATCGAAAAAGGAGATCCTTTGATGCAGTTTCTCTCCTAATCATCTTTTTTGTCGAGTTTTGATAATTTGCAACAAATCTCAAGGTTTTCGAAGGTTAAGTGCATTGTTATGTACGGTTTGGCTATTTTTATCCCAATTGAAAGGTTTCTAGGTCACGAACTACGAATCAAGGTTGTTTGGAGTGTTTTTTAGTTGGACGAGGTCTTAGGGGCATTTTCATAATTTTATCTATGTTGGATTTTTTTAAACGTGCGGCCTAGGTTTTTGGTCTCTATGTCCCATGATAAGTTCATGTGTTAATTTTAACAGGGAATGGTAGTCATCTAGCAAAGACTCTCTCAATTATTCTTTTTTTCCTTTATTTTCTCTCTCCTCTTGTTAACTTCTTGGATTACATGTAGTTTTAGCTCATTTCAAAGCATATGATAATTTATACTTATCTCGAAGTGTACATTATTTACAGCTCATCTCAAAGTATTTACAATAGTTTAAACTCATTTCAGAATTCTTGGGTGATCACCTTGATGAGTCGACAAATCAGGTGGATGACAAAAATGGGGTGTCTACATGAGTAAGGGTTGGTTATTCTCTCACACGACTTTGAAGAGCTAGGCTGTATCCTAGACCAGTCCCTCGAATCTAAATCTAATAAATCCAAACCTGATCTTAACAAACCCAAGTCAGATTCAAATTGATTTTGGAGTTTTATAAAATGATTAAATTCATTCATTTTTCAAAATCATTTGGAGCCACTTGATATTATTTTTCATCAAAACATGGTTAAAGATGAAAGTAAACTTATTTTTTTATAATAAAGGTGGAACACCTGTTCTTGTGATTCTAATATGTTCTAATTTTCCTTTCTAAAAAAATCATACAATTAACTACCCACATATAAAATATACTAGCATTTAAGGCCCAAGTACAGTCCATATCTAATGCTCTAACCCTAATAATCCCAGTTGACACTAGGGCTGCAACTTGGGTGCGCCAAACCAAACTCGATGGTTTCAACCTGACATTGGGTCAGGTTTGGGTACAATTAACTAGGGTTTGGGAAAAAAAATTGATTGAATCAAATCAAGTTGGGTTCGGGCATAGACATCGAGTTGCTCGATTTGCCAGACCCCAAACTTAATATTGTTAGAATTTGAAAATAATTTTAAATATGTTTGTTTTTTTTTCCCATTCAAATTCCATAACTTTAGTCAATCATCATCATCTTTTTGTTTACATTTACTTATGTTTATATAAACCATTATTAATACTAGATTATTTAGTATTAAAGACAACCAACCCGCCTTGGGTTGAGCATTTCGTGCTCGAGGTTGGGTTGAGAGCATGTCTGTGTTGGTATGTGTCAAGTGTGGGTTCGGCGCGGGTTGATCCCCAACCCAGCCCAATCTGCCCAAGTTGCAGCCCTAGTTGACACCCCATACACCTACCAACCTACCCCTACCCTTACTCAATATTTCGAACATGTCCAGTCAACATTGCAAGACCGAATTGACTCTATGTTAGTCATCTTGTGGTGTATGGATTGAGTCATTTAAATTTACTTATTTATCCATATTTTAAGTAATGTTTTTCTATCATATTAGTCATCTTGTGTTGCATAGATCAACTCATTTAAATAAATTTATTTATTCATATTTTAAGTTATGGTTTTCTATCATAGAAAAACACACGATCCCAAACATTTAAAACACGAAATCCAAACAGTTGAAATAAAATATGCATTTAGATTGCCGTGACATGTGTCCCTTTGCTAAATCATGATTTTGGGCTTTTGATTTAGAAAGAAACATAACTCACCCAAACCTCACCCACCCCGCAAATCCCAATCCCCATCTCCATCTCTCTCTCACTCACACACACACACACACACACATCCTATCTTTCCTTAAAAATTTTAAAAGTTGAAGATGAGGTTACTCATTTTATGAAGAGGTTGAAGATGACTTATTTTGAATCTAAAAATAACGATTTTTTACTTCTTTTTTTTTCTCATAGAAAAGTTAATTTAGGATTTCACAGAATCTTAAAACGGCTAATCAAACTGACTCATATATATTGAAGGCATCCCTAATTTACAAGACTACCCTCATTAAATTTTGTGCATTTGATCATTTGGGATTGAGTCGTGTTAGAGTGACTTCAGTAGGGGACACTTTGACATGATGGCTGCCGCATGTCCGTAGATGCATTTTAGTTGTATTTCGGAGAAAACATATCTATTGGCATATGCATGCCACCATGTCAAGATGTCCCTCCACTTAGGTCAATCCAACATTAGTCTTTGGGATTATGTAAAAAAATCTCTCATTTTTATGTAGGGGTTGAGGATGTGGGCATTGAGTTCATTTGCTATAAGTATATCATAGAAGACCGAGTTCAAGGGGCATGTCATTAGTTTGAAAATATGGGGAGGGTATCTCGAAATATTATTCTCCAAAAAGTAGAAATCATCCGAGTGATGGAAGTGAAACTAATTGACACGTGTCGAAATGTAATACGTAATTATCTTATACAGTAACTAACTACCTTTCTGTTCGCCGCGTCTCTTGGGAGATCCTAGGACCAAACCAAATGACGGTTTTGTCTAGACATACCAACCATTTTGCTCTCTGTCTCACTGTTTTGGCCGGCAACTTCCCGTTCTTCCAACACTCTCCTCTCTCATCCCTCCTCGAATATGCGAACAAATAAAACGAAATATTCCTAGAATATTCTTAGATTCTCTATGTAGAGAGAGAAGAGAGAAGAGAGAGAGAGAGCTCAAGAACTCTAGATGATTGGTTAGTAGCAATCCCTGTTTTCAATCTATAACAATTTATTATTCTCATTTCATGTAACTCTCTACTCAATAATTTTTCTTTATAAATTGCTACTCAAACTCCCCTTTTGTTCAAATTTCGATACTCATTTATCGATTTTTCGAAATTTTCTATGGAGACCAAACCATCATCTCATTCTCGTCATGTTGTCCTTGCTTATGATGCGACTAAGGATCACAATGAACATGAGCTTTGGTTGACGGTTAAAGAAATTGGGACGAGAGGCGACATCCTTCTCGGCGGCGACACACTTCTTGTGCTCGGTGTTTTGTACACTGTTCTACACCCGAGTTAGTATTTAATCCATTTACTCATAGAAATGTTAATATGGTTCTTGTTTGTGTTAATTGATTTAGGACAGAATGTAGTAATCTAATATGGATTTTGCATATATTATTCCCATTGGTTTTGTTGTTGTTGTGGTGGTGGTGGAGGTGATTTATTTGTAATGGTCTAATTGGATGATGTTAGACCCCAAGACATAAGGGCTTAATTAACATTCCACACCATTGTTGCCTAGGTGTTTTGGTTGTATTGATAGGGGGGTTATTTATCTATAATGTTCTAATTGGGTGATGTTAGTGTTAACCAACCAATTACTTCAAAAGACCGATTTGTTGGTGATAGGTTTTAGGGAGCATACCTTCTTCTCAAAGCGGAGATCCGAACCTTGAGTCGTGTCACGTTGAGTAGATCATCGGAGATCGGAAGTCCAAATACCCGTCACGTCGACCTTCTAGAGCTGTCGTTGTTTCCACGCCTTAAACCCTAGGGTCCTCTTTGATAGAAACCCAGAAAAACTGCTACTTAGAGAAAAGAAATTCTGTTATAGAGAATCTGATATTCTGTTGTATTTTGTTGTTCTTGTTATGTTTCACGTCCCCACATATCATCTATTTATAGACATAATTAGAAGAAAAGGGATTGCAGTCTCCTATTAAAAGAGGGACTCAACCTTATTAAGACTCTTAACTCCAAGAGTAGTCCTAATATGTGAACAACATGGGTTGGGTCCACATGGACGCCCAAAAACAACTAACAGTTGGAGAGGGGGATAACTATGAATATAAGAGGGGGTCACGGGGCTTCACTGGGTTATGACACAGTAAATTGGAGGAAAATGTACACTCTACACTCCCCCTCACCCATAAGGGTGGAAAGAATCGAACCCTTGACCTATACGAACCTAGCGCTTTGATACAATGTTAACCAATCAAGTACTCCAAAAAACCGATATGTTGGAAAGGGGAAGAACTATGAATATAAGAGGGTCATATGGCATAACTGGGGTATGACACACCCGAGAGTGGAGAAAAAGATACACTCAACAGTTAGACCCCAAGAAATAAGTGCTTAACATTCCACACCATTATCGACTAGGTGCTTTTGGTGTATTGGTTAGTTTCTTATCAAAGGGTAGAAGAACCAAAACCACGTCTCCTAGGAAAGGGTTACCTGGCCTCTCAAAAGAAGGGTACTGGAGTGAAAGCCGCCACAAAGTGGCGGCCGTGGAGCACTGTGGTGCATTAAGATGCCAAGAGATAAGGGCTAAACTTTCCATACCATTATTGCCTAGGTGTATTGGTTAGGTTCTTATATGGTGATGCTCCTTCGAGAAGAGTGAATTTAATCCATCCATGACACAATGAGTAAAGTTTCTGGTGTTTCCAATCTATAAGCCAATCTTGTTTTGCTATACATGTTTTTAGTTAGATGAATATAGCGAACAACGTACCGATAAAAAATATATATATACGTAACAGACAACCTATTAGCTTCTTTGTGTGATGGTCCTCGACCTTGGAAATTTTGGCCTCGTGATTTTCCTTTGGAATTTGGACCTAGCTAGCTTAGTTCATGAACATGCTAGTTGTGAAGTATTCTATAGATTGTAAATCATTTTGTTCCTAACGGTCGGGGGAAATGGTCCACCTGATCCCAATATTATTTTCCAAAGAAAAAAGGTTCTGATGTTTAAAATTATTGGCCAAAAGTAGAATAGTAGGACTCTTACCTTTAAAACATTTCATTAGTTCTTGATTTCAAGAATTTTTTGTTTTCAAATCCAAAGAATGAAATGTGTTGCGAAATGATTCAAATGAAACAAGTGGATGAGGAGGCTGACATTTTAGAGACAGATAAGTATCATATTCTTTAGGATAACTGTAAGCAATACTCTAATTTTAACAATTTATTTGCTTATTAAATCAGTGGGTTACCAAACAAAAGCATGCGCTGATTCTCTTTTTGGATCAAATGCTCGGGCAATAGAAGAAGAAGTCTCAAAGAAGGTTGATATGTACGCAAACATGCTCCTAGAAAGTGCTGAAAAATGCAAAGATAAAGGGGTAATATGTCAAAAATGCTTTAAACAAATTTCTACTTGTTTTTGTTCTGTTTTTCACGGTTGCATCAACTCTTAAATGTTCATTATTTTTTTGGAAGTCATATTTTGTGATTCTCATACCAGTTAAAGAAAAATACATTATATTACTCAACTAAGAGACATTTAAGGTCTTGATTTTGT
Organism: Akebia trifoliata; assembly: GCF_017979445.1. Lineage (NCBI taxonomy): Eukaryota > Viridiplantae > Streptophyta > Magnoliopsida > Ranunculales > Lardizabalaceae > Akebia > Akebia trifoliata. The sequence continues at coordinate 36,150,607 of NC_141377.1, read as the reverse complement.
CAGAGTTTATCAAGCATAGATATATCCTTTTTATGGAATTATTTGTATCAATCTTCCATGCTGCTGATATCAACATCCACACCTTTGTATCTAACCTTATTTTCCTTATTTTTATTTATTTTTCCTTTAATGCATCTCTATCATATAACACTTGACTGAATCCAAGAACTTATTCAAGCCAATTACTACAAGTAAATATAGTGGATGGATTCCTTGTTCTATAATCATCAAAAAAGAAAAATTCTTGTCCTATAATAATTTAATTACACAAGTGAATCTATTTTTTATCCTCATAAGACATGAATCAATAATTGTGTATATGTTTTATGGGCCAAAATGTTGTTCAATGAAGAAATATACGCCCATGTGGTGGTATTCATTATTCTTGATGAAGTTTGTTTGTTTTATATCCAAAAGAGCTGTGTAACAGTGACACAACACTAAAGAATTTTGTCTGCGTTAGACATATATGGACTGAAACTGATGTATATCATGACCCTTAAGGTGGTGCCACCCTTTACTGTAATTGCTTTCTTTTGTTGGAGGAATTTAGTATTTTGGAAGAGTAGGAAGCATAGTATTGTTGCTTAATTGAGTGCAAAAGCTGCATGTGAGGTCATGGTCCGTAGCGCTTGTGAAGGGCCATAGCCAAATTAGGAGTCTATGTGAAGTTATATGAAGTTGTACGGGACAACCATGCTGCTATATTCTCTCAAATCCAGTTAATCACAAGAAAACCAAGCACATTGAGGTGGATTGTAATTTTACAAGAGAAAAGGCGATGTCTATATATTTTGTACTCCTCAAGTTCGTTCACAAGAACAACTTTTTGATCACTAAGTTCGTGAGCAAGACAAGTCTGCATGAGTTAATATCCAAGTTGGACACGATTCACATCTATGAACCAACTGGAAGAGTGTTGATGCTAGCTCTACAGTGACATATGGGCATGTTTTGTCATTTAGCTTTATGTTTTATGCTAGACATTTATATCTCATGTAAAGCGTACCTGGTGCATAATCTCTCATATCTCTTTTTCTCATGACTTGGAATTCGTTGAAGCTAAATAACTATTTTACCTATACTTTTTTTTTTTTTTTTAAATAAAATTATTTAAGTGAAAAAAGCTGTAAAAGGCCCTCATTTTCCTTATCATCAACCTGTTGCTTAATACTAGTATACTTGTACTTAGGGCTGGCAACGGATCGTTTTGGTACCGGATCAAACCACTCCAATACCGATCCGAAATTTTTTCAACATGTACCCAACTTGACCTGAATCTGATCCGTTTCATTTCATCCTCAATCCGAAACCGATCCGATCCGAACACATGCCTTATTTTCAAATGATCAATGTTCAAAAAATTTTAAACATATAAAATTTTAAAAAATCTTCTTTCCAACTACAAAAACAGAGGGAAACCAAAAAAAAAAAAATGTTTTATCTACATATAATTATATTAAATTAAGAATAATAAAATAATTATTAAAATATGTTCGGATCGGATTGGGGTAGATCCGAATCCGATTTTTCATGTTTTTTCGATTGGATCGGTTTGGATATCGGGTATATTTCGGATCATTGCCAGCCCTACTTGTACTATTCCTTGTTTATTTAACTTTTTTTTAGCTCTGGTTCTTTTGTTGTGCTTTAGGTCCGCATCCATGTCAAAATTACTGCTGGAATGCCAATCAAGAAAGTCATTTTACAAGAGGCTAGAGCATGTAATGCAACTTGGATCATATTTGATAGGTACTTTTTTTTTGGTTTGATGCACTCAAATTAATGTTTAGCTTATTCTCCTGAAAAAAATGCTTAGCCTATCTGATTAAGATTTTGTTCAACAAAACTTCACGTGATTAGGTGCATGAAGATGATTTTCTTTATATATCCTCAATATATTCGGCAGTTCTTGTCTATTGCTGGATCTTCCTGTACTGCATATTGGATCTTCCTTATATGTTTCAAGCTTTTTTTTTTGTGGTAGAGTTATGTCAGGATCTCAGTTTGTAATGAGTGTGTTGCTTATATTTTAGAACATAACCGCTTGATTATGTTGACATCTTTGGGTTTCACCTCAAGAACCTCAACAAAAAAGATTCGGAAGTATGATTAAACTATTTGTTTTGATGCAAAACAAGCAATATGGTAACAAAAAACTCGATTGCCTATGAAGGCCTAGCAAACAAGGCTTCCGTTGGTTTGCTGATTCTTCTTGAGGATGGGTTTTTGGCGAGGAGATCAATGCCATTTTGATATGGAAACATGTGGATCTTACATTAGGATTTCAAGGACCAAACTGGTGAATGGTGGAACAACTTCTCATGTTGTAGAAGACCAAGATATATGATTCAAGAATAGACTAAAAAATCTCAAGGAAAGGCTTGAGATATGGAACAAAGAGACCTTTGGAGGGTTGAGGAAAAGAAGAGGTCCACTCTTAGTGAGATCGACTTAATAGATAAAAAAGAAAGAGATGAGGAACCTATCTATAGAGGAGAGGATGAATAGGTCAAATCTCAGAGTGGAATATCAGAAGGTATTGGTCATGGAGGAGATAAGTTGGAAGTGGTTGAATGAATGGGATAATAACACTAAATTCCTTCACAGAGTGGCTAGCTTTCATAGGAGGAAAAAACCAGATTTCAAAAATTAGGATAGACAGGGAGCTTTTGAAGGAGGGAAAGCATCAGAAAAAGGATTGAGGAGTTTTATGAGAAACTGTACTTTGGAGGATAAAGGTAGGATGACTTTGGAAAATTTAGAATTTGATCATATTTCAATGGAGCAACAATCATGATTGGAGTGTCCAATAATTCATTTTTATAAATATCAACAATTCCTTTTTATATCCTCGAATATTTGGATATTAGGATCATCATTTATAGATGTTCTCAATTTGCCTTTTTTTGTTTTTTCCAGCTCTTATTGGCTTGAATATCAATTAAACAATCTTGACAGGCATTTAAGAAGAGAAGTGAAGTCTTACTTCAAACAGATACCTGCCAAGGTTGCATTAATTCTAGATAGCTTATCTCTGGAATTGTTGAAGAATGAAACCACACCTGACTCAGATACCTCTGAACAAAAGCTGTTTTACTCTCTTTGCAAGCCCGTTCAGCCTCAATTGATTGGGGAAGCTATTGCAAACAATGAGCAGTCTACTATTTCTTACAGAAGCAACTTTGCTTCTGGATCCCAAGAAAGTTCCAACATCTTTAATTCGAATTTGGAATCTCCATCCACATTCAAGTTGCAAGGGTACTATTTATCGGCATCGGATGTTTCTGGGTTTTCTTATAAGCAAATGGGATCAGGTGAGTGGGCTGCATTATGTTTTCTTTTGTTATATTTATGTGGTAGACAATTTGCATGTTTACGTGATAGACAAATTACAATTTTCATTTTCAAAATTACAGAGCCTTACATGATGATCAATGTTAGAATGTGTAATTTTTGGGTAGTAAACTGTAGTGTTGGGATTAGTTATAGACTCTTTATCCATTATTTTAGTTAAATACTAGTAGAATAGGGATTAATATTTATTCACTTAACTGAGTGGTAAGTGTAATTATGTGGATGTTTAGCTGTCAAATTTAATAAAATTATTGTGCTTGATTATGGTGATAACAATGATGGTAATAGAGTGCTGATAATTTGCTTCATTATTGTGAAAAAAGTTGACAAAGAAAGGAGATATTACATTTATAAGTTACAATCATGAGTTCTCTTGTCATCATGGTTTCAAAACTCGTTTTGACGTCTCGTCTTGTTAAATGGACTAGACTGAGTTGTCTTGGATTAGTCCACTCATCCCGGACAAGATAAACTATTTAATTCATTTTACAATTATTTATTCATTTATATTTATATAAAAATAATTAGATTATTATTATTGTAAATAAGGTAGATTAGAAGATTTTTAATCATTAAATCATATTTTATTTAGATGATAAATATTTAAATTTTAAAAAAATTGATTAAAATATACAAAATCCTGGTTGACTTGGAGGAGTTTTACTGACTCAGCCGAGATTTCAAAATATCATCCGAGACACCTCGTTTATCTCACGAGATTTTGCAGATATGAGATGCCCTGTCTATCTCTTTTATGGATGATATTGAGATGATCGCGGTCTCGGACAGGATTTTAGACCATGATTCTCGTTGAACTTACTGGGTTTTGATATATCCTCTGTACTGCTATTCCTTAATTGTTTTTTTTTTTTTTTTTTTTTTTGGGTTTGGTGGGGGGGAATTTATTATTCATCGTTTTTGGACTAGTGTTCCTATTATCATTAAAATGTATATTTCTATCTTACAGAGAATTATTCCAAAATAGAAAATAAGTATCCCACCGGTCCACAGATCTTCTCAAACCAACAAAAGTGTTCAGAGACACCAATTCTTTGTGCTGGTTGTGGGATGAAGACTTTATTGTACATCAACGAGTCCATGAGATTCAGACTTTCAGAAATTCGAGCTGCAACTTCTGAATTCTCAAAGGAAAACTTGTTGGGCGAAGGCGGATATGGTCATGTTTATAAAGGCCGTCTTAAAGATGAACAAGTTATTGCAGCAAAAGTTCGAAAGGCAGCAAGTGCACAAGGATACACTGAGTTTCATTCGGAAGTATATGTCTTAAGCTTCGCACGTCACAAAAACATTGTGATGTTATTGGGTTACTGTAATGAGGCCAACCATAACATATTGGTGTATGAGTATATCTGCAATAAGTCTCTTGATTGGCATTTATTTAGTAAGTTATTATTAAGATTCAAATTAAGTTTGAATTCCATTTCTTTTCTATCTGGGACCATATTAATTAATTGTTACCTTTACCACCTGTAGTAAAGATTGTTTACTTTTTGACTTTAATTTTTTTTTCTAGATAAATCTGCCACTCTTCTAGAGTGGCACAAAAGGCGTGCCATTGCCATTGGAATGGGTAAAGGATTACGTTTTCTACACGAAGAGTGCCGTGGTAGTCCAATAATTCATAGGGACTTTCGCCCGAGCAACATATTACTCACACATGATTTCATTCCCATGGTAACTTATATTACATATTCCCTTCGCATTTTCCATATATTAGTAACAAAAAATTTGAGTAACATTTAGCTCCATCAACATAGGCCAGGATAGATCTCATTTATAGTTGAGTTCATTGGTTTCCCAAAAATCTATGGTGACTCATGGATCATTTAGAAGTTCTTAATTGATCATATATCAACACTATGATGGTTGTTGTTGTTGAGTTTACTCCCACATAGGACAACAAATTGCCTTGTCAATTGGTTTTGAGTTGGACCCCCAAATTTATCATGGTATCAAAGTGGGCCTTTCTCTTCTCCACGTCACCCAATTCATATCTCCATGTGCTTTGGCCCAGTACGGCCTGCACATGCGGGGGTGTGTTGAGTTTAGTCCCACATCGAACACAAATTGCCTTGTCTCTCTCCTAATAGATCTTGGGCCTCTCCACTCATTACCAATTGGTTTTGAGTTGGACCCCCAAATAAATCATGGTATCAGAGCGGGACTTTCTCTTCTCCACGTCACCCAGTTCATATCTCCACGTGCTTTGGCGTAGTACGGCCCGTATTTGCAGGGGTGTTGAGTTTAGTCCCACATCGGACACAAATTGCCTTGTCTCTCTCCTTATAAGATCCTAGGCCTCTCCACTCATTGCCAATTGGTTTTGAGTTGGACCCCCAAATTTATCAATTGTTTTTTTAAACTCATCTTAAGAAGAATATAAGTTAGATCATTCCTGGAAAAGTAAAAAAAGAAGAAAGAGAAGAGATGGAATAAAGAGGAAAGAGAAAAGATAGATCCCTAAGTTACTCTCTTTCCCTTTTCCCTACTTATTCTTATAATTATTAATGAACTTGTCACTTTGGACGAGTATGCCTCACTGACTTAAGTTACAAAGTGTACAAAATGAAAAGAAATTTAGTTTGTGACAAAAGCACTGTAATACTATACTCACCATTCACCCAAATGAAGGAAATAGACAATAAACCAAAAAAATAAAGCCCACATCAAACTATCTATCCTTTATTCTTCCACACACTCCTCTATGGATGTCGAGCATGCCAGCTTGCCAAGAGCAAGATATTAAATTTTGGTTTCAGTGTCTATCTCTTGAGATTATGTACGTAGAGTCGGTAGATCTGGTTTAGAAATCTTGCTTTTTTCTACAATTTACACCAAATTATTATTTCTGTTTGTCATTGTTAACGTTGATATGCTGAAAGAATGAAACGTCCATGTTATGCTTGAAAAGAGTTTTTAATGTACAGTGCGATTATTTACATACAGAAATGGTTTGATATTTGTAGCCCCACATTCATTTCTTTGTTTCTTGATGATTCTAACAAATCCATTAACATATGTAACATAATTTGGGATTACATTTCATAATTTATGGAACTGTTTAATGCAGATAGGTGATTTTGGTCTAGCCAAATGGAAGATAGGTGATGAATCCATACAGACAAGAGTGCTTGGAACATTGGGGTCAGGCCTTTTTTCTAAGAATTGAACTGCTTTTTGTGTTACATTTTACAATTTTCAGGACTAGATCATACATTCTAGTTGCTTTCATCTAAGTAATTATTAGCCTTATTTTTGTTCAGATACCTTGCGCCAGAGTATGCAGAGAGTGGCATTGTCTCTGTGAGAACAGATGTTTATGCTTTTGGAATTGTTCTGTTACAATTGATATCAGGACGCAAAGTGGTCGAGGAAAAAAATGAAGGGCAACAGCAATTTCTGCGAAAATGGGTTAGTTATCCTATGGCTCTCTGGCATATATTAGTTTTAAACTTCAACCAGTTTCACTAGAGCAAAAAACTGGTCGCAATCCGAATTTAGTGGGCTTGGACCCTTGGAGTAGATCCGAATTAAAATATGGGTTGGATATGGGTTGATTTCCCTTGACGAGTCAGATACAGATCTGTCCCTATGTGCGAATAATATATTGCTTTGAAAATATTATGTTTTTCAAAATATCTTTTGTCTACTACATTAATATAACATTAATTCTTATATAAAAAAAAAGTATAATGGTTAAATTGAATAGTATAGCAATTAGAAAAGAAATATAGAAAAAAAATGTTGAACAGTTCAGAATTATCTGACCCGAACGATCCAAATCAAGTAATTTGGTCGGGTCGGATCCATATTTAGTGAAAGCAAAATGGTTCGGATATGGATTTAACTAATAGGATCTATAAGTCGGATTTGAATACAGATATAAAATCCGGATCTGGATATGGATATACTCAGATCCGGCCTGAACTCAACCCATTTTAAGCCCTAAGCTCCACTTTGCTAAAGAAATTACTGAGGAATTATTCTATATTTTTATCAAAAATAAAATCATATCCTACTTGTGAGCTTTTATCCCAAAGTGGATCAAGATTCTATGTTTTGTGACAATTTTAGGCGGAACCACTTATTGAGAAGCTTGCCTTACATGAACTCATTGATCCTCGGATTGGAGAATATGACATGTATGAATTGTACCTTATGGCTAGAACAGCATATTTATGTGTGAGAAGAAATCCGGAAATGCGCCCATCAATGGCAGAGGTAATCCAGACTTGTTTCCTTTGGATTTATTTTTATTTTTATTTTTAATTTTGTGGCATATTGTTTGATTTCTTTATTTAATAGTGAGTTTGATATAATATTTTATTTTGTTTTTTGAAATTTAATGGTGTATGTTTGGCAACATTGTCATGTTATTTCTTTCTTTCTATATCAGAGATAATCTATATCATAGAGTATCAAATAAGAACATTGTTCCGTCCTTCCCCCCCACCTTCTCTCTTCTATGGTCTAAGAGAGCTTGAAAATGAACTGTATTAGGTTTATAATACCAAGTAAACAATCATCAACGTTATTTAGCTTTGGAAACCATACAAACCAATTAATAAGGTTGTTCCTCTCTTCTTGTTGTTGGACTGTTAGTTTGGGTGTTTTACCTGGATTTCATTGGATTTTGGGTTGTAACCTTGGGTTTTCTTCGTCCGAGATTGATAGAAATATTAATAAACATAACAGAACGACAGGAATGCCTTTACAGTGATGCAGATATGTATATATAATGTTTGATGAAATAGTACCAAAATTTGAAACATCATGCCTTGGTATGGCTAAGGTAGACTTTTGACACTCGTAGGATTTGGATGGTAACATTGGTTTACACTTGATACCTGACTCAGTTTTCCAATCACAGGGAGCTCGAATGGCTGAAAATCTAATAAGTAGGCTGGACAAATGAGAGTCAATTTGTATTGACTGAAATCACATGTCAATGCAACAAGCTATGGCGTAAGTGTTGGGCCACCTTGTACAAGGTGAACAACTAGATTCTTGAATCAATTAGTGGCAATGATCAATGTACGTAACATATGAACGGACAGAACTTTGTTTATATATTTTTCCGCCTTTAGTGCTCTAGTTATTAGAAGATGAGATGCAATGTATAAAGGTGCATGAGATACACTGTATCATTATCAGTATCTTGTTACAAGTGGAAGTTTGTGATGGAGAACTATATATTTAGTAATATCCATTAGTATTTTCTACAATAAGAAGTATTAGTAATTAGGATATCTAAATTTAAATAAATCAAGTGATTTAAGTTTGTTTGGAACTTTATATTAGGCTTCCATTTTCTACCTTGGTTGATGTAATCTCTATAAATACTCTATCAAGGTTCATATAATGATCATCCAAGAGTTTCAATAAAATCTATTCTTCTTCATGGTATTAGAGCCCAAGCTCTACTGATAGTGCGATCTTGGCTTTGGTGGAGTTACCGCCGCCGGACCTAATTTTTTTTTTCTTCACCACTGTTTTACTTCTCTTTCAACAAAAATCTTACATTCCTTTATATCTCTACAAATTTCCTAATGAGGTCCAAGCCTTATCCATCCCACGCTTAAAAAGGGAAGGGTTTTCCTCTTGTATTAACACATGAATTAAACAAATAGGATCATCCACTTTTTCCCATCCTTGTTGTAGGTATATTTGCATCTCCTTACATAAATGGCAGTGACTGTAGGTCGTGTTCATCACGATAATAACACAAGCCAGGTGGATTTCTAGTTTTGATACGATGTGCGTTTGGCCAATGCTTTACCAATCCCGAGACACCTACATTGGATCCTTCGATTGTAGGAAGAATTTGGTTAGGCATTGATTGATTTTTATGCCAGAGTCGGGATAACTTTTCTTGTTGTCTTCTTGCCAAACTTTACAAGTCATTCCCATCAAAATGTGGGAAGTCGATCTGAGCGAAATGCAGTTGAATCCTTCCATCATTTTTCCCACTTAAGTTATCAACACTAGATTTTCGTATCTGGTAATGAGTGGAAGCCGCAATGTTAAATGCTCCAACGCTTGTTGGATTAGATCAAGCCTAGTATCACCTTCTTTACAACTTCTTCCAACAGATCCACATGTTTCTCCATTGGAGGAGACTTCTTAGTCATCCTTGGTATGCCCAAGAAGGACTGCTCTGGTACCACTTGATAAGGTCCAAGCCTTATCTATCCCATGTTTGGAGAGGGAAAGGGCTTCATCTTGTGTTAAAACACGAATTAAACAAATATTCTTCTTTTTTTATTATTAATAAATTTACTCTAAGCAACTTCTGATTCTACTCCTAAAACAATTACTAATTCTACTTCGCACAAATCTCTTATTCAATCTCCTATGATGGAAGAATAATATCCTCTCCTTATTTGAGACATCAACATAATAGAAAACCTAAGACAAATAGAGAAACGTAGCATTTCCCTAGTCCACATTTTCATGCCTTCAATCTTGTGTTTAAAAATAAATAAATATAAGATCTCTCTAATGTGAGTTCTTTTATTTAAGTCGCATGATCCTACTTTATATGCTCTTGGGAGAAATCATGAAAAACCTGATTTAGTAAGTCATCAGCTCTGACAGATTCAAAAAGAGCGGGATGTGACTTTAATGGACTTCAAAAATAGACGGTAACTATCAACAAATACAATCAGATTTTTAGCGATCCATAAAAAATTCACTTAATGAGATCAAAATCAGTATTTGATGAAACCAATTATACATTCCCTTTTTCCAATGACTGTGCAATTGTGGGAGGGTATTAGAGAATGAGATGCAACATATAAAGGTGCATAAGATACATTGTACCGTCATAAATGGAACATTGTGATGAATATATATTTAGTATATTCCAATTATTATCTTCGACATTAGGAAGTATTGGTTTTATATAATGATCATCCATGAATTTTCAATAAAACTTTGTTTTCTACACTAGCATGATGATTTTTTATGTTTTTTTGGAAAGTAATTTTGCCACAAAAATGGATTGAAATAGTGAAAGCAGATATGAACACACTATCAATAAAGATGTGGCTCCAGACAGAGTAGAATGAAGGAACAAGATTCGTTTAGCCAATCTCCTAATCTTGGGATAAGGCTTTTGATGATGATGATATTGCCACACCAACTTTTTACTTAAATTATATACGGTGCCTGAGGTGCAAAGAATCGCTCTACTTTTTTAATGATTTCAATGCCTTCCATTTCTTGTTCTTCGAAGAACCACTTTGATTGGGGTTTCTACAAAAGTAATCTTTGAAGGGGATGTTATGAGAATGCAAGAGTGATCGAGGAAGAAATCAAAGGTTGGATGTTGTTGGATTCTTCACAGTTGTTCCCTTCTTCCCAATTTTTTTTTCCTTTTTCTTCAAAACCTGTATCTTTTTCATCTGTTTATATTCCTAATTAGTATATTATATAATTTCATTAATTGGTATAGCAATTTAATATCTCCATCTTATTATCTCACTTCTATATTCCCAATCTTTTGGGTTATCCATTTATTAACTTGGTGAAAACAGGTGGTACGCCTTCTTGAAGGGGAGAATGGCCGTGCCGATGACTTAGCAGCACAGTTTATACCCCATTATACAAGGTGAGAAGACAGTATGGTATGTCACATTGATTTACTGAATGGTTTTTGTAATTTTTAGTTCACAGCTTCTCTTGTTGTCAAGAGCACTTGACATTATAAATATTTACAGTTCTACAAATAAGATGTGCCATCTTTATCAATGTTTTCCTCATTTATTTCTCATTTTTTGAGGTTAGTTGTATTAATAGACTCACTACTAGTACTAAATAAAACTATTGACACAGTTTATGTCATGCATCTAGGTGTAAGTCTCGAGACATAAGGCGTAAACCTCACATGCATGAAACTTTTTAATAAATAATTTAACATTTTAAAAAATTACCATTTTTGAATTTTTAGTTTCAAATCTTTTATAATTGAATTCCCAGTTTTATTCTGCTACATTAATAACAATAGAAAAATATTATCATTTTATATTACAGAAAAAGAGAAATATTTTATATTTGAAGAATTTAATTTTTCAGCAATAAATAACTATTTTATATTTTGTTGAGAAAAATATAATTAAATACTGTTTTTTCAATAAATTTCCACAATACTAAATACTTACAAAATTTTATTTATGAATCAATTCATCTAGTGATACATAGAAAAATAAAATAAAAAAATAAAGTGAAGGGAAGGAAGTAAGCTCGAGAATGATATTACTTTGCTTCATTATTTTTAGGTAATTTTGAAGTACCCCTTGGTTATGGTGAAAATTAGAGATAGCCATCTAGGTTTTTAAACCGATGGCAACCGTCGTTGACTTTGATTTTCCATGAGAGACTTCTCATCGATCCTCGGTCTCTTTTTAAAAATCCTTGAATTTTTCCCCAAACCCGTCTTCAATGTCTAGAGTAAAATTTTGGAAAATACTAGCCTCAAATGATGTTTGAGGCTCCCCTGAAACAAACGGCTGGGATGAGAGGAAATTCCTTGGAATGCCTAAATCAAATAGATTCCTAGGGAACTTGTATTTTCCCTCTCATCTCAGCCGTATATTTGATGCGTACCATCAATTTCATTTGAGTATGGTAAAATCCTAAAAATCTTATCCACCTTCAAACCTCGAGAAGTTGAAGACGAGATTAAAGTAGAGTTTGCTTGCACAATGTATTGTGAGTAGCACAGGTTTGATGCAAGTTGGGGTTGAAGGAGAAAACTCTAAATGAGGTCTTTTTTATATTTAATATATTAATAAAAAAATTTAACATTTATTTAACGAGGATCCTTTTTGGGACTTAACCCATGGGATTTACTTGGCTGGGCTTCTCTCAATCGGGGTCTTTGGCAATTACTTAAGTTGTCTTAAGGTGGAACTGGCCTTGATTGTGACCGATACAATCTTATTAAAATTAGAAAAACAAATTATAAGATGATAGCCAATAGTAAGATTAGATTCAAATATTGATGCTCAAGAAATAATATGTTGCTAGATTAGTATAGATGAGAGTGCCCAAATGGATAAGTGGAAAGATGGGGAAATATTTAGAAATGAATTCATTTATAAAAATGTAACCGACCGAATAAGTAATAAAGTAAGGGGTTTTTTATTTAGATGGTTTGTTCATGTGCAATGATTGTGGATTGCTACTCCAATTAAAAGCACACTAATTTAAGGTTATAAAAGGCCCAAGAAAGAAGAAAAAGAAAATGCACATTGAAGTAAGAGTGGGATGTAAACACATTTGAATTTAAGTAAGATAGGGTTTAAAAAATAATAGAATGGAGAAACAAGAACAATTCAGTCAACCCCAAAATTTTGGGATAAGGCTTTGATGATGATTATAATATTTGTAAAATATTCATTCACATGTTATCATGGACATCAAGATTGATAATTTTCTAAAGTTTTTTCGACCCTACAAGCAATGCATCATTACGTCAAAGAATGATTCTGTTGGAATTTTGAATGGATCACAATCACTGTAATAAGGGTTTAAATAAATGATAACAAATCAATAGAAAGATAATAATGGGAAGATATACACCTCTAGAAAAGGAATCTATCAAATATAATAATCTCTATGATATCATAATCTTTATTAGGGTGGCAATCTTGAGATGACTGCCAACACGATACAAAATTAGTGGGTTTGGATCAAGCCTAATTTTATTTGAGTCATAATAGTATCAACGGAGCACTTGCCCCCACAGAACTTTGAAATATTCCTATATTTTCAACAAATTACATTCCCAATTTGCAACCCCCCCCCCCCCCTCCCTCCTCTTCCTTTCAATTTTTTGTGGATGACATTGCCTCTTGACTGGGCCTTCTCCTATACTAATTGGAAATGACATAAATATCTTTTTCTTTAACTTCTAATCAAAAGACTCTGAATTTCTCCCTAAAACCATTCATCTTCAAGTTTTTCAACTATACAACTAACCATTATTTGCCCCCACTACAAGAAAATCCTTGCTCCACCCCTAGTTAGGGAGGTCAACCTGCTTAACCCATTTTGATACATTTGATTATTATGTCATTAACATGTCGTTTTAAATAATGAAACATATGAGGTATCTCAAATATCAACAATTATTTAGGATTTTTAAAATTACTAAAAAAATTTATTAGAATTTTATAGAACTTTTTCATAATAATTTTTTATATTAGAATGTCACTTTAAAAACCTTTGAATTCGTTATCATTCACTTTTTGGTAATTAAAATGAATAGTGAGTCAGAATCGTAGATTCATCAAAAATTGATCACTTTTTCAATATATAAATAATATAAAGGTTGTTTTAAGATATTTTTCAATAATTAAGAGTTAAGCTTTTAATTTGGGAAAGAAAAATACTTTTCTTACTAAGGAAAGTTTCATGACTGCATTACTTTGTGTCATCCAAAAAAATGATTCAATACCATAGGGATATAGAGGACAAAGACTTTTGAAATTTTCTTTTCATAAAATAGTTATTTTTCATCATTGAATCTTAATTTTAATTTTGGGGGAGTTTGGTAACCGTCCATTTTCAACACCGTGGATCAAGCTCAAAAAACACTTCTTTTTTAATCCAACTTTTTCCATGAAATCTTGAAGGGGTGTTGGATTGTTAATATGATAATCCATGTGGGCCCAACAACCCTTAGAAGATTTGAAATCTTACTAAGTCATGCTAGCTTGAATCTTTGGGAAACCCTATCTAAAATCCTAAGTTTTTAGACAATTTTACCCTCATAAAGAAATTTAAAATCCCTACATACCCTAAAGATTAGAATTTTACTGAACAGGTTACACGAGTCAAATTAGGTTACCTATTTAATAAATGTGTTAGGTTTGGGCTTAAGTTTTTGACACAATTCTTAAATGGGTTGACTTTGGGTTGGGTAAATTTTGATAATACCCTTACCTCAACACAATACAACCCAACCTAGTGCCACCTGTAATCGTCAAGAGAAAATGATATGGTGTATCAATATTAAACTCGTGATAATATATCAATTCTCTAATGCTTTGTTATCTACTCAAAACCCTAGTTATATTAATGCTACTGAAGAATGTGATTTACCAATGAAAATTTGTCGTTTTTGAATGTGCAATTTCATAATATTTATTGAAATATTCTGAAATGCCACAAAACTCTGATATATTTGTGAAACAAATAGGGTTGTGGACAATACAGATGTCCAATGCAAGTATTGAATGCTAACACCCTTTAACTCATATTTTTCATAAGAGTCATCATAATCTGACACCTCTTTTGTGTACGATCCTTTCACAAAATCGTACAAAACCATAAATATCTATCCATGTGTATCCCAAAGCAATGGTCTACAGTTCAATGAAGGGAGCGTACAAAAAAGGAGCATCAGATTATCACAAATCTTTTCATAAATGTCCTCAAACAAATAATCATATTTTATCTTCTAATGGTAAGACGACAAGGATTTTATAATCATTTTGCAATAGTATTTTTAATTTTTAATTTTTGAAAATTTGTGATTTCTAAATATAAGCACACAATTGGGGATAATCTTCATGCCTAGCAATGGATAAAGCCAATCTTGGTTTTTCATTTTTACTTTTTTTGAAGGGTAAGCCAATCTTGGTATTAGGTTGGCAAGGACAAAACTACCGTTGCAGCCAAACACCATCCACATTAAAGATTCCATTAGGACGGACAAAAGTGACACAAACAGTAAAAAGTAGGTTTCCAAGTGGACCAAATAGTACTACTATCGTCCACACAAACGTGAGGGAAGGGAGAGAATCTAAGAGAATAATTAGAGTGGGGTTTCCGTATAAGTTTGAGATTCGTCAAAGAAAGAAAGAAACACTTCCTATACTTTGCAAGCATCCATGCGGAGAACCGTTTATAGTGTTCCATTAGCTTTTACTTTCTCCCTTCTCTTTAGGTTTTAAAATGTAAAATTTTATACAATAAAATGGTTTCTTGACTTTAACTCCCTCGATAACTGGAAAAATGAAAATTGCCTCCTCCTTTGGAAAAACTTTACACTTTCAAGCCTTCACCTCTCACGTTTAACCATGCTTAGGAAACAATCTAGCAATAGCCAATCTTCCATTGCTTCCTCAATCATTCATCCTCATATATAATTATTTTAATTTTTTATTAGATTTTTGTATTTAAAAAATATTCAAATTGAAGTATTTCTTTATAGATGGGAAAAAAACAGGTGATCATTTTAAAAAAAATCACAAAAGTAGATTCACTTGCATATAACAACCTGATGTGCTTTGACCTTGGAAATTAGGTTGTACAAATTATGCTTGCATGGAACATAATAATTCAACACAATTCTTGAAAGGGGGTCAAAGCGTGTAAAGGTGAAAGAGTTATATGCCTACTTGTGCCCTGAGGAATAGTCAAGTACTCTAAGACGTCCAGATACATTGATTTCAAAAAATAGAAAGAACCATATATATAGGAAAATCTTTGGCACCTTACGTTTTACCTTACGTGTTTTGTCTTACATGGATTAGAGATTTTGGATTGAGCCGAGTTTTTGTCAGGGGATCATCCTCGCCAAAAATCAGCCCATTCCAAAACTCATAACTCATGTAGGACAAAACACGTATGACAAAACGTAGAGTGTTGAAGATGACCCATATATATATATGAGAAAGGATCCAGAACGGTGTGCCATTGTTGACCAAGGTCAAGTGGCACCCCATTTTATGTCATGTGGTCTTTTTTTTGGACCCATTGGCCATATGGATATGTGCTCCATCCCTTGGTGAACCTATCTACCAAAAATCGTAGTGTTTGATAACTTGTATCCACTAGATTTAAACTTTTTAGGAAAATAGTCTAAATCCAATGATTATAAATCATTCTTAAGAGAATGCTATAATCAATGGATGCACATCACCAATCAAACTGATCTTTTGTATGTAGATTCACTAAGGGATGGACCACATATCCATATGGTCAGTGGGTCACCAAATTTCCACATGGCATAAAATGGGGTGCCACCTAACTTTGGTTAGGAACAAAACACCGTTAGACGTCCTAAAGAGAGCCAAACATTTCTTCAATGCATCAAAGAGATCATCCTCACCAAAAATCAGCCCATTTCGAACATTTTAACCCTATCAAAAGTGGTTTACAAAAAGTAGACGGTCCACGATTCTTCAACTTGTAAACTAGGGTTAGAAGTTTTGAAATGAGCTAATTTTTGGTGACAATGATCTCTTCACCATAGAGATCATCCTCACAAAAATCAGCCTAGTCCAAAACTTCTAACCCATATTTTGAAAAAAAATAAAAATTGGTGATCTCCTTATCTAAAGATCATCCTCACAAAAAATCACCCCATTCCAAAACTCTTAACCCATACATTAAAAAAATGTTTGGCTCTCTTTAGGGCCTCCAACCGCCACCCATATATATATATATGGGAGCGGTTCGGCAGCCCTAAAGTTTGCCAAGTTTTGTGCCAAACATTTTTTGTAAATCACTTTCGATGGGGTTAGAAGTTTTGGAATAGGCTGATTTTTTGTGAGGATGATCTCTACGATGAAGAGATCATCCTCACAAAAAATCAGCTCATTTTGAAACTTTAAACCCTAGTTAACAAGTTGAAAAATCGTGGACCGTCCAATTTTTGTAAATCACTTTTGATGGAGTTAGAAGTTTTGGAATAGACTGATTTTTGGTGAGGATGATCACCTCATCATAGAGATCATCCTCAAAAAAAATCAGCTCATTCCAAAGCTTCTAACCCATATTTTGAAAAATGTTTGGCACCAAACTTGGCAAACTTTAGGGCTGCTGAACCGTCCCCTATATATGTAGTCACTAAGGGTGGTAAAGGGCCAGGTCGAGTTGTGTTGAGGTAAGGGTATTAAGAAAATTTACCAAATCCAAACCCAACCCATTTATAAATAAGTATACCTAACCCAACCCATATATAACATGTTTAATAAAATTCTAATATTTATTAGAAATAATAAGTTACATTTTCACCATAAAAAATAAAATATTATTACTAAAAATAAAATCACACAACCATGAACTAAGTTTAATGGTAAAAATAACTTTCTTTTGATTTTTTTTCAAACTTCATATTATTTTGTCCTTTTGGCATCAGATCATATTTTTGGATGCCATAAGGTGATATGGTTAGAAAAATGTTCTTACTAACTTAGCAAGAAAATTGTTTTTCATTATTATTATTTTTTGGCCAAGTAAAGTGTGTTTCATTATCACATACACACACAATGTGAAAAAAGCCCAAATTTGACAGTCCCTGGTTGTCAAATTTCATAAAATTCGACGGACCAAGGGGTTAAATTGGCGTCGAATTTTTCATTGTCAAATTTTATTTTTCGACAAGCCAAAACTGTCAAATTAATGAAAGATGGGAGAAATTCGACAACTCTAAGCCATCAAATTTGGAAACATCAAGAATTTCGACGGTCCTACACCGCCAAAATTTAGTTTCTAAAATTCATGGGTCTTTGCCTATCAAATTTTTCTGTCAAATTTTTCAATTTTCATGTAGTGACATACTAGCATTACTTAAGAGTTGTTTGTTTAACACTTTTTTCAGCGCTTAATGCTGAACAAATTCAGTTTTAGCACTTTATTGCAATTAAGTGCATTTGTTTTTTCAAAAAATTCAACAAAAATGGCTGAAAATTTGGTCGAAATTTTTAGCGTTAAAATGAAGCTTAATGTTGAACGCTATTTGCACACAACACTGATGATTTTATGCGTGACAAGTATGCCCTTCAACAATTTATTTTATTACATCTCATATCCTCGTTTTCAATCTCTTGACCCAAACCCTAATCGATCAAAATCTACAAAAGGAGAAGATCTAGTTGCGAGGAGACGATCCAACCGTGTGTGTGAGAGGAGAAGATCGACCGAACAAGTATGTCTCTTTCTCCCTCGCTCTCTCTCTCTCTCTCTTCCGCCATTAATGGCGTTGGGATTGAGTTTTTGGTGTTTGTAAAAAGTCTGGTTTTGATTTGTTTGTAGAGATAGAAAACCAACTTGTTACATGATCCTCAAAGCCAACAACAACATCATCATTGTCATCATGTTTACCTTAGTTTTTAAATCTAAGAAAGATGTCTTGGTTTCGTTAAAAATAAAAAACAAGAGGAAGAAAGAAAGAAAAATATATTTGAAAAATATAAATATAAATAAATAATTTAGTAAGGAAAGTACTTTTTTCTCTTTCAAACTAAAAGCTTAACTATTAATTATTTGAAAAATATCTTAAAACACTTTCTATATTTTATAGAATTAAAAAAATAAAATGTATTATGAAAAAATTTAGGAAATTCTTGTAAAAAATGAGTAACTTAAAAAATTCTTAAATAATTGTTGATATATTTAAAATTACATGTTAATGACAAAATAACTAAGAATGTTAAAACGGGTTAAGTGGGTTGATGCCGCTAACCCAAATCCAACCTATTTAATAATTGTTTTAGACGGGTTGACACTATTATGACCCAAACCCACTAATTTCGTTGTGTTTGTGGATCGTGTTAAGATTGCCACCCCTAATATGCACCCAAGACAACATATTTATTTATTTATTTTTGTTTTTGTTTTTGTTTGGTTAAATAAATGGTATCATTGTATAAGTGCTCACCATTTCTTTGTTAGGTTTAATTTGGTAGGAGTAAGTGGTCAAGCGAGGTGACTATTTTTTTTAACTTAAGAGGCATTACTAATTTGCCTAATTATTGTGGGAGGTAATTAGATAAGTGGGCATATTCGATCAAAATCATATCATGGTCGTCATAGGTAACTATTTGTTTAGTTAGCTTTTGTTCACTAGGTCTTACATTCTTTTTACTTTCTCTTTGGACCTTGATAGATTCAGAGCCCAATGGACCAAAAATCAAAACTAAGAGAGAAAAAAAAAACGAGTTTATGAGGTTAGAAGCTAAAAAAATCAAATGGAGTGTTTTGTGCTAATGTTTTCAAGCTAGGAAACTTGACATGGTCAAAAGAAAATAAAATGGAATTGACTTGTAACTTGAGATTTAACTCAATTTGTATCATTGCTAATTTCATGCAAAAAAGTTTGATAATAAAAGAGTCATGATAATATGACTTGCCAGGTGGCATACTCTATCGACTCCTTGACGTGACAAGTTCAGGAACTATAGATCTGTATGCCTTGGGATATACAATTGTACTTCCCTATAAAAAGTGTATCCCCATGGAGTCGTGTATCCTGAGGCGTACAGATCCATGGTTCTCGAACTTGTTCACATCAGGGAGTCAATTGAGTATGCCACCTAGCGAGTCATTATCATGACTCATTAAAAATATTGATTTTTTTTTTTCAGATTATATCCTTAAATTATTATTATTATTATTATTTTAAAAGGTGGTTGAATCTTAAAAAAATCAACCAATTTTCGAAGCAGCTTGTGCAAGTAGATAATTGGCTTGATTGGTTTTTAAGCTTGAAAACTTTATGGGGAAGGCTTAACAGGATTTATGCGAAAACATGCATGTTTGCCGCATTTGAATTCCAATTTTCCACTATCATTGATGACTTGATCTTAAATATGTGGAAAAAAAAAAGAAATAATTTGCTTTCTTCTCAAAATTGGTTAAGGTTTTTCTTCCCAAAATCAATCATCTTCAATTTCTTCATTATCTATGAAAAGATGAGTCAAAATCTAACAAGTTTAGAATAAATAGAAACAAGACCAGATACCTAGAATACGAATGTAGTCATGACACTTAAGGAGAGGAATTAACGTCTAATAAAAATGGATGGCCCATCGTACAAGAAGATGGGGAAGATGAGAATAGATGTTGTCTATAGAATTGGAACGTGATAGTTAAAGTGGATGTGCACTTCTAGGGTATTATGTGACAGATAGATACAAATTAAATTAAAAATAATTTTTTTTATAATAAGACCAATTATGCTTTTATGGAGTTGAATGTTTGATGGTCAAGAAGCGTCATACTAATAATGGATTAACTTGATAAATGTTGACTCCGTATCACATAGTAGTCGGGCCCTTGTTAGCAATCTCCCATTTAATTCTTCAAATTTTCACGATTTTTTTAGTTTTTTCAATGAAAGTATTATTCTTTGGATTATTAAACTATTTTGAATAATTCACAAATTTCAAGTTTGAAAAGAATAAAACACGTTTTTTATGAATTTTGATAAAACTCGGTGGAAAAAAATGCTACTATAACTTATTTTATGTTGCAAAGTGTAAACTTTGCAAGTTGTGACGTATAACACAAGTCAACTTTGAAGCAGCCGTGCTTCAAAATTTTGGAGGAATTCACCTTTTAACGAGACAAATGTCCCTTTTATGTTTTAAAAAATAATGACATGGCCCTCTACATTTATTTGTTTACACCTTAATTTTTCAAATTGATATTTTTCCCTTGACTTCAATCTTCTTTTAAAAATCAATGGAACAATAACTTTAGTGTCCTCATTGTCACCATTGACTTCACCAATTTCATCACCACCATCACTATCATATGGCCGAATTTTTTATTTTTGAATTTTTGAAATGAAACAGATGATACACGTATGAAGCATATGCCACATATTTTTCATTTATCGAATTTTTGCAATTCAAAATCGAATAGAGCTCGAATTTTTCACGAATTGAATTTTTACCGTATTCCAAATAGCTAACAAGAGTCTCTTGGGCCAAAAATCAGGCCTCTACACCAAGTTTATATTTATTATTATAATTTGGTATAGGACTGTTACATGAATTAGACATGTTATCCAATGTCATTCCAAGTCAAAACCCTATAAGAATGGATGAAGGATTTTAGTTTCCATAAGGATCAATTTTATAACTCATCGAATAGGTTTTCTATTGAGCCGTGCTGGAGTAAAACATTGAAATTGACATCGTTTGGGACATTGATGTGCATAGAACCCATAAATGCTTCTCGCCCGTATCTAGATAAAAACATCTATGGTTATATGACACATCCACATCAGCAATGTCTGAAACAATGTCAATTTCAATGTTACTTCAGCATTTTCCTTTGTACCAACCACAACCCAGTCTAATAAGAACCCCATCCCATACAATGTGAGAAAATATATATAAATTATATACTTATATTACATATTTTATTTGGATGTAAGATTCAAATCTATATTTTAGAGAACTTCAATTTTCACACCAACTTTTCTTACTTCTTTTTGTATTATTCGGTTAGGTTTTTTAAGAACTTGGAGAGAGAAAATGAGAGATGGGGAAGGGGGATGTCTCTCTCTCTCTCTCTCTCTCCTGTTAATTGGTGGCGTTAGGTAGTGGTGGTAGTGGCAATTGTTGGCAATAGTTTTTAGTGCTTCTTGCTTTCTCTGCACTTCTTTTTATCTCCCCCTCCCTCTCAAGGCGAACGCCATGGACTGTGGCAACACTGATGGATGCTTTTTCACTCATACCTCAATGAAAAACATTTATGGTTCTTACACACTTTCACATCATGAAAGTGTGATTAAGGTACAATCTTGAGGTCACTCCAGCATGACTCACAAAAGAAAACTGGGGAATTATGATGAAAATTTGGAAAAAGAATGTTCTCATATATCCCATCCAAAAATATTGAATATCATGTCGAATTTGGAACACCAAGTTCCTAAGCCACACATAGAAACCTGATTATTAAAATTAATCTTTTCTAATACCAAAGTAATCAATTCCAACAACCAAACCCCAAGAAATGTGTTGCAAAACAAATATAAGAAAAATAAAAAAAGTATAGAAATGAACACAACCACAACACAAAGATATATATGATTTACCCACAATGGGACTATAAGTAGAAATACACTACTCAAAGAAGAAATTATAAGTATGGAGGTTTATACTTACCTTCAATTCTCCGATGAAACCCATTAAATCTCTACACCCAACGCTAGTAAAAATCCAAATAAGAAATTGATCTCACTCCTTTTATCGCAAACCCGCAACAACCATGTGAATATCACCATCAAGAATCTTGACTATCTAGATTTTATAAGAGAAGAAAAAATATATACATAGAAACTTAATGTTTCCCTACTCTCTAAGAAAGAGAAAACTCCCTTTTAGATAAATCCCTTTTATGGACAACAATTACTATTTAAGAATTTTTTTTATTTCTCATAAACTAATGAAATAAAGTTACCTAAAATACCCTTCGACAAGATCCATTAACCTTAAGAAATAAAAGAATGGTGATTTTATATCACTGAACCCAACATTACTAATTTTGCACCGACCAACAAATTCAGTCCAACATTTTCCAATCGATGTTGCATTAACCATGTCCAGATGGAATAACATATGAGAAAATACATAAAATTAAATATGTTCTTTATAATTTGATTTAGATCTTAACGGGTCAGTTTTGACCTGATACAATCTAAATCCTATAGTACTGATGCGGAGTTAAGTTTGATAAGACGTCGTTATCATTATTACAGTAGCACCCAACAATCATTTATCAAACATAAAGCTCCACCATGCCGCACCCAACAATTTAAGGTGTGAGTGATGTGTCATCTTCTTAGAGTTACATATAATCTTAAAAGCAAGCTGAGCTGATATTATTGTAACTTGTAAGGTATCTAAGTTTAGTTAGAGGTGCAGAATGTCGTTGGCATCTCACTGGATCTAAATGATTGCCAAGAAGGTAGGGATTTGCTGTTAGCAAATTGGCTACTTTTAAGTGTTATGTACAGTCATGTATCCTTAAAAATTTTAAATTGTTTGATACATATTAAACAAAAGGAAAATCTAAAGTGACTTTCTGCGCCACTGCGTTGACGTGGTGCGTGTATATCACCATAGATATTTTTCTTTTTCGAATGATTATCTGTACACTGTCGCATCAGCACAATATCCTAGAAAGTCAGTTTAGAACGACTCTTCAAAGAAAAAAAAAAATGTGTCAAAGCGGGGAAGAACGTGCCAAAGCGTGGGTTAAGCTAAAAAGTTTAGGTCTTGATCTTAAGTAAAGTTAGTGTCGTCGCGTCTTCAAAAAAATTTAATTCAATAAATTCAAACAGATAAATCCAATCCTAATTAGATCCACTTCTATATTGTATAGTTAAGTATTGTATACTTTCATAAGAAAACAAATTAAAGTCGATCATGAAATAATAAATTTACATATATTTCTGACTAATAAAGCTAGGATGGAATGTGGATATCTATTTGGAAAAAAAATAGAATCAAACAATTACAAACAATTTTGAAAGTTTTACAAATTTAATATTTTTATAATGCCCAATAAATAATTTTTCCTGACCTTAGCCTTTAGGACCGGGCTTGGACGAACGTATCTGACTTAAACCCAACGATAGAGGTTTAAGGTTGGTCTAAGGTAAAATCGGTCCCTTTAGGGTTTATGTTAGGACTCACAACCAAACTCAAGCCAAACCCGATCATCATCATGTTAACACCAAATTCCTATTCATTGCAAAGAAATGTAGTTGAGAATGGAGATATATTAAGATTCAACAAGCTTTAATTACATTACAAGCTATCCTTACAATCTGATCATTTTGCATCTCCCAAGAAAATTTGTTAAAATAGATAGAAAAACACGACTTGAAGGAATATGATAATGCATTTTATGATAAGAGAATATTATTTGGGAAAATGTTTTTTTTTTTTCCATCTTGGTGGGTAATATTTTCCGACTCAACCCCGAAAGATTTTTTTTTTTTTTTTCATTTAAGTTGAAATGTTTTAAATATTATTCTCTCGTATCTCCTTAAGATTGATAACCAAGTCTCTTTCTGATATTTTCATAGACACAATCTAAGACCAAGAAATACTTTACTAGGAAATCTATTTTTTCGTTATCATTTTATTAAATTTTATTTTTATTGAAAAGAAATCTACCATACTAACTAAGGGTGCAACTTGGTTCGATTTAGAGTAAAATCCGAACCGAATCGACCAAGATCGGTTCTATTATATGGGAATCAGAACCGAACCGAATTAGTTTAGAACTAAACCAATCCAAATCGACCTTAATTTGGTTCGGTTCGGTTCAGTTTCATGGGTTGCTGAGAGATTTTCTCATTTGATCGAAGAGCAAAATTTTTCCTATTTCAATCGAAATCCAACCGTCCAATTTATGGATTAACCATTTGAGGGCCACATGACACGAGTAGAGAGAGAGAGGGGGGGAGATGAACGAACCGATCGCAGGTTGCAGCCGCAAGCGTAGGTCGAAGATTGTAGTCACAAGCGCAGTTGAAGGTTGCAAGCTCAGGCGCAGTCGTAGTCGGACGTTGCAGGTGCAGGCACAATCGGAGGTCGCAACTGCAGGCATAGGTCAGAGGATCCAGGCTTAGTCACAATCGGAGGTTACAGGTTCAGGCGCAGTCGCAGTTGGAGGTTGCAGGCACAGGCGCAGATCAACTGCATAGAGAGAGAGAGAGAGAAACTATAGGTTGCAGGTCGCAGCCACAACTCAACAGGCAAGAAGAGAGAGAGATAGAGTGGATGAGAAAGGGTTTTGAAAAAAAAATTACATTTTATTTTAAAATAAAATATCTTGGTTCGGTTCGGTTATTTATAAATTCTGAACTGAACCCATCGGTTTTTATTTTTTTAATCCGAAATCGAACCGTATTTAATTAAAACCGAACCAACCCAATCCAAAATTCATGAATTGGTTCGATTTGAACCGAATTAAGTTGCACCCCTAATACTAACTACACGAAGATATCCGGATGAGTGTGAGTTTAGTAAATTCGACTAAACTCCAAGGGAGTGGCTCAATGGCAATTTCGGTTCAATAAATGGCGAGAGTCTGTAGGTTGTGAGTCCGATGCTAAGTACAAGAAAATTTTCCTCGAGGCCATTTACGAGGGCGCACCCTCACTTACCTTGTGTGTGTGATGTGCAAGGCATTGCACGTGCCCGGGGAGGGGCCATATGTCTTGGCTCTAGCCCTGGTTCTTTCGACTCCCCTAGTCAGACGTAAGCTTGGACAATCCCGTCATCAAAAAAATAGAAAATATTAATTTTCAATATTTGATTTGGCCAGAAAAATGTGTCCAACAATGGAAGAGAGCATATAGTGCTATATTGAGAGGTAGAGGACCTAATGTCTCAAAGTGTGTAGAAACTCATTAAATGGGCTTAAGAACATAACTAAATTTAAAAATAAATGTCATTTTTTTTAAGAACACCTAATCATTTCTAGAGAAAATTAGATCAACTACATCCATAAGGGAATGGTATAAATTTTTATATCATATATGGGAAAAGCCAAAGAGGTATCAAAAGAGGTTTGAGTGTTGTGGTTTGTGGAGTCTGATAGTACTGGTCAACAAGGAGGAGGTCACAAACCACAACACTAGTTAGGTTTCTTAGGGTATTTATATTTCTCATTTTTAGTAAAGGGTATAATCTGTAATTGCGAGTTTTCTCTTCATAGTGGAATCGGTGTGATTTATAGACATACCTCAATCTTGAGGAAACCACGTAAAATTCTCTATGTTCTGTGCGTGATTTATGTTTGTTTAATTTGTTTATTTATTCGATTGATCCTCTTTTTTCTCAACATTGAGAGTATCCATTATGTTGAAAGGTATCAAAATATATAGAGAAGCATACTTTGGGGGATTGGTTTCAAAACATAAATGGTCTTTTGAAGTTTGCACGTTCAATTTTCATATAGGGGAACTTTTAAATAAACTTCTTCCTAATTTTAGATATCAATATGGCGTTGATCACATTTTATACATTTTAAGAACTCTTAATCATTTCTAGTGAAAATTAGATTAACTATGTGTACTGAGGAGTGATATAAACAAAAATGCATCAAAAGAAGTTTCAAGATATCCAATATGCATGTTGGAGGGCATCAAAGTGCATAGAAAGAGAAAGATAGAGCATACTTTGGAGGTTGGTTTCTAAACATAAAATGCCTTTTGAAGCTTACATACTCATGTGTGTTCCATTTTCATATTGAGGGATATTTTAAATAAATTTCTTCATTCAAAAATGCATTATGGACATCTAATCGATGTAATGATCAATTATGTGTAATAACAATAGTAACAACTCAGGGGCGGATTTACATTGGAGGCACTAGTTTCCATGATAATTTTTATAACTTCTTGTAATGGACAACAACAATGAAAATTAAATTCGTAGATATTACCTCCACAATAAATTTTAAAAAATTTAGGTGTCTTGCTTGCCCCCACTTAAACAAAATTGTGGCTCCAACCCTGTACCAACTAGTATCATGTCGATGATAATTAACGAATAATTATATTAAAGATTATTATTATTATTATTATTATTATTATTATTATTTTGTTGGGCCAACATGCAGATTAATAGTCAACGTGAAAGTGGGTTCAACAAGATTTAAACTTAGTTCAACAAGATTTAAACTTAGTTCGTGAGGTTTACCGACTTAACTAAGTTGGCACCTTCTTCACTTTTAACTTTTATTTTCTCATGCGGACTAAATATTTAATTTTTAAAATTTCATTATTACATCCAAGCTGAGGGTTTATTAGGCACACTTAATTAGTGAAATTCCAAGTATGGTTCAAATGGTTTACATTCTTCATTTATAACTTAAAGGCTCATGATGATTTTCTTTTCCTAATTTTTTTACTTTGAGAATGGTGAAGAGGAGGATAATTTTGGCTTTATTCCACTTATATATATTCTTTAATTAAGATACGAAAGTCAACGATGCAGTGTTCATTCTTTGCATGTTGTAGGAACCAATTCGTCCCCATCATCATCATCAACCACAGCCCTAGTGGATGGTTTTTCTCACTGTTGAGATTTGACTAAGACATGTGAGGGCATTCTGGTCATTTCACTAAGTTATGCTGCACTACTAAGTAAAGTAAATTAACATCTTTGAAAACGATAGGGAGTACACTGTGTAGTAATAACATCCCTAGCTAGGTCTCTCACTCTCAGGGCTTACCGACGTAGGGACGTACTGAAACAGTTTCTTCCATTGGAGGACACTAAGCTATAAGATCTACCTAGAGGGTCGTACTTAAATGGAAAGCGTTAGGTCGACGCCGCATCGCGTCATTGCTTACTAGGTTTATTTATTTATTTTAATA
This sequence comes from Akebia trifoliata, assembly GCF_017979445.1. Classification (NCBI taxonomy): domain Eukaryota; kingdom Viridiplantae; phylum Streptophyta; class Magnoliopsida; order Ranunculales; family Lardizabalaceae; genus Akebia; species Akebia trifoliata. The sequence continues at coordinate 36,123,081 of NC_141377.1, read as the reverse complement.
ATAATTGTAAAACAGATAAAATTTCTCTGGAGCTGCACTACAAAAATCTTCTCTGTACTCTTCAAGTTTTTCTGGTCACATTCAGCGAAATTGGAAATTCCTTATCTAGGTTATTCCTATAGAGTTTCACTATTGTATTTTCCCTTTACTATAGAAATTAAAAAAAAAAAAAAAAAAATAGAGGATGTTCTTTTATCATACTTTTTTTTATAAGTAAATTGATGATCAACCCACAATTTCAAAGTAGTTTTGCAATGTGTCAAACCAATTGTCACATCACAAATGTTATTTTATTCTTGAGGTTTGAAGATTGAAAGGAAGAGAATCTTAGGGTATGTTTGATTGCACATGGAAAATAGGATGGAAAATCAATTTCCATGGAAAATGACATTTTTCAAGTGTTTGATTGCACATGGAAATGAAAATCATTTTCCACCCCCATTCAAAAAGTTCACTAAATCATGGATTTCACTTTCCCACCTATATGGGTGGGAAAATGAAATCCACCCATATTTTTCATTCTCAATTCTTCCCTACCATCACCACTATCACCACCACCACCACCATTACAATAACCTCGTCGTCGTCTTCATCGTCGTCGCCGTCATCGTCACCGTCGCCGTCGGCTCCGTCTCCGACCACCTTCTTTCTCTATCTTCTTCTTCTTATTCTCCATCCCTCACCTCCTCTGCCACCACCACGTTTTCCCCCCATCTTCCTCACTTACCTCCGTTGTCGCCGTCACTACCGTCGTCGTCGCCGCCGCTACCGTCACCTTCGCCGTCACCGTCGCCACATCCTCCCCTTTTCCTCTTCCTCGTCATCTTCTTCTTCCTCTCCCCCTCCTCTCATCTTCTTCCTCCTTCTCCTTTTCTTCTTTTTTCTCATATTTTTTCCATGATTTTATCCAAGTGAAATCAAACAATGAAATTTGATTTTCCAACCCTACCTATTTTCCACTACTAATTTTCCATGGAAAGTGACTTTCCATGCAATCAAACATACCCTTAATGTATTTAAATTTTCAACCCAAAAATCCTTCAATCTCTCCAAAAATCTTATCATGTTCTTAAGGTTTGAAAGTTGAGGGAGGTAGAAACTTAAGGTTGAATATGAGGGTAAAAAACTTGAGTAGTGATCAATGCCATGTTTCTATAGCAACAAACGATGTCTACATTGCACGTTTTAATTGGAAATTAAATACATTGGGATGTGTGCAATACATAAAAAAACTCGGTTAGCAACCCAATGTCCATGTAGATACCACTTATATTTTATAGAAACGGGACACCTTACTTGATTCAAATCCAAAAAACTTTACCCGAAGGTGAATGATAATTGGTTTAGCGAAGCAAATGAAAAGGTCTTTGGCTAGGGAGCATTTTCCAGAGATAACTACTTCTTTAGCCGATCTTCATTTTCCTTGTATAGTAATTTGTATTTGACTTTGACATTTTAAATCGATTTCCCATTCTAGTGATCCCTATTTGGGTTTATGGATTAGGACCAATCCCTTTTGCAAGCTATACTCGGAAGATAAAGAGTTATTGTGGCCAGACCAACTATTGAAATGTAAAGGATTTCACTTATCGAACAACTATATTCGTTAAGATATGAGAAAAAAAAAGGTTGGACGGTATCAACATCTTTTGCATATTTTAGAGGAAAGAAAGTGGCTTTTATTTCCGGGATGAAGTGTGAAAGATTTTCATAATTATATCTTTTGTAATGTGATTTTGCTATAGCTCCTTGTAGTGCTTTTTCTACAATCGAGAGGGTGCCATGTAAAGAAAAAATAACACAAGTGATTCATGGCTTAGATTACTTTAAAGAAGTAAAAAAAATAACATATTATTACCCTACGTAAAGACTTTCAAAATCAATGACACTAAACTCTCAAATTTAATTAACTAAATTTTATTATCTTATAATTGTGGTGTTCTCTCAACCATTGGAAAACATCACAAAGAACTATAAGGGGGGGAAAAAAAAGCTGCAAGATTCACTCTATTTTGGTTAGAGGTTGAAGATGAAGACTTTTATGTAGTTTGAAAATATATGAATTTCTAAGATTGACCAAATTATAGACATGTAGGTCTAAATCACCCCAAAAAAAATTAAAATTAGAGAGATTTAATAGGCATATACTTATTTATTTGTATTTATTATATATAAAAAACTCCCCTACTTTATCAAGTTTGTTATTCAACAAACCTTGAGTATGATACACATCATTTTAAATGATTAAATACCTACAATATTATCAGTTCTTTTAATCACATAACCATACACTAAGAGTAATATAGATATTTAACTTTTTTTCAAATATTTGAGTCCCCACTCCCAGATTTGTTAAGAAAAATATTTTCATTATTAAATTAATATGAAAATTTTCCTTATCAATTGGGGCATCTGAAAACATGATCTGATGCCTCAAGGTTGTATAGGAAATTTTTTTAAGAATTTTATAAAAAAATTAAATTTCATCATTAAATTTTAATTTTAATTTGAGAGCCTATTTTCAATAACTCAGATCAAACTCAATAAAGGGTTTTTTTTTTTAAATTAATTTTTTGAATCTGATTTGTTTTCCATGAAATCCAAAAGGGTGTAGTGGTAGACATGGTTTTTAAACTCGATATTACGTCTCATCTCATTCAGCTCTGATACCGAGTTGACTCGGACAATACGTCTTGTCTCGTTCGACATTGAGACAATGATTTTTAATCATTTAAAAAATCTGAAAAATTCTGAAAAAAATAAGAAATAATTCCTATTAAAAAAAAAATCGATTTGAAAGTGAAAGAATTGAGGGTTGAGACTTTAACTCGTTTGTATCGATTAACTCGGATACATCTCGTTTTACTCACGAGTTAAACCATTATTACACTGTCTCCTTTCGTATCGCCCAAGATAATCGAAAATATTGTCTAAGACAACTCACTTATCTCATGATACACGGTCGTCTCATAACACTTGTGAGTTAGTCTCGTTGGGTTCCGATACCGACGATACGTCTTAGTCTCGAACGAGTTTGAAAATCATTGTGGTAGATTGTCAATTTGATAATCCATGTGGGCCTAACGACCTCTAGTGAGACTTCAAATCTTACCATGTAAGTCAAGCTAATCTAATTGTTTTAAAAAAGAAATGTTTGTTGAGTAACAAAATTGATAAAGTAAGAGAGTATTTGTAATAGAATGCAGCAGATAAATCTGCCCGCTAAATCTCTTTAAAAATTAATTATTTAAAAAGTTAAATCTGGAGAATTTTGCCACGTGGCTGAGTAAAATTTGATCGGATAAAGTGCAGTGATTGTATAATATCCATTCCTTTAACTTCCACCTGAGCGGCACTCTTGAGAAGAGTTCTGGTGTTTCACTCCTGAAAAGTGAAAACCTTTCCTCCAAATTAATTTTAGGGCTTCCAATTTCATATACACCATCACCACCTTGTGATTTCGTTTCTTTCTATTTTTTTATTTTTATAACTCTTTCTTTATTTAATTCTATTTTTAGTTTTTAATTCTGAGAGAGAGAAAGAAAGAGAGCATGTTCTCTACAAGTGGGATTCCTACGTCGAAAGCACATTTAGTGTTCCGAAATCGATTACATTTTTTTATTATCTTTAAAGCTTTGATTTGATCTTTTCATTTGTATTCTCTATTTGAAGATTCAGAGAAGCTGATCTCCCGAGGATTTTGAAAATCAATTAAGCTGAGGTTAGTGTTTCATCTCAGATTTTATCGATAATCTGTGTTTTTCTGTATCTGGATGATTTACTCTGTTTTTTTTTTTTTTTTTTGTTCAATTTTTGCCAACGAGAGTAGTCTGTCTCATGCATTTCTTCGATCCTCTGCTTCATTATAGATTCGATTTAAGTTCTGAAGTTCAAATCTCTGATATCTGTTTGATTAAATTTCTTGTGAATTCTGCAGGTTTTAATTATCTCTGAAATATCGGTGACGATTCTTCGAAGGTTCAATTTCTTCTAGAACGATAATTTACCGATAATAGTGAGTTTAAATTTTACAGTGTAGAAATTTTAATTCTTAGATTAATTTCATTATTTTTTCCACTATTTTAAAGTTTTATTTGTGATAATTAGAGTTCTTCCAGAGTTCAGATCTCTCACAAAGGTGAGATAGTTTAACCTTTACATCAAAACTGTTCTGATTGGTGATTTATATCCGTTGATTTATGAATCCAACGGTTAGAAATCACTAATTGTTGTGTGGTGGAAGAGTTCTCTAACTTGAGAAGTACAGCATCCCGTCTCTTAGGATAAATCACTAATTGTTGTGTGGTGGAAGAGGTCTCTAACTTGAGGAGTACAGCATCCCGTCTCTTAGGATAAAAATCCGGACTTATTAGATTATTATTAATTTTTTTATTTGAATTAAATTTCTCTTCTTTTTCAGTGATTTTCTTCAACTTTCCCCCTCTTGTTTAGGAGATTTAGGGTTCTCGAACTTGTCATGTCAGTGTAGTGGATTGAGTTTGCCACGTGGGCTAGTCAGGTTATCACGATTCTTTCTTTTATTTTCTTTTCTTATTTGAAAAAAAATTACGATTATACTTAGGAAGATACAAAATTCTATAATACGGAAGTTTTACGAGTCAAACGTAGCTGAGATGGGAGTTTAGAGAATCTATAGCCATCTTTGGAAACGTCGTTTGAGGTTAGAAAAGTTAATTTTGTAACTGTTTTGCATTTTAAGTACGGTCCCTGAGGAGTAGAAAGAATTAGTAGACCCCCCAACTATGTGAAATTAGTGAGGCGTTTTTTTTTTTATCCAGTGGACTGTCACTTTGGCCAAATAACACTTCACCCTCTAGAGTTTATGACCAAAATCTGATTTTTAAAAAAAATCAATTTTTTAAGAATTAACCTTAAGATTGTACCTCACATCGCCCACATGTGAAAGTGCACAGGTACCATGGATGTTTTATCTCGAGATACGAGTGCAAAGTATTTATGATTCCTATTCACTTTCACGTCAAAATGTGTGATACAAGGCCCAATCTTGCGGTTACTCCTGCACTACTCATTTTTTAAAGCTGATCAAAGATTGAAAATGGGCAATCATTAAAATCCTAAGTTTAAAATTTAAATTCTTCGAGAGAAAAATTATCTTTTTTATTTTTTTATTTTTAAGTTTTTATACTTTTGTGTTCTATGTAGTAATGATGGGTTTTTTTTTTTTTAGAATGCAATTACCAGGCAAAGCCTAGATACGGCCGGTTGGTTATAATAAAAAAAAATTGATTGCAAATAAACTTTAAGATAAATTCAAATAAAATTAATGATAATAAATAAATAAAACTATTTTCATTTGGATTTCTATTACTCAACCATTGTAAGTAAAAGGGAGGAAAATTGTAACTTGCAAGCATGGAAAAGAGAGAATTCTCAGTCTTCTTTTTTGTTTTTTAATTTAAATTAATAATAATATCAGTTGACTTGACGCAATGGATAGATAGACTCTGTGAAGTCAATTAGCGTGACCCTACTTGACAAGGTAAATCAAGAATAAAGAGAACCGAACCGTAGTTCTTCTTAATTATTTTGCAATTTGTATTGGTCTTCATCCTTGATGTCTTCTATTAAAATAAAATACTTCTGTCCCAGTCAAGAAGTTTTGCACCATTATCCTTTAATTATTGTTGATTTAGCAGAAACTAAACTATGGTGGTGAATTCAAAGTATTTTAATTATTTCAAAGGGTTTTGTGGTAATTAAGAAGACAATATATATATTTAAAAGCCCATGACACGTTTTGAAACAAAAGGGAGGACAAGTTGACAAGGGGATGCATGCTTTTCGTTTATTTTGATGGGGGCGTCCTCATTTTATGACACTGTGCGCCTTTCTGGTATTGTGTATTTCTGTTGTTAGCTAAATAAAGAAGCCATGGTTGTGCAGGATCATGTAATTGCTTGATTTCCTCCCTCTGAGTGGGGATTTAGTTGACTCCACGCCTTAATCCTCCTTTGTAGAATTCTCATCTTACTACTTTCATAAAGGTACTCTCTCTCTCTCTCTCTCTCTCTCTCTCTCTCTCATGGTTTTAAAATTCATCCAATATACGAGTCAACTCGGTATGGCTTGTGAAGAAGAAGGATTTTCAACTTGATTGATATGCGATCCCATATGACTCGTCCGATATTCTTAAAATTGTCAATTGGGTTTTTTTGTATTTATTTATTTAAACTTTAGAATAATTTACCAAAACGGTAGAGTTTTTTAAATTATTTACCAAAAGGGTACACTATAGCAAATAATTCCGAAAACGGTAAATTTACCATTTTCGGAATTAATTTTTTTACCAAAATGGTAAAAACAGTAAAATGTATTTTTTTTATACCGAAAATACCCTTTTTTGTTTTACATATGTATTTATAATTTTAACCTTAAAAAAATGAAAATCCAACTAAAAAGAGTCACTCTCTTTCGGTAATCCAACATCATATGTATTTACAATTTTTTTTTTTTACCGAAATCAATTTTATTTTCGTAATTTCAGTCAAAAAATAAAAAGCGTATTTTTGGTATAAAAAAAATACATTTTACTGTTTTTACCATTTTGGTAAAAAAATTAATTCCGAAAATGGTAAAATTACCGTTTTCGGAAATATTTTGAATAGTGTATCATTTTGGTAAATAAACGAAAAGTTGTGCATGTTTTGGTAAATCTGCCTAAACTTTAATTATTTATTATTTATTATGTACAATGATAATTGACACTCTTTTTTTTTTTCAGACGCCCCTTACGCTCCCTGATATGGCAGTTATTTAATCATAAATCTTTTTCTTGTGCATCCCGAAGCATTAGATATACGGTTCTGCGATGAGAGCGTCTGAAAAAAAGAACGTTAGATAATCACGACTCATTTATTATCTAGATAGAAACATGATCTTGTACCTAAGCATCTTCTAACCTATCTTATTTTATAATAAATTATAATTATAAATTGACTGACTAAAAAAAGCTCACTGACTTTGAGAATCATAGTTTTTCTTTCTGTGCACACTGCCACGTTAGTGAGTATTTTTGTCTTTCAACTTGTATCTTTGGGGATGAAGAGGGAGAATACTGAGTTTCCAAACTAGCCCATAAGCATCTAAGCCAAAAAATTTGGGCCTAACTTGGTGACATGATCACACACACTAAAACGGTCTTTTTGTAGTTTTTAAAAAAATTACTCTGGACCAGGCCACAGGTTAGGTTGGGCAAGGACTTGGTAGAAAACCCTGGCCCAACAAAATGCTCCAAGTTTACAATCCAAAAAATACACGTTAAAAATAGCCTGATTAGTCATGTAATCTAGCATTTTTTAACATGGGCTTCGAAGCCAGAAAGTGGGCTTGTGTATATGCTATGCCCCTGACGGAAAAAAAAGAAAAAAAGAATCATGCTGGAGTTACCTTATTTCACACTTTGCTGATGTGGACGTGTAAACAATCGTAGATGCTTTTCACTCGTATCTCGATGAAAAGTGTCAACTTTTAGTATGCATCTCCATGTCAGCAAAGTGCTAAATGAGATCAATCTTTGAGGTCACTTCAGCATTATTCGAAAAAAAAAAAAATTTCAAATCTAATCTTTGACCCAATGTGTCTCCCAAAGAAGGACACAAACACACACACAGCTGTTCTGTGGGTTGCGTGCCAAATATTTGCACTTGAACAATGCTGGAGTGACCTGAAGATTAGATCTCATATAGTGATGTGCGATATGAGGTCACTTTAGCACAACTCTTTGCACTTTCTGTTTGGGTCCCACTGTCCCATCAAATATTGGACCTACACACCGAAAATTCTCCTGATCGTGGCCATGATCATAATTCTGATTAAGATTATTATTCTTCTTATTATTATTTTAAAGTGCTTGCTTTCGAAAGGCTAGAATCATCTATCAGACCCAACTTAATCTTCATGTAGAAAAAGTGTACCACATGGTGGGGAACAAATATTTTGGACTAACACCTCAGATTTTCTATAAGCCTACTTGCAACTATTGTTAAAAATTAGTATGGGATCTATTTAAGAGATCTTCTACACCACAAATTTATATCCATGTGACCGTCACATCCATATGAAAAGGATGGTTATGGTTGTTTGGAAAATTTGATACAATCATCGTGGATAGTAGTAATATATACTCTTTATCTTTAACTAACAACTTGACCTCCCTCTTAACGGGAATGCAGAGAGTTGGTGGTGTTGGTGAGGTGAACATAAAACTGCATTTTAATGGATAGAGTTTATCGGCCATATTTCGACCCTGAGTATGAGAACTTGAGCTTCCGAATTAATCCTCCAAGGTATGCCTCTTAACTAGACCACAGTCTTCTATGAGTGACCAACAGTTTTTTTTTTACAAAATGACTGAAATACCCTTGTATTTGGTCTAATTGTCAAAATTTCATTTTCATTGAGAGAGAGAAAGAGAGAAACGCCTAACAAAGTGATAATCTGACTATCCCACGTGGCACACTCAATCAACTCTCCTAATGTGACAACTTTGGAAATATATATACACTTAGGGATACAAAACTGTACTTCCCATAAAAATGCATATCCCGAGGGAACCGTATATCCCGAAGTGTACAGATCTATGGTTCCCACAGTTGTCATGTTAGGAGAGTCAATTGAGTGTAGCATGTGGGGGAGTCAGATTATCACGACTCATCTATTTTTGGTGTATTGGTTGGGTTGGTATCATAGATGAAGGGAGAGAGAAATTAGTGTTCAGCCTTTATAATATGATGCCCTCCTCTGACGCATGCCCCCTTAGATAAGTTGTCTCCGGATAAGAAGAAAAAGATTTATGATTATGCGTGTCCCGAAGCAAATGATCTACAATTTTATGATGAGGGCGTGTGTGTCAAAGGGGGCATCAGAAAATCATTACGCTTATAATATTTCAAGTAAAATGTCTAATCCTACTGTCCCAGTGGTTCAAGAGATATCTAAGTGAAACTGATCATTTGAAGCCACTAATGAGTTGGGGGTTATTTTTCATGCTTTTTGTTTGATTATTTTTGTAAAATTTTGTTTGTGGAATGAAAGAGAAATTAGTTTGCTTGGTTTCCTTAGTTAGAATTTTGGAGTACAAATTTGCTATTAAGAAATTTATGTTCTAAGCTGATGAACCAATGGCATGATGTCAAGTGTATTGAAAAGGCAAGCGTGATTGGTCAGTGGAGAGACCATTTCTCAGTGGTTAGGAGTTCGGATTTCTAATACTTATTTAATACTTGTGCGTCATGCCATTGGTTCATCAGCTTAGCACAAAAATTCCTTAACAACAAATTCGGACTTAGGATTTTGTGTTTGAGATTAACGTGTTAGTTTATCATCACTCTTCTTCATATTAGGGTTTATTTTTTATTTTTTATTTTTTTAAACACAGAAAGTAATTATTTTATTGTTTTCATATTTAGTGGCTAGGGATTTTTTTGAATTCAAATTAATGGGATCGGAATCATAGAAGTTTTCTCTTTAAGTAATTTTGATTCTCGATTCCTATAGGTTTATATCAATATTAGTTCTCAATTGGATTGGTTCCATGAGACCTGATTCTAATTTTCCAAATAAAATGGGATCCAGAACGAGGGTTTTTTATTTCAGCTCAATCTGATACTTTTAAGTCATAGGACAAATTTTGTCTCCCAATGTTTTATGTTGAATGCTACTTATATAGGATCCCGTTCAGCAAACAACGTTAGGAAGACAATGTTGGGAGACAAAATTTGTCCTATATGACTAAAAAGTTTCAGATTGGGCTGATTTTTTGTGAGGATGATCTCTATGATGAGACGATCATTTTTACAAAAAATCTGCCAATCTTAAACTTCCAACCCCATCAAAAGTGGTTTAGAATTGTGGACCCTCGATTTGTAAATCACTTTTAAAGGGATTAAAAGCTCCATATTGGACTATTTTTTGTGAGGATGATCTCCTCTTTATAGAGATAATCCTCACAAAAAATGAGCCCAATTCTGAAATTTCTAACCCATATAATACAAAGGCATTGGCTTCGTGTTGTCTCCCTAACGTTGTCTACCCTAATTCTAATCTTCTCTTCCCTCTCAAGTTCTTCAAATCCATCAAAACCCTCTTCCTCTCCACTTCATATTTTTTCTCTTTTCAAATTCTTACTTTCTTCAAACATGCCAATTCTAGTCCTAATTTATTTGGCCATTGATGTTGATAATGGATTGATGATTGCAGAATTGAGAAAGTTGAAGGTTATTTGCAAGTTAAACAAGAGGGATTTTAATTTCTAGGATTCAGATGTTTGTATTTGAACATGAGGATGAGAGTTAAATTAAAATACAAGGATCATGCATTCTTCAACACAGGTGTTGGAAAATTCAAATCAAAACTTGCAAAAGCCCAAAACAATGAAGTTGGATTCGAAATTAAATTTGGAACAGAACTGAGGTTTGTAAGTGCCTTTCGACCCAGTCCACAAAAAGGCAAGCCTTACCTAAGACAAAATGTAGACGAGGTTCAAATTCAATTGTAATTCAAGGTCTAGATAGGTCTTTGACATGACTTGTAGCACAATTTGTATCCTTGGAGAAAATAATCTCTCTCATCGACAATTGTATAGGATATAAAGATGGGTAAGTAACGACATTACAAGAAAACTTCGTGTAAGTCATCATTATCGAAGCCCTGTACCAAAGGTTTAAGAACTGTTGAATGAAATAATATTGTCTTCCATTTCATTTTGTCTAAAGTCATGTCTTCTAATATTTGATATCTTCTTTTATGATGCAGGGTGTCTATAGATAATGATACTTGCGGAGATTGTACTCTGATTAAGGTAAAATTTCCATTTAATTAATTTAATTTGCTGTGAAAAACTGAGAATAGATCAACTTGATCGAGTGGCTCACTAAACCGGACGTGCATCTCACTACTACAGATGAATGGGTTGTGATTAATGTTTTGAAATTTGGATCAGTCGATCAGTCCTGAATCAATAGCTTCTGGTGGAGTCAATTATAAAACCCCATTTTTAGGAAAACCCAATCAACCCGCCTGGTTAAAGCAGTTTGACTGGTGACCCGATCGATAAGTCTGGGTTTGTGAAGGACGGGTCCAATTTTATGGGTGATTTTATACATACTCCTGCACATTTTGGTGAATATTTGATATATCCCTTGTGTTTTGAAATTGATCACATGCCCCCTCAAGCTATGGTTATCTTATAAACTAATGAAAATAACCTAAATGTCGTCATCTTCAAATTTGTTGTAAAATGAGTGAGGCTTATGCGACAAACTTAGTAAGATTTGAGTTGTTCGACTCACGTGGATTATCATGTTGGCAAAATAACACTATTAAGTCTTTAGAGTTCATGGTCTAGAAGAAATTTTAAACTACAATAAAATAAAATAAATTATTTTTTCTACTTGATCGTTGGGTTTGAAAATGGATGACCACTCAACTCTCAAATTTAAATCCAGGTGAAAATATATCTTTTTAATTTTGTTTTCTTTCAAATTCTTAAAATTTTGTGATCTACCTACTTCTGGCATCTGGTAATGTTTTTAAAGCTGCAGCTGCCTAATTTTGGGAAGAAATCATAAGTACTTGATATTTCACTTTTAGATCCGTTGATCAGACTGATTTAGATTGACCTGGTCAATTATACAGGTCAACGATCGATCCGGTTTTTAAAACATTGGTTGTGAATTGTGATGCAGGTGGACAGCGTGAACAAGCCAGGCATACTGCTAGAAGTTGTGCAAGTCTTGACCGATCTTGATCTTGCCATCTCCAAAGCTTATATATCCTCTGATGGTGGATGGTTCATGGATGGTTCTCTCTCTCTCTCTCTCTCTCTCTATCTCTCTCGTATAACTATACGTGATATGTTTTTATTTATAATTCCCTCTTTGAATAACAGTGTTCCATGTCACCGACCAAAAAGGCAACAAGGTTACAGACAGTAAAACCATCGAATGTATTGAAAAGGTACGCCCTCTTCCAACTAAAAGTTTACACCAATTTTTTTCTTAATGCTATTATACTAAAACACAACGGTGGACCTCATTTTACTACAGTTTTGTGGGGTATACAAATTGAGACAAAAGAGTGTAGTTCACACAACCTCATTTTATTGCCTTTCCTATTCTTTCCCTTCAACTTTATTATATTTTCTCCTCTCCCTCTTTTTCAATAATACCCTTCCAATTTTACTATCTTTCTTTTTTTACCCTGATAACACCCTAGTTAACCAATACTTGACAAAAGTCGCAATTAATGAAGAGTGTAAGATTAATTCCTTTATCTCATATACCAGAGCACCTGATCAAACCCTGCCCCTTATTGGATCCCAACTCATGGGCCACCTCTATCACATAGCCCCACCGTGCGCCATCCCGCGTCACACAATGAATGTTTGGCTCACTTCTTGATGGACCTTCATGTCAAAAATCAGCATGATTGGAAATTAATAACCATTAGTTCTGGCCTATATAAGTAATCAGACCATCAGCTGCAATGTGACCAACAGAAAGGTTTGGATCATTGAGTCCATGTACCATGAAAATATTGTAGGAATAAATTGTGCTTAATGTTCTCAATGCATACAGGGTGCATCCTTCATATTTTCTTTTAAATACAATATTATTGTGATCATATCTTTTCTTATGTTTTTATTTTTTATTTTTATAAACAGGCTTTAGGACCAAAGGGTCGTACTTTAGACACAGATGGGATGAAAACATGGCCAGGAAAGAGGGTAGGGGTGCAGTCCATAGGTGATCACACAGCCATTGAGCTCATTGGAAGGGACCGGCCCGGTCTCTTATCTGAGATCTCTGCCATCCTTGCCAATCTCCATTGCAATGTAGTTGCTGCAGAGGTCTGGACCCACAATACACGGGTAGCATGCGTCCTTTATGTCAACGATGACACAACATGTCGTGCAGTGGAGGACCCAATCCGATTATCTTCAATGGAGGAACAGCTCAAGAATATCCTACGTGCACATGAGGATGATAGAAAAGTAGCTCGTACCAGCTTTTCGATGGGTTTCACCCACATGGACCGTCGTCTCCATCAGATGATGTTTGCTGATAGGGACTACGAAGGCAGTGGAGTGATCACAGAGGCTGATAATATTGCTGCTTCTTTCCAGCCAGTTGTAACTGTTGAGCATTGTGAGGACAAGGGGTATTCAGTGGTGAATGTTCAATGCAAAGATCGATCTAAATTGATGTTCGACATCGTGTGTACACTTACCGACATGCAGTATGTTGTCTTCCATGCCTCTATATCCTCTAATGGTCCATTTGCACTACAGGTATGTGTGGATAACAACTCTCGGGTTTGTATGGTTCGGTAGTGCCTACATCCATGGATGAGATGAGAGCGATTCATTAACTTTGAGAAAGAAACTACAGCCCATATTTTTCCCCAAACCTCCCAATCCTGAAATCCTAGTTTTCCTGTTTGATTTCACTCTGTGCATTGATTTCAAGTTTCAACATTTTTATCAACTTCAAAGGAAAGCAAATCAAGGATCATAGATTTGGTTGGGAGGGACTAGGCACTTAATAATCTTTTGTTGGTAGAAATTTGAGTTGCTAATTGAGTGTTTTTACAACCTGTAGGAGTATTATGTACGCCACATGGACGGTTGCACGCTCAATACTGAAGGAGAGAAGGAGAGGGTAATCAAGTGTCTCGAAGCTGCAATCCGAAGAAGAGTATGTGATGTGAGTATATATATCCTCCTTTATGAAGATTCTAAAACACTAAGCTGAAGATTAAAAAAAGATGGGTATTGAGGTAGTAAGGATGGATAGGAACACACTTGAATTAACATATGATATGACTTCAGACAAAGTTGAGTAGAAGAATATGGTCCATTCATGAGCAGCCTTCCTTTAGAATGCATAAGATATAAAATTGAGCTTGTTGGGTGCATTGCAGGGTCTTAGTCTAGAACTATGTGCAAGGGATAGAGTAGGTTTGCTATCAGATGTGACGAGGGTTCTTCGAGAGAATGGATTATCGGTTTCAAGAGCGGGTGTAACAACAGTTGGTGAGCAAGCAATGAATGTCTTCTACGTGAGAGACGCTTCAGGGAATCCGGTAGACATGAAGACTATCGAAACTCTTCGCAAAGAAATCGGGAACACAATGATGTTCAATGTGAAGAAAGTCCCAGATGCCAGTGCCAAGGAACCTGAGTCTAGTGGTTGGGCAAAGACAAGCTTCTTCTTTGGAAGTTTATTCGAGCGGTTCCTAGCTTGACCCAAGTCCCTTGATCTGAGGTAAATAGACTGCATGTACAGTAACTTAAGTTGGTTATCGTCATCATCTATGCCTTATTTCAAATATTGGGATCAGCAACATGAAACTTATTTCGACATTTGAACCTTGTCTTGCTAACTAGAGCACAGGATGAGCTTCTCATATATATAATGGTTTGGGCTATGGTGTTTTAGAGATTAATGTAGTAGATAGACGCACATGAAAAAGGGGATAAATTTGATACCAAGGTCCGTCAAATTTGCCTGGATTTAGCCAAATTCGATGGACCTTGGCGTCGAATTTACCCCTTTTTCATGTAGTGACCACCTTTTATATACTTAATTAAACACATCTTTGTTTGCATAGGTGATTTATGATAAATGCAGAGTATTTTACAAAAATTACTAAACCAATCATTTAAAAAAAAAATTATTTATGAGAGCAGTTGGCCATATACCCAATTTCATAATTATTCATTTTTATCAAATACTAATATATGTTGTATGGTCACATTGGCGAACCTACATTCAACTCAAGGGCATAAAATTTGAATCATCGGGTAGACCATATATATCAGATGGCCATTTTCATAAAAGAAAATCACGAAATCAGGTATATGGGGGGCATTTTTTGTAAATATTAAAAATGGCTGGTTAAGTCATTTTGGCAAAATATGCAAACTTGAAATTTTAGAGCATAAATTACACAAGGTATTTTAGAGGGAGAGATTGTTCATTTTTTATAGAGTGAATTTGTGATTATGAAGATTGTTGAGAACTAATACCATTTGAATTACATACTTGTATGCAGGGGCAGAGCTAGTAAGGAGCTGGTGGGGGCAATTGCCCCCACTGACCTTTGAGACACCCCTATATTTTCAACTAATTACATGTCCCATTTGTTCCCATTCCCTCACCTCTCTCCCCATTTGCCCCCACACCCTCACCTCCCTCCAATTTTTGCCCCCCTCCCTTCAATTTTTTGTTGATGGCATTACCTCTTGACCGGGCCTTCTCATGTACTAATTGGAAATGACCTAAATATCCTTTTCTTCAACTTCTAACCAAAAACCTCTGAATTTTTCCTAGAACCATTCATCTTCAAGTTCTTCAACTATACAACTAACCATAGTTTGCCCCCACTATAAGAAAATCTTGGCTCCGCCCCTGCTTGTATGCCAATTGTTAGTCATTATGGTTCGCTTGGTACACCTAGGAAGAGTAGGGACTTGCTATTAACAAATAAAGGTGTTAAGCTGTTAATTCTATAACAAACTACAATGTGTCTGCTAAATAGTACGCGGTCTGTATGCAGCTGATGTGGCAAGTGCAGGTAACTGTAGATCTTTTTCCTTGTGCATCCTGAAGAAAAAGATCTATGGTTCTGTGACCTTGCCATGTCAGCCACGTACTATTTAGTGTGTCGCGTTATCATGTCTCTTGTCTAAATTATTGGAAGCTTTGTAGCTTGTTGTTGATTTGACAACTTAACACCTTCATTTGTTAACAACAAATCCTTACATGCCTCCAATTGCGGATCAAAAAATAAAAATAAAAACAAAAAGTTGATGTTTGGTTGCCCTTATAGAAGTATATCTAGTCACATTTTTCTCAATGCAAACCTCTACTGCAGAAATAAAAAATTTGCATATCTATACCATTTTCCTTTAGAATTTCTATTAAAATTTGTATAACTAACAAATATATCACTGCAAATTTTTGTTGACTTTATGACTTTTTTCAACATAACAAATGGGGGCGCCTTTATCTATCGATATATCTTCCTAGAGTCACGATAAACTGACACTCTTGACGTGGAAGTGCATACAATCATAGATCTTTTTCTTCGGGATACACAAGGAAAAAAGATCTATGATGTTTTCATACTGTCACGTCAAGAGCGTCACTTTATCATTAGTTATCTACCCATCTATAATATGCCTTTTACTGTAAATATTGAGCTCGACAATATGATATCCATTTAACCCTAAAACAATATTTTGAGTCAGTTTTTATTTACTCAAGTGGTTCATTTTTTATTTTTTTTTAAGAAAAAAAAATATATTTCTTACTATTAGCAGGGGCATGTGCAAACGCACATGTATTATAAGGCTCTGTCTGTAATTTAAAATGTTTTTGAGGATAATGTTAGAGAAAAAAAATGATATTTTTATTATTTAAGCTTTAGTTGACATAACAATTTTTATTAAGTGTATCCCAAGATATGTACTAAATTCTTTTTTGATATCACATGAATTAGGGTGCCCTTAGTAAAATTTGATGTAGCACTAGAGTGTCTCTATTAAAAAAGTTGACAAATTGACCATGATTGCATAAAGTTTAAACGTGAAAGAGGGTGCATTTGTGGGTTTAGATTTGTTGGATTTTTCTTGATTCATATTTAGGGAAAATATGCAATCTAACACTTAAAGTATTTTAAAGAAAAATTGTTTTCCCCCTTCTTTTCAAGGATAAATTTTTGAAGAGTGAACTGTTTATTTTTTTTTATTTTTTTTTTTTAAAGGTTGAAGTAGGTAGAATCTGCTTGAAGAGTAGGGTATACCCAACGGTTTTAGAGAAGCACATAAAGGGTTACACTTTAAAAATAGGGGCATTTAGGTCATTTTATTGGTGAGAAAGGTCAAGATATCATGATAAATGTACCTGATAAAGAGGAAAGTACGTTTGATGGGGAATGTGTGAATTAAGGTTAGAATAAAGCGAGCTCCCCTTGCATCATAGTAGTAGTAACTTATTTATAAGAAATTGGCATAAAATGACTGAAATCACATCTCATCCAAAGACACATAATATGATGAATTTTTAGATAAAGACATTAGGGCCTGTTCTTTATAGAAGTCAACTCCAGCTCTAGAAGTTGACTTATGAAAGAAGCAGGAGTCCAGAACTTGAAAAGTCAAATCTAACATAAACTAATTTATTACAGAAGCACATAAGTTAGAAATTGATGTTCGTTTGACAGTTTTTTATTGTTGAATTTTGATAAAATGATCATAATATCCTTAATATTGATAATACACCTAGAATATATAAAAAATGAGCAGAATACCTTAATAAATATATAATTACATTAAATATATATAAATATAATTGCTAGTAGGTCTGGTCCATAGTTAGTAAATTCGCAATTGATTCGTGAATTAAACGAATAATACTCATCCTGATCAAAATTGTCGTTGATTTTAAAGATTCAGATTAATTCACGGATCTTTTTAATCCCAATGAATAGATCGCGATTTGTACATATATTCCATAAGTATTTTAATAAAATACTTCGTATTTCCTTATTCTTAATTCTCACTTCAAAACTCAAGAAAAATGAAAAAAAAAACCTTAAGTTGAAATTCACCCCCACAAAAATAATTAATCTTGAACAATTTGGGGAATTTCCAGAATATATTGATGATGATTGTGAAGAGCTTAAAAAGGAAAATGAAATTATACCTAATTGTGAAAATATTCTTTTTGACAAGTTATTTGATTCATCTACTTCGCATTAATAACTTTTTATAAATGACAAGAAATTTCTTTTTGAATTTAATTAAGTCATGGGACATAATGATTTTAGCATTAATTAGTATATCATGTTTTATACTTTTTTATTTACATTGATTATTAGATGGATTAAAACTAAATATTTAATTGTGAATATATATTTTATTGGATGAATTTGATTATGGATTGTTTACTTTAATATTTTTAATTTAAGAATTGATAATTTGATTAATATATTAGAATTGTTAGGTCATATCATATGTTATATATATTCGAATTTTTGAAAATTTTAAAAATTGTTGGATCCAAATCATTCTCAAATTATTTCCATATCGTATTTTTACCGTTCTGCGTTTTTTTCATAGAATTTTCGAACGAACCGATGCATTGCTATTTTCAAATGTTACCCGATTTATTTTTGTACCGTTTTTTTCCCGTCTATCAAATTGCTAACTATGGTCTGGTCAGTGAGGAAAATGGGGTATTGCCAATTAAATGCACCACAAAAGGTAAGACATTACAACATTGATGATCATTATTCATCATTACTGATTTTTTTATGAAAGAATCGTATTTATATATATATATATACAAGCTTGAGACTTAAAAAAACATAAAGTGTCGAGCTCGATACTTGAAAAATAAAAAAGCATCGAACTCGACTCATGAAAAATTAATTAGGACATGTCAAGCTTGATGCTTTAAAGCAACGAGACTGAGCATTGAGTTCTTTACTAGATAAACATTCTCAAAAACTCGAAATGAATATATAATCATAGAGAAATGGGTGTTCAAATTAAAAGTTACACTCTGATTAAGATTATCCAACTCCAACAACATGCTTAGAATCTAGCTTTTGATCAAAGCATTCACTTCACCATTATATATGTGTGTTTCGAGTATTACATGAAGATTTATCTAGTAATGACCTTAATGCTTAAAAAAGTTTGGAAGTGTGGGTTTGGCACTTGAAAAATCAGCAAGCATTGAACTCAAAATTAACTTTGGATTTCTTTCTTTCTCCGTACGCACCCAAAATTAAGTTACCGCCCAAAAATTTAGAGGGTATTTAGATTTTTTCTTGATATAATTAGAAAATGGGCCCAACTTGAAGATTTTTTCATAAAAAGAATCAACAGGATCCTTAATCATCTGAGTTTCAATTTTCTTCAACATCTTTTGTTAGAATGTTTTTACACAATTTAAAGGAAATAGAGGAAAAGAATGATTAATATCAATTGACCAAATTGATTAAGACCCTTTAAGTTCTTAGACCAAATCCCATTTTTTTGTTTATGTCCAAATAATATGCTTAAAAAAATATTTGAGATTTCTACACATCGACGGTCCTAACTATTTGATCAGTTTAAATTTTAACTTTTAATTATAAGTAGTACAAAATTATGTGTTGTTTACAAGTGACCTTTAAATTTGGCTGAAAGTATTTAAATTTTTTTAAGGAACTAGTTCTGGTGTTGAAATTAGTAACCTCTGTTTTGGGTTACTAATTTGTATAAATGTATAAATAAAAAATAAAAAAAATAAGAAACTCCATCCAATTTTTTATTTTACAAATTTTTATAAAGAATAAAATGAGATCAAATCTTTTACTTGAAAAATAAATATTGTAAGTGGGTGCTACATCATCGTTAAGGCTGTTATTTTAAAGAGTCGTGATAATTTGATGCCCCACCTCTGACATAGGCCCCCCTACGCCTTCATCACAGAACAGTAGATCATTTGCCTCGTGAAACACAAAACAAAGATTTATGATTATGCATATCTTGAGAAAATGATTTACGGTTATGTGATGAGGTCATATATCAGAGGGGATAATGTAATTGTGTTTGACTTGGCTCATGGAAGACGAAAATATAGATTTTTTATATAATCTCATTCTATAATAAAATATTTTAAAAAATAACCATGATAACATATCAAAGTGAATGATTGACTCATTCCTGAAAATAATTGAAAGAAATTTTTGATAATAATGATTTCTATTTCTTGTTTGCACACACAATCTCTTTGTAGTTTCTATACAACAATAAGGACAATAAACATCTACATCATCAAATTGCAAAAATAAAAGTAAATAAATAAAAACAAATGTCTTATCAAAAATGAGAGCCTATAGAAACCAAACCGGCCATAAGCTTTATAGCATTAAAGGTCTTGTTTTATTCAAAAAAGTTCTTATCAATGATGAAAATTTTCACAGGTTGGGTATGTATCTACCCCAAATCATAGACATGGTTCACCAATAATTCTCCAATATGGGTATTTGATCTTCCCTACTTTTTCTGGAAAAGCTACTGTAGAGGATGGAAAGATAAGATATTAGAGATTGCTAGTCAGCTAAATAAAGAAGTAACATAAAGTGGGAGAGAGGTGTGACATTAAATCCAAGGACAAAATACTAAAACAGTTATAATTATTTAAGTTGTTGAAATTATTAAATTAATAGAGCTGCTATTGACATCCCAACTTTTACTTATTACACCCCAATTTCTTAACATAAGTATAACACCCCAATTAAAAATTAAAACATATTTTTCTAACATTACAAAAGGTTTGGCTCAAATTATAATCTCAACATTATAACACTCATTTAAATAATTTTAGTAGTTGTTTGCAATTATGATTAAGATCCTAAAACAGAAAAACAGCAAAGCTTCGAAAATGTTTTTGTTTACGGCTATTTGTAGTGTAAACAAGCACAGCCTTAACAAAAAATAAAAATGAGAGTTTCTATTGGCACCCTAACTTTTACTTATTCTCAACCATTCACTTATTTTCTATCTTTTTATCTATGATGTAATAAGTGAAAGTTGGGGTGCCAATATCAGTTCTCTAAATTAACCAGTCATGTTATTTTATCATATTTAGGAAAATAATTATATATTTAAATTCACAATTTTTTTTTATTTTTTTTATGAAAATGATTATGTGACGTGTATTATCAAACGAACAATTTGATTAATTTATCTGTATACCCTTGAATTGAATGTAGGTTTACAAGAAGGGTAAATAAGTAAATAGCAAATGTGCCTTCCTTAGTCTAACAAATCCATGTCTAATCATCGACGAGCTCAAGGGCATCCAATGCTATCTCTTATGTTTGCAAGATCAAATAAATTGGAACTTTAAAATCCGAAAAGCTCAATAGAATATGAACAAATGCAAAACAATGAACATTCATTGATAAAAGAAGAAACGAAAAGAAATCACCACTTGAAAAAATACTTGGTTTATATTGGTCATCTTGATACATGTTTCCTTAATAACCACAGTTCTGCAATTATTAAAAAAAAAACATTTAAACATTGAAGAATTGGTAAATTAATCTTGAATTAAATAATTACAGATAATAATTAGATCCAAATCATTTACAATAAAGCTCAATCATAAGGATATTAAATTATAGTATTTCAATAACGTTCATATTTTTTTAAGTAAAATAAAAAAAGAAAAATAATTTTGATAACAAAAGACTTCAAACAAATATAAAAGAGTCAAAGCGGTTTTAATAAAAAAAAGTGTGAATGAAGAAACATGCACATGTGTATGTATTTTATTAAAAAAATAGCTATGAGTTGTGTGCATCATACTGTTCGTTAGAAAATAATTGAACAAATGACATCATCATTTTGACCCCTAAGAGATTGGCTAAACTAAACTTCAATTGGTGGATTATATGGTTTAATTTGATACAAAGCTTATAAGGACTTGACATGTTGTGTATCCTCCTGAGAGAAAAAGATGCCTTTGAGAGCACAAATATATGTGAAGACTTCCTGATCTATTCTATTACATGTTGGAAAAATTATCGTGAGGTAAGGCCATGCAGCCACAAGGACTAGGGTGTAGGGAATCCTACCTAATCTTAGAAATATACAATTTTTTTTAAACAAAAAAAAATCATTTATATAATAAAATACAACAGTAAATTCTACTTATAAAGATAAATATCACATCTAATTACACTGGAATAGGTCCATAATATCATATTTTGTTACATTTTCTTTTCATCCCCTTTAATTTTATTGTCTTTCTCTTCTTCCCCACCCCCTTTTTCAATAATATCTTCTTAATTTAACTTTTTAATTTTACTTTCCGAACTTTATTATATTTTTTTCTCAATTACACTTTTAACCACAATGATGATGCAAAGACAAATTTAACCAATAAAAACTAGGACAAGTTTATAATCAATATATATATATATATATATATATATATATATATATATATATATAGGGGGCGGTTTAGCATCCCTAAAGTTTGAAGTTTTGTGCCAAACATTTTTCAAAATATGGGTTAGAAGCTTTGGAATGAGCTGATTTTTTGTGAGGATGATCTCTATGATGAGGAGATCATCCTCACCAAATATCAGCATATTCCAAAACTTCTAATCCCATCAAAAGTGATTTAAAAAAATTAGACGGTCCACGATTCTTCAACTTGTAAACTAGGGTTAGAAGTTTCAAAATGGGCTGATTTTTGGTGAAGATGATCTCTTCACCGAAGAGATCATCCTCACAAAAAATCAGCCTATTCCAAAACTTCTAACCCCATCAAAAGTGATTTACAAAAAATGTTTGGCACAAAACTTGTTAAACTTTAAGACTGCCAAACCACTCCCATATATATATATGGGAGCGGTTCAACGACCCTAAAGTTCGCCAAATATTTTTCAAACACATGGGTTAGAAGCTTTGGAATGAGCTGATTTTTTGTGAGGATGATCTCTATAGTGAAGAGATCATCCTCTCCAAAAATCAGCTAATTTTAAAATTTCTAACCCTAATTTGTAAATAAAAAAATCGTGGATCGTCCAATTTTTGTAAATCACTTTTTATGGGGTTAGAAGTTTTGGAATAGACTGATTTTTGGTGAGGATGATCTCCTCATCATAGAGATCATCCTCACAAAAATTCAACCCATTTCTAAACTTCTAACTCATGTTTTGAAAAATGTTTGGTTGCTGAACCACTCTATATATACAGGGAAATGTTCAACACCCAACCATTTACCCAACAATTTGCCCAACATGTTTTGTCCTACATGGGTTATAAGTTTTGGAATGGGCTGATTTTTGGTAAGGATGATCTCTATGGTTAAAAGATCATTTCTCACCAAAAATCAGCCCATTCCAAAACTTCTAACCCCATGTTCACAAGTTGAAAAATCGTGGACCGTCCATTTTTTGTAAACCATTTGTGATGGGGTTAGAAGTTTTGGAATGAGTTAATTTTTGATGGATATGATCTTCTAACCGTAGAGATCATCCCCACCGAAAATCAGCCCATTCCAAAACTTCTAACCCATGTAGGACAAAACATGTTGGGCAAATTGTTGGTAAAATGTATATATATATGTATATGGGTCCCATTTGACACCCAACCATTTACCCAACAATTTGCAAACATATTTTGTAAACATAGGGTTAGAAGTTTTGGAATGGGATGATCTTCTAACAGTAAAAATCATCTTCACCAAAAATCAGCCAATTCCAAAGCTTCTAACCCATGTAAGACAAAACATATTGGGCAAATTGTTTGGCAAATGGTTGGGTGTTGAACATTTCCATATATATATATATAGGGAGCGGTTCGGCAGTCCTAAAGTTTGCCAAACATTTTTTGTAAATCACTTTTGATGGGGTTCAAAGTTTTGGAATAGACTCATTTTTTATGAGGATGATCTCTACGGTGAAGAGATCTTCCTCACTAAAAATCAGCTCATTTTGAACCTACTAACCTTAGTTTACAAGTTGAAGAATCGTGGATCGTCCAATTTTTGTAAATTACTTTTGATGAGATTAAAAGTTTTGGAATAGACTGATTTTTGGTGAGGATGATCTCTTTACGGTAGAGACAGCTCCCACTTTTATTTATCTTTTCTCTATTTTAAAAATAATAATAATAATCATCATTTATTATTTTATTTTAAAAAATTAAAAAATTAAAAAATTAAAAAAAATAATAAATGATGATTATTATTATTATTTTTAAAATAGAGAAAAGATAAATAAAAGGTGGGAGATGAGATGCTTCTTTAAAAAAAAAAAAAAAAAAAAAAAGATGAGATGCTTCTTGTTTCTTAGGTTGCTTTTGTGACGGTTTCGATTATAGACAACGTGATCAACCCTTTATCTCTACTCCACTGACGTTTTTTCTAGAATTTCTTCGTCTTTCTTCTTTGCTTCTCTACATCCCATCAGAAACAACTTTACGTGGGTCCTACTCCATGCACATCAACATCACTCCTTTAGATGCTTACACGTGTCTTATCATTCCTACACTCTTTCTTCCTTTTAAAACTCTTTTTAATTCTTCTCCCTCCACGCCTCCACCCTCTCTGTCTGGCAGAAGGACGAACACGCCACTAAAGTCTCATCAAACCCTAATATCTTCTCTCTTTCTCTCTCTCTCTCGAGTCCGACTTCTTCGTTTTTTCGATCACAACCCCAAAGCTTGTTGTTTGGATTGAACATTTTAGTCTGATCTTGGCTGCTTTTCTGCTTTTTTGATCTTATCGAAGCTTCTCGGAGTTGGTAATTTTCATTCTCTGCTCTCGTAGTTTCGGTTTCTTGGATTTGTGGTTTATTTGAACTTGAAATTCTCTGTAATTAGTTTTTTTTTCCTTTGCTTTTGTTAGATTCTTTCCGTCTGAGCTCACTTGAGTTAATAATAATGCGTCGATTCTTCAGTTTATTGTTTTTATCATTAGGGTTTTAAATTCTAACAGTGTATTTTGCGATAAATTTATGAGATTTCTATCATTTTGAAGGATTTTGGGCTCTTTTGTACTAATCTTCTGTTTTGTTCTTTAATTAATGAAGAAGACGTAATTAACTAGTAGAATCCCCAATAGTTGGTTCGTTATCGAGGGTTTTTCATCCAATTTAAGTTTTTTTTTTCCATTCTTCCTTATGAAAGCCTTATCCCGAATTAGAATACAAAACTAACTCTACAACCAAGGTTTTTTTTTTTTTTTTTTTCCCTTCCTTTTTTGGTTTCTGACATGGATGGAATTACAGATTTCCCAATCCAGAAAAGCTTCAAAAATGGCTCTTTTATCTTACAAATTTTTTTTTGGCTTGGTTGTAATTACGAGTTTCTTTCCTTCATCTGTTTATTTGTTTTATTTTTATTTTTTATAATACAATTTTGATTACCAGTGCGACGTGTGTGCAAGCTTTGCGTTATGTGTCTGTGGGGTCTAATTAATTTTTGTAGGTTTCTGTATTTCTTGTCTTGTAGTGTGATGGTGTGGACAGATAGATAGCTTAGGAGTTATCTCCCTTGTTGGTTTGTTTCTTAATGTATCGGTAGATGAAATTCTAATCTCTCTATCTTTTGGTGATGGCACAGATAGCAAAGAATTCATAAAAAACTTTTGAAGGGGCAGTGCTGTTGAGAAGTGAAATGGTTGGGAAAGGATTGAGGACTGAGGAGTTGGACTTGTGCTTTCAGAAGCTTATGGTTCTTGGTGGTGGTGGTGGTGTTGGAGGAGGAGGGAAGATGGGATGTGGAGAAGTGATGACTGAATGGAAGGACCTTCCAATGGAGCTTCTGCTGCGGATACTTTCACTGATCAACGATGATCGGACAGTGATCATGGCTTCCGGAGTGTGTACTGGTTGGAGAGATGCTATTTCCTTGGGGCTCACCCATCTCTCTCTCTCGTGGTAAAACTAGTCTTCCTCTCTCTCTCTCTCTCCACTCATTCAACTGTTTATCACTGCTTCTTCCTGTTCTTCTTTTGAATAATGAAAATTGTTCTGTTCATGGGCTTTGTTACTGGCACGGCAGAGATGTGGCTATTTCACTAATTGAAGTGTCCAATAGTGGTAATAGTTGTTAATTGTTGGTGTTATTCTTGTGGTTTGTTGTATGTTTCAATAATCTTGTTTGATTCTTTTAATATTTAGTTTTGTTTTTAGAAATCAAAGGGAAGAAGGGCTTGGAGAAATTCTTTTCTTTCCTCTAATATTGAGCTGTTATTTTTCCCTAGGAGAAAGAATTTAATGGAATATATTGTTCATAATCAAATTCTCATAAGCACTTGTTTTTTTTTTTTTTTGGCTTGGCAAGTGAGATTAATGGTCAGTAGTGAGATTAGTGGTCAGTAATTAGTAGGTGAAGGTACATTTTAAACTCAGGTCATGGTATCAACACTTACCCGACTTTAACCAACTTAGCAAGCTGGCACTGTCAATTATCATAGGCACTTATTTTCAGCTTGGCCTTGTAAAAGTTTAGATTGATTTTGTGGAATTGTATGCAATTTGGAATCTTACATCATGTTACACCAAGGGGCTTTGCTTGAGAAACATTCATAAGAGTTTTCTGTTATTTATTACATTTTCCTCTGTTATCTCGTAACTATGCTCTGTACTCAACAAAGTGATATTTAGGTTATTTAGGTTCTATTAGGTGTTCATAAATATGCTAGAAGGACTTCTGTGTGCGTTACTACGAGTGAATATGTTCCTTACTCCGTTGTTAGAACCTAGAACTATGCACACCGTAAGTTAGACAATCATGAACCATGAGAGGACTTCATTGGTTTATATTTATTTGATTGGGGAGTAGCATTAGAGAGACTCTAATGCCTTTAGACGTACAAAAAGAGTTCGAGATGCTCCTCCCACTTCAAAATGGCTAGTTTCTTTTATTGATGTGAACAATTATATGCTAGTCTATTTTCTCATATCTTGGATTTTGGGAAATGAAGATTCATATCCTTGTTTCCTACTAGTTTCTATGGAAATTTTTGTCAATGGACGTCTTAGCTAATAGTTGATCCTCTCTAAATGAAAGCAAGCCAGGTAATGTAAATATATAATACCATTTTTAGGCACACCTAAATGATGAAAACTTGCTCATGATGAGTTTACTTTTAGAATTTAGGATTAAGATGCAATGCATCTCTCTTGGTAGATCTAAGTAGGCAAAACTTTATCAATTGAGCTGGCTATAACTCTAATCTGATTTTAAGAAGGTAATCTTGCTTTTATAAGTGAGGACATAATGTGGTAAAATTGCTGATATGAATTTAGGCTTTATCTAGTTAATAGTGGGGCTGGAGAATTGGCTTTAACTTCTTGAGGTATTTATCACATAATAATGTGTATTACATTTTCATGGTTGTGTGATGTGCTGCTAGGTTGTCACAAGTGATATGTCTGTTGTTTGATGCAATTTGTATCTTCGTATTTTCTTTTATCCATATAATTTTTTGGGTGAGCTGTTTGCTTAGGACATACTGATTTCATTGGACAAATCAATAGTTTGTTAACATAATTATTTGTTTATCTATTCTCAAGTGGGGAGGAAAACAACTGAATAAGCTTAAGTTTCGCAGTTTTATTCAGAAGACGAGGGATAACATCATTGTTGAGGGTTTGTGGTTTGTTCAACATTACAAATAATTGAACGAGCATGGTGTGGCAAATCTGAAGCACACCATAAGTGGTAATGGATTTCTTCAATGGTAATCGTCATGGAAAAATCTCGGATGTTGTCACTTCCTTTAGATATACTTCCCTAACAACACAAAAATACCCAGATGCAATATAGGAAATAACAAAGGAGAGAGAAATGTCACACAAGGGATTTGTTGACGGGTTTGTCACTATTTCAGATTACTTCCTTGGGCTCTGCAGAGTCTTTCTACTATATTCAAAATTGTTACAAGATTTTTCCTTTACAATCCATGGTACCCCCTCTGTTTTTCTCCTCCCCCTTTTTTTAAATGGTATCTCCCTATTTAAATAGATGGAGATAAAATAAATCTTAGAAGCAAGGAAATCAATGTCGTCCCCAAATCAAAGGATTCTCCTCCATATTAAATCAGTGATAATCCAAATATAGAAACTCTCCAATCAATTAGGAAAATTCCTACTTTAGGGGAAGAGACTTCATTATTATTTATGTAGGATCTAAGTCAATTTATTTCAATTAATGCCTCGAGATGCATGTCAACACCACTTCGACATACGTGTTGACTTTTTTTTTTTCCTAATTATCAATCATCGAGATACGCCTTGTTTGGTGCCACATGTCTAACTCCAGTTTTTGCCCACACAACAAGCCTCTTCACGAAGATGGAGATCAATGTAGCCGAGATTCACCTTTGAGAATACCACAACTAATTTTGTTCCATTTTCCTTCAGAAAAATGATTTATTTTATTGTTTAGCTTCAAGATTCACTACCCTTTTCTTGATTGCTTTTAGTGAATCTTGGTAAATACTTTGACCTTGAGAAGTCCTTCCCTTTCTTTAGTACTTTCAAGGTATTTTGGTAGGCACTTTGACATTGGGAAGTCCTTTGCCTTCCCAAGTACATCTAAGGTTGTTTAAGTATGTGGACCTCAAAAAAATCTTCCTCTTTCCAAGAACGTCTGGGATGGTTTGGTTAATGTATTGACTTCAGGAAGTCCTTTCTCTTCCCTAGTATGTTTGGGGTGGTTTATTCAGTGCATCAACTTTGGGGTGGTTCGATCCCTTTCCCAAGGACTTCTTGGTGATTTGGTCAGTGCACTGACCTCGGCAAATCCTTCCCCTTCCCAAGCACGTCTCGAGTGGTTTGGTCAGTAAATCGACCTCAGGAAGTCCTTTCCTTTCCCAAGTTAATCTGGGGTGGTTTGGTTAGTGCGTTGACCTTGAAATCCTTTTCTTTCTCTAGTACATCTGGGGTGTAGGAATTCAACTCTATTTTTTTTTTCTTCTTTTTGTTACAACCATACAAACAACAAAAATAAAGAAACATACAACTTCAATTTGAGTATAGTATAGGCATTGATCAAGCGATGGCTGCTTGAATGTCAATAATGGGGAGCCCCCCTTTGTTGCACAGTCCATTCCATTGGACTCTTGCTATAGTTTGAGGTTCTTGCTCATGTTTTTAGGTCATGGTCTCCCATTTTGCAACACTTTCTCTCATATCTAACTGGCATTGCAACTTTGCTAATGGACATGTGACTTGATTTGGCAATGGTGGCACAAACTTGCAGAAGTCGGGTAATGCTTGGTCAATCAGCTCCACACTTTTACCTGTCTGCATGATAGAGACAAACATGCTCATACATTTATCATTTGATGCATGTGCTAAGCAACAAAAATAATTTCTCTTGCCTGTACCTTGCCATTCACATACCTTGCGTGGTGTTGGCTACCTAAACAAACACAACCAACCATGCTATTTTCATTGGAGCTAATTCCTAATCTTGAAATTATTGAAATGCATTTTCTTTTTGCAATTCTTGTTACCTCACTTTTTCTATACTATGGTATTATTCATAATGGTAACACTAACTAAAGCTATTGGATCTTCACCAAAACCCCTAAATGATTGTTTGTTTCCAAACCTCAAAAATTTGAGGATTAATGTTTGTGCCTAACATCGAGCTACATTTAAAATTTTTTTATTTTTATTTTTATCACCACTTGAACCCTAGTGTTATGGCTCAATACTTTTTCTTAAATGCTTATTTCCTGCCATCTGGTACATGCACATCATGTTTTATACATATCATGCATACCAAGAGGAAACCTTTGCTCTCCCCACTAATATGGTTTACCTTTTCCCCATACATAATTCCTTTGATGCACATCATTGTGTGAACAGACCGACCCTCGACCACTTGCATTTTGATAATATCACTCCAGATTAGCAAAGATGGCTAGAAAGGGCTTCGAGGCAATTTCTGGCATTCCGGTTAATCTCTGTAAGAGTGAACTGTTTGCGATTGGCAACGTGGAAGGGGTGGAGGTAGTAGAGGTGTCTATTGGTTTCCAAATGGGGGCCTTACTGCCCACTTATTTGGGTGTTCCATTGGGGGTGGGGTATAGAAGCAAGGAAATTTGGGAGCTAGTTCTTGAAAGGGTGAGGAAGAGGTTAAGTAGATGGAAGGCAAAGCTTCTATTGAAAGGGGGAAAAATTATTCTCATCAAAAGCACATTGGCTAGCATCCCTATTTACTTTGTCTGGTTGTTTTCTTTGCCTAGGAGTGCAGAAGTACAATTAGATAGAATTTATCGTGATTTCTTGTGGCATGGGAAAGATGGTATCAAGAACATCATTGATGAGTTGAAGGAAGTTGTATTTGCCTAAGAAAAATGGTGGATTGGGCTTCTGTAATTTTAGTTATATGAATTTAACTTTGTTGAGCAAGTGGCTAAGGAGGTTTGGGTAGGAGGGGGAGAGCTTGTGGAGGGAAGTGATTGTGGATAAATATGGTACGAGTACGAATGGGTGGGAGAGTGGGCCAGTTAGAGGTCCGTTGGGGTGGGGTGTGGAAAGGTATCTTGAGAACGCTCCCTTTATTTAAGAAAAATGTGAAATTCATGGTTGGGAGAGGGTATAAGATGAGATTTTGGGAGGATTGGTGGTGTGGGGATAGTTCGCTTAAGAAAATTTTCCCATAACTTTTCAATTTGTTTTTGAAAAAGAATTAAGTTATTTTTCTTTTTAAAATCAGTGGGAGCTGAGCAACCAATTGGGACTTTGGATTTAGACGGGCCTTTAATGATTGGAAGTTGGAAAATTTAAGTAGATTGATTTATTTGGTGGAGAATAGTCACACGAAGGGTTCATTGAATGACTGTAGATTATGGGGTGGTGCTAGGGATGGGAAATTTTCTGTCAAATCTATATATGAGATTATTGTTCCAAGGAGTTCAGCAACATTCCCTCATTCTTTTGTCTGGGGTGGTAAGGTTCCTTCTAAGATCTTGGCCTTTATCTGGTTGGTTGCTTTAGGGAGACTTCCAACATTGGACCAGTTAATTAGAAGAGGCTTCATCTCTTCGAATCAGTGTTGTATGTGTAGATCTTGCGTGGAAACTTCGGATCACTTGTTCCTTCATTGCCGGGTTGCTTATCAGATATAGTCACACTTTTTTCTCTTTTTCATTTGATGGGTTGTTTTCCTAGCTCAGTGACGTCGGTTTGGGAGTTGTAGCTGGTTTGGGGAGGCTCATTTTCTTCTTCGAAGCGGATTCTTTGGTTCTTGATTCCGTTTGCAATTTGTTGGGGTATCTGGAAAGAGCGTAATGGTTTTTAGGGGAAAGAGTTAAAGATAGAAGATTTAGTTCTATTTATTTTGGCGATCTTGTTCTCTTGGGGCAAATTTTATAAGGAATTCAAAGGGGTTTTCTTTTGTGGTCAGATGGGATAGGGTCTATTCTTTGTCGCTAGTGTAATAGTTGTTTGGGGTCCTCTGTTGTTCTTTGCTCCCTTTTCTTTTGTTTTGTTTGCTTTTTTGTTTTGGGTTGGTCTCCTCAACTCCCCTTGTTCTATTTCATTTTCAATAAAATTATCTTTATCGATAAAAAAAAAAACTTATGGGCCATGCATACTGTTTTTTACCTTCAAACTTCACTTTTTTCCTTCTTTAAATCTCCTACACTATACTGAACAAAACCCAAGGTAAAAATGAAAAGGGGCCGAGCTCCAAACACTTACCTTGCCTTGGCCGATTTCCATTTTTATTTCTTGCTCAAAATTGTCTTCTCCTAGGGGTATCTCAAGTCATTTTCACCAAAAATTCATTTGGTATCCAAGTTGGATGGGTCTTTTCCAAGAAAAATCTTTTTGAGCATGTTTTAATGCTGTCAATCTCATTTCAATCTGGGATACAAAAATACTTCTTTTCATGTTCTAGACACTGAATCAGGACATTTCTAAGGTCAGTCAGAAAATGGCTAGAGCTCGAAATTGAAATCTAACTCTATAATTTTAGTGAAACCAAGTGCCAGGAATAAGTATAAGAATTCTGAAGCTAATGACGTTGGTTTCAATGATTAGGAATGTTAGGTTAAAAGATCTAATCTCTTTACAATCAACATGTGATTAAGGTCAATCTTGACCATGGAGATAATGGGATTTTGATGGAAATGGGATTATAGGCTTGGGATATCATCCTAAGTGGTTGGAGCTATATAAGAATGAGTGCAGATCTTAATGTGCAAAACTGTGGTGTGTCCAATGCCCAACTCCACTTTCCAAACACACCCTTAGTTGTTTTCTTGACCATAGTGGTTAAGGAACCACGAACATTTCATTTTGCAAGTTAAGGATAATATAGATATATAG
Source organism: Akebia trifoliata (assembly GCF_017979445.1). Lineage (NCBI taxonomy): Eukaryota > Viridiplantae > Streptophyta > Magnoliopsida > Ranunculales > Lardizabalaceae > Akebia > Akebia trifoliata. Next base: position 36,091,170 of record NC_141377.1, on the reverse strand, counting down.
ATTGATAGCAGTTTAAATTTTTTGTCATTGATCAAAGAAAAGCGTACAAAACGGTTTTATTTTCTACTAGATGGATATAAATGTCACCTGATGAAGATTTGACAGAGGCAAGTGTAAATTATCTCTTCCGTAGCAGAAGGGAAGTTATCAATTTAAAGGGTCCTCCGAATTATTGCCGCCCTGAATCATGAGTAAAAAGTGAGTGACCACTCTCTCCCCAGTTCCACGACATTTTTAATCACAGTAACTAGGCCTCTACGGTTGGCCGTCCCCAAGATCTTTGGTAAGGCTTTGATGATGACTTACCATGATCCTCACCATTACTTCCTTGCCTAATTGAATCATAGTTTCCCCATCTACCACTAAAAGAGCTTTGAAGTGATTCTTGAAGATTTAAAGGCCTTGGGAGTATCTCTGATTTACTTTTGATTGAAATTGCAGCCTTTATAAAGTTTAAATGATCAAAGTCAGTCAGCAACCACACATTATGTTAACAAACTTCTGCCACTATTTTATTTGTATTTGAAACTTTTTGTAGTTGATCTTCCCACAGCCCACAAAAAACTAATGGAAGGGGTAAACGACCTTGATCTATAAATCTTGGTGGAGCTTAGCAACTTTGATTTGTGATTATATTTTTTATAATACAAAATCTCACTTCTATTTTAGTAAATTCTGAGTCTACTGTTTTGTGTAATTCTCGTTCTATCATATTTTGGTGCTTTGCTGGAGGTTATAGAGGATGTTGGAGTAATAGTAGTTTTGTATTCCTTTATAGTAGGTTTTATTATTTGAAGAGAATGAAATTATAAGTGAGGAAGTCTTTAAGAGTCGAGCCTGGTCTTTCAGGAGAGTTTCAAATATATGATCGGAGTTGAATTACACTTGGATTAGGACTACTTCGGGGCTGCTTTTCAGCCATCTATAAATAGTGGTCGATTGTGAACATCACATCTTGGTCAATCAATCGGTCTGCTGATCCGTCATTCTCTATCATGCGTTTGCAGATTTCATCAGTTGGAGCTTTGATTGTTTGACGATTTCCCCAGCATTGAAGATCCTAGGCTTAAGTGAGACACTTTGTGGTACCCTTCTCTATTTATTTCTATCTATTTATTTTCCTCACTATTAACCCAATCTTTGAGCCCTTATATCCCTTTAAATCAGTTCTTAGATCAGTCCGTTAGAAACACCATTTTTTCCCTGTAATGAAGCTTGAAGACCCATTTGAACCAATCTAAAACTGGTTGCTCGGAATTTTGACTCGTGTCTTATTTGACGGCTGGTTCATATTTCAAAGCCTTCCAAATCCATTTGAATCCTACTCAACCTCATAGACGTCAGTCGTAATTTGTCTCGTACTTGAAACCCCTTGTTCTGAAGTCCTGCAAATGGCTAATAGTTGATAAAAGCTCTGGTGGTCCTATAGCTGTTCTGAAGTTCTAGCTTCCACCAGAATTGTTCAGATATCAAACTTAGAAAAGGGGATTTCGAAGTGTTTGCCTGTAAATTGTTCTGGTTAAACTTAACTTCAAAAAATAAGTAAGTTCCTTCAGAGCATTTCATTATCATGAGACTTGTTCAAGTTCAAATTATTACAATTCCTGTTGTATAGGAAAGATCTTTTAGATCTGTATGGAATGTCTGGGGAGTTCGGCATCTTAAATTGAAGGAGATAGACTTTATGTGGAAAGTGATTTTAGTGTGTTGGCCAGAACTATTCATTCTGACATGTACTGTCAAACATGCACAAAATGTAATCTCTCCTCATCAAGTTGTACTGGCCTTTAATTAGGACATCTTGAAACACACAAATTCTAGCTAAACTGACAATTGCCAATTTCTGTTACGGCCTCCATTGTTAGTTGATAAATTTTAGGATCTAAATAAGGAACGGGTGACTAAGTTCTTTCATTCCTTTAATTTTCTGCTTCTCCCTTGCCCATGTTTGCTTGCTTATCTCCTGTATTTGTTTTACATGCATTGAGGTTGGCTGTGAAAATTCAACCAAACCTGCATTGAGACTGGTAAAGGAGATGGGTTCAGTTCTGTCTATTCTTCTTTCTCGTTTTCAAAAAATTTATACTCCAGTACATCTATTGACCATCAATAAATGTAGTGTAACTCAATGAATTCAAGATACTGGTGTATGTATGTCTGGTATGATCTCTTTTTTTTTTTTTTTTTTCAGTCCAACTAGCCTTACTAAGTTAGTAAGAATTCCATCCAAACTAAGGGTCCTTGGGCTCACCTTGTGCCATCCAAAAACATGATCCAATGCTTCAGGGTTGTAGAGGAAAAACTTATATGAACCTAAAAAAAAAGGTTTAAAATTGTTTTTTTCACTGTCAAATTTTAATTTTAATTCTAGGAGTTTTGTGGAAGTTCGGTATGTCCATTTTCAAAACCTTGGATGTATATATATATGGGAAGCATTCGGAGGCCATAAAGAGAGCCAAACATTTTTCAAAATAGGGGTTAGAAGTTTTCGAATGGGCTGATTTTTTGTGAGGATGATCTCTATGGCGAAGAGATCATCCTCGCCAAAAATCAGCTCATTCCGAAACTTCTAACCCTAGTTTACAAGTTGAAGAATCGTGGACCATCTGATTTTTATAAACATCCTCACAAAAAATCAGCCCATTCCAAAACCTCTAACCCATACATAGAAAAAATGTTTGGCTCTCTTTAGGGCCTCCGAACACTACCCATATATATATATATATATATATTAATTTTTTGGATCTGAGTTTGTCCATGAAATCTAGAGGGCTGTGGTGTTGGATTGCCAATGTGGTAATCCATTTTAGCTGAACGACCCTTAGTAAGGATTAAAATCTTACTAAGTTAGTAAGGGAAGTTTATTTTTTTTTCAGGTAAGGTTCTGATATGACCTTCTTTTTCCAGGTGCAAGAACAACATGAACAACCTTGTTATATCACTTGCTCCCAAATTCACAAAATTGGAGGCACTATCCTTGCGCCAAGTTAGAGCACAACTTGAGGATAATGCTGTCGAGTTGATTGCGAACTGCTGCAATGATTTGCAGGACTTGGACCTCAGCAAAAGCCTCAAGCTTAGTGATCGTTCTTTGTATGCCTTGGCCCATGGTTGTCCTCGCCTTACTAAACTCAACATCAGTGGGTGTTCGGCCTTCAGTGACACTGCCGTTGCATATCTGACTGGTTTTTGCAAGGAATTAAAAATCTTAAATCTGTGTGGATGCGTAAGAGCTGCAACTGACAGAGCCTTGCAGGTGTAAAGAGTACACATTATACAATTGCATTTGACTATTTTTTACCTAGAAAGAGCTCTCTTTTTTTAAATCTCTTATGTTCCATTTGCAGGCTATTGCATATAATTGCAGTCAATTGCAATATTTGAATCTGGGGTGGTGTGAGGGTGTTAGTGATGTAGGAGTGACTAGTTTAGCTTTTGGATGCCCAAATCTCCAGTCCCTTGACTTGTGTGGCTGTCTCCTTATAACAGGTATTCCACTAGTTAGACTCGTTTGTGATCTTTCTGCAAATGATAAGAGGTAACTTTCTAAAAGAAAGACAATTTAATTGTGATCTAATTGTGATCTAATTGTGACCAGAAACATTCAATGTTTCGGGAATGTATGTATCGGTCTACACTATCGATTTTTTCATTAACCGAAACATTCATTCGATACACTATTTTAGACCTTGGTTCTAGCTCAGTTTAGTTGCTTCCTATTAAGGATATGATCTGATAAAACTAAATGCAAGGTTGATTGGTTGAGTTGTATAGCATCAATGGAAGCTTTGAAACCATAACTCTATCCCTATAACTCTTCTTGAACCAACTGTTGATTCAATCATTCCAAGTCCTTTATTATGAACATCTGATTTATAATACTTAGCATTTTTGGTTAGTGTGTGGAAAAATGTCTAATACAAATATATGTAGCTTTTACATTTCTTCACCCTCACCCCTTTATTTCCCCCAGTTTTACCCATAGTGTGTTTCTTATGTGAGGATGATTATGATTGTGGAGAAAATGTTCTCTCAAAATAATTAATATCTGGAAAATAGTCTTAAGAGAATGGATTTCCTAAGATGTTTGCCAGTGTTTGATTGCACTTAGGAAAATGCCTAAAAGAGACTTGGTTTATAGTTTTGGCCTTTTGGGGGTGGTGGTATCGAGAGAGCGACTTTGGGATTTTCCTGCCCTGGCAAGAAAATTAGTGTCTTTGGGGTTTGGGTCACAGGAGATTTCTTTTCTCAGGAAAAATGATTTTTCCATTAAAATGTGCAATTATACATCTGCAAATCACATTTTTGCAGGAAGACCATTTTCCTGTCATGCGAATCGTATTAATGTGGGATAAAGTTGTTGGACTGCTAAGAAAAATTCTTGAGCACAGAACCGGCCTTAACCATGAAATAAACTATTCCTTATTAGGATGAGTAGTATGCACATGATTATGTATCCTTTTTGGTTACCAGTTAAAAGAACAAATTCTCTTAATCAAACCTTTGGTTCTAAACTAGGCCTTTTAACTTAAATACTTGATACCATTTCCATAATTTATTATGAATCATCTGGTAGTTGGTCATTTCCAGGTGAAAGTCTTGAAAAATGTCTAGTCTTCCAACATTCCTCTATCATTACAAGACCATCGAAAACCCTTTTTACATATAACTTTTTTGGCTAATGCTACATTGCAGATGAGAGTGTGATTGCTTTGGCGAACAGGTGTCTGCATCTGAAGAGCCTTGGCTTGTATTACTGTCAGAATATTACAGACAAGGCTATGTATTCTCTTGCCAACAGCCGAGTGAAGGGAAAACACGATCTATGGAAGTCTGTGAAAAGCAGGTGCGATGAGGAAGGGCTCATGAACCTCAACATAAGCCAATGCACGGCTCTCACACCTCCAGCCGTTCAGGCTGTCTGTGATTCATTTCCTGCACTTCATACATGCCCTGGTAGGCATTCTCTAATCATCAGTGGCTGTCTCAGCCTAACATCTGTGCATTGTGCCTGTCATGCACACCGTGCCATAAACACTTTGCCTCATCCCGCTCATTGAACCAAGCAGTAAGCAAATATTCTCTCAAGAATGTGTTCATAGATCGACAAAAAAAACTTTATTTGTATATATGGAAGTGGTGATGAGGTATGTTGGCTGAGAATAGTTTAAAAATCTTTGGGATAAGACTTGGTTATAGTGTTGTTGAAACTCAGGGACTCTCAAAAACTGTGATAATAATTTGACACTTGGGCTTAGACCTCAAATTGTGTAATTTTCGTTGTGTGGTGGGTGTCTTTGTTTAATATAATCTGCGACTCTGCAGACCTGAGTAAATTTGAAAAAAAACTCTCCACCAAACTTCTCTCGTCCTCAAGTTTGATTGGAAAGAAAATTAAGAATAAATGGCAAATGTCCATGCACATATTATACCCGCTATGTGTTGTAAGTGAAGTATACCTCATTTTCCAGATGGGGAAATTCATTCTCAGGATCTTTGATAGCTGAGAATTTTGTTTCAAGTGGAATTCTGAATTCTTTGGGAAAATGGTCTCCTTGAAAATGGAATACGTGGAAAAATCAATTCCACTGTTGTTTGGTTGTATGTGGAAAAAAAAAAAAAATCAGAGCAAAGATGACGACTAAGGAAAAGAGAGAGACTTGGAACTGGGATTTTCTCTTTTGGTTCAGGTTCGGTTTCCTTCAGGTAAATGGGTACCGATTGACACCCCTACACCAAATGGACATAGAGATACTTTTTTAAAAGTTTGCAATAATTGCAATTAAATCCATGAATTTATAATTATTTTTGACCAAAAAAAATTCTTATCTTAGGCAGTAGTGAGATAGCTTATGAACACTTATTGTTCTTTCAACCATAATAATGGCATCCTCTGTTTCTATAAGTGGGCTTTTTCAGCCTAGCTAACGTAAACTTTTATCACATTATATTGAATATCAGTTTCAAAAAAAAAAAAAAAAAATTGTTAATGCAAAATTTTTAAATTTTCTACATTGTAGTATGGGTGTGTGCATGTTTAGTAAGCTATGGCGGCTCTTTTAGATCACCATTACCTCAAGATGTATTGCCACATTCCTTCTCTTTATGCATTCTCCCAATGACATCGATGTGGTACTTGGTCAAAGAGACTTCAATATCATAGAATTTTTTTATATTTAGGTGTGGCACATGGATAATCACATTTAACAACCAAAAGTTTGGATTTTATAAACTGATTCCTTCCATTCCCATGATAAGACAGAGAGTTGTGCTGCAGTGACATTGAAATTGACATTGTTTCACACATTGCATTGGTGTGGACAGAACCATAGATCCTTCTCACTTTTATTTCCATGAAAAAGCATATATGATTCAATATGTCAGCAATGTGTGAAACGTTGTCAATTTCAATGTCACTCCAGCATTTTCCGAAGACATATCATGTTTATCCCTGATCTTTCTACTGGTTTTACTAGGATGGCATCCTCTCCCTTGATTTCTGGCACTAATTATGGAAAAATCACAAATCCTTATCGTGAACCTCTCCTTATATCATGCACATTGAGCATGTCCTTCCGCATTCCTTTGTGAGCAGGCTCACCCTTTATTAGAATTAATCGTAATGGACTCAAAGCTCTATGAACTAAATGAAATGGGCCTCTACCTGACTTTCCAAATTATTTTCATATACAATTAGTTTTGGCATCTGCAATTCCCTCTTTTGAAAGTTTTGATTTGATGTAGTCTAGAAAGGTAGGGAAATGACTTCTACCAAGCAACAATGGCACTAGATGTTTGCCATTATTCAATTATCTCATTTTATGTAATATGTCATATAAAGACTGAAAATTATTATTGTAAAAAGATTGGAGTTTAGTTCTTTTGAAGAGAGAGAGAGAAAGATGTTTCTTATAATTTTACTTAGAGTCGTGCTGGAGAAACATTAAAATGGACATTGATTCTCACATTGCTGATGTAGAGGTACACGCATAGCCATAAATGCTTTTCACTCGTATCTTGATGAAAAGCATCTATGGCTCCAAACATACATTCACGTCAACAATGTGAGAATTGATGTTAATTTAAATGTTACTTTAACATTTTTTCCTTTTAGTGATTGTATACATATTTCTATGCTTAGACTTATAGTCATTGTACATATGTGTATATGTATCTCTAATGGAAAGGAAATATATAAGTATATATAACAATAAAATAAAACAAGAGACTTCCTTTATCCACTTATGAAGAGGGGTTGAGAGTTAATCTTGATAAGAATAAGAAGAATAATATTTAACTTTAGTGTCATTTCTTCTCTCTTTCTTTCAAAGAATATCCTTCCAACTTTATTGTCTTTTCTTTTTCATCATTTTTTCAAAAATAATTTTCTAATTTTATTATTTTTTCACTTACACCTTTTTCCAGTAATATCCCTCAAACTTTTTCTTGTCTTTCCTTTTCTACTCCCTTAACTCCAAAGAGGATGCACGTGTAATAATGTCAAGATGTGATCCATTTAGAAAAAAAAAAAAAATAGTGTTCAAATGCAATAATTATTTGCTAGTGTTTCAAATCATTTAATTTGGATAAAGTCGGGAAAATTTTGTACAAAATCAGAAATTTTTTGAGGTATGCAAAATGATGATTATGAATTTCTTATCAAAATCCATCTTCACCTTCCGTAAAATCCTCTATCTTGTTATTGGGATTTGAATGTTGAAGAAAATAAAGTTTTGAGGATGAACGACAAAACTGTTACTATATTTTGTGATTAATCAAATCGATAATCGAACTAACATGTTCTTTTAAAATAAAATTAAGATTTTTTAAAACCCTAACAGGGCGTCTCTCTTCTTTTTCTCTCTCACGTCTCTTGCTGTGACTGCCAGTTGTGGGCTGCGGGCGGATCAGCCTCTCTCTCTCTCTCTCTCTCTCATCTCTTACAAGTAGAGGTGGGGTTGCAGGCTACGGGTTGCCTTTCAACTCCGACGGCTGGCTGATCTTTCTCTCTCTCGTCTCTTGCAAGCAGAGGTGTGGCTGCGGGCTGCTGGTTGCCTCTCAACTCCAGCGGCTGGCGGATCATCCTCTCCCTCCCCTCTTCTCTCTCTTTCTCTCGTCTCTTGGAGTTGAAGAACAATCAGATGTGTTGTTGGTTTGTTGTTAGATCTTGTCCACTGAAGTTATTCTTCGAATTATTCCAATGGAGCAACTAAAGCCAGGTACGATCTTTGTTGATGTATTATTGGTTAAAAATTTTCCAAGGAATTTGTTTTTGAAGGTAATTAAGGATATCTGATGGTTGATATTTGCTGGAGAGATTTCTTTTCATTGTATCGTTAATTTATCGAATGTTGATGTTTTTAGGTTCTTCCTGTTGACTTTGGGATCATTTGTTCTCATCCGATGTTTAGACCAGAGAGTGGGAAGAATGGACGGATAGGATTGCCGTTTGTGTACGATAAGGTTTGCATCTCAACTGCACAAGATCTAAAATGTCTCTAATTTTTTAGCATCTTTGAGAAAGAGGTTAGTATTTCTAACTATATTAATTAGTCAAATTTTCCCCGAAATTATAGAGATAAATTCTTTTAATCTTTTTTAATAAATAATTTTTTTTATTTATGTAAAGATATATGAAGTTGTTTTTTTTATCTAACACAAAAATTAATTAAAATTTTAAGAAATATATTATTTTTGATAATATTATCAAATTCCAAAATTATGCATGAACCAGTTATTATTTATTATTAAAAATATTTGTTTAAGAAATTTTTTGACAACCCATGGAATCAAATCAAACCAAACAGAATTAAAACTGGTTTGGATTGATTCAATCATGATTCTCATATAATGGAAACTGACCTTGATCGATTCCATTTTGATTTTACTCTAAATTGAACCAACTTGAATCAAGTTGCAACCTTAATGCTACTAAACTTTTTCTGTCTTTTCTTTTTGTTGACTCACTACCATCTAATTATATGTACCTTCTTTTTTAGAGGGAAGAGACTCACAATTTGAATTGACATAAAATATACATCCATCGTGGCAAAATTTGGATGAGTCAACTCGGTGTTGGGTGATGAGTTTATTTATCAGTGAACGAGACAGCCAATTCCACAAAGACTCGGGATCTGAAAAATAGTCCATTCATTAGTAGGGTCTGAAATGCAATCATGTCATTCAACAACATATCCATATAAAATTCATTTTAAATATTTTAAAATCTTAAAAATTATTCTTTTATATATTAAATATTTTTTTTATTTATTCATCGAATCATGAATAACAATTTTTTTTTGAAAGATTTCTCGGACATCCATAATTTTATCATAAAAACTATGTTGAAATTCTGACAAACTCCAAGAAAATCTTATTTTATGAAGTTTGCTTTCTTAACATACCTTATGGTGGATTCTAACTGTATCAATTTGTGTAATTTAAAAACATGATTGACTTACAAAATTATAAAAGACAAAATTTTAAGAATTTTAAAAATAAATTAATAAAATAAAATAATTTTCTTCGTTTAATTTTATATTTAAATTTAGGAGTTCGATATACATTCATTTCCAACATCTACCATAAAGTTAAAAAATAAATTTTTTTTTATAATTTCTGTCAGATCTGAATTTTTCCATGCAATCTAAAAGACTGTCTCCTTGAATTGATAATTTACCTTGAATTGATAATTTAATTGACCATGTGAGCCTAATGTCTCGTAATAAGATTTGAAATCTTACTAAATTTGATTATGATAACATGATTCATAAAATAAGATTTGTTTAGGTAATAAAGTAAAGGGGTGTTTGTAATAAAATTGCAACAGATAATTTATTTATTTTATTTAATAGAGGAAAACTATAAATATGTTATCCGTAACAAATCCTAAAAGGAAAATATGCTTTTTACGTACGGATCACACCGATACATAATAGTTTTTTTCGATTTTTTATAGTGTGACGATATGATACACACTATAATTTCTCTTATTAATAACACCAAACAAAACAAAATTAAACTAAACTACTGCAGTAGTGCAAAACATAGCTACTAAACCCAGAATCAACCAACATTCGTTCATGTCTCAATTTTTGATCTTCCCATGATACAACCTGATCTGTTCGATGATATCAGTCATGTTGTTGTAAGAAGATCCGCCTTCTTCCAGAGCCTTCTTAGCAATTTCTCCTAACTCCATCACTCTCTTTCTTATCTGCACCGCTTCATCTCCACCGTCCATCAACCGATTCACAGATGTCTTTATCTTTTCCTTTGTCACAGTAACCTTTTCTTCTTCTATCGCTTGTATCATCTCATGCCACGTCTCGTTCTTAACACCCACTGGAACTGCAATCTTCAACACTTGTGTCAAAAGCCTGTCACTGTGAATCTGCTCTGCGTAGAATGGCCAAGTAATCATGGGTACACCTGCACACACGCTTTCGAGTATAGAGTTCCATCCAGCTTGCATCATGAACCCTCCGATTGCTTGATGTTCCAAGATCAATAATTGTGGGGCCCACGTAGTTATTATCAAACCTTGATCAGTTTCCTTCATCTTCTCCTCAAAACCATCTGGTAACCACCTTTGTTCTTCTTCATCTCCATTTGGTTTTCTAATAACCCATATAAATTGATGACCAGAAGCTTCTAGACCATAAGCGATCTCATGAAGCTGTGCCCTACCAAATCCTGTCATACTCCCGAAGGAAACGTAAAGAACCGAGTTTGGTTTCTTGGAATCGAGCCAACTCAGACAACTAAGTTCACTGTCACCACTCCTCTTAGCTTTATCAGAAGCATCTCCATTGCAGAGAGACACTGGGCCTAAAGCCCATACTTTACTATTCACAACCTTCTTGAAGTGATCGATGTAATCTGGTTCAAACTCGTAGAAACTGTTTCCCACACAACCAAAACTACCAGGAATCGATTCACGGATGTGTTTCATGAGATCCCCATAACGAGTTTGAATCTTGAGATGTTCAGGGATTTGAGACTTAGTCGTCTTGATCTCGTGAGGAAAACCTGGTAATAAAAATGGTTCTGTATCTGGGAGAGATTTGAATTTTTCTTTGTCACTTGTTATACGTTCGAGGCAATCGATGGCACATTGAGGGAAAAACCCAGTTGGGTTGAAGTAGATCCTCGGGATTCCAAGCTCTGCAGCTAGGGCATTAGTCCAAGGATAGAACATATCGGTGATGATGCAGTGTGGGTTGTTTTCTCGGATGAATTTTTCAATCTGGGGTTGGAGAAGACTGAAAGCAAAATATAGTTTTTGAGAATGTTCAGCGCTTTTGGTGGTGTTGAAATTTTCAATACCTTCGGGTAAGCCAGCTTTTGAAGCTGGGAAGTTGAGTAAGTGAAGTGAGATTGGGTATCCAGATTTGATGTCTAGATCTATGGAGTTTTGGAAGAGTTTTGCGTTGTAAGGGGTGGTGATGAAGGTAACGTTAACACCTCTCCTAGCAAAGATTCTCGACATGTCTACGAGAGGAATCATATGGCCTGGAGCCAAGAATGGAAGGAAAAATACGTTAAGTTTAGTGACCTCTGTAAGTGAAGCACCCATGGCACACCCACTGAAAGAGAGAGAGAGAGAGAGAGAGAGAGAGCGCACCAATAGACTGTGAATGTAAAAGGTGTGGGATGGACACCTCAATTTATAAGTTAGAAAATGAAAACCAATTCCCTTATCATAAGGTAGTAACTTATCAAGGAAAGGACCGCATCCACAAGCGGTATACATCATAGAATTTTAAGAAAAAAAAAATATATATATTCATTAAATTTTTATTTTAAACTTGCAAATATGCTTGCTGTCCATTTCCAAAACCTTGGATCAGAGTTGATTTTATTATTTTATTTTATTTTTGAAAATTTGTTTAAAAATCTGATTTATAACCTGAAATATAGAAGGCTGTGGTTTATTTCGAGGGTTAAGAGGAAGAGGAAAAAAAAAAAAAAGACAGAAATAAATGCGATGTGATAGAAAACAAAAAGTAAGAGGGAAGAAGTCAAAAGTGGGTTACTAATGTATAAATGAGGACCATTATTATTAGGGTTGCACATGATTGAGAATAATTTGAATTTTGGTAAAATTAGAATTGAATCAAATATGATCGATTCTATAAATTTAAAATTGAACCAATCTAATTACTTTATAAAATCGAATCAATCCAAATCAATCTCGATTCAGATCAATTCTCGATTCTCATATTTTCAAAATAGAAAAATTAGTATTTATCTTTTAAAAGAGGAACCTTTTGTATCATATCATAAATAATACCTATTTTTAAAATAAAAATGATTTTATAATTAAAGTTTGATTGAATTCTGTATAAATTGAAAATTAGAGGAAGTTCAATTAGACTTTAAAAAAATTACAATTTTAAAATTAGTATTTTAGATGGATTAGTGAGAAAACTAATCCATAAAAGGTAGATTAACGAATTCAAATCTAGGTTCGTATAATATATTTTATCTAACAAACACGGCATAAAGGTTCTCGTAAAAAAATAAAGAATTAAATTATTAGAATTTTTTTTTTCATAAATGGGTTGATCCATTTGAAAGTTGAGAGAGAGATTTGTGAACATTTTTATGAGTTTTTGTTAGAAAAAAAAATAGAGAAGATAAAGTTGAAGACTTTAATGAGTTACCTCTTCCTAACATACTAACATATATATGTATTATAATAGATATTTTAGATTAGTTCGGTTATATTATATCCCTAATCCGGAATCGAACCAAATCAATAGGATTTTTTTATATACAATTCATATCCAAATCAAACCATGCTCAATCCGAATCAATCCAATTCAAAAGATTTCGGATTGGTTCGATTCTCGAATTTACCCAATCCAATGTGCACCCCTAGTCAGTACTGATATATAATGTCAACCATACACATAGTTATGTAATTAAAGAGGGTACTTTTGTAAATTAAAAATGTTATTCAAGACGTCGATAAATGTGATTGGTGGATCCTAGATTTCTTATCCGATCCATTGAATGTGATTGGTGGATTCTAGATTTCTTATCCCATCCATTGACAACCCTGTCAGGTGGATGATGGCTTGAGCACGTGGTAGAATTAGCTAACTTACCACCGGGACCATAACTAGAAAGCAACGCAGATGTTGGACACGTATCCCACTGCAGCATATTCTTCACATAGTTTTTCTAAGATGTAACCTCATACAAATAATAATGAATATTATCCCTCTCCTTTACAACAACAACTGGACAAATTATTCATCAAATCTTCGGTGGCCCACGCTCCAACGAATTGATTGGGAGATAGATCGTGTACGTTGCTTTTTAATAAATTACAGTACGAAAAACACGTGATACTTTTCTCTGACCTTTAGTTTGATTTATTAAAGAGTGACATGTGAAACATACTTGGTGGTAGGTATGGTGTTTCATTAAAAAACAAAATATATTATGAAGGTCGTTGGTGGGGGTTATTTAATTTTGACCCAATTTTGTTTATTAAAATAACTTAAATAAAATAAAATAATGGTAATATGACGTGTGGGCCATGGTGGGACCCCTGTGGTTGTTGTGGTCTGCCAATGAGAGTACAGTCTTTGTGAGGTTTATATATTTGACTACTTTTTTTTTGGGGAGGGGGGGACCACTTAGGTGTTAGATTCATGATAAGAGAGTTAAGATTTGATGTTCGTTCAAATTAATGATGTTTATATATAACCACCTCGTTTGTTCTTCTTCATCTCCATTAGGTTTCCTAATAACCCATATAAATTGATGACCAGAAGCTTCTAGACCATAAGCGATCTCATGAAGCTGTGCTCTACCAAAACCTGTCATAATCCCGAAGGAAACGTATAGAACCGAGTTTGGTTTCTTGGAATCGAGCCAACTCAGACAGCTAAGTTCACTGTCACCACTCCTCTTGGCTTTATTAGAAGCATCTCCATTGCAGAGAGACACTGGGCCTAAAGCCCATACTTTACTATTCACAACCTTCTTGAAGTGATCGATGTAATCTGGTTCAAACTAGTAGAAACTGTTTCCCACACAACCAAAACTACCAGGAATCGATTCACGGATGTGTTTCATGAGATCCCCATAACGAGTTTGAATCTTGAGATGTTCAGGGATTTGAGACTTAGTCGTCGTCTTGATCTCGTGAGGAAAACCAACATGAACAAAAAAAAAAAAAAAAAAAAAAAAAAAAAAAAAAAAAAGAAGCAAATTTGTCAATCGAATGGGGCTGGACAAAATGAACTCTATTGATTGAACAACGAAGAAACACCCCTACACAACAAAAATAGCGTCTTTTAGCGACCCAGGCCAAAATAGGCGCCACTATGGAGCACAACCTATATGGAAATGTTCAGCAACAAACATTTTGGCAAAACATTTTTCAAAACATGGGTTAGAGGTTTTGGAATGGGCTGATTCTTGGTGAGGATGACCTCTACAGTGAGGAGATCATCATCATCAAAAATCAGCCCATTCCAAAACTTCTAACCCCATCAAAAATGGTTTACAAAAAATGGACGGTCCACCATTTTTCAATGTGTAAACTGGGGCTAGAAGTTTTGGAATGGGCTGATTTTTGGTGAGGATAATCTCCTCACCGAAGAGATCATCCTCACCAAAAATCAGCCCATTCCAAGACCTCTAACCCATGTTTTGAAAAATATTTTGTCAAAATGTTTGTTGCTGAACGGGACCCATATATATATATATATGGGAAATGTTCAGCACCCTAAGCTTTACCCTAAACTTTAACAAACGTTTTTTGTCCTACATGGGTTAGAAGTTTTGGAATGAGCTGATTTTTGGTGAGGATGATCTCTATGATTAGAAGATCATCATCCCTCAAAGATTTTTGGTGAGGATGATCTCTATAATTAGAAGATCATCATCCCCAAAAATCAGCCCATTCCAAAATGTTTAGCCCCATGTTTACAAGTTGAAAAATTGTAGAACGTCCATTTTTTGTAAACCATTTTTGATGGGGTTAGAAGTTTTGGAATGAGCTGATTTTTGGTGAGAATGATCTCCTCACCATAGAGATCATCATCACCAAAAATCAGCCTATTCCCAAACTTTTAACCCATGTAGGACAAAACACGTTTGTTAAAGTGTAGGGTAAAACTTAGGGTGGGGAACGGGACCCTATATATATATATATATATATATAACAAGTTCATCACAGCTTCTCTACATCTAGGGTTTCGATTTCCATTCTAATAGGTCTCTCTCTCTCTTTATCAAGTTCTTCTTCACATTTTCTGTAGTTTTGAGAATCGAAATCATAGATTTCGTAGTTCCTTAAGGTTTTGGGAATCCAAATCACTGTCTCTCTCTCTCTATATCAAGTTTCTCTACACATTTTTTGGAGTTTTGAGAATCGAAATCTGCTCTTCGCATCTCCTTTTCACATTTTCAGAAGTTTTGAGAATCGAAATCGTAGATTTCATAGCTCTTTGAGGTTTAGAGAATCCAAATGGCAGAATGAGGTATGATTCTTATAATAAGATGTCTTTTATTTCTTTCTCCCGTCGAATTCGATAGATTTATGATCCAAATCGCAGAATGAGCTATGTTTGCTGTAGGACATTGGGGGGAGATTTTCAATAGAGGTTGCTTGAATTTGAGCTAAGTTCCCTAGTTTTAGAGATCGAGATAAACAATATTACTCAATTAGTAGGTACAATCTTGAAACTTCAGATTCTATGTAATTGATTTGAGATGTGGTAGATTTGAGAGTTTTTTGTTTGTTTGATTAGTAGTTACTATGTCTTTGTTGTTGGCATCAATGCAATCATTTCCCATCAGTGCAGCTATTTAAAATCATGTTGCACATATTATAGTTCCTTTTCTTATTCTTTATAGATTGTTCTAGTTTTTACCTCACCAAAATTGTGAGAAGTCTCTGTAGGATTAAGTTTTAGTTTATAATTAATCAAAATATGATGAATTCTTAATCCATTCATATTTCATTTTTGATGAAACATTTGAATGGCTGAAGCCAAGGATATGGTGAAGAACTTCACAAAATATAGATCTCTGCACCAATTGTGATTAATAGTACCATTTATGTATCCTCTTTTATGCTGCCATCCTTTTTCCATCTAATATCACGGCTTTCTTGAATGATGATTTACAAGAAACTTGGATTTTTTCACTTGAGGAGATGTTGGCATGCATGAATTCTGTCTTAAAAGTGTTAATTACTAGATGAAATAGGACACATAATGGACCAAGCATGTACAGTTAAAATAGTGTGGTGTTTGACATGAGTTTGGCATCCCTTTTGAAGTTCTTTTTTCTTTTTCTTTTTTGATAGATATAAAATCTGTTAATCCGATTAAAGGAAATAAAGGAGGTTGTATGGATATGCCTCAAGAAAAGCAAAAGCACAGAACAATACAAAAGTGTTGAAAGAAGAGTTGCTTTATTAAGTGACTTGATCTTGGACTTCATTTATTTGGGATGTGTGAAGCTCTTCAAGTACCCATTCATAACCAGAACTGTGGTTATTGGGTTATTCTCTCTAAAAGAAATTATGTTGTATATATGTTTGCATTCTTAAAAGTTTTTTTAAATGGGATTGCAATTAATCTTCATTGCTACTTGCCTTGTCTTGCTTTATGGAATTTTGTAGACCCCATCTGTTCTAAGATGGGGAAAAATAAAAGAATCTGATTCAAATCTTCCCATATAGCGTGTTAGACTAGTAAGGCTTCATATGCGGAGAATCGGGGCTTGAGAATCGTGGTATGATTGATCTAACGTAAGCATTGCTCCAAATAGTGTAAGAGAATCCTGCAAATCATCCTGCACAACTTAGTTCACTTACAGATTTGCAGTACTTGTAAGTATTGCTATATCCTACAAATGTTTGTGTGTTTTTACCTTCATTTTTAGAATTCATTGCATTTTTGTAGTAATTATTTGGACTCTATGTTTATGTTGATCTTTAAAAGTTCATATCCATTCCTTGTGCTGAAAGATATGGGAATCCTCCAAATTTAGGGTGAATAAATGTCGTATAAAAGTTCCTTTTACAAGATAGTTCTTCAATTATTTCAAAGGTGGGATGATAAATAATATGGGAATTTGCGGGTAAGTGTATTTACTTATCTCTGCTTGCTTTTCCATGTTAATACATGCTTTTCCACAAGTACCGACTCCCCACTAAATTTTTGAAAGATTTGCACACTTAAGTTTGTATTGATTAATTCTTAGATGAAGTGCTCCTTGTCAACAAAATTGACTTAATTTCTTTTCTATGGCTTTTGATGGGATTGAGCTAATAGCTTAATGGGGGACTGTTCATGGTGTCATAATAACTTCCATGTTATTTGGGTAATCAGAGACATGGTCAAGGTGTCATCAAAATGGTATTTACAAATAAAACTGTAAAACAGATCCTTTAGAAAGGTCTGACCAAAATCATTCCAATCGTATATAGCTTGTAAAAAGGCCTAAGAGTAAAACTCTTTCACTGTTAGTGCTGTTGTAATTTAAAATTATTTCAGTGGCAAATGGTTTTATTATTACAATATAAGTTGTCCCTTTATTACTTTTTATTAATTAGAAACAACTTTTGTTCTCCAGATGCATGAAAAAATTATCAATCTCCAGTTTGGTGTGGAAACAACAGAAACACATGATGTTATGCCAACGCTGATCATCTTCAGTCTGGAGAAGCATAACAAAACATAGAAAGCAACAGTTCATCAGCAACCTCTATCCCTCCCAAAACAACAATCCATTAAATTTCCATCGGTATCACTCAAGAATCAGGACTGCTACCGAAATCTCGTACATTTGTGAGCAACGTAATTTTAGGGTACAAGTCATACCGAAAAACTAGATAATATCGAGTTTGAAATAAGGTGATCTACCATATAATTTTCATGCTTACCAATTTAAAAAACCAATTTATATTAGTTTAATATTCTGTTATGAAGTATTATACCTATAATTGGTTTAACATTTTGTTAAACATGAACCTATCAAATATGTATTCTTTTAAACATGAGGGGCTACCACTTTCATTTTTTTTTTAGAAAAAAGAATTTCTCTTGTATGGGCTTGTAGAAATCATTATTGATTGAATTGATTTTGTTTTTTAGAATTGGTTATATGCCAAAAGCAATTGTAATAGAAGCATTTTTTGAAGAATGTTTACCAACCAATCAAATTTAAGGGAAAGAAGGGAAAGGTACCAAAGGTTCATGTATGTATGAGGCCAAAATTACTGGTCCCATTGTGTTGATGCTATTGCGTGTGTGTCATGTGTGAGTGTATGTTGTGTATGGTATGGGGCAGACTAAGACAATAAGACTTTTCCTTGTCAATTGTAAAACTTCTGTTTTTTTTTTTTAAATAAATAAATAATCCCAAAGCACTGAAACAGAGAGATAAGAAACTTAAGGAATCTAAAGAGGTGGTGTCGAAGATCCTAGATCGCATTGCTGCCAATAGTGATTGTGCCTTTTAGTGTTTTTGGTTTTTTCTTTTGTATGATTGTTCTGTTTTGTGTGTTATGATTTTTCTTTTTATGTTTTTAATTGCTCTTAATACTCTATAGAGCCCTTCCTATTACTAGTAGTATATAACTATAAATGGTTGTGAGTGTTTTTTAATTAATCTCTTTAAACTATAGGACTTGTTAATTTGTTTTCTTTCTTTATTATGATGTGTGCCAATACAGAGTTCAAGGGATGACCCATCTATCTTACTGATTAGATGTAGGCCCATGCTCATGTCATCTTCATGTTCATTTTGTTTGTACACCCAACACCATCACATGTACCAATTTTTTGTTGTTATAAGGTAAGCTATCTGTTATGAAGCTCTAATGTTTATTTGCATCTTAACTATTTCTTTATTTTTACATTTTAATTCTCTTGTTTGCTTAGCAAAAATACTAGCAAACATTTTTTTTCCC
The DNA here is from genome assembly GCF_017979445.1 of Akebia trifoliata. Lineage (NCBI taxonomy): Eukaryota > Viridiplantae > Streptophyta > Magnoliopsida > Ranunculales > Lardizabalaceae > Akebia > Akebia trifoliata. The sequence continues at coordinate 36,072,221 of NC_141377.1, read as the reverse complement.
GAAGATCCTTTTGTAGTGAATGACATTTTCTTGACAATCATAAACATTCTTATTTAGAAGAAAATTTTAAAAAGGAATATAGCAGTCCATTATTATTTCAAAAGATAGACAACAAATCAAAAGGAATTACATAATCATACAAATAGACCACAAACAAAGAAAAACTATCCAATCAAACTCACATAGATAAATTTAACTAAACTGAAAATCAAAACCAAAGAAACCAGATAACATAGGTAAAAGGCCTTCCAATATGGACTACTGGCATCATCAATGTATTCTAACCATATATAACTTGAACATTTTATGGGCTAGTGGTTGAAGGGGGAGGGGAGAGGAAAGGGATTGAAGGAATTGTGGTTGGGATGGTTGGAATTGTGGGGAATGTCGTTGGTATGGTGGGCAAAGGATTTGCGGGCAGTGGAGGCAATGTGACCTTTGGAATTGTGGGCATTGTAGGCAATGTAGGGAGTGGAGGTAATGCAGAGTTAGACAAAGAAGGCAAGGTTAGTTCACCATCCCAACAATGACAAGGTTGGTGAATTAGTCTTCATGTGCAGTTGGTGCTAGCAAGAAAGGTCTTAAAAGTTATGGGGTTTAGTTAGTTCACCATCCCAACAATATTCTTTCCCTAAATCGTCAAATAGTTGTATTTAGGTAACAAGTTGAGTAGCGTAAGTGGGTGAGCCGTATCTAAACACTAAGATAAGCTATTCTTTCCCTAAATCGTCAAATAGTTGTATTTAGGTAACTAGTTGGATTGATTAAAATCCCATAAATATCTCCCAAACCCTTTTTTTATATATAGATACAATCTCAATCTATAGAATTATTTTGTGGTAGTTGAGTCTCTCTCTCTCTTCTCTTGTGTCAAGTGTCCAATAGAGACTCCTTTATGACTGCATTTATGGTGGATTCTTATGAAAGCTCGTACTTTCTAATCGCCAACTGGTATGTAGTTTGTTCTGATATCTGCTACAATGAAAAAAATGTTAGCTAATTATTGTTAGGCTCAGCATCATACTTGAAGCCTTATTTCAAATTTTGGGTTGGCTGCAGAAATCTTTATACCCCATTTAATTATATCCAAAGCCAAATCTTCCATCAATTTTAGTGTGTTCTATCTGCTCTCACTACCATAAACCCATGTTCTCTCTCTCTCTCTCTCTCTCTCTCTCTCTATCTCTCTCCCTTTTAGAATTTTCTATTTTTTTCCCTTTCACCAATTAGGATTATGCCTACATATTCCAAATGCGTTAATTTTCAATTTCGCAATTCCTAGGTTTCCCCCCCCCCCCCCCCCCACTTCTATATCTTGGTATCTTCATTTTTTGCTGTGCCAGTTATTGTTGTCTTCTGCAAATTGCTAAATCTAATGTTGGGTTAATAGTAGTAGATTTAGAGCAATTTGTTTGGGTGAATTTAGGTGACAATGGAGACGATTCAATATCCCCACTAATAAGATATTTGATGTTCATTTTGTTATCAAATGTGGCTGAGGTGGACACTTCTCCTGCGTCTAGTTTCAAGCACAACCTTCCTTCCACGTAATTTACTTTGAAGAACTTAGGTGCCACAACATCAGTTGTTTGGGGACTCATGGGCACAATTGCTAGAGATCAGTATCTGTCACTGATTTGCTCTACCTAAGACTAAGAGCTTAAAAGCCTACTACATCTGAATGTTTTAAACTGTCTGAACCATTGAATTCTTTGGGAGAAGAAAAACAATAGATTGCGTTGGTGTTCATTCAATAGCCCAAATCACTTAATAATGTGCAAGTTTTGATTTAAAATGCAGTTTCCATTAGTCCCACTGAAGGGAAATTTTTTGATATTAAGCATATGGGATTATTCCAATGTTAAATGGATACCAATGGACTAATATAATAAGAAAACCCGCAACAGTCGGATCTGTCTTGTTGGCTTGCTTGTGCTGTGTGTGGATAGTCGATACAACTTTTGTTTATCTTTCCAATTGCAATTGCCAATATTTCCTATCTGAAATACTAACGATTGACAACTTTGATCTAAATCTTCTTTTAGAGCAACAACAGATTGTGAGAGATGCTGATCATTACTCTAATGAGAAAGGTAAATTCTCATCGATAATAGAATATGTTGTATTTTAAAATATTTTATTAATAAATATTTATTTATTGATATGACTAATTTGATTAATGTATATGAATTGTAGATTGATGAGCAGCACAATCAACCCGACAATGATCAGTGTCCACAACAACCATGATTTATAGTTTTTCTTTTTTGAGTAATAAACATGGATTTATAAGCATTGACTCTTAATTCAATCGACTTATTATTTTGTTATACTTGTCTCTTAATTGATTTGATTTATTAAGTAATCGTGCTTAATTGACAGGTTGTATAAAAATAGGTATTTAATTACAAATAATTAAAAAAAAAAAAAGTCTTATTGGCGGTGACCATTACTACCACTATAAGCATTTAAAATTATATTTATAGTTATGGTAAAAAACTAATTAGCGGCGGTTTTTACCCACCACCATAGATCTCACTCATTTGTAGCGATGGTAATACACTATTAGCGACGGTTTGACCGTCACTATAGGGCTCACTTATATCTATGGCGACGGTAATAAAATGATTAGCGGCGGTTTATGACCGTCACTATAGGGCTCACTCATATTTATAGCGACAGTAATACAAATAGATTAGCGGCGGTTTTAGACCACCACTATAGGGCTCCACATGGCCTTTAGCTACACCACCTATAGTGGTGCTACACGTGACCATCACTATTAATAATAGTGGCGATTTTTTGTTATTTGCGATAATTTTTGACCGCTGCTAAAAATCTAAAATTTTGTAGTGCTAAAATGCTAGCATTGCTAATATTGATTAATGCTAGAATGATGGTTGAAGCTTGAGTTTGATTTTCAATGTTGTTAGTGAACTAGGTTTCATAAGTTCTTCTTTATAGCTTCCTTTTTGTTGTTGTATAAGTTATTGTTTTTTTTTGTTGATAAGTAGGAATATATTCATATCAAAAAAATAATGTTAGGCCAGTCGAGCTGACCAACCTAGCAAGACCTTACAAATAGACGCTACTCACCAGAAATATAAAGCATCCCATCCCAGTTATAGATAAAATCTTTGAAGAAGATCCCCCTAAATTCTCTAAAAACTTTGGACTAACAAAACAAAAGACCCAAAATGGAAATAATCATTTCTGTGCCATCTTTTTGATTCCCCTCAAAGATACGACCATTTCTCTCCCGCCACACCCCCAACATATTGTGAATGGCGTAATATTCCAAAGTAACCTCTTCATGCCACCAAACGAACATTCACTCGATGTCCAACTCGTGAAAAGGTCCTTTATTGTTTTGGGCAAGCAAGTTAATATACCAAATAACTTAAGGAAATGTGCCCAAATTCCATATGTGAATTTGCAATGAAGAAGTAGGTGATCCGAAGATTCCCCATTGTCTATACATAGAATGCAACAGCTTGCCCCATACCACCTACGCTGCATAAAAAAATCCGTCGTTTGGATCCTTCCTAAAGAAGCTGTCCATATGAAGAAGGCAACTCTACTTGGTACCTTCGGGCCCCAAATTAATGCATATGGGAAGGAGATATCACCATCATCATTACACAAGGTGTGGACACGGGATTTTGAATGTTTTTCAAACATCCCCCCCACTTTGGGGTGTTTTGGAGTCGCCACCATTCAAATATGGAATTGGGTGTGAATGGTCACCCGATGTCTCATTTTTTGAAAATTAAATTATTTTTGATGTGATGACTCTCGTAGGATAATGCACATGGTCCAACCTTTGATTCAAGGTAAGGGGGTCCATTTATGGAGTAGGGAAGGTGTTAGGCACCCTACTCCACCCACGCAATGTGGTAACCTCGAATTCGATTTTCTTCAAATAAAAATAAAATAAAACCAAAAAAATTCGATGTGTGCCCTCAAGCATGAGGGACTTTCAATATTGGCTTCAATCATTAAGGGCACCCTTATGTAGAAGGGGCCCTTTGGTGATTTAGCCCATGGTAGTGTGTGCAAATGTGTGGGAAGGGGAGAGTAGAGGAGGGAAGTTGGGAGGGTGTTCTTGGTCCGAACCCACCTTGTTCTTTGAGTTGATCTTCAAATATGTCTTCCCTTGAGTTGACTTGAAATTGCTCGAGGTTGTAGAAGATTGAGTTGAGTTGAGAGTGAAGTGTTGAGATTAGATGAGAGAGGGTTGAGTGTAGTGAAGAGAGTAAAGTAGAGAGTTGTAGTGTTTTGAGGATTTTTTCTCAAATTTTCATTAGGTGTGGTGAGGGGAGAATGGAGGGGTTTTTATAGAGGTTGGAGAGATATTTTGAGGGTATAATGGGGTGAATGAAGAGAATAGTGGTTAATGGCATGGGTTTGAGAGGAAAAGGGTATGAAATTTGAGATGAAAATGAGGGTATTTTTGTAATGATGGAAATGGGTTGTGTTTTAACCCAAATGGTTTGGATCTTACCCAAATCCATTTGGGTAGAGTGTTTGGTGGGGTGAGATGAGTGATGGTTGATGGGAGGAGTGGTGGTGTAAGGGAGTTGTTTGGAGAAGGAGTGTTGAGATGGTTGAAGAAGTATGGTGTTTGATTTGGAGAGATGAGTGGTGATTGGTTTGATTTTGAGAGGATTGAAGGGATGATGACATGTGGCAAAGGGAGGGATGGAGAGATTAGTTGATTGGTGATGGTGGTTAGATGATTAAAGAGAAGAGTATGGGAGGTATGGGTTGAGGTATGGGTTGAGGTGATTTTATGGGAGTGTTTTAAGGGAAAGTGATGGTTGAGGTGTGGGAGATATGGGTTGTGATGTGGGTGGTTAAAGGATGAGGGATAGGTTAGGGTGTATAGGTTATGGGTTGAGTTGTGGGTTGTTGAGGATGAGAGGATGGGGAATAGATTAGGTTAGGGTAGGGTTATGGGTTGAGTTGTGGGTTGTTGAGGATGAGAGGATGGGGAATAGATTATGTTAGGGTAGGGTTGGGTTATGGGTTGAGTTGTGGGTTGTTGAGGATGAGAGGATGGGGAATAGATTAGGTTAGGGTAGGGTTATGGGTTGAGTTGATTAGATGAGGGAGGTGGAAGGAGATGATGACATGTGTCATCTCTTGGTGATTGGTTTGATGAGATGATGATGGGTTAGATTGAGTTTGGGTAGTGGATTGGGCTTTGGGCTTTAGTAATGGATTGGGTAGGGTTGTGGACTTAGATAGAATAGTGTTGAGTTGGGTTTATGTTGAATTGGGCTTGAGTTGGACGGATTTTGAGAGTGGTGAGGTGTGCGGGTCCATGGGCCACGTGAATGGCCTTGAACATTTATTAATTGAAACGTATTGGATTTCGTGTAGGTTTGGGCTTCAGGGCCCATTCCAATTTTCGATTTTTGGGGGCATCTTACGTCGAGGGCCCGCTCAAATTCGGGTGTCTACACAAGGAATGGTAAAAAGAACGTACCGAGAACCTAACATCCTTTCTTGCCATTCACGCTCTCTCATCCTCTTGACCCTTGCGGAGCTCAAAGCACGAAGCAACATCAATTACTTTACCAACCTCTGTCAATTCCAAGCCGCCAAGACCCCTTCTGAAACCAAAGTCCTAAGCCCATTCGTCGCTTACCAATCTTTGGAAAGTTATGATAAGAAACCTTTTTTTCGCTGATATGGAATACAAAGAAGGAAATAAATCCATAAGGGGGCTGATTATTGCACCAAAGATCCTCTCAAAATCCTACTTTGTTCTCTTGACCCACTTTGAATTTAAGCCTCGACTTGAATAGAGAAATGGTATTCATAATACCTTTCCACATCCCACAATCATACGGGTGTCTAGCTAGGCCGTTCGCCTAGCCCCATATTTTCCTTCTATCACTTGTCTCCACAAGTTATTGCCATCAGACCCAAACTTCCATAATCACTTTAGCGCTAGATTCATTGTTTCAAGTCTTCTAATTCTGAGGCCATCATTTTTCTTATCTAAGCAAACTTGTTTCCAATTAACTAAATGATGCTTTCTACCCCCACCTTTGTCATGCCATAAGAAATTACGAAACAACTTATCCAGCCTTAGCTCCACACTACGAGGCAAAGTTAGCCCATATAGAAAATAGACTGGGATACTAGATATGACACTTTTAATCAAAGTCGTTGAGTAAAGATCATGGTGCTACGTTCTTACTTTGTACCTTTGTTAGTTTCAGTATCTCTCTCCAAGAACATATAAAATATAACACATGGGACTGTTCTACGTGGATTGCAGAGATGCAAGACGGTGCTAACAACTTAAGCTATTCTGCTTATTGAAAACTGGTGCTATTCTTTTCTTCTCTCTTTAAAAAAAAAAAAAAAAAAAAAATTCTTTATTCTAATAATCCATAAATTATTCAATAACACATAGCACCTAAAGCTCATATATTGACATGTCACCCATTACAGATTATTTGCATTCAATACCTTGTACCCTTTGGCTTGCTCATAAACTTATCTGTCCATTAACATAGTGTCAGGAATTTTTTTGCAATATAGACATGAATAATGTAGCATTTGAATCATCATAAGGTCTCCTCGCCATTTAGAATCTTTTTTTGGGGTCTGTGGAACTTGTATTCTTCTGAGTGCAACTTGAGTGCCATGAAAAGTGGTCATCAGGAAGTAGTTAATGTGGACATGACATACTTGATGCCGTATACTTCATTCCACCATGAATCATTTTTGAATTTTAGGTAAAAATGGTGCGGATTACAGAAGGAATGGTTAATACTTTTTTTGTTTGATATAGAAGGTGGTGCCTTCCACTTCAAATTTGTTTGTTTCCTAGGAATTTTGTTTCAGATTTATTAAATCTCTTTTCATCTTCATATCTGCAGCCAGGGAAGCAAGTTTATTTAGTATTCAAGACTGAACTCTTTGGAATGACCTTGAAGGAGGCAAGTTTTTGTTTTTGTTTTTTGTTTTGTTGTTGTTGAATGCTTTTCACATTGTGCTCTACTAAAAAATATAAAAAAGCCAAATCTCAACAAAACTGAGATAGTGAAGTAAATTAGCAGGCCATTGGATGAGTTTGAGATCATGCTGTCAAGAGATGAATCTTTGATGTGTTAGTAGTTGATCCAATGATGGGTGCAGTGGAGGTAGATTGGAGAGACCTTCCATACTTGAGATGACTTCCTAATGAGAGCACGGAGATGAATATCCAGAAGATGAATGTGCAGCAAAAGTAGTAATGGAAGCTTATAAATTTTTATCTTAAACAAAAAAATTTCTAATGATTTGTTATCTTTTAAACTAGTAAGAGCATGTAAAGGGTTTTTTCTTTTTACAACATTTAACAAAATACGTTTTAACATCATTTGGATTAATTATAAATGTATTTGCTTTACAAGATGGGATATCCAAGCATAAAATCTTGTTTGATAGCACTGATTGTTCTATCAATTTCAAAATCTATTAAAATTTTATTTTATTTTTTTTCCCATTATTTTGAAATCTGAAATGGTTAAAATCGTCCCAAGTCGTATCACTTTTGTTTTTATGATTCTCTCATTGATGGATTAAGGCCATTTCAACCTGGCATATTTGTAATGGTTGTTAGCGATTCCAAATACCAAAATTTGAAACGGCTTCCAACTGTTTGAATTCCTTTGGGAAGCATAAATTGGAAGCAGGTTTTGGAATCGTTTTTACACTAGCTTAAGAACGGCTTAAAACCGTTCCTAATATCCATTTTTTTTTTACCTAACCGCTATGTTGATTTTGGAACTTGTTAATCTATTGCAAGGATAATTTATTCTTTTGGGTTTGAGTATTGCACACTTATAGTGACTATCAATTCCAAGTGCTGATATCTCTATCTCTTAAGGGTGATACTAACGTTGTATTTGTTTTCAATTAGTAGTTTCCCAACTTATGCTTTTGGGAACTTTATAAAACTTCCCCCCGAGTTGGATGTCAAATTGCTAGAAGTGGAAGCAAGGGGAGCTACCAAGGTTGGTCCCGATTCCCTTCTAAAAGACATTCCCATTAAAGGTGTAGTTATTAAAGTGATTCAAGATACACCAAATTGTAATGGTGTTGTAGTTACGATGGCTATGTGGTTATGCTAACCAAATTTATGTAAGCATTATCTATTTAATAGAATAGTCACCAAAGATCAATATGGAATCAGAGCATGCCTTTCTCTCCTCCACGTCACCTAATTCATATCTCCACGTGTTTTGACCTAGTCTGGCGCACACGTGTTGGGGTGTGTTGAGTTTAATTCCACATCGGCCACTTGTTGCTTTGTCTATCTTCTTATTGTAGAAATATTGAATTTATTGAGATTTCTTGGATGAAACTTACAAAAACCCTGATAGAATATTTATAGACATTACATCAACAAAGATATATGAAAATTACCTAATATAAATATTCTAAAATATCCCAATTGATATATTCTAAATATCAATATATATTCTAGAATATCCTTCATCGCAATCTTCCATTTGTGATGAGATACACTAACAATGATATAGTGTATCTCATGCATCTTAATACAGTGTAACTTATTCTCTAACATCCTCCCATAATTACATGGTCCTTTAAAAAAGGAATATGCAATTGGTTTTGTTGAAAAATTACTTGATCTCATTAATGGATATGTTCATTGATCGTTGAAGTGCCAATTATGCCTACTGGTGGTCACCGTTTGTCTATGAAGTTCATCACTGTTACATCCTGCTCTTTTTGAGTTTGTCAGAGCTGCTAGCTTATTAGACCAGATCTTTCATATCAAGTCTTCGTTAAGAAAACAACAAAATGGATCAAAATGTTTCACAACCAAAAGAGTTTGACGAAGTTGGGGTCTGAGAAAGTGTGGAAAATCCATGAAAGAAATTGTGTTCAACCAAATGACCAAAATAAAGAGGGTGAAGAAAAACTCCAAGTCTTGACTTAGGAATTATTGATGTTTGTGCAAGAGCGACATCCGATAATTACAATTGACATCACCGATGGTTGATAATAATCATTGATAAGTGATGAACAGTTATCGTGGCATTGGAAGAATTGACAAATGACAGGAGGAAGAGAGATGCCAAAAGATAGTGAAATCAAATTTGACATCCTCTGTATTTCTTTTAAAAAAATTGATGAGGCGCATGAGTGACAAGGATCAGGATAGCCGAGATGGTCATGCTTGATCTAATGGTGGGAAGATTATCTTGAGTATTATAAAAAATGTCTATGTCTTGTAGACACCTCAATTTGAACGGGCCACTTCTCGAAAAGGCCCAAAAATACAGATTTTCCAAATAAATGTGTCAACGGGCCTTAAGGGCCCAAGTCGTTGAAAAATAACATTTTGACCAAACCGAGGCCCCTAAGACCTCTTAATGGTTTAGGAGGCCACCAAAAGGACTCGGCCAACCTTACGCTTTCCCAACATTCACCGCTCCGCTTCCAAAATAAAAAACGTCAAATTTTCGATAAATTTCACAAACGGGCCTAAAAAGCTCGATTCGCCAACACGTGGCATTTTTGATCAAATTAATGATTGTAAAAATCTAAAAAAATTAAAAATTAAAAAGGTGAGACTTGAGATGCCTACCCCTCCTCTACTATCACCGCTCCGCCTCCGTATCCGTAAAAACCATTTCTAAAACCCAAGTCCAACACTACAAAGCCCACAAATCATTAACCATATCCAATTCATTATCCAACCCACAACCCTAACCCATAAACCACAACCCACATCAACCAATCACTCTTTTATCATCAAAAGATGACACATGTCATCACCCCATCTCACCTCCCTCACCCAACTACCTACCCCATTAATTTGCTTTAAATCCCATCTACCCACATATCAACCCATCACCTTTTCTCTCAAATCAAACACATCTACCCACACCCCTAACCTATACCTCCCCTAATCTACCCTCATCATTCCCTACAAAACCTACATCTACAACCTAAACCTACACCATCCTCTCAAGTCAAACACTCAACCTCTCCCATCAACCTATCCCAACCCTTCATTTCCACCCACCTTAACACATGGCATCATCTCCCTCACCCTCCCAAAAATCATCAACCACCTCTTTAAATCCTCCATGCTCTTAAATCAAATCACAACCACCATCTTAAACTTACCTCACCAAACACTCCACCCAAATGGGTTGGGTAGGATCCAAACCATTGGGTCAAAACTCACCCATTTAACCCTCCTTACCTAAATACCCTCCAATCTCCTCTAAATTACACCAACTTCTCTTTCAAACTCATAACCATTTTACCCTTTTTCTTCACTTCACCCCATTATATCCCTAAAATAACTCCTCAACATCTATAAATACCCTCCTCCTCTTCCTAAAAATGGCCCCCAACCTTCACTACAAAATTCTCTCCAACTCTCTCTACTAACAACTATCACCCCTCTCACTAAGAAAAATCTCATCAATTCCCTCACACCAACCCTCCCCAAGTCTCATAAAAAAAAAATCATATACTACACTCATCTCCCTTATCATCTCTTCTCTACTCCTTCAATCAAAAAAAAAAAAGAGTTGTATTTGTTTAAAATACTAAGGACTCAAGAAGACTCAAGCAAGAAGAAGAAAAGAAGAAACAAGATACAAGGTGGGTTCAAGGCAACCCCCCCTCTCTCTTCTACATCCTCTCCTCCTCCCTCTTCTATCACCCCTCTCCCCTTCATTTTATTTTTTAGGATGAATGGACCCCAAGGCTAAAGGTCTATAAGGGTCATTTCCATCAATGGAATGACCCTATGATCAAGCCGAAAATGAATCCCTATCTAGGGTACAAATGCACAACACGTGGCACATTGTTTTTGTATTTTTTTTAATCAAAATGACCGAGTTGAGTTGAGGTTACCACTAATTAGTGGGGAGAAAAGGGTGCCTAACACCTTCCTTTTTCTCCAACCGAGCCGCTTATCCCGAATCTAAATGTTCGATTAGTTCTTATCCACGTGAGTCACTAAAATGCCAAAATGTCACTTTTTCAAAAATGCACATCGGGTGACCATTCACACCCACTTACAATATGAATGGTGGCGACTCCAAATCATAGTAGATGTGGCCGTCGTAATGACGAAATCACGTGTCTACATGTCTATCTCGTACAATAGCCGTTTGACGAAATGACAAAAAGATGATCGAACATTAAAAAAAAATTATGACTTAAAAAACTAATTAAAGGCTTTGAGCCCGACAGGCAGTAGCGATATTACTTGTCGGAGAAGAGAAATGATCTTGGAGTTTGATCAAATGATTTCAAATTGGACACTCATCGCCTTGTCTCTCTCCTTATAAGTTCCTGTGCCTTTCCACTCATTGCCAATTGGTTGAGTTGAACCCCCAAATTTATCATGGTATCAAAGTGGGCCTTTCTATCCTTCACGTCGCTTAGTTCGTATCTCCACGTTTTTTGGACCAATCTAGTCCATACGTGTGGGGGTCGGACACTCATTTCCTTGTCTCTCTCCTTATAAGCTCTTGTGTCTCTCCACTCATTGCCAATTGATTTTGAGTTGGACCTAAAAATTTATAACAATTGGTAATGAGTGAAGAGGCCCAAGAGCTTATAAGTGTTAGAGAATAAAATGCATTATATTAAAATGCATGAGATACACTGTATCATTGTTAGTGTATCTCATTACAAATGGAAGATTGCGATGAAGGATATTCTAGAATATATATTGATATTTAGAATATATCAATTGGGATATTCTAGAATATTTATATTAGGTAGTTTTCATATATCTTTGTTGATGTAATCTCTATAAATACCCTATTAGGCCAGGGTTTTTGTAAGATTCATCCAAAAAATCACAATAAATTCAGTAATTCTACATGGTATCAGAACTCAACCTGCACAGAGCACATCGATCTTAGTGCGTCGTTCTTCGACGATGGTGTTACAGCCATCGTCGAACCTTAATCATTTTGTTTATGTTATTAGTATTTTTTTTCAATAAAAATACCATCTTTCTCTATGTTCCGGACCTAGTTATCTTTTATTTTCTTCTTTGCTATTATTTTAGGTTTTTTGTTTTTCCAATAAAAATCACAACTCTCATATCTCTACAAATCTCCCAATTTCACACATTCATGTTGCATGATCTCAATTTTTTTTTCCTATTTAAAATCTCTCCAACATGAGTTATGGTATAGGACGGTTATAAGATAAGTAAATTGTTACCATAGGCCCAAAACAAATTCACTAGTAGGTCCAATTGCAAAACCACCCCCAAATAATGGCCTTGCTTGTTTGCAATGTAAACTGCCACAAACACAAAATTTTGTGTTTATTGAATTTACATAATTTTGTAATTGGAGTGCTTGATTGTGTTTAATGCAAAATTTTACATTTGCTTGATTATCATATAAACATAAAAATAAAAAAATAAAAAAAATAAATAAAAAACTGAATTTTTTATTTTTATTTTTTTCTTTTTAAAATCTTGTTTAAAGTTGAATAAAAATGATAAATAGTTACATATCACTTTAAAACAAATTGAAAAATTATAAACAAAACATTTTCATATAGGTCATACAATGTTATACTCTTTAAACCAAGGTTATAATAGAAATCCAAAATCTCTTTAATCAGTTACAATTTATCCTAAAACATCTACTACATGATACTAACTTCCACTTGCTAATTTTTCATTTTGGAAATAAACCCCATTGCCCCAAACATGCCAATATTAGCATTGATAGTGCCTAAATGTAACTCTCCCCAAACTCATTTTAATACCCTACATCTAATGAAAAATAATTTTTTTAATTTATAAAAAATAAATATAAATTAACGCAAGTAAGACTATTATCCCATAATTATTTTATTTTAATTTAAAAAATAAATATAAATTAACAAGGTAGGATTCTATCCCTTGTTTTCTTATATTAAAAAAAAACGTCAATATTTAAAAAATCATTTTTTTATTTTGTAATTTTAAAATATAAATAAAAACTAACTCCAAGTAGGATTCTATCCCACGATTTTTTGTTTAAATAATAATTATATTAATATTGGGTAATATTTAAGAAGTTGGCGAAAGCCAGAGAAAGCGAAGAGAGAGAGAGGTTCAAGAAGTTAGAGAGAGAGAGAAAGAGAAAACTTAACATAACGTAAATTTTTGTAGAGGTATTTTCTCCACGACACCTTACGGAGATTTCATTGCAAGTTTAATTAAGTTGTGTGTTGCTTTATGGTGGGGCCCACCATAATTTTAGCATCCAAGCACCCCGCATCCCTGCAAACAAATGTAAACGTTTTTGTTTGCGCTTGTCTACGGTGCAAACAAGCCCATTTCCACTTAAAACCTTCGGCTATAAATATTTTATTTGCCTAGTTGTCAGTGTTCAGCCTATTAATTATGGCCTAAACACTTTCATTTACCCCATTCATCCTCTTGTGCCAAAAAATTAAATAAATTCCACCACTTTTGATTTTGGGTAAAACTTAGCCCACAGCCCAATGGCTCTGAATGAGCCCAATTTCCATATCAAGACCCAAAATAGGTCTTATTTGTCTCAACCCTAATTGGTTGAGACCAACTTGATGAATCTCCCAAATTGAGCCTCTAAATCATCTATGATCAAGCTCAAGTTGGCCCATGGAGGCTCATTCTCTTTTAAAGGCCCATATAGCCCATTTATGCTCCATTAGAGACCAATCTATTTTAAAATATCTTCGGATTAATATCCATCGGGTATCAGTCTTGCCTAAACTGATCATGGGTCTCGGCCCATTTTAATTGAGCAAAATGCTTATCGACTTATACACACTTGGGCGATATCATTCATCTAGTCTCTCAAACAATAATCAAGAATACCTCTTCATCTCAATCGAGGGTACGAAATTGGCAATCAGATTAGTCAACAAATCGATGGTGATCTCCAACAAGAAGGCATTGATCTTATGTAATCAATTGCAAGTTCCTTCTTCAAAGGAACATGCGATTCTGGGAGGGTATTAGAGAAGTAGTTATGTAGTAGATTATTAAAGTGATTCGAAATACACCAAATTATAATGGTGTTGTAGTTACGATGGCTATGCGGTTATGTTAACCGAATTATTTAACCATTAATAGAATGCTCTCACTGGAGATCATATATCCAGGTATTCAGTTTATCTCAATTCTTATCAATCCCAACAAACTAGAAGCCGCTCTTGAAACCATCCAGCCACTATGTGAAAAAAGCCCATATTTGACGGTCTTAGCCCGTCAAATTTTTCAAAATTTGACGGACCCTCCCGTCAAATATGCTTGTCAAATATTCTCTTGTAGAATTTTTTTTTTGACGGCCCTGAACTATCAAATTTTTTCTTGTAGAATGGGCTTAAAAAAAAAAAAAAAAAAAAAAAAAAATTCAAAGAATATGACCGTCGAATATAGAGGTTTAACAAACAATAGGCGGTCCTCTAATTCACCAATCACAATAAATGAAATAATAATAATAAAAAATCAGAAAAATAACAAACAAAACAAAAATCATAAAACAAACTCCAAATTAAACAAAACAACTCAAAATTCATATTATATATTAAAATTTCATTACTAAACAAGCTCTAATTGAAGCAATTGGGCAGTTTCAAATGAAATTACGTCACATAATTGTTTAGAAATAAAACACAGTTAGAAGCAAATAGTCGTGATGCCCTTGATCTCTTCTAGCACTCTCTGCTCTATCGGTCCTCTTATTTTCCTCAAGGTTTGGATTTCCCTCACGTTGCTACTGTTTTGAAAGAAATCCTTATAGCGCTCTCGTACCTACACGAAAAAGATTTGATATATTGAAATATCAACCCAAAGTAATAGAAGAACATAACTAGACTATAACAATCATATGCCATTTAATAGTAAGCTTCTAGACTGTGGACAAAAGTTTGAAAACAAATTGTAAATGCAAAAATTGGATGATGTAGGATTTTTGTTTTATATAAATAAAATTTATTGAGAGGTGGGATGTAGAATCTTGTGAATATTGTTAAGCTATGAAGTAGTAGTTATTCTGACTAGGGAAGGCACACAATAACATATATTGCTAAAGTTATGGCATTGCTTAGTATAAGCATGGATTTAGAACTCTAATATTAAATGAAAGAAAGTTTAGCCAATCAAAAAGGCACTCAAATCTTAAGATATATCTAAATTCTTACATCAGAGCTTATAATGATCGTGACATCTAATATGTTTCCAATAGACTTTTAATTAATTATTTTGAAGGAACGGTGAAAACATTTCCTTTGTCCATGTTGAAATAAGTGGTATGTCCCCCAACTATATGTACATTCTGTAATAGTATTCAAAACACAATAAAAAAAATATACTATTTTGAAGAATGTCAAATAGTTTTATAACAGTAATTTATATTATAAATAAAAATACAATAAAAGGAAACTAACCTCGATAAGAAAACTCTAGAACAATTTTGTTAAATGAGATGTCCCAGTTCCAATCCAATGGTGTTGGCATTTTTTTTATTTATAAAAGCAGCAATTAAATCTGGGTACTTTGTCTAATTAATTAAATTAGAAAACTCTGCCTATTAGTAAACTCACAGTCGAGGTCTGCAAGGCGATGACAGAGAGAAAATCTTTGTAGACTTTGATTTTCTAAGACTTTTCTAAAGAAGGCACACCCATGTCCAACACTGTCTATGACATGCCTGGACTGTGTCCCAGCTGTACTTGGGTACAACAGACTGTGACAATGAAGACCTCCAGGGAAGCTTCAAAAATCTTTCCTAAAAAATATTGTTCTCAAGGAAAAGAGGAAATATCCAAGATTTGTTAACCAATTGGTTATTCACAAGACCTTTTGAGGGCCATATCCCCTCTAGTAAGAGATGGTTAAGAGTCAAGAATAATAGGAGACAATGTACCAAAACGGTGGAGCATTTCATACCTGGACACACAGAGCAATGACATCAACAAATCGAGATAGTGACTTGGGTGGGTAAAGCCCGCGTAAAGCAGGATCCACCATCTTTGCCAATGCATCGATATCATGAAGTTGTGGTGTGGCCTACCGGACTAGAGACTGCTCGGTTCTTGGTTTTGAATTGAAAAGGAAAAGGAAGCATCAACACTAATCAGAATTTAAGTGTTGGAATAGATAGGCTAAGTTAAAGCTGAATCTTAGTTGCACCTGTCAAGAGGCATCCGACCCGTCAAAAGCTCCAGCATAACCACCCAAAACTGTAGACGTCACTCTTCAGTGTATATGCCGATGGCTTTGTGCACTCTGGAGCATTGTATCCAACCCCCAGGTTTTGGCTCGTTCGCTAACGGGAAAAAAAATAGCTCTTTAACATCATGGTTGGATTTTTCAAACAGGAACAGTTGTGACAAGATGAACAACCAAAAGGAAGCAGCAGAACTCCTCCCAGGAACTTTTATAAGTGTAGCACATATGCAGGGGGGTTGTGACCCACCACTCTATACACCCAACCCCAATGATCACATACCAAAAAATAAGCAACCTGACCTGATGGTTACCCATCAATGAAATATCAAAATACTAGACAAGAGTTTGGTTAGGATCACCTGATCAGGTGATTTTCAATCTAGGAAATCTCCTAGGTGTAGTTTGGGTTTTCTCCATACCTTAGAGGCGATCAACAAAAACGTGCAATTCATTTTGACATTCCAAGACTAGTGAAAAGCTGACTTGGAGTTGAAAAATCTGTATTTTTCATTTAACCCATTGCTTAGGAAAACCCTTTTTACACAATAAAAATTAGAATTTGCTAATATATATGTTGTGACAAATATCATCGTGTTGAGCATAATTCACTGTGTGGTCCAAAGTCAATATATGACCTATATGGGTCTCCTACTTGGGAAGTAAGAATAAGGAATAAGGATAGACCAACTCTATATATATTGGTGTAGTGTATGAGTTCATCAGTATTTACCTTAAACATTATGACACTTGCAAAAATTGAGAGAGAAGTGAATATGGCATAATAGATAGGAGACACAACTGCAGTGTTGAAGGTATCCAATGCTTGGAGACATGCCAAACTCAACAATTAAACTACATAGTATTTTATACAGTAAACAAACTACAACGCCACAACACCAAGCTAGTAGATGCATTTTTGAAATCGCAAACAGATATAGGATGAAACTATCACTTAATGCTACACATGCTAACTGACTTGCTCCTGTCCAATCTCTAGAAGAAAAAAAATGATAAAATCATTTCAGTAAGAAGAACTGTTACCCTTCCAAACAACATGCCCAACACTAGAAATACAATTGTTTTTACGGAAATCTAATTGAATGTTTGTACACAAGTGGGGGCTGACCTGCCTGAAAGAACAATTATAAATCCAACTGTTTTGGTCATGTTGACACACACTGACAAGGATACACATGGAGACATTTATGTTGACATTTTTTAAGGTGAGCAAGAATTTCACTAAAATAAATTACTAAGTACATTAATAGTTGTGGCCTAAAGGTTGGGGCATTTAGCAAGATTACCCTATATGTTAGGTTGTGTTAAGTAATTTTTCCTTTATATAATGACAATTCATAGATTAGAAACATAGATAGAGAAATCCAATAAGGCCCTATAATTGGATGAGAGAAAAAGAAAGTCATTAGAGTAGTACATATAGAAATAAGACTCTCCATAACCCATGCAAATAAACTAGTTGCTGGTTTTTAGGGGTTTGAAGAGATAGAAGGCTAGGAAGTCAACTAGGGTGTGGGGGTGTTCAACTTAGTTCCACGAAGCAGTAGCAAGAGTGAGGTAATTGGTGTTTACTAGAAGACATAAGGTATGGGTTGTTTGTTTTGTTTTTTTCTTTTTGATTGTTTTAGAGGGTACCTGATGTAACAAAGCAAAAGTTGAAAGTGTATGGCAAAGTATAGCACAGCAATCCATACAGCTTATTGCATCTACTATACCATATCAGGGAGTTGGCGAGAGGGTGGTTTATTATCTTCTCTCACACATTATGAGATGAAAGTGGTCAAGTGGATTCTCAAGCTAAAAATGGTGTACATGACTTTTCTGTATATTGGAAACTATGTTCTTGTCTTCTTGATGTCACATTTCTAAATATATAACACATTGTTACTTAGCAAGAAAATTTTAAAAATAAAAATAAAAGATGGAGCAAAGTTTTTCAATTAACTATAGCAGGAATACTTGTTTAGCACGCACCAATAAGTTTTTAAAAAGAAGCTTGAGTTTAAAGCTAGTTATATAATAGTCTTGAACCTTAATCTACTAATTGTCAGAAGCTTTATATTTAACAAGAGTATAATGAGGATGCTTCCTAGGCATAGTGACTCCATAAAACCCCCATAATGCTTTTTTTCCCATTCCACATCAAATTGCACATAAATTGGGTATAAATCGATTCCACATTCCCCGAAGGGGTCTTTAATATTTAGATCAGAAATCATACCTTGGGGGAATTCCTGATGAGGATTTCATTTGGTTTTAAATCCTTCAAGATGCCCATTAGGTTCAATTGATTTGAACCCACTTCAATTTCATCTTGTAAATTCTTGATTCTCTCTAGTAGTTCTTTCACATAATCTATGGTATCTCCAAGTATAGATGTTCTGTCCATCTGATTAAAGTCCATTTTGATCAACAATCTAACTTATAATAATGTGTATATTTTCAATAAAATGAGCATGAATAACTAGGCCAAATTCAAGAACAAAATAAGTAGTCCAACATAATTGGAAACAAAGATAAATCTACATATTTGAAGTTTGATACATATAATTGATGAAAAACTAGAGACAACAATGATACCACGTACCATCCCCAATGTTGCTCTCTGCCATTACAGCCAAAAGTTGGAACATGAGAGCGGCTAGACAGGCCTGGGTTGTTCAACCCATTGGAAAAAGAAAATAAACATGAGAGCGAGCAAAGACCTTAAAGTTGGTCTCTGCCATGTGTTGTAACGCTGTTGTTCTTCAACACATACTTGTTAATATCAATATTTTCCCACCGAAGACATACTTCCCCATGTCCTGGCTGATTTCCTCAAAGTATTTCCCAATTAAGCGTTTCTCTTGGACGAACTTCACATTGGATAAAATATTCGAGGACACCTCGATAGCCTGATTGAAACCACTTTCACCTCTATAAGAAATGTCAACTACATTCAGTAACTTGGCTTGGAGACAAGGATAAAGAAACCCATCGCATATCCCGTTGAAAGTCTTCCAACAAGGTTGAGTACAAAACTCCCTTTTAAGGTCATTTAAGGAGATGATATGCTTAATTCCATCTTCCAAGCATTTTCAAAGTTAAAAGGAATTAAGATAGATGAAGCAAACCTTAGCAAAGTATATGGCAAGCCAATCTGCAACACTTTAAGCAACTGCAGTTCTCATGGCCTGTTTCCACTCCATGAAACAAAATTAAAATTTTGTGATCCAAAAAATACTAAGTATGTTAGATATTGTTACTGTTGTGCTCTTCTTACTCCTTTATGACCGATGAAATTAGTAATAGACCCACTCGTGATCGTACCAATCATTGCTCCAATAGTCAATATGGATCCGACAATTGAGTATTGTATAACAAGACACCCAAAACAGAAAAAAAAAATGCAAATTTATCACGATGATTTGGAGAACCTTGTTTTCGCCATTTAATTGTATCTATTTCTATATCTTTTCTTAAGATTTATGTTCTAAATATTTTCATCCTACCTCAAATCAAATATAACCTTCCCATTTCCTATCAAACTAAAGTTTTCTTTCTCATTGGTTCCATCATAAATCTTTGTTATACATGCTCAAACTATCTCAATCGACTTCTCTAGTCATGAAATTATGTGTTTTTATTGGGAATTGACAAACAAATGGTTAGAAAAGCATTTTATGTTGAAATCTACTAAAGAGAAATGAGGTATGTAATTAATCAAAGTCAAACCTTTAGATTTTTTCACGACTCTTCCATATCTTTGTGGCACTTACAAGCATTGTTACCTGTGTGTTATGCCCACAAGCAGACCTGAAAGCAAATGCAATACTAATGCTCATGCACACCAAAATAATGGATGCTCTTAGGTAAATTATATTGCTGGAAGTATGCCAAAACCTAATGATATCCATATACAAAGGTGAAAACTATAAATCAAAACAATGACCATCAAGTCTAATGCTATCAATTCTTTTATGGGAGAAAAAAATTACTAACCTGATTGCTATGTTCCTTCAAGAAATATCAAAGAAGTCCAAAGCTTTCTATGATGAATTCAGGTTTTGGCTCGAAATTGATTTGAAAAGTTACATCTATTAGATCAGAGACAAGAATATTCAATCAATGAAGATTGTCCTTCCCACATTGATTGAATATTCATGTCCCCCTGTAACAGCAAGAAGCTCTGAAACATTGGTTAAGGGCAGCACAAGCAAATTTTCTGAAAAATACGAAACAATATTTAAGAAATAAACCAGAACAATATTCAAATCTCTAAAATCATTGGGATGTATTATCAAATTTTTATTTGTTCTTAGATTTTGTTTCATTGTGCAAAATTAACACATTTGAAAAATAGAAAACCAAAATGGATATATTTTGTAGAATAAAAAACCCTAGATCTCATCTTCAACAATCAGAATAGTGTTCCGGATCCACCAACCAGAGAGAGAAGAGAGATCGACTCACCTTAAAGATAAACAGAGAAATTTCAAGAGGTGAATGGCTCCTTCTTCTCTCCATCGTTCCAATGTTGATAGATTGAGAAATCACTTCGACAGATCAGAGACGGAGAGAGATCAATTCGAGAGAACAAAAAGAGAGAGAGAGAGAGAGAGAGAGAGAGAGAGAGAGAGAGAGAGGAGAGAGAGAGAGAGAGAGAGAGAGAGAGAGAGAGAGAGAGAGAGAGAGAGAGATGAGATCGAGGGAGGGAGAGAGAGAGATCAGAGACAAAGAAAGATGAGATCGAGCGATCAGAGGGTGAGATGAAATCGAAGAAGAGAGAGATCAGAGACTACGAAAGATGAGATCAAGAGAAATCGATCGAGAGCGACCGAGAGGGACAGAGTAACAGAGAAAGGAGAGTCCCAATAGCTGTTTAATGGGAGAAAAAAAAATGAAATTCGTGGTCTGCTAGCCGTCAAATTTGGGCTCAAAAATACGTTGGGCCAGGCCCAACAATTTTTTATGTCAAATTTTGAGGTTTTTACGTAGTGAGCCCCAGCAAGAAAGCTATGCTGTCGAGGGAGTGTTCGTTCAAGAACTTGGATCTAGGAAACGTTAAGCCAATCCATTGGATACTTTCCTCTGGGGGTAGTGCTACTAATATTTTCCTCTTTTTGGATACATTTCTTTTCCTAAACTTGCTTCATTTATACGTACAGAAGCACGACATGTCGAATCCTTTCTTCATCTTAGAAGCCGTGGTTTCCTATAGGGGCTCTTTTGAAGTCAAATTGAGATACATGAATATCTTTCTCAAAAGTATAAGTTGGCAAGAAATACTAGTACTACCAACATGACAAAAAGAGAGGGACTTGATAATGATGTGAAGGAGATGTGCAAGACTCCCAATTGATGTAAAAATAGTGTTGATGATGATTCCAATAATGATAATGGCGAAGGCTTCAAATTAATTCCACTATTTTATTTTTATTTCTAGAGCAACTTCAACACAAATAGTCATATTAGCTAGGCATTTTATTATGGAGAGGCCTTTTGCCTATTTAAGGGGTTTGCATTAAATCTCACTGGCAAAAATGGTTCTCCACAAATTCATCTCCACTAAAATGACTCTCAACTGTTATCATTTTTTACCACCAACAAATAGAAAGAGAGACTCTCTTTCTCTTCTTTTGTCTCTTCCACTTTCTCTCTTTAGAGAAATTTCAAAATGCCTATTCACATACGTAGTGGACGTTTTTAATTTGACCGTATGAGGAATGGGTAATGATCCCATGCAACCCACCCACTTGTAAAAAAAAAAAAACTCTCCATTAAATTAATTAGTTAAAAATTAATTTCTCAATGGTTTTAAGTTGATCAAGCGATTTTAAGGGTTATCGATTGGTTGGTGTTTAAATTAATCAAAAGGTGGATTTGTTGATTGGATTAACTTGATTGGTCATTAGTCAGATTCATAAATCAATTGATGATTTGATTGGTTGATTAAGTTTTGATCGATCATTGATTGGAATTTATTACCCAGTCTTCTAGAGACCGATAGTTTAAGAGACATACAAAACAACATTTCGTGAAAAGAAGAAAACATAACCTAACGCATGCTACCTAACATTGTCATGCATAAACAAATCTACCGAGAACCCCTGGACTCGATGCTGCTGGAAGTGCGAGCAATGTCATCACCTCGATAGCTCGCAGTATGAACTAAATTGCCAAGATAGCATTGTATCTTCTACAATTTCTACTCAAAGCTAGCTGCATGGATTTGAAAGTCTTGGTGAAGTTGCTTCTACTGCTGCTCTAATGCAGTGAGTCTCAACTCCAAATCAAATCCCGGAGCTGGAGTGACGTCTTGTGGTGCCAGTTCTAGAGCAAAAGGAGCCATAGGTGGATCATGGACTAGCAGAACTGCAGGAACACCAGGAACTACTAAACCCATCTTCTTGAAATTATTAGAACCCCAGGTCTCCCCCATCACAGTAGGTCTGGTACCTGTTGGAATCCCGAAGCGTATAGCCAATCTACTCCCGATATAACCAAAGCCAAGTCCCCATTTCTTTGCGCCTCCAATCACAATTGAGATGATATGTTCCATAGCAAGTGTAGGAAGATAGAGATCATCACCTTGTGAGATCCGATACACAATGTCCATCATCTGGGGTGTGAGTTGGGTAGTGTTACCCTGTCTTGGGTAAACATTATTCATAAGAACACGGTGCAATACTCGGAAGTGCAGGAGAATCCTGGTGGCAGGCAAAGCATTGCCAAGATACCAGACTACTCTACGATCTCCACAAAGAAATTCATTCCATACAGTCAACAAGTACATATGCAGTGACATGATTGTGAAAACCAAAGAGAAGCTAGGGTTTCTTATTCTAATAATCACTTAATTGTTATGTTACATAAAAACTGAACTATATATAAGAAACATAGAAAATAGGAAACCTACCACAATAAGATATCTACTAATAATACGAAATAAGAAAAATAGATAAAAATAATATAATCTAACATAATCTAACATCCCCCCTCAAACTCACAACGCTACTACTAGAAGCATGGAGAGTTTGTTAAACAAGAAACGAAAATGCGAAGTGGAGTGCGCGTTGGTAAATATGTTGGCAATTTGCACGGAAGAAGGAACGAAAGGCAATGTGATGGTGCCAAGTTGAAAATGATGTCGAGCGACATGACAATCAATCTTAATATGTTTGGTCCGCTCATGAAATACCGAATTACGAGCAATCTGAATAGCACTCTTATTATCGCAATATAAGGGAGTAGGGTGATAAAGAAAAATACCCATATCTGCAAGCAACCAACGTAGCCAAACTATCTCACAAGTAGTAGAAGCCATGGCACGATATTCTACTTCTGTGGAAGATCTAGAAACAACATCTTGCTTCTTACTCTTCCAAGAAATAAGAGAATCACCAAGAAAAATACAAAAACCAGTGGTAGACTTGCGATCCGTAAGATCACCAGCCCAA
Organism: Akebia trifoliata; assembly: GCF_017979445.1. Taxonomy (NCBI): domain Eukaryota; kingdom Viridiplantae; phylum Streptophyta; class Magnoliopsida; order Ranunculales; family Lardizabalaceae; genus Akebia; species Akebia trifoliata. Next base: position 36,048,533 of record NC_141377.1, on the reverse strand, counting down.
TCAGCATCAGAGTACAGACGCAGCTCTAAAGATGAAGTAGATGGAAGTAAAAAACTTTGAAATTGAGTGCCCCGAAGATACCTTAGAATACGAAGAACAACAGGCTAATGAACTGTAGTAGGCGCAGTAACAAACTGACTAACTACATGAACAACATGTGCAATATCTGGACGAGTGATGGTGAAATAAAGAAACAAATGGTGATAGATTAGGTGACATATGATGAGAGGCACCAGAGTCTAAGATCCACAAAGAGGAAGATATACCTGAAGTACTCGAAGACGACAAACCTAAATGAGAAGAAGCAGACATGATATGTGATTGTGAGGCAAGAAATTGTTGAAACTGCTCAAGCATATACGGATCTAATGATGGTGCAGCCATTGCATTATTACGCTGGGGTGATTGATTACAAAATTGCCATGGAGGAATCTGAGATGGTAGTGGTAGCTGTTGAAGTCGTCGTTGTTGTTGTTGTTGTTGTTGGGGTTGCGATGATTTGACTTTATTCAATAGTAATGGGCACTGAGCCTTCCAGTGGCTTTTTTTTTCTTACAGAAAGCACATTCATAATGAGAAACCTTCGAATTCGACCTATTTTGATTCGGGGGTCTTTGAGGCACTGCAAAAGTAGATGGAGTAGACATTGGGACAGTCCCTTTGTTTGCTTGAGACTTAAGACGTATCTCCTCAGCTAAAAGTTCATTGACCATCGAATCAACAGAAGGGAGTGGGTTACGATGCAAAATTGTCCCACGTAATCCCTCAAAATCATCACGGAGGGCCATTAGAAATTAGTCAGTCGTTGCTCGTCTCTACGAGCTATGTAAGGTGAGAATGCTCGCAATTCAACAGATTCTGTAAGTGCTAACTGGTTCCATAATTCTGACATGACAGAATAAAAATCCTGAATACTCATATCCTTCTGTTGAAGAACACGAATATTTGTCTCCAACTGATACTGTCTTGCAAAGTTAGACTGCGTGTATAATCTTGCCAGATGATCTCAAACCTCTTTGGCAGTCTCATACTTTGCCAACTGAGCACCTATAGAGTGTGTAACAGAATTATTGATCCAAGTGATGATCTTCGAATTATCAGCCTCCCAAACATCCAACGATTCTATATAATCAGTAACCTTTTCTGTAGGTTGAATTCTTGTACCCGTAACATAACCCCACATAGATTTGCCCCGTAAAAAATTCTTCATAACATAACTCCAATACAAATAATTTTTCCCATCTAATTGCACTCTAATCGACTGGAGAGAATCATCTTTACGATCAGCCATAATGAGAAAAAAAAATAAAGAAAACTAACAAATAATTTCCAAACAATAACGAAATCAAACTGAGATGCGAAATCAAACCAGAATCCAATCAAGACGTGCGGAAACGAGTGAACGGTAGCGAAAACGATTGTACGAACGCACAAAAAAAAAAATTCTTCAACAAAAAATTTCTTTAGAAAAATTTAGGGTTTCTTCAACACAGTTCGATCTGCGAAAGCTGTGGCTAAGAATAATCGTTTTTCAACAATATGAAAAAAAGCCATAAGGTGGTGGCTTTGATACCATGTGAAAATCAAAGAGAAGCTAGGGTTTCTTATTCCAATAATCACTTAATTGTTATGTTACATAAAAACTGAACTATATATAAGAAACATAGAAAATAGGAAACCTACCAACAATAGGATATCTACTAATAATAGGAAATAAGCAAAATAAATAAAAATAATATAATCTAACATAATCTAACAATGATGAATAGGACAATCTTGAGTGTTGTAGTTGGTAACATCAAAGGATGGTCGAACCAAACTAATGTTAGAAATCGAAACATAAATCGATTGCACTTGATTTTCACGACTTCACCAGCACTCTAGAGAATGGAACCCCATCCGACATGGTGTATAATAGCGTCTTCTTCAAAAGTATGAATAATAGAAGGTTGGTAGTTACGGTCCAATACCACCTCATACTTAGCAAGGACACGCATTCGATTGACATAAGCTTTTAGGGCTTGAGCCGATGTTTGACCTTGATCGTTGAAACCCACATCTTCTCTTTGATTTTCCTCATCTTTTTCTGAAGAGGAAGGGACTGGAAGGGGAGCTCGTGACGAAGAAGCACACGTAGGTTGACAAGATCGAGTCACCTTACTCAAATTCTTGTGCTTAGCCAGGAAGATTAAGGGAAAGAATGAAGAGAGTAAAAAGAGAATACACCATAAAAACATCATGGAGGGAAGTAAAAAGTGTTTGAATGAGAGAGTGGTCCACAAAGACAAGGAAAGGAGGAAAGAAAGAGAAAAAGTGAGAAAAGAATTTGATTTAGTACCCTAAACACCATCAGTTCGGTGACACCACACAACACTTATGGTGGCTCTGAAGTTGTGGAGTTTCTGGTGAATTGGGGCGGTGGCAAAATGGCACCGAAGGGTCTTACCGTGGATAAAAGAAGTATATAGATGATAATAATAACAATAATAAATTAAAAACATAAAGAAAATAGAAATAGAAATTTCGAGGATGAAATTTTCTTTTAAGAGGGGAAAATGTGATAACTCGTTTGAAACACTACATATCTCGAGAAAATTTTCTAACAAGACATGTGAGGTTAAAGAATATGTAAATATGTAGGTAAACAATTTAGGGTAAAGATTTGAGTATTGGAAGATTTGACAAAGAAAATGCACTCAAAATAATTAACTAAAAAACTGATACTAGTGGAATTGTGACATAAGGACATGCAACATAAGAAATGAGAAGCTCGAAGAAATAATGACACCATTCGATACATATGAGAAAGTTATCTGGAGGAGTGTATTTGCATGTCAAAGTCCGAGGAGAATCGAACCTAGTGAAAGGACCTGAACTTAGATTTTTCAAAAAAAGGCATGTGGGTCAATCTAGCTTGACAAAGTCAAGATTTAAGCTTTGAGCTGAGTTTTACTTGTGGTGGCCCTACACCCTACAACCCACTTAATTAGTAAATAAACTAAACACGTTTTCCACAAAAATTAAAAGTAATAAGAATTTATTTTTTTCAATACACTTATGATTAATTTCTATGGCCTTATGATTGTTTGTGATTTAGTTCATAAATGTTGTTTAGTGTGGGATTTGATGATAATATCTTTGAGGTTATAATTTTTCTTTTTAATTTTATCAATAATGTGTTATTTTGATCAAAAGATACATAGCTAGTTAAACTTATTATCATGAATAGATATTGAGTACTGATTTTTTTCTCTTAAAAATATATTAAAAGATTAGATTAAGTGTCTTATGTTTTTTTTTTTTTTTTTTTTTCTCTTAAAAATCGTTTCTTTACCATTTTATTCTCGTTGCCTTCTGATTTTTTTTTTTTCCGTTTTTCTTTTCGATTTTAAACCTGTATTCCGATTTGGTAACTAATTACACCAATAAAGAATGTTAAACATTTTCCTTACTTAGTTTACCGAAAGTCCTTAGTAATATTTGAAATCCAACAAATGTACTCACTAGTCTTATAAAGAATTAAAATCACATTTTGAGCATTTAAAAATCTAGAGATCTAATAAAATGACGTGATAAAACGTACGTGGTCTGTACATGGTGGATGTGGCATGTCCACAAAATCATAGATCTTTTTTCTCTAGGATACACAAGGAAAGAGATCTACGATTCTATGCAGTTGTCATGTTAACCGCGTCATCACCGCATATATTTAAATGCGTCAGTTTATCATTAATTTAGAATCAATATTACTTTAAGACTAATGATAGAATGACATGCTAAAATTGACAGTCTTTACGTTGTCGACGTGGCAAATACTTAGAATCTTAAATCTTTTTCCTTGTGCATCCCGAAGAAAAAGGCTTATAGTCCTATGCACTTGCCTTGTCAATCACGTACAGATCGTGTTAGTTTTAACTCGTCATTTTATCATGACACTTAAAGTAATATCGATTTCAAATTAATGATAAATTGACATGCTAAAACGTACGCAATGATGATGCGGTTGATGCGGCAAGATCTATGGTTCTATGGACTACCACGTTAAAGAGCGTACGAGTGTCCGTTTATCATGTCTACACAACCAAAAAAAAATTCTTTTTACCGTAATAAAGAAAACTACTATTGGCAACCCATCTTTTACTTATTCTGTCCCAACTAAAAAAAAAAAGTGAATCTCCATTTTCGGTACACTATTCATTAATTTTAGTTCTCAAAGCGTGTTTTTCCCGGTGAATTTGTCACTTTAATAATTAATGAATTCGTTGATAAAATAACTAACGATTTTGCCATGTCAACAATCTCAAAAATTAATATTTTTTGGGAAGGTAAAATTAATATGTCCTGTTAACAGTAAAAAAGCTGAGTCCACATTTCTATATATTTTTACAAATTTATTTTCAAAGTAAAATTAATTTAAAAAATATTTTTTTATTAACATAAATATGTTAGTCCAAATTTCTTTCTTTTATATCTATAAATACATTTTCAAAATTGTTTACAATTGTAAAAAATAAAGTGTAAAATATCTTACATCTTAAGCTACTTATTTATTTGTTCTTTTGGATTTAAATATCATTTGGTAAAATTAGTGTCCAACTAATCTCTTAAATCTTCTTTAATTTCTTATATTTTATTTATATATTTAAATTTAAAATGTTAGGCTTTTTTTATTTCTTTAATTTCTAAAATTAGTGTCCATTTTTTTTTCCGGTTTGGGATCCGTTAACTTATGAAAAATACTCGTGGAAAAAACACATGATCCCAACAATGTAAACGTAAAATACAACGGTTGGGATTTATCATTGAAATAAACATTGTCAAGATTTTTGTTATCTGGATGCATTTAAATCTTGACGGTTGAATTTTATCTTTACAATGTTGATAACATGTGTTTTCTCATGAGTCATCAGAACATTTTTTTTATTTTTATTTGTTTAACACACACATCTCAATATATTATATTAGTCCAAATTATGTTAAGTAACAAATTAACGACATAAATTTGAATTTTATGACTTTGATTCCCACTCGAGGGTTTGCTTGGTAATAAATTTGATAAAGTGGGGAAAGCAAGTGAAGCTCGTGCTGATTATAATAACTGTATAACCTTTAATATCACTAACATGCATTTCACGTGAATATAAAAAATTCGAAAAATAAATAAAGAGTTTACATTTATATTTTCATTTTGCATTGGGTTCGGATCGGCTCGCGTGCACTCCTCCCATACCTCGTGAGATTAGATTTAAAAAAAAAAAACTTACGTGGAATCTATTTAGGTATGGGAAGAGAGTTTCATTCCTCCTCTAGCATCTGCTGCTGCTTCTTCCTCTCTGTACATAAATTGAGACGTCTTATAACCCAAAACGAATCACAAAACATCACTCTACTAGTTCTCCCTCTCTGTCAATGGGTACCCATTGACACCCCTACACCAAATGGACATAGAGATACTTTTTTAAAAGTTTGCAATAATTGCAATTAAATTCATGAATTTATAATTATTTTTGACCAAAAAAAATTCTTATCTTAGGCAGTAGTGAGATCGCTTATGAACACTTATTGTTCTTTCAACCATAATAATGGCATCCTCTGTTTCTATAAGTGGGCTTTTTCAGCCTAGCTAATGTAATCACATTTAACATGGATAATCACATTTAACATCCAAAAGTTGGGATTTTATAAACTGATTCCTTCCATTCCCATGATAAGACAGAGTCGTGCTGGAGTGACATTGAAATTGACATTGTTTCACACATTGCATGGGTGTCCACAGAACCATAGATCCTTCTCACTTTTATCTCATGGAAAGCATGTATGATTCTAGATGTCAGCAATGTGTGAAACGATGTCAATTTCAATGTCACTCCAGCATTTTCCGAAGACATATCATCTTTATCCCTAATCTTTCTACTGGTTTTACTAGGATGGCATCCTCTCCCTTGATTTCTGGCACTAATTATGGAACAATCACAAATCCTTATTGTGAACCTCTCCTAATATCATGCACATTGAGCATGTCCTTCCGCATTCCTTTGTGAGCAGGCTCACCCTTTATCGGAATTAATCGTAATGGACTCAAAGCTCTATGAACTAAATGAAATGGGCCTCTACCTGACTTTCCAAATTATTTTCATATACAACTAGTTTTGGCATGTGCAATTCTCTCTTTTGAAAGTTTTGATTTGATGTAGACTAGAAAGGTAGGGAAATGACGTCTACCAAGCAACAATGGCACTAGATGTTCGCCATTATTCAATTATCTCATTTTATGTAATATGTCATATAAAGACTGAAAATTGTTATTGTAAAAAGATTGGAGTTTAGTTCTTTTGAAGAGAGAGAGAGAGAGAAAGATGTTTCTTATAATTTTACTTAGAGTCGTGCTGGAGAAACATTAAAATGGACATTGATTCTCACATTGCTGATGTAGAGGTACACGCATAGCCATAAATGCTTTTCACTCGTATCTTGATGAAAAGCATCTATGGCTCCGTACATACATCCACGTCAGCAATGTGAGAATTGATGTTAATTTAAATGTTACTTTAACATTTTTTGCTTTTAGTGATTGTATACATATTTCTATGATTAGACTTATAGTCATTGTACATATGTGTATATGTATCTCTAATGGAAAGGAAATATATATGTATATATTACAATAAAGTAAAACAAGAGACTTCCTTTATCCACTTATGAAGAGGGGTTGAGAGTTAATCTTGATAAGAATAAGAAGAATAATATTTAACTTTAGTGTCATTTCTTCTCTCTTTCTTTCAAAGAATATCCTTCCAACTTTATTGTCTTTTCTTTTTCATCATTTTTTCAAGAATAATTTTCTAATTTTATTGTTTTTTCACTTACACCCTTTTCCAGTAATATCCCTCAAACTTTTTCTTGTCTTTCCTTTTCTACTCCCTTAACTTCAAAGAGGATGCACGTGTAATAATGTCAAGATGTGATCCATTAAGAAAGCAAAAATAGTGTTCAAAGTCAATAATTATTCGTTAGTGTTTCAAATCGTTTAATTTGGATAAAGTCAGGAAAATTTTGTACAAAATCAGAAATTTTTTGTGGTATGCAAAATGATGGTTATGAATTTCTTATCAAAATCCATCTTCACCTTCCCTAAAAACCTTTATCTTGTTCTTGGGATTTGAATGTTGAAGAAAATAAAGTTTCGAGGATGAACGACAAAATTGTTATTATATTTTGTGATTAATCAAACCGATAATTGAACTAACATGTTCTTTTAAAATAAAATTAAGATTTTTTTAAAACCCTAACAGGGCATCTCTCTTCTTTCCCTCCTCTACTTTCTCTCTCTCACGTCTCTTGCTATGACTGCCAGTTGTGGGCTGCGGGCGGATCATCCTCTCCCCTTCTCTCTCTCTCTCTCTTTCTCTCGCATCTCTTACAAGCAGAGGTGCGATTGTAGGCTACAGGTTGCCTTTCAACTCCGGCAGTTGGCGGATCTCTCTTTCTCTCTTCTCTTGCAAGCAAAGGTGTGGCTGCGTTCCACCACACCTTAACAAACGTTTTTTGTCCTACATGGGTTAGAAGTTTTGGAATGAGCTGATTTTTTGTGAGGATGATCTCTATGATTAGAAGATCATCCTCCCCAAAAATCAGCCCATTCCGAAATGTTTAGCCCCATGTTTACACGTTGAAAAATCGTGGACCGTCCATTTTTTGTAAATCAATTTTGATGGGGTTAGAAGTTTTGGAATGAGCTGATTTTTGGTGAGGATGATCTCCTCACTATAGAGATCATCTTCACCAAAAATCAGCTCATTCCGAAACTTCTAACCCATGTAAGACAAAACGCGTTTGTTAAAGTGTGTGGTAAAACTAAGGGTGGCGAACAGGACCCTAAATATATATATATATATATGGGAAATGTTCAGCACCCTAAGCTTTACCTTACATTTTAACAAACATTTTTTGGCCTACATGGGTTAGAAGTTTTGGAATGAGCTGATTTTTGGTGAGGATGATCTCTATGATTAGAAGATCATCATCCCCAAAAATCAGCCCATTCCAAAATGTTTAGCCCCATATTTACAAGTTGAAAAATTGTAGAACGTCCATTTTTTGTAAACCATTTTTGATGGGGTTAGAAGTTTTGGAATGAGCTGATTTTTGGTGAGAATGATCTCCTCACCATAGAGATCATCATCACCAAAAATCAGCCTATTCCCAAACTTTTAACCCATGTAGGACAAAACACGTTTGTTAAAGTGTAGGGTAAAACTTAGGGTGGGGAACGGGACCCTATATATATAAAACAAGTTCATCACAGCTTCTCTACATCTAGGGTTTCGATTTCCATTCTAATAGGTCTCTCTCTCTCTCTTTATCAAGTTCTTCTTCACAATTTCTGTAGTTTTGAGAATCGAAATCATAGATTTCGTAGTTCTTTAAGGTTTTGGGAATCCAAATCACTGTCTCTCTTTCTCTATATCAAGTTTCTCTTCACATTTTTTGGAGTTTTGAAAATCGAAATCTGCTCTTCGCATCTCCTTTTCACATTTTCAGAAGTTTTGAGAATCGAAATCGTAGATTTCATAGCTCTTTGAGGTTTAGAGAATCCAAATGGCAGAATGAGGTATGATTCTTATAATAAGATGTCTTTTATTTCTTTCTCCCGTCGAATTCGATAGATTTATGATCCAAATCGCAGAATGAGCTATGTTTGCTGTAGGACATTTGGGGGAGATTTTCAATAGAGGTTGCTTGAATTTGAGCTAAGTTCCCTAGTTTTAGAGATCGAGATAAACAATATTACTCAATTAGTAGGTACAATCTTGAAACTTCAGATTCTATGTAATTGATTTGAGATGTGGTAGATTTGAGAGTTTTTTGTTTGTTTGATTAGTAGTTACTATGTCTTTGTTGTTGGCATCAATGCAATCATTTCGCATCAGTGCAGCTATTTAAAATCATGTTGCACATATTATAGTTCCTTTTCTTATTCTTTATAGATTGTTCTAGTTTTTACCTCACCAAAATTGTGAGAAGTCTCTGTAGGATTAAGTTTTAGTTTATAATTAATCAAAATATGATGAATTCTTAATCCATTCATATTTCATTTTTGATGAAACATTTGAATGGCTGAAGCCAAGGATATGGTGAAGAACTTCACAAAATATAGATCTCTGCACCAATTGTGATTAATAGTACCATTTATGTATCCTCTTTTATGCTGCCATCCTTTTTCCATCTAATATCACGGCTTTCTTGAATGATGATTTACAAGAAACTTGGATTTTTTCACTTGAGGAGATGTTGGCATGCATGAATTCTGTCTTAAAAGTGTTAATTACTAGATGAAATAGGACACATAATGGACCAAGCATGTACAGTTAAAATAGTGTGGTGTTTGACATGAGTTTGGCATCCCTTTTGAAGTTCTTTTTTCTTTTTCTTTTTTGATAGATATAAAATCTGTTAATCCGATTAAAGGAAATAAAGGAGGTTGTATGGATATGCCTCAAGAAAAGCAAAAGCACAGAACAATACAAAAGTGTTGAAAGAAGAGTTGCTTTATTAAGTGACTTGATCTTGGACTTCATTTATTTGGGATGTGTGAAGCTCTTCAAGTACCCATTCATAACCAGAACTGTGGTTATTGGGTTATTCTCTCTAAAAGAAATTATGTTGTATATATGTTTGCATTCTTAAAAGTTTTTTTAAATGGGATTGCAATTAATCTTCATTGCTACTTGCCTTGTCTTGCTTTATGGAATTTTGTAGACCCCATCTGTTCTAAGATGGGGAAAAACAAAAGAATCTGATTCAAATCTTCCCATATAGCGTGTTAGACTAGTAAGGCTTCATATGCGGAGAATCGGGGCTTGAGAATCGTGGTATGATTGATCTAATGTAAGCATTGCTCCAAATAGTGTAAGAGAATCCTGCAAATCATCCTGCACAACTTAGTTCACTTACAGATTTGCAGTACTTGTAAGTATTGCTATATCCTACAAATGTTTGTGTGTTTTTACCTTCATTTTTAGAATTCATTGCATTTTTGTAGTAATTATTTGGACTCTATGTTTATGTTGATCTTTAAAAGTTCATATCCATTCCTTGTGCTGAAAGATATGGGAATCCGCCAAATTTAGGGTGAATAAATGTCGTATAAAAGTTCCTTTTACAAGATAGTTCTTCAATTATTTCAAAGGTGGGATGATAAATAATATGGGAATTTGCGGGTAAGTGTATTTACTTATCTCTGCTTGCTTTTCCATGTTAATACATGCTTTTCCACAAGTACCGACTCCCCACTAAATTTTTGAAAGATTTGCACACTTAAGTTTGTATTGATTACTTCTTAGATGAAGTGCTCCTTGTCAACAAAATTGACTTAATTTCTTTTTTCTTTTCTATGGCTTTTGATGGGATTGAGCTAATAGCTTAATGGGGGACTGTTCATGGTGTCATAATAACTTGCATGTTATTTGGGTAATCAGAGACATGGTCAAGGTGTCATCAAAATGGTATTTACAGATAAAACTGTAAAACAGATCCTTTAGAAAGGTCTGACCAAAATCATTCCAATTGTATAGCTTGTAAAAAGGCATAAGAGTAAAACTCTTTCACTGTTAGTGCTGTTGTAATTTAAAATTATTTCAGTGGAAAATGGTTTTATTATTACAATATAAGTTGTCCCTTTATTACTTTTTATTAATTAGAAACAACTTTTGTTCTCCAGGTGCGTGAAAAAATTATCAATCTCCAGTTTGGTGTGGAAACAACAGAAACACATGATGTTATGCCAACGCTGATCATCTTCAGTCTGGAGAAGCATAACAAAACATAGAAAGCAACAGTTCATCAGCAACCTCTATCCCTCCCAAAACAACAATCCATTAAATTTCCATCGGTATCACTCAAGAATCAGGACTGCTACCGAAATCTCGTACATTTGTGAGCAACATAATTTTAGGGTACAAGTCATACCGAAAAACTAGATAATATCGAGTTTGAAATAAGGTGATCAACCATATAATTTTCATGCTTACCAATTTAAAAAACCAATTTATATTAGTTTAATATTCTGTTATGAAGTATTATACCTATAATTGGTTTAACATTTTGTTAAACATGAACCTATCAAATATGTATTCTTTTAAACATGAGGGGCTACCACTTTCATTTTTTTTTAGAAAAAAGAATTTCTCTTGTATGGGCTTGTAGAAAACATTATTGATTGAATTGATTTTGTTTTTTAGAATTGGTTATATGCCAAAAGCAATTGTAATAGAAGCATTTTTTGAAGAATGTTTACCAACCAATCAAATTTAAGGGAAAGAAGGGAAAGGTACCAAAGGTTCATGTATGTATGAGGCCAAAATTATTGGTCCCATTGTGTTGATGCTATTGCGTGTGTGTCATGTGTGAGTGTATGTTGTGTATGGTATGGGGCAGACTAAGACAATAAGACTTTTCCTTGTCAATTGTAAAACTTCTGTTTTTTTTTAAATAAATAAATAATCCCAAAGCACTGAAACAGAGATATAAGAAACTTAAGGAATCTAAAGAGGTGGTGTCGAAGATCCTAGATCGCATTGCTGCCAATAGTGATTGTGCCTTTTAGTGTTTTTGGTTTTTTCTTTTGTATGATTGTTCTGTTTTGTGTGTTATGATTTTTCTTTTTATGTTTTTAATTGCTCTTAATACTCTATAGAGCCCTTCCTATTACTAGTAGTATATAACTATAAATGGTTGTGAGTGTTTTTTAATTAATCTCTTTAAACTATAGGACTTGTTAATTTGTTTTCTTTCTTTATTATGATGTGTGCCAATACAGAGTTCAAGGGATGACCCATCTATCTTACTGATTAGATGTAGGCCCATGCTCATGTCATCTTCATGTTCATTTTCTTTGTACACCCAACACCATCACATGTACCAATTTTTTGTTGTTATAAGGTAAGCTATCTGTTATGAAGCTCTAATGTTTATTTGCATCTTAACTATTTCTTTATTTTTACATTTTAATTCTCTTGTTTGCTTAGCAAAAATACTAGCAAACATTTTTTTTCCTGAAGATCCTTTTGTAGTGAATGACATTTTCTTGACAATCATAAACATTCTTATTTAGAAGAAAATTTTAAAAAGGAATATAGCAGTCCATTATTATTTCAAAAGATAGACAACAAATCAAAAGGAATTACATAATCATACAAATAGACCACAAACAAAGAAAAACTATCCAATCAAACTCACATAGATAAATTTAACTAAACTGAAAATCAAAACCAAAGAAACCAGATAACATAGGTAAAAGGCCTTCCAATATGGACTACTGGCATCATCAATGTATTCTAACCATATATAACTTGAACATTTTATGGGCTAGTGGTTGAAGGGGGAGGGGAGAGGAAAGGGATTGAAGGAATTGTGGTTGGGATGGTTGGAATTGTGGGGAATGTCGTTGGTATGGTGGGCAAAGGATTTGCGGGCAGTGGAGGCAATGTGACCTTTGGAATTGTGGGCATTGTAGGCAATGTAGGGAGTGGAGGTAATGCAGAGTTAGACAAAGAAGGCAAGGTTAGTTCACCATCCCAACAATGACAAGGTTGGTGAATTAGTCTTCATGTGCAGTTGGTGCTAGCAAGAAAGGTCTTAAAAGTTATGGGGTTTAGTTAGTTCACCATCCCAACAATATTCTTTCCCTAAATCGTCAAATAGTTGTATTTAGGTAACAAGTTGAGTAGCGTAAGTGGGTGAGCCGTATCTAAACACTAAGTTAGATAAGCTATTTTACCAAGCTATTCTGTCCCTAAATCGTCAAATAGTTGTATTTAGGTAACTAGTTGGATTGATTAAAATCCCATAAATATCTCCCAAACCCTTTTTTTATATATAGATACAATCTCAATCTATAGAATTATTTTGTGGTAGTTGAGTCTCTCTCTCTCTTCTCTTGTGTCAAGTGTCCAATAGAGACTCCTTTATGACTGCATTTATGGTGGATTCTTATGAAAGCTCTTACTTTCTAATCGCCAACTGGTATGTAGTTTGTTCTGATATCTGCTACAATGAAAAAAATGTTAGCTAATTATTGTTAGGCTCAGCATCATACTTGAAGCCTTATTTCAAAATTTTGGGTTGGCTGCAGAAATCTTTATACCCCATTTAATTATATCCAAAGCCAAATCTTCCATCAATTTTAGTGTGTTCTATCTGCTCTCACTACCATAAACCCATGTTCTCTCTCTCTCTCTCTCTCTCTATCTCTATCTCTCTCCCTTTTAGAATTTTCTATTTTTTTCCCTTTCACCAATTAGGATTATGCCTACATATTCCAAATGCGTTAATTTTCAATTTCGCAATTCCTAGGTTCCCCCCCCCCCCCCCCCACTTCTATATCTTGGTATCTTCATTTTTTGCTGTGCCAGTTATTGTTGTCTTCTGCAAATTGCTAAATCTAATGTTGGGTTAATAGTATTAGATTTAGAGCAATTTGTTTGGGTGAATTTAGGTGACAATGGAGACGATTCAATATCCCCACTAATAAGATATTTGATGTTCATTTTGTTATCAAATGTGGCTGAGGTGGACGCTTCTCCTGCGTCTAGTTTCAAGCACAACCTTCCTTCCATGTAATTTACTTGGAAGAACTTAGGTGCCACAACATCAGTTGTTTGGGGACTCATGGGCACAATTGCCAGAGATCAGTATCTGTCACTGATTTGCTCTACCTAAGACTAAGAGCTCAAAAGCCTACTACATCTGAATGTTTTAAACTGTCTGAACCATTGAATTCTTTGGGAGAAGAAAAACAATAGATTGCGTTGGTGTTCATTCAATAGCCCAAATCACTTAATAATGTGCAAGTTTTGAATTAAAATGCAGTTTCCATTAGTCCCACTGAAGGGAAATTTTTTGATATTAAGCATATGGGATTATTCCAATGTTAAATGGATACCAATGGACTAATATAATAAGCAAACCCGCAACAGTCGGATCTGTCTTGTTGGCTTGCTTGTGCTGTGTGTGGATAGTTGATACAACTTTTGTCTATCTTTCCAATTGCAATTTCCAATATTTCTTATCTGAAATACTAACGATTGGCAACTTTGATCTAAATCTTCTTTTAGAGCAACAACAGATTGTGAGAGATGCTGAGGTGGAGAGACTCAAGGAATTGATCATTACTCTAATGAGAAAGGTAAATTCTCACCGATAATAGAATATGTTGTGTTTTAAAATATTTTATTAATAAATATTTATTTATTGATATGACTAATTTGATTAATGTATATGAATTGTAGGTTGATGAGCAGCACAATCAACCCGACAATGATCAGTGTCCACAACAACAACCATGATAGATAGTTTTTATTTTTTGAGTGATAAACATGGATTTATAAGCATTGACTCTTAATTCAATCGACTTATTATTTTGTTATACTTGTCTCTTAACTAATTTGATTTATTAAGTAATTGTGTTTAATTGACAGGTTATATAAAAATAGGTATTTAATTACAAATAATTTAAAAAAAAAAATCTTATTGGCGGTGGCCATTACTACCACTATAAGCATTCAAAATTATATTTATAGCTATGGTAAAAAACTAATTAGCGGCGGTTTTTGACCGTCACTATAGGGCTCACTTATATTTATAGCGATGGTAATACAATGATTAGCAGCGGTTTATGACCGTCACTATAGGGCTCACTCATATCTATAGCGACAGTAATACAAATAGATTAGATAGGGCTCCAAATGGTCTTTACTGGTGCTACACGTGACCATCACTATTAATAATAGCGGCGGTTTTTGTTATTTGCGGCGATTTTTGACCCCTGCTAAAAATCTAAAATTTTGTAGTGCTAAAATGCTAGCATTGCTAATATTGATTAATACTAGAATGATGGTTGAAGCTTGAGTTTGATTTTCAATGTTGTTGTTAGTGAACTAGGTTTCATAAGTTCTTCTTTATAGCTTCCTTTTTGTTGTTGTATAAGTTATTGTTTTTTTTTTTTGTTGTTGATAAGTAGCAATATATTCATATAAAAAAATATAATATTAGGCCAGTCGAGCTGACCAACCTAGCAAGACCTTACAAATAGACGCTACTCACCAGAAATACAAAGCATCCCATCCCAGTTATAGATAAAATCCTCGAAGAAGATCCCTCTAAATTCTGTAAAAACTTTGGACCAACAAAACAAAAGGCCCAAAATGGAAATAATCATTTCTGTGCCATCTTTTTAATTCCCTTCAAAGATACGGCCATTTCTCTCCTGCCACACCCCCAACATATTGTGAATGGTGTAATACTCCAAAGTAACCTCTTCATGCCACCAAACGAACATCCACTCAATGTCCAACTCATGAAAAGGTCCTTTATTGTTTTGGGCAAGCAAGTTAATATACCAAATAACTTAAGGAAATGTGCCCAAATTCTATATGTGAATTTGCAATGAAGAAGTAGGTGATCTGAAGATTCCCCATTGTCCATACATAGAATGCAACAGTTTGCCCCATACCACCTACGCTTCATCAAAAAATCCGTCGTTTGGATCCTTCCTAAAGAAGCTGTCCATGTGAAGAAGGCAACTCTACTTGGTACCTTCGGGCCCCAAATTAATGCATATGGGAAGGAGATATCACCATCATCATTACACAAGGAATGGTAAAAAGAACTAACGATTATGCCATGTCAACAATCTCAAAAATTAATATTTTTTGGGAAGGTAAAATTAATATGTCCTGTTAACAGTAAAAAAGCTGAGTCCACATTTCTATATATTTTTACAAATTTATTTTCAAAGTAAAATTAATTTAAAAAATATTTTTTTATTAACATAAATATGTTAGTCCAAATTTCTTTCTTTTATATCTATAAATACATTTTCAAAATTGTTTACAATTGTAAAAAATAAAGTGTAAAATATCTTACATCTTAAGCTACTTATTTTTTGTTCTTTTGGATTTAAATATCATTTGGTAAAATTAGTGTCCAACTAATCTCTTAAATCTTCTTTAATTTCTTATATTTTATTTATATATTTAAATTTAAAATGTTAGGCTTTTTTTATTTCTTTAATTTCTAAAATTAGTGTCCATTTTTTTTTCCGGCTTGGGATCCGTTAACTTATGAAAAATATTCGTGGAAAAAACACATGATCCCAACAATGTAAACGTAAAATACAACGGTTGGGATTTATCATTGAAATAAACATTGTCAAGATTTTTGTTATCTGGATGCATTTAAATCTTGACGGTTGAATTTCATCTTTACAATGTTGATAACATGTGTTTTCTCATGAGTCATCAGAACATTTTTTTTATTTTTATTTGTTTAACACACACATCTCAATATATTATATTAGTCCAAATTATGTTAAGTAACAAATTAACGACGTAAATTTGAATTTTATGACTTTGATTCCCACTCGAGGGTTTGCTTGGTAATAAATTTGATAAAGTGGGGGAAGGAAGTGAAGCTCGTGCTGATTATAATAACTGTATAACCTTTAATATCACTAACATGCATTTCATGTGAATATAAAAACATTTATATTTTCATTTTGAATTGGGTTCGGATCGGCTCGTGTGCACTCCTCCCATACCTCGTGAGATTAGATTTAAAAAAAAAAAACTTACGTGGAATCTATTTAGGTATGGGAAGAGAGTTTCATTCCTCCTCTAGCATCTGCTGCTGCTTCTTCCTCTCTGTACATAAATTGAGACGTCTTATAACCCGAAACGAATCACAAAACATCACTCTACTAGTTCTCCCTCTCTGTCAATGGGTACCCATTGACACCCCTACACCAAATGGACATAGAGATACTTTTTTAAAAGTTTGCAATAATTGCAATTAAATCCATGAATTTATAATTATTTTTGACCCAAAAAAAAAAAAAATCTTATCTTATGCAGTAGTGAGATCGCTTATGAACACTTATTGTTCTTTCAACCATAATAATGGCATCCTCTGTTTCTATAAGTGGGCTTTTTCAGCCGAGCTAATGTAATCACATTTAACATCCAAAAGTTGGGATTTTATAAACTGATTCCTTCCATTCCCATGACAAGACAGAGTCGTGCTGGAGTGACATTGTTTCACACATTGCATGGGTGTCCAGAACCATAGATCCTTCTCACTTTTATCTCATGGAAAAGCATGTATAATTCTAGATGTCAGCAATGTGTGAAACGATGTCAATTTCAATGTCACTCCAGCATTTTCCGAAGACATATCATCTTTATCCCTAATCTTTCTACTGGTTTTACTAGGATGGCATCCTCTCCCTTGATTTCTGGCATTAATTATGGAACAATCACAAATCCTTATAGTGAACCTCTCCCAATATCCTGCACATTGAACATGTCCTTCCGCATTCCTTTTTGAACAGGCCCACCCTTTATCGGAATTAATTGTAATGGACTCAAATCTCTAAGAACTAAATGAAATGGACCTCTACCTGACTTTCCAAATTATTTTCATACAAAAGTGTGAATATACAACTAGTTTTGGCATGTGCAATTCTCTCTTTTGAAAGTTTTATTGTATACATATTTCTATGCTTAGAATTATAGTCATTGTACATATGTATATATGTAGCTCTAAAGGAAAGGAAATATATATATATATATATATATATATATATATATATATATAACAATAAAACAGAACAAGAGACTCCCTTTATCCACTTGTGAAGAGGGGTTGAGATTTAATCTTGATAAGAATAAGAAGAATAATTTTTAATTTTAGTGTCATTTCTCCTTTCTTTCTTTCAAAGAATATCCTTCCAACTTTATTGTCTTTTCTTTTTCATCATTTTTTTAAGAATACTCTTCTAATTTTATTATTTTTTCACTTATACCATTTTTCAGTAATATCCCTCCAACTTTTTCTTGTCTCTCCTTTTCTACTCCAACTCCGAAGAGGATGCCCGTGTAATAATGTCAAGATGTGATCCATTAAGAAAGCAAAAATAGTGTTCAAAGTCAATAAGTATTCGTTAGTGTTTCAAATCGTTTAATTTGGATAAAGTCAGGAAAATTTTGTACAAAATCAGAAATTTTTTGTGGTATGCAAAATGATGGTTATGAATTTCTTATCAAAATCCATCTTCACCTTCCCTAAAAACCTTTATCTTGTTCTTGGGATTTGAATGTTGAAGAAAATAAAGTTTCGAGGATGAACGACAAAATTGTTATTATATTTTGTGATTAATCAAACCGATAATTGAACTAACATGTTCTTTTAAAATAAAATTAAGATTTTTTTAAAACCCTAACAGGGCATCTCTCTTCTTTCCCTCCTCTACTTTCTCTCTTTCACGTCTCTTCCTGTGACTGCCAGTTGTGGGCTGCGGGCGGATCATCCTCTCCCCTTCTCTCTCTCTCTCTCTCTCTCTCTCTCTCTCTCTCTCTCTCTCTCTCTCTCTCTCTCTCTTTCTCTCGCATCTCTTACAAGCAGAGGTGCGATTGTAGGCTACAGGTTGCCTTTCAACTCCGGCAGTTGGCGGATCTCTCTTTCTCTCTTCTCTTGCAAGCAAAGGTGTGGCTGCGGGCTGCTGGCTGCCTCTCAACTCCGGCTGCTGGTGGATCATCCTCTCCCTCTCTATCTCTCATCTCTTGGAGTTGAAGAACAACCAAATGTGTTGTTGGTTTGTTGTTAGATCTTGTCCACTGAAGTTGTTCTTCGAATTATTCCAATGGAGAAACTAAAGCCTGATACGATCTTTGCTGATGTATTATCGGTCAAAAAATTTTCAAGGAATTTGTTTTTGAAGGTAATTAAGGATATCAGATGGTTGATATTTTTTCTGGAGAGATTTCTTTTCATTGTATCGTTAATTCATCGAATCTTGATGTTTTTAGGTTTTTCCATTGGGATCATTTGTACTCATTCGATGTTTGGACCAGAGAGTGGGAAGAATGGATGGATAGGATTGCCGTTTGTGTACGATAAGATTCGCATCTCAACTGTACAATATCTAAAATGCTCCCAATTTTTGAGCATCTTTGAGAAAGAGGTTAGTAATTCTAACTATATTAATTAGTCAGTTTTTCCCTGAAATTATGGAGATAGTTCTTTTAATATTTTTTATTAAATTTTTTTTTTAAATTTATGTAAAGATATATGAGGTTGTTTTTTATCCAACACAAAAATTAATTAAAATTTTAAGAAATATACTGTTTTAGATGACATTATCAAACTCCAAAATTATGCATGAACCAGTTATTATTTATTATTTATTATTAAAAATATTTATTTAAGAAATTTTTTGGCAACACATGGAATCGAACAGAATCAAACTGAATTA
Organism: Akebia trifoliata; assembly: GCF_017979445.1. Classification (NCBI taxonomy): domain Eukaryota; kingdom Viridiplantae; phylum Streptophyta; class Magnoliopsida; order Ranunculales; family Lardizabalaceae; genus Akebia; species Akebia trifoliata. The sequence goes on along the minus strand of NC_141377.1, from coordinate 36,029,224 downwards.
AAGTCGGTTTGGGTTGGTTCGGTCCTAATTCTCGTATAATGAAATCGACCTTGGTCGATTAGATTTTGATTTTGCTCTAAACTGAACCAACCCGAATCAAGTTGCACCCCTAATGCTACTAAACCTTTTTTGGTCTTTTCATTTTGTTGGCCCATAACCATCTAATTAAATGTACCTCCTTGTTTAGAGGGAAGAGAATCACACAGCTTGAATTGTCATAAAATACGCATCCATCGTGGCAAAATTTGAATGAGTCAATGAGTCAACTCGGTGTTCGAGACGAGATTTCAGCATTATTATAAGTTTATTTATTGGTGAACGAGATTTTTGAATGAATCAACTCTGTCAGAACGCAGCCAATTCCACAAAGACTCAGGATCCAAAAAAAACAGTGAATTCATTGGTAGGGTCTGAAATGCAATCATGTCATTCAACCACATATCTATCTAAAATTCATTTTAAATATTTTAAAATCTTAAATTTTTTTTTTTATATTAAATATTTTTTTATTTATTCATCGAATCATGGATAACAATTTTTTTTAGAGAGATTCGTCCGACATACATAATTTTAGGGGTGTCAATGGATAGCCGAAATCCGAATTCAAAAAATCGAATATTATCCAAAATTTTCGGATATCGGATATCGGATATCGGATTCAGATGTCATTTTAAAATTCGAATGCGTTTCGGATACGAATTCAGATATTGCGACATTCGATTCTATAATATCCGCTCCGATATAATATATATATTACGTATTTATGTTTTACAACAAATTTTTTACATATGTATATATATGGTGATGCGTATTCGTGTTATACAACAAAATTTTACTTTTAAAACCTTATCTTTTCTAACCACCTTAAAGGCAAAAATGAGAAGATCCAGTCGACGGAACGATTGAACTTCGTAACACCGTCTTCTCCGGCTGGCGAGCATCAGGTGCATCTCTCTCTCTCTCTCTAATCTGATTCAAACCAATCGGAGTGATTTTTTAGAAAAAAATCTGTAGGTATGAAAGTTTCGACTGTACGAACTCCAAAACGTCTTCTCCGACCGACGAGAATACAGTTACATATTCACTCTCTCTCTCTTCGATCTGATTTGAACCAGTCGAAGTGATTTTTTAGGAAGAAATCTATGGGTTTCGAGTTTCGACTGTGTGAACTCCGACACGTCTTCTCCAACCCCCGATCCAAATCAGTCAGAGTAATTTTTCGGAGGAAGGTTTCGACTGTGTGAACACCGATAGATTGAGGATGATGGTATTTTGTAGGATTTTTTTTCGAATCTGATATTCGATATATTTTTCGAATTCGAATTCGAATGTTTGTTAGGGATATCCGATTGGATTTGAATTCGAATTCGGATAGTATTATTTTTTTTCGGATTCGAATTTGGATATAATACTATCCGATCGGATATATATCCGTTGACAGGCCTACATAATTTTATCATAAAAACTACGTTGAAATTCTGACAAAGAAAATCTTGTTTTATGAAGTTTGCTTTCATAACATACCTTATAATGGATTCTAACTGCATCAATATGTGTCGTTTAAAAACATGATTGACTTACAAAATTATAAAAGATAAAATTTAAAAAAAATTTAAAATAAATTAAAAAATAAAATAATTTTCTTTGTTTAATTTTATATTTAAATTTGGGAGTTCGTTATACATCCATTTTCAAAATCTACCATAAAGTTAAAAAATAATTTTTTTATTTTATTTTATAATTTCTGTCAAATTTGAGTTTTTTCATGCAATTTAAAAGACTGTTGTTGAATTGGTAATTTGATTGTCCATGTGAGCCTAATGTCCCTTAATAAGACTTGAATTCTTACTAAATTGGTCATGGTTACGTGATTCATAAAATAAGATTTGTTTAGGTAAACAGATAATAGAGGAAAACTATAAATATGTAATCCGCAACAAATCCTAAAAGGGAAAATATTCTTTGAACGTACGGATCACACCGATACATAATATTTTTCGGTTTTTTATAGTGTGACGATACGATACACACTATAATTTCTCTTATTATTTTTATTTGTTTAATAACACCAAATAAAAGAAAATTAAACTAAACTACTACAGTAGTGCATAACATAACTAAACCCAGAATTAACCAACATCTGTTCGATGATATCAGTCATGTTGTTGTAAGAAGATCCGCCTTCTTCCAGAGCCTTCTTAGCAATTTCTCCTAACTCCATCGCTCTCTTTCTTATCTGCACCGCTTCATCTCCACCATCCATCAACCGATTCACAGATATCTTTATCTTTTCCTTTGTCACAGTAACCTTCTCTTCTTCTATCGCTTGTATCATCTCATGCCACGTCTCGTTCTTAACACCCACTGGAACTGCAATCTTCAACACTTGTGTCAAAAGCCTGTCACTGTGAATCTGCTCTGCGTAGAATGGCCAAGTAATCATGGGTACACCTGCACACACGCTTTCGAGTATAGAGTTCCATCCAGCTTGCATCATGAACCCTCCGATTGCTTGATGTTCCAAGATCAATAACTGTGGGGCCCACCTAGTTATTATCAAACCTTGATCAGTTTCCTTCATCTTCTCCTCAAAACCATCTGGTAACCACCTTTGTTCTTCTTCATCTCCATTTGGTTTTCTAATAACCCATATAAATTGATGACCAGAAGCTTCTAGACCATAAGCGATCTCATGAAGCTGTGCCCTACCAAATCCTGTCATACTCCCGAAGGAAACGTAAAGAACCGAGTTTGGTTTCTTGGAATCGAGCCAACTCAGACAGCTAAGTTCACTGTCACCACTCCTCTTAGCTTTATCAGAAGCATCTCCATTGCAGAGAGACACTGGGCCTAAAGCCCATACTTTACTATTCACAACCTTTTTGAAGTGATCGATGTAATCTGGTTCAAACTCGTAGAAACTGTTTCCCACACAACCAAAACTACCAGGAATCGATTCACGGATGTGTTTCATGAGATCCCCATAACGAGTTTGAATCTTGAGATGTTCAGGGATTTGAGATTTAGTCGTCATGATCTCGTGAGGAAAACCTGGTAATAAAAATGGTTCTGTATCTGGGAGAGATTTGAATTTGTCTTTGTCACTTGTTATACGTTCGAGGCAATCGATGGCACATTGAGGGAAAAACCCAGTTGGGTTGAAGTAGATCCTCGGGATTCCAAGCTCTGCAGCTAGGGCATTAGTCCAAGGATAGAACATATCGGTGATGATGCAGTGTGGGTTGTTTTCTCGGATGAAATTTTCAATCTGGGGTTGGAGAAGATTCAAAGCTAAATATAGTTTTTGAGAATGTTCAGCGCTTTTGGTGGTGTTGAAATTTTCAATACCTTCGGGTAAGCCAGCTTTTGAAGCTGGGAAGTTGAGTAAGTGAAGTGAGATTGGGTATCCAGATTTGATGTCTAGATCTATGGAGTTTTGGAAGAGTTTTGCGTTGTAAGGGGTGGTGATGAAGGTAACGTTAACACCTCTCCTAGCAAAGATTCTCGACATGTCTACGAGAGGAATCATATGGCCTGGAGCCAAGAATGGAAGGAAAAATACGTTAAGTTTAGTGATCTCTGTTAGTGAAGAACCCATGGCACACACACACGCACAGCAAGAAAGGAAGAGAGAGAGAGAGAGAGAGAGAGAGAGAGAGAGAGAGAACCAATAGACTGTAAATGTAAAAGGTGTTGGATGGACACCTCAATTTATAAGTTCAAATGAAAACCAATTTCGTTGATAAGGGGTAGTAACTTGTCAAGGAAAGGACCGCATCCAAAGACTAATAGTCTTTCTAATCCTAACAATTGAAAGAGTTAGTACGTAAATATAATTTTATAATATAAAAAAATAATGCTAATAAATTAAAATTGGTATTATATTTATTTCAGAGAGTTAGTATTACAGCACCAACTTTTGCTAACGCCATATTAACTGTGTGCAAATTCTACAAGAGATTTACATAGGAGTTGGTGTGGCATTAATAAAAGTTGGTGTCGCAATATGAGCTCTCTTATTTTATTAAAAGCCTATTAGTTATAATTGTAATATTTTGTTTTCCAGAATATTAACCCCTACATTGTGTTGAATATTAGAGATACCCCCTATATTTTGAAAATGATGACATGCATCCCTTGACCTCAGTCTTTTAAATAGACTAAGAGAAAAAGTCTTAAATGCCATCATCTTTAATCTCTAACTAAAAATCCATATTTTTTTCCTTTAAAAATCAATCTTCTTCAACCTCTTTGGATAAAATATTTAACCTTCATCATCATCTTAAGATTGTATCTACTTCAAATATTCAAATCTCAAGGAAAGATATAATTTTTGAGAAAGTATAAAATGATGAAATTTTGAATAGAAAAATTTAAAATGTTTTACAAAATCAAGCAAGATAGAAAATGACAGATGAAAATAATGTTGAATAGATTAAAATTATCTTAGAGATCGAAGAGTTTGAAGATGATTGATTTTGAAAAAGAAAAATCTAGATTTTTAACTATAGATTAAAGTTGTGGGTATTTGAGTCTTTTCTCCTTAATCTATTTAAAAGATTGAGGTTAACGAATGCATGTCATCAATCTCAAAACACAAGGATATCTCTAATATTCAACAAAACATAGGGGGCATGTCTAAATCAATTTAAAATTTCTTAGAATTTTATCTTTTATAACTCGATGACATCATATCATATTTTTCTATGCTACAAATTAATGCGGTTCGAATCCACTCCAAATTATGTTTCAAGTAACAAATTAATGACATAAATTTGAATCTATGGTTTGTTTGGTAATAAATTTGATAAAGTGGGACTTGATGGGTAACAGTAGCGCCTGCCGGGGTAAGGGAAGGCAAGAGAAGCTCGTGCTGATTGTAATAATTGTATAACCTTCAATAATTTCACTAACGTGCGTTGCACGTGAATATAAAAAATTCGAAAAATTCTACAAGAGATTTATATAGGAGTTGGTGTGGCATTAATAAAAGTTGGTGTCGCAATATGAGCTCTCTTATTTTATTAAAAGCCTATTAGTTATAATTGTAATATTTTGTTTTCCAGAATATTAACCCCTACATTGTGTTGAATATTAGAGATACCCCCTATATTTTGAAAATGATGACATGCATCCCTTGACCTCAGTCTTTTAAATAGACTAAGAGAAAAAGTCTTAAATGCCATCATCTTTAATCTCTAACTAAAAATCCATATTTTTTTCCTTTAAAAATCAATCTTCTTCAACCTCTTTGGATAAAATATTTAACCTTCATCATCATCTTAAGATTGTATCTACTTCAAATATTCAAATCTCAAGGAAAGATATAATTTTTGAGAAAGTATAAAATGATGAAATTTTGAATAGAAAAATTTAAAATGTTTTACAAAATCAAGCAAGATAGAAAATGACAGATGAAAATAATGTTGAATAGATTAAAATTATCTTAGAGATCGAAGAGTTTGAAGATGATTGATTTTGAAAAAGAAAAATCTAGATTTTTAACTATAGATTAAAGTTGTGGGTATTTGAGTCTTTTCTCCTTAATCTATTTAAAAGATTGAGGTTAACGAATGCATGTCATCAATCTCAAAACACAAGGATATCTCTAATATTCAACAAAACATAGGGGGCATGTCTAAATCAATTTAAAATTTCTTAGAATTTTATCTTTTATAACTCGATGACATCATATCATATTTTTCTATGCTACAAATTAATGCGGTTCGAATCCACTCCAAATTATGTTTCAAGTAACAAATTAATGACATAAATTTGAATCTATGGTTTGTTTGGTAATAAATTTGATAAAGTGGGACTTGATGGGTAACAGTAGCGCCTGCCGGGGTAAGGGAAGGCAAGAGAAGCTCGTGCTGATTGTAATAATTGTATAACCTTCAATAATTTCACTAACGTGCGTTGCACGTGAATATAAAAAATTCGAAAAATTCTACAAGAGATTTATATAGGAGTTGGTGTGGCATTAATAAAAGTTGGTGTCGCAATATGAGCTCTCTTATTTTATTAAAAGCCTATTAGTTATAATTGTAATATTTTGTTTTCCAGAATATTAACCCCTACATTGTGTTGAATATTAGAGATACCCCCTATATTTTGAAAATGATGACATGCATCCCTTGACCTCAGTCTTTTAAATAGACTAAGAGAAAAAGTCTTAAATGCCATCATCTTTAATCTCTAACTAAAAATCCATATTTTTTTCCTTTAAAAATCAATCTTCTTCAACCTCTTTGGATAAAATATTTAACCTTCATCATCATCTTAAGATTGTATCTACTTCAAATATTCAAATCTCAAGGAAAGATATAATTTTTGAGAAAGTATAAAATGATGAAATTTTGAATAGAAAAATTTAAAATGTTTTACAAAATCAAGCAAGATAGAAAATGACAGATGAAAATAATGTTGAATAGATTAAAATTATCTTAGAGATCGAAGAGTTTGAAGATGATTGATTTTGAAAAAGAAAAATCTAGATTTTTAACTATAGATTAAAGTTGTGGGTATTTGAGTCTTTTCTCCTTAATCTATTTAAAAGATTGAGGTTAACGAATGCATGTCATCAATCTCAAAACACAAGGATATCTCTAATATTCAACAAAACATAGGGGGCATGTCTAAATCACTTTAAAATTTCTTAGAATTTTATCTTTTATAACTCGATGACATCATATCATATTTTTCTATGCTACAAATTAATGCGGTTCGAATCCACTCCAAATTATGTTTCAAGTAACAAATTAATGACATAAATTTGAATCTATGGTTTGTTTGGTAATAAATTTGATAAAGTGGGACTTGATGGGTAACAGTAGCGCCTGCCGGGGTAAGGGAAGGCAAGAGAAGCTCGTGCTGATTGTAATAATTGTATAACCTTCAATAATTTCACTAACGTGCGTTGCACGTGAATATAAAAAATTCGAAAAATTCTACAAGAGATTTATATAGGAGTTGGTGTGGCATTAATAAAAGTTGGTGTCGCAATATGAGCTCTCTTATTTTATTAAAAGCCTATTAGTTATAATTGTAATATTTTGTTTTCCAGAATATTAACCCCTACATTGTGTTGAATATTAGAGATACCCCCTATATTTTGAAAATGATGACATGCATCCCTTGACCTCAGTCTTTTAAATAGACTAAGAGAAAAAGTCTTAAATGCCATCATCTTTAATCTCTAACTAAAAATCCATATTTTTTTCCTTTAAAAATCAATCTTCTTCAACCTCTTTGGATAAAATATTTAACCTTCATCATCATCTTAAGATTGTATCTACTTCAAATATTCAAATCTCAAGGAAAGATATAATTTTTGAGAAAGTATAAAATGATGAAATTTTGAATAGAAAAATTTAAAATGTTTTACAAAATCAAGCAAGATAGAAAATGACAGATGAAAATAATGTTGAATAGATTAAAATTATCTTAGAGATCGAAGAGTTTGAAGATGATTGATTTTGAAAAAGAAAAATCTAGATTTTTAACTATAGATTAAAGTTGTGGGTATTTGAGTCTTTTCTCCTTAATCTATTTAAAAGATTGAGGTTAACGAATGCATGTCATCAATCTCAAAACACAAGGATATCTCTAATATTCAACAAAACATAGGGGGCATGTCTAAATCAATTTAAAATTTCTTAGAATTTTATCTTTTATAACTCGATGACATCATATCATATTTTTCTATGCTACAAATTAATGCGGTTCGAATCCACTCCAAATTATGTTTCAAGTAACAAATTAATGACATAAATTTGAATCTATGGTTTGTTTGGTAATAAATTTGATAAAGTGGGACTTGATGGGTAACAGTAGCGCCTGCCGGGGTAAGGGAAGGCAAGAGAAGCTCGTGCTGATTGTAATAATTGTATAACCTTCAATAATTTCACTAACGTGCGTTGCACGTGAATATAAAAAATTCGAAAAATTCTACAAGAGATTTATATAGGAGTTGGTGTGGCATTAATAAAAGTTGGTGTCGCAATATGAGCTCTCTTATTTTATTAAAAGCCTATTAGTTATAATTGTAATATTTTGTTTTCCAGAATATTAACCCCTACATTGTGTTGAATATTAGAGATACCCCCTATATTTTGAAAATGATGACATGCATCCCTTGACCTCAGTCTTTTAAATAGACTAAGAGAAAAAGTCTTAAATGCCATCATCTTTAATCTCTAACTAAAAATCCATATTTTTTTCCTTTAAAAATCAATCTTCTTCAACCTCTTTGGATAAAATATTTAACCTTCATCATCATCTTAAGATTGTATCTACTTCAAATATTCAAATCTCAAGGAAAGATATAATTTTTGAGAAAGTATAAAATGATGAAATTTTGAATAGAAAAATTTAAAATGTTTTACAAAATCAAGCAAGATAGAAAATGACAGATGAAAATAATGTTGAATAGATTAAAATTATCTTAGAGATCGAAGAGTTTGAAGATGATTGATTTTGAAAAAGAAAAATCTAGATTTTTAACTATAGATTAAAGTTGTGGGTATTTGAGTCTTTTCTCCTTAATCTATTTAAAAGATTGAGGTTAACGAATGCATGTCATCAATCTCAAAACACAAGGATATCTCTAATATTCAACAAAACATAGGGGGCATGTCTAAATCAATTTAAAATTTCTTAGAATTTTATCTTTTATAACTCGATGACATCATATCATATTTTTCTATGCTACAAATTAATGCGGTTCGAATCCACTCCAAATTATGTTTCAAGTAACAAATTAATGACATAAATTTGAATCTATGGTTTGTTTGGTAATAAATTTGATAAAGTGGGACTTGATGGGTAACAGTAGCGCCTGCCGGGGTAAGGGAAGGCAAGAGAAGCTCGTGCTGATTGTAATAATTGTATAACCTTCAATAATTTCACTAACGTGCGTTGCACGTGAATATAAAAAATTCGAAAAATTCTACAAGAGATTTATATAGGAGTTGGTGTGGCATTAATAAAAGTTGGTGTCGCAATATGAGCTCTCTTATTTTATTAAAAGCCTATTAGTTATAATTGTAATATTTTGTTTTCCAGAATATTAACCCCTACATTGTGTTGAATATTAGAGATACCCCCTATATTTTGAAAATGATGACATGCATCCCTTGACCTCAGTCTTTTAAATAGACTAAGAGAAAAAGTCTTAAATGCCATCATCTTTAATCTCTAACTAAAAATCCATATTTTTTTCCTTTAAAAATCAATCTTCTTCAACCTCTTTGGATAAAATATTTAACCTTCATCATCATCTTAAGATTGTATCTACTTCAAATATTCAAATCTCAAGGAAAGATATAATTTTTGAGAAAGTATAAAATGATGAAATTTTGAATAGAAAAATTTAAAATGTTTTACAAAATCAAGCAAGATAGAAAATGACAGATGAAAATAATGTTGAATAGATTAAAATTATCTTAGAGATCGAAGAGTTTGAAGATGATTGATTTTGAAAAAGAAAAATCTAGATTTTTAACTATAGATTAAAGTTGTGGGTATTTGAGTCTTTTCTCCTTAATCTATTTAAAAGATTGAGGTTAACGAATGCATGTCATCAATCTCAAAACACAAGGATATCTCTAATATTCAACAAAACATAGGGGGCATGTCTAAATCACTTTAAAATTTCTTAGAATTTTATCTTTTATAACTCGATGACATCATATCATATTTTTCTATGCTACAAATTAATGCGGTTCGAATCCACTCCAAATTATGTTTCAAGTAACAAATTAATGACATAAATTTGAATCTATGGTTTGTTTGGTAATAAATTTGATAAAGTGGGACTTGATGGGTAACAGTAGCGCCTGCCGGGGTAAGGGAAGGCAAGAGAAGCTCGTGCTGATTGTAATAATTGTATAACCTTCAATAATTTCACTAACGTGCGTTGCACGTGAATATAAAAAATTCGAAAAATTCTACAAGAGATTTATATAGGAGTTGGTGTGGCATTAATAAAAGTTGGTGTCGCAATATGAGCTCTCTTATTTTATTAAAAGCCTATTAGTTATAATTGTAATATTTTGTTTTCCAGAATATTAACCCCTACATTGTGTTGAATATTAGAGATACCCCCTATATTTTGAAAATGATGACATGCATCCCTTGACCTCAGTCTTTTAAATAGACTAAGAGAAAAAGTCTTAAATGCCATCATCTTTAATCTCTAACTAAAAATCCATATTTTTTTCCTTTAAAAATCAATCTTCTTCAACCTCTTTGGATAAAATATTTAACCTTCATCATCATCTTAAGATTGTATCTACTTCAAATATTCAAATCTCAAGGAAAGATATAATTTTTGAGAAAGTATAAAATGATGAAATTTTGAATAGAAAAATTTAAAATGTTTTACAAAATCAAGCAAGATAGAAAATGACAGATGAAAATAATGTTGAATAGATTAAAATTATCTTAGAGATCGAAGAGTTTGAAGATGATTGATTTTGAAAAAGAAAAATCTAGATTTTTAACTATAGATTAAAGTTGTGGGTATTTGAGTCTTTTCTCCTTAATCTATTTAAAAGATTGAGGTTAACGAATGCATGTCATCAATCTCAAAACACAAGGATATCTCTAATATTCAACAAAACATAGGGGGCATGTCTAAATCACTTTAAAATTTCTTAGAATTTTATCTTTTATAACTCGATGACATCATATCATATTTTTCTATGCTACAAATTAATGCGGTTCGAATCCACTCCAAATTATGTTTCAAGTAACAAATTAATGACATAAATTTGAATCTATGGTTTGTTTGGTAATAAATTTGATAAAGTGGGACTTGATGGGTAACAGTAGCGCCTGCCGGGGTAAGGGAAGGCAAGAGAAGCTCGTGCTGATTGTAATAATTGTATAACCTTCAATAATTTCACTAACGTGCGTTGCACGTGAATATAAAAAATTCGAAAAATTCTACAAGAGATTTACATAGGAGTTGGTGTGGCATTAATAAAAGTTGGTGTCGCAATATGAGCTCTCTTATTTTATTAAAAGCCTATTAGTTATAATTGTAATATTTTGTTTTCTAGAATATTAACCCCTACATTGTGTTGAATATTAGAGATACCCCCTATATTTTGAAAATGATGACATGCATCCCTTGACCTCAGTCTTTTAAATAGACTAAGAGAAAAAGTCTTAAATGCCATCATCTTTAATCTCTAACTAAAAATCTATATTTTTTTCCTTTAAAAATCAATCTTCTTCAACCTCTTTGGATAAAATATTTAACCTTCATCATCATCTTAAGATTGTATCTACTTCAAATATTCAAATCTCAAGGAAAGATATAATTTTTGAGAAAGTATAAAATGATGAAATTTTGAATAGAAAAATTTAAAATGTTTTACAAAATCAAGCAAGATAGAAAATGACAGATGAAAATAATATTGAATAGATTAAAATTATCTTAGAGATCGAAGAGTTTGAAGATGATTGATTTTGAAAAAGAAAAATCTAGATTTTTAACTATAGATTAAAGTTGTGGGTATTTGAGTCTTTTCTCCTTAATCTATTTAAAAGATTGAGGTTAACGAATGCATGTCATCAATCTCAAAACACAAGGATATCTCTAATATTCAACAAAACATAGGGGGCATGTCTAAATCACTTTAAAATTTCTTAGAATTTTATCTTTTATAACTCGATGACATCATATCATATTTTTCTATGCTACAAATTAATGCGGTTCGAATCCACTCCAAGTTATGTTTCAAGTAACAAATTAATGACATAAATTTGAATCTATGGTTTGTTTGGTAATAAATTTGATAAAGTGGGACTTGATGGGTAACAGTAGCGCCTGCCGGGGTAAGGGAAGGCAAGAGAAGCTCGTGCTGATTGTAATAATTGTATAACCTTCAATAATTTCACTAACGTGCGTTGCACGTGAATATAAAAAATTCGAAAAATTCTACAAGAGATTTACATAGGAGTTGGTGTGGCATTAATAAAAGTTGGTGTCGCAATATGAGCTCTCTTATTTTATTAAAAGCCTATTAGTTATAATTGTAATATTTTGTTTTCCAGAATATTAACCCCTACATTGTGTTGAATATTAGAGATACCCCCTATATTTTGAAAATGATGACATGCATCCCTTGACCTCAGTCTTTTAAATAGACTAAGAGAAAAAGTCTTAAATGCCATCATCTTTAATCTCTAACTAAAAATCCATATTTTTTTCCTTTAAAAATCAATCTTCTTCAACCTCTTTGGATAAAATATTTAACCTTCATCATCACCTTAAGATTGTATCTACTTCAAATATTCAAATCTCAAGGAAAGATATAATTTTTGAGAAAGTATAAAATGATGAAATTTTGAATAGAAAAATTTAAATGTTTTACAAAATCAAGCAAGATAGAAAATGACAGATGAAAATAATGTTGAATAGATTAAAATTATCTTAGAGATCGAAGAGTTTGAAGATGATTGATTTTGAAAAAGAAAAATCTAGATTTTTAACTATAGATTAAAGTTGTGGGTATTTGAGTCTTTTCTCCTTAATCTATTTAAAAGATTGAGGTTAACGAATGCATGTCATCAATCTCAAAACACAAGGATATCTCTAATATTCAACAAAACATAGGGGGCATGTCTAAATCACTTTAAAATTTCTTAGAATTTTATCTTTTATAACTCGATGACATCATATCATATTTTTCTATGCTACAAATTAATGCGGTTCGAATCCACTCCAAATTATGTTTCAAGTAACAAATTAATGACATAAATTTGAATCTATGGTTTGTTTGGTAATAAATTTGATAAAGTGGGACTTGATGGGTAACAGTAGCGCCTGCCGGGGTAAGGGAAGGCAAGAGAAGCTCGTGCTGATTATAATAATTGTATAACCTTCAATAATTTCACTAACTGCGTTGCACGTGAATATAAAAAATTCGAAAAATAAATAAAGAGGTTACATTTTATATTTTAATTTTGAATTCGGTTCGGATCGGATCTTGTGCATTCATCCCACAGTTCATGAGATTAGATTTTTTTTAACTTACGTGGCATGTATTTAGGTATGGGAAGAGAGCTTCATTCCTCCTCTCTGGGTGCATAGGATACAGACTCTTTCTTTTTTAAAACTCTAGCATCTTCTGCTGCTTCTTCCTCTCTGTACATAAATTGAGACGTCTTATAAGTCATGTGGGTCAATCTAGCTTGACAAATTAAGCTTTGAGCTGAGTTTTACATGTGGTGGCCCTACAACCCACTTAATTAGTAAATAAACTAAACACGTTTTCCACAAAAATTAAAAGTAATAAGAATTTATTTTTTTCAGTACACTTATGATTAATTTCTATGGCCTTATGGTTGTTTGTGATTTAGTTCATAAATGTTGTTTAGTGTGGGATTTGATGATAATATCTTTGAGATTATAATTTTTCTTTTTAATTTTATCAATAATATGTTATTTTGATCAAAAGATACATAGATAGTTAAACTTATTATCATGAATAGATATTGAATACTGATTTTTTTCTCTTAAAAATACATTAAAAGATTAGATTAAATGTTTTAAGCTTTTTTTCTCTAAAAAATGTCTTATGTTTTTTTTTTTTTTGTTCTCTTAAAAATCGTTTCTTTACTATTTTATTCTCGTTGCCTTTTGATATATATATATATATATATATATTTCCGTTTTTCTTTTCAATTTTAAACCTGTATTCCGATTTGGTAACTAATGACACCAATAAAGAATGTTAAACATTTTCCTTACTTAGCTTACCGAAAGTCCTTAGTAATATTTGAAATCCAACAAATGTACTCACTAGTCTTATAAAGGATTAAAATCACATTTTGAGCATTTAAAAGTCTAGAAATCTAATAAAATGACGTGATAAAACGTATGTGGTCTGTACATGGTGGATGTGGCATGTCCACAAAATCATAGATCTTTTTTCTCTAGGATACACAAGAAAAGAGATCTACGATTCTATGCACTTGTCATGTTAACCGCGTCATCACCGCATTTATATTTAAATGCGTCAGTTTATCATTAATTTAGAATCAATATTACTTTAAGACTAATGATATAATGGCAAGCTAAAATTGACAGTCTTTACGTTGTTGACGTGGCAAATACTTAGAATCTTAAATCTTTTTCCTTGTGTATCCCGAAGAAAAAGGCTTATAGTCCTATGCACTTGCCTTGTCAATCACGTACAGATCGTGTTAGTTTTAACTCGTCATTTTATCATGACACTTAAAGTAATATCGATTTCAAATTAATGATAAATTGAAATGCTAAAACGTACGCAATGATGATGCGGTTGATGTGGCAAGATCTATGGTTCTATGGACTACCATGTTAAAGAGCGTACGAGTGTCCGTTTATCATGTCTACACAACCAAAAAAAAAAATTCTTTCTACCGTAATAAAGAAAACTACTATTGGCAACCCATCTTTTACTTACTATATCCCAACTAAAAAAAAAAAAAAGTGAATCTCCATTTTCGGTACACTATTCATTAATTTCAGTTTTCAAAGCGTGGTTTTCCCGGTGAATTTGTCACTTTAATAATTAATGAATTCGTTGATAAAATAACTAACGATTTTGCCATATCAACAATCTAAAAAATTAATATTTTTTGGGAAGGTAAAATTAATATGTTCTGTTAACAGTAAAAAAGCCGAGTCCACATATTTCTATATATTTTTACAAATTTATTTTCAAAGTAAAATTAATTTATAAAATATTGTTTTATTAACATAAATATGTTAGTCCAAATTTCTTTCTTTTATATCTATAAATACATTTTCAAAATTGTTTGCAATTGTAAAAAATAAAGTGTAAAATATCTTACATCTTAAGCTACTTATTTTTTTTGTTCTTTTGGATTTAAATATCATTTGGTAAAATTAGTGTCCAACTAATCTCTTAAATCTTCTTTAATTTCTTATATTTTATTTATATATTTAAATTTAAAATGTTGGGCTTTTTTTATTTCTTTAATTTCTAAAATTAGTGTCCATTTTTTTTTTCCGGTTTGGGATCCGTTAACTTATGAAAAATATTCATGGAAAAAACACATGATCCCAACAGTGTAAACGTAAAATACAACGGTTGGGATTTATCATTGAAATAAACATTGTCAAGATTTTTGTTATTTGGATGCATTTAAATCTTGACGGTTGAATTTCATCTTTACAATGTTGAGAACATGTGTTTTCTCATGAGTCACCAGAACATTTTTTATTTTTTATTTTTATTTGTTTAACACACACATCCCAATATATTATATTAGTCTGTTAACACACGTTAACAAGACCCATATATTATATTAGTCCGTTTCCAAATACGTTGAATGCATGATAACATTATTGTATTGTTAATTACATTATATAATATATAAAATAATAATAATAATAACTTGTTTTTGTATCATATTTATTTTATTCGAATATTTTTTTTGTAATTATAATAATTTATGTGCACTGCATTCTACTAGTAGGAGGGAAAGAGTTGCTAGTTATATTATTATAATATTTAAAAATAATACTAATAAATTAAAATTGATATTAAACCAATTTTATTCAAAGACTAATAGTCTTTCTAATCCTAATAATTCAACTGTTGTGCACTTGACTCTTAGGAGAGAAAGAGTTTGTACGTAAATATAATATTATAATATAAAAAAATAATGCTAATAAATTAAAATTGGTATTATATTTATTTTAGAGAGTTATTGTTGCCGCACCAACTTTTTCTAACGCCACACTAACAATGTGCAGTCCTGTAGGAGGTTTACATATGAATTGGTGTGGCATTAAGAAAAGTTGGTGTCGCAATATTAGGTCTCTTATTTTATTAAAAGCCTATTAGTTATACTTGTAATATTTTGTTTTCCATAATATTAACCCTTATGTCTGGTTGAATATTAGAGTTACCCCCTATGTTTTGAAAATAATGACATGCATCCCTTGATCTCAATCTTTTAAATAGACTAAGAGAAAAAGTCTTAAATGTCATCATCTTTAATCTCTAGCCAAAAATCCATATTATTTTTCTCTAAAAATCAATCTTCTTCAATCTTTTTGGATAAAAAATTTAACCTTTATTATCATCTTAAAATTGTATCTACTTCAAGCCTTCAATATTCAAATCTCAAGGAAAGATATAATTTTTGAGAAAGTATAAAATGATAAAATTTTGGATAAAAAAATCTAGAATGTGTTATAAAATTAGGTAAGATAGAAAATGACAGATGAAAATAATGTTGAATAGATTAAAATTATCTTAGAGATTGAAGAATTTGAAGATGATTGATTTTGAAGAAAAAAAAATATGAATTTTTGACTTTAGATTAAAGTTGAGGGCATTTGAGTTTTTCCCCCTTATTCTATTTAGAAGTTTGAGGTCAATGAATGCATGTCATCAATCTCAAAATATAAGAATATCTCTAATATCCAATAAAACAAAACATACGGGGGCATGTTTAACTCACTTTAAAACTTCTTAGAATTTTGTCTTTTATAACTCGGTGACATCATATCATATTTTATTATGCTACAAATTCTTATCTTAGGCAGTAGTGAGATCACCTATGAACACTTGTTCTTTCAACCATGATAATGGCATCCTCTGTTTCAGTAAGTGGGCTTTTTCAGCCTAGCTAATGTAAACTTTTATCACATTATATTGAGTATCAGTTAGCAAAAAAAAAAAAAAAAATGTTAATGCATAATTTTTAAATTAAGAATTTAAATTTTCTACATTGTAGTATGGGTGCATGTTTAGTAAGCTATGGCGGCTCTTTTTGATCACCATTACCTCAAGATCTATTGCCACATTCCTCCTCTTTATGCATTTTCCTAATGACATCGATGTGGTACTAGTCAAAGAGACTCCAATATCATAATTTTTTTTTTATATTTAAGTGTGGCACATGGATAATCACATTTAACAACCAAAAGTTAGGATTTTATAAACTGATTCCTTCCATTCCCATGATAAGACTGAGAGTCATGCTGGAGTTACATTGAAATAGACATTGTTTCACACATTGCATTGGTGTGCACAGAACCATAAATCCTTCTTACTTTTATATGATTCTGTATGTTAGCAATGTGTGAAACAATGTCAATTTCAATGTCATATGGGAATTTTCCTAAGACATATCATCTTTATCCCTGATCTTTCTACTGGTTTTACTAGGATGGCATCCTCTCCCTTGATTTCTGGCATTAATTATGGAACAATCACAAATCCTTATCATGAACCTCTCCCAATATCCTGCACATTGAACATGTCCTTCCGCATTCCTTTCTGAGCAGGCTCACCCTTTATCGGAATTAATCGTAATGGACTCAAAGCTCTATGAACTAAATGAAATGGACCTCTACCTGACTTTCCAAATTATTTTCATACAATGTGCAATTCTCTCTTTTGAAAGTTTTGATTTAATGTGGACTAGAAAGGTAGGGAAATGACTTCAACCAAGCAACAATGGCAGTAGATGTTTGCCATCATTCAATTATCTCATTTTATGTAATATGTCATATAAAGACTGAAAATTATTATTGTAAAAAGAATGGAGTTTAGTTCTTTTGAAGAGAGAGAGAGAGAGAGAGAGAGAGATGTTTCTTATAATTTTACTTAGAGTCGTGATGGAGAAACATTAAAATGGACATTGATTCTCACTTTACTGATGTAGAGGTGCACACATGGTTATAAATGCTTTTTCACTTGCATCTTGATGAAAAGCATCTATGGTTCCGTACATACATCCACCTCAGCATTGTGAGAATTGATGTTATTTTAAATGTTACTTCAACATTTTTCCTTTTAGTTATTGTATACATATTTCTAATGCTGAGACTTATAGTCATTGTACATATGTATATATGTATTTCTAATGGAAAGGAAATATACACGTATATATAACAATAAAACAGAACAAGAGACTCCCTTCATCCACTTATGAAAAGGGGTTGAGATTTAATCTTTTGATAAGAATAAGAAGAATAATTTTTAACTTTAAGGTCATTTTTCCTCTCTTTTTTTCAAAGAATATCCTTCCAACTTTATTGACTTTTCTTTTTCATCATTTTTAACTTTAGGGTCAAGATGCAATCCCTTAAGTAAACAAAAATAGTGTTCAAGTGCAATAATTATTTGCTAGTGTTTCAAATTGTTAAATTTGGATAAAGTCAGGAAAATTTTGTACAAAATCATAAATTTTTTGTGGTATGCAAAATGATGGTTATGAATTTCTTATCAAAATGCATCTTCACCTTCCCTAAAAACCTTTATCTTGTTCTTGGGATTTGAATGTTGAAGAAAATAAAGTTTTGAGGATGAACGACAAAATTATGACTACATTTTATGATTAATCAAATTGATAATCGAACTAACATGTTCTTTTATAATAAAATTAAGATTGTTTAAAACCCTAACACGGTGTCTCTCTTCTTTCCCTCCTCTACTTTCTCTCTCTCACGTTTCTTGTTGCGACTGTTGACTGCAGGTTGTGGGCGAATCATCCTCTCTCTCTCCCGTCTCTTACAAGCAGAGGTGCGGCTGAGGGCTACGGGTTGCCTTTCAAATCCGGCGGCTGGTGGATCTCTCTTTCTCTCTCTCTTACAAGCAGAGGTGTGGCTGCGGGCTGTTGGCTGCCTCTCAACTCCGACGACTGGCGGATCATCCTCTCCCTTTCTCTCTCTCTCTCTCTCGTCTCTTAGAGTTGAAGAACAACTAACTGTGTTGTTGGGTTGTTATTAGATCTTGTCCATTGAAGCTGTTCTTCAAATTATTCTAATTGAGAAACTAAAGCCTGGTACAATCTTTGTTGATGTATTATCGGTCAAAAAATTTCCAAGGAATCTGTTTTTGAAGGAAAAGGATATCGGACGGTTGATATTTGATGGAAAGATTTCTTTTCATTGTATCATTAATCCATCGAATCTTGATGTTGTCAGGTTCTTCCATCTAAGTTTGGAATCATTTGTACGCATTCGATGTTTGGACCAAAGAGTGGGAAGAATGGACGGATAGGATTGCCGTTTGTGTACGAGTCTCAGCTGCACAAGATCTAAAATGCCCCCAATTTTTGAGCATCTTTGAGAAAGAGGTTAGTATTTCTAACTATATTAATTAGTCAATTTTTCCCTGAAATTATAGAGATAAGTTCTTTTAATCATTTTTAATAAATAATTTTGTATTTATTTATGTAAAGATATATGAAGTTGTTTTTTATCTAACACAAAAATTAAATAAAATTTTATGAAATATATTGTTTTAGATAACATTATTAAACTCTAAAATTATGCATGAACCAGTTATTATTTATTATTAAAAATATTTGTTTAAGAAATTTTTTGACAACCCATGGAAGCAAACCGAATCAAACAGAATTAAAGCTGGTTTGGGTTGATTCGGTCCCAGTTTTCATATAATGGAACTGACCTTGATTGATTCAATTCTAATTTTACTTTAAATCGAGCCAACCTGAATCAAGTTGCACCCCTAATGCTACTAAACTTTTTCTGTCTTTTCTTTTTGTTGACCCATTACCATCTAATTATATGTACGTTCTTTTTTAGAGGGAAGAGACTCACAGTTGATTCGACATAAAATATACATCCATCGTGGCAACATTTGAATGAGTCAACTCGGTGTTCGGGAATAAGTTTATGTATCGGTGAACGAGATTTTTGAATGAATCAACTCCGTCAGAACTCAGCCAATTCCATAGACTCGGGATCTAAAAAACAGTGCATTCATTGGTAGGGTATGAAATGCAATCATGTCATTCAACCACATATCTATATAAAATTCATTTTAAATATTTTTAAATCTTAAAGATTATTCTTTTATATATTAAATATTTTTTTATTTATTTGTCGATTCATGAATAACAATTTTTTTAGAGAAATTCCTCGGACATACATAATTTTATCATAAAATCTACGTTGAAATTTTAACAAACTCCACGAAAATCTTGTTTTATGAAGTTTGCTTATTTAACATACCTTGTAGTGGATTCTAATTGTATCAATTTGTATTGTTCAAAAATATGATTGACTTACAAAATTATAAAAGAATTTTTTTTAAGAACTTTAACAATGAATTTAAAAAAATAAAATAAAATAATTTTTATCGTTTAATTTTATATTTAAATTTGAGAGATCGATATCCATCCATTTTCAACATCTACTATAAAGTGTAAAAAGTAATTTAGTTTTTTAATTTCTGTCAAATTTGAGTTTTTCCATCCAATCTAATCTAAAAGGCTGTGTTGTTGATTTGATAATTTAATTGTCCATGTGGGCCTAATGTCTCTTACTAAGATTTGAAATCTTACTAAATTGGTCATAGTAGTGTGATTCATAAAATAAGATTTGTTTAGGTAACAAAGTAAAGGAATGTTTGTAATAAAATTGCAAGAGATAATTTTTTTTTTAATATGATAGAGGAGTACTATAAAAATGTAATCCGCAACAAATTCTAAAAAAGGAAAATATTCTTTGAACGTATGGATCACACCGATACATAATATTTTTTTTCAGCTTTTTATAGTGTGACGATACGATACACACTGTAATTTCTTTTATTATTTATTTATTTAATAACACCAAACAAAATAAAATTAAACTAAACTACTACAGTAGTGCATAACATAGCTAAACCCAGAATTAACCAACATTCCTTCTGATAAGAAGGAATTTTAAATAAAGAAAGGGAATAGGAGAAAGAGAAGATTGATTGATGAATAAAACAACATAAATTTAGTGAACTCATTCAGGCTATATATAGCCATACACTAGTAACAACAATGAACATGAAATGCTGAAGAATAGGAAAAAGAATGGCACCCACTATACCACTCATGCTTACTCAATAACTGACTCAATCACCCACTATGCTACTCAATAGCAGACTCAATAACAGAACTCAATAGCAGACTCAATAACAGACTCAACCATCCACTATGCCACTGAATAGCAGACTCAATAACAGACTCAACCAACAATAACTAAAACAAATTAGACCAAGTCTTCGTGGTGTGGTGTGTGCGTAGCATGCATGCAAAGTGGCACATATCACGTTCATGCTGACATTGGTCTCAATTTTTGATCTTCACATGATACAACCTGATCTGTTCGATGACATCAGTCATGTTGTTGTAAGAAGATCCGCCTTCTTCCAGAGCCTTCTTAGCAATTTCTCCTAACTCCATCACTCTCTTTCTTATCTGCACCGCTTCATCTCCACCGTCCATCAACCGATTCACAGATGTCTTTATCTTTTCCTTTGTCACAGTAACCTTCTCTTCTTCTATCGTTTGTATCATTTCATGCCACGTCTCGTTCTTAACACCCACTGGAACTGCAATCTTCAACACTTGTGTCAAAAGCCTGTCACTGTGAATCTGCTCTGCGTAGAATGGCCAAGTAATCATGGGTACACCTGCACACACGCTTTCGAGTATAGAGTTCCATCCAGCTTGCATCATGAACCCTCCGATTGCTTGATGTTCCAAGATCAATAACTGTGGGGCCCACCTAGTTATTATCAAACCTTGATCAGTTTCCTTCATCTTCTCCTCAAAACCATCTGGTAACCACCTTTGTTCTTCTTCATCTCCATTTGGTTTTCTAATAACCCATATAAATTGATGACCAGAAGCTTCTAGACCATAAGCGATCTCATGAAGCTGTGCCCTACCAAATCCTGTCATACTCCCGAAGGAAACGTAAAGAACCGAGTTTGGTTTCTTGGAATCGAGCCAACTCAGACAACTAAGTTCACTGTCACCACTCCTCTTAGCTTTATCAGAAGCATCTCCATTGCAGAGAGACACTGGGCCTAAAGCCCATACTTTACTATTCACAACCTTCTTGAAGTGATCGATGTAATCTGGTTCAAACTCGTAGAAACTGTTTCCCACACAACCAAAACTACCAGGAATCGATTCACGGATGTGTTTCATGAGATCCCCATAACGAGTTTGAATCTTGAGATGTTCAGGGATTTGAGACTTAGTCGTCTTGATCTCGTGAGGAAAACCTGGTAATAAAAATGGTTCTGTATCTGGGAGAGATTTGAATTTGTCTTTGTCACTTGTTATACGTTCGAGGCAATCGATGGCACATTGAGGGAAAAACCCAGTTGGGTTGAAGTAGATCCTCGGGATTCCAAGCTCTGCAGCTAGGGCATTAGTCCAAGGATAGAACATATCGGTGATGATGCAGTGTGGGTTGTTTTCTCGGATGAATTTTTCAATCTGGGGTTGGAGAAGATTCAAAGCAAAATATAGTTTTTCAGAATGTTCAGCGCTTTTGGTGGTGTTGAAATTTTCAATACCTTCGGGTAAGCCAGCTTTTGAAGCTGGGAAGTAGAGTAAGTGAAGTGAGATTGGGTATCCAGATTTGATGTCTAGATCTATGGAGTTTTGGAAGAGTTTTGCGTTGTAAGGGGTGGTGATGAAGGTAACGTTAACACCTCTCCTAGCAAAGATTCTCGACATGTCTACGAGAGGAATCATATGGCCTGGAGCCAAGAATGGAAGGAAAAATACGTTAAGTTTAGTGACCTCTGTAAGTGAAGCACCCATGGCACACACACAGAAAGAGAGAGAGAGAGAGAGAGAGAGAGAGAGAGAACCTATAGACAGTGAATGTAAAAGGTGTGGGATGGGCACCTCAATTTATAAGCTGAAAATGAAAACCAATTTCCTTGATAAAGTAGTAACTTATCAAGGAAAGGACCGCATCCACAAGCGGCATACATCATAAAATTTTAAGAACTTTAAAAAAAAAAAAAGTGTAATTAAAATAAAAAAAATATTCATTAAATTTTAATTTTAAACTTGCAAATATGCTTGCTGTCCATTTCCAAAACCTTGGATCAGGGTTAATTTTATTATTTTATTTTATTTTTGAAAATTTGTTTAAAAATCTGATTTATAACCTGAAATCTAGAAGGCTGTGGTTTAGGGGTTAAGAGGAAGAGGAGAGAAAAAAGAAAAAAGAAAAATAAATGCCATTTATGTGATAGAAAACAAAGAAAGAGGGAAGAAGCCAAAAGTGGGTTGGTAGAGAAGCCAAAAATGGGTTGGTAATGTATAAATTAGGGGTCAGTACTAGGGGTGCACCTAGTTCGGATTGATTTGACTTTTCGCAAAATTGGAATTGAACCAATCCAATTATCCTATAGAACCAAATCAATCCAAACCAACCTTGGGTCGGATCGATTCTCGGTTCTTATACTTTTAAAATGGAAAATTTTCAAAAGAGGAATCCTTTATATCTGATCATAAAAAATATCTATTTTTAAAATAAAAATGATTTTATGATTAAATTTTGATTGAAATTTGTATAAATTGAAAATTAGAAGAAGCTCAATTAAACTAAAAAAAATTACAATTTTAAAATTGATATTTTTGATGGATTAGTGAGGAAACTAATCCATGGTAGATTAACGAATCCAAGTCTAGGTTCATATAATATATTTCATCTAACAAACACGGCATAAAGGTTCTCGTAAAAAAAATAAGGAATTAAACTATTTGAAAAGTTTTTCCATAAATGGGTTGATCCATTTGAGATTTGAGAGTTGAGAGAGAGATTTGTATACAATTTTTTATGAGTTTTTGTTAGAAAAAAAATAGAAGAGATAAAATTGAAGACTTTAATGAGTTATCTCTTCCTAACATACTAACATATATATATATATATATATATATATATATGGGTCCCGTTCCCCACCCTAAGCTTTACCCTACAATTTAACAAACGTGTTTTGTCCTACATGGGTTAGAAGTTTTGAAATAGGCTGATTTTTGGTGAGAATGGTCTCTATGGTGAGGAGATTATCATCACCAAAAATCAGCCCATTCCAAAACTTCTAACCCCATCAAAAATAGTTTAATGGCCAACTTTTTGGCAAAATATTTTTCAAAACATTAGTTAGAAGTTTTGGAATGGGCTGATTTTTGGTGAGGATGATCTCTACGGTGAGGAGATCATCATCACCAAAAATCAGCCCATTCCAAAACTTCTAACCCCATCAAAAATAGTTTACAAAAAATGGACGGTCTACGAGTTTCAACGTGTAAACATGGGTTAGACTTTTAGAATGGGCTGATTTTTTGTGAGGATGATCTCCTCACCGTAGAGATCATCCTCACCAAAAATCGCATCCTCACAAAAAATCAGCCCCTTCCAAAACTTCTAACTCATGTTTTGAAAATTGTTTTGCCAAAAAGTTGGCCATTGAACGTGACCCTATATATATATAGGGTCTCATTCAGCAACAAACATTTTGGCAAAACATTTTTTAAAACATGTGTTAGAGGTTTTGGAATGGGCTGATTTTTGGTGAGGATGATCTCTACGGTGAGGAGATCATCCTCACCAAAAATCAACCCATTCCAAAACTTCTAGCCCTAGTTTACAAGTTGAAAAATTGTGGACCGTCCATTTTTTTTAAATCATTTTTGATGGGGTTAGAAGTTTTGGAATGGGCTGATTTTTGGTGATGATGATCTCCTCACCGTAGAGATCATCTTCACTAAAAATCAGCCAATTCCAAAACCTCTAACCCATGTTTTGAAAAATGTTTTGCCAAAATGTTAGTTGCTGAACATTTCCCATATATGTATATAGGGAAATGTTCAACACCCTAAGCTTTACCCTACACTTTAACAAACGTGTCTTCTCCTACATGGGTTAGAAGTTTTTGAAATAGGCTGAAAAATGGTTTAAAAAAAATGGACAGTCCACGATTTTTCAACTTGTAAACATGGGGCTAAAAATTTCGGAATGAGCTGATTTTTGGTGAGGATGATCTTCTAATCATAGAGATCATCCTCACCAAAAATCAGCCCATTCCAAAACTTCTAACTCATGTAGGACAAAACACGTTTGTTAAAGTGTAGGGTAAAGCTTAGGGTGTTGAACATTTCCCTATATATATATATATATATATATATATATATATATATATATATGGGAAATGTTCAGCAACAAACATTTTGGCAAAACATGGGTTAGAGGTTTTGGAATGGGCTGATTTTTAGTGAGGATGATCTCTACGGTGAGGAGATCATCATCACCAAAAATCAGCCCATTCCAAAATTTCTAACCCCATCAAAAATGATTTACAAAAAATGGACGGTCCACGATTTTTCAACTTGTAAACTAGGGCTAGAAGTTTTGGAATGGATTGATTTTTAGTGAGGATGATCTCCTCACCGTAGAGATCATCCTCACCAAAAATCAACCCATTTCAAAACCTCTAACCCATGTTTTGAAAAATGTTTTGCCAAAATGTTTGTTGCTGAACGGGACCCTATATATATAGGGTCACGTTCAATGGCCAATTTTTTGGCAAATCAATTTTCAAAACATGAGTTAGAAGTTTTGGAATGGGTTGATTTTTGGTGAGGATGATCTCTACGGTGAGGAGATCATCCTCACCAAAAATCAGTCAATTCTAAAACTTCTAACCCATGTTTACACGTTGAAAACTCGTGGACCGTCCATTTTTTGTAAACTATTTTTGATGGGGTTAGAAGTTTTGGAATGGGCTGATTTTTGGTGATGATGATCTCCTCACCGTAGAGATCATCCTCACCAAAAATCAGCCCTTTCCAAAACTTCTAACTAATGTTTTGAAAAATGTTTTGCCAAAAAATTGGCCATTGAACACCACCCATATATATATATATATATATTACATATAATAGATACTTCGGATTAGTTCGATTATCAGATTGATCCGGTTCTATTATACCCCTAATCCGAAACTGAATCAAATTAATCGGATTTTTTTTATATACAATCAATACCCGAAACCAAACCATGCTCAATCCGAACCAATACAATCCAAAAGGCTTCGAATTGGTTCAGTTATCGGATTTTCCCAATCCAATGTGCACCCCTAGTCGATATTGATATATAATGTCAACCATACATGTAGTTCTGTAATTAAAGAGGGTACTTTTGTAAATTAGGAATGTTATTCAATACGTTCGATAAATGTGATTGGTGGATCCTAGATTTCTGTGAGCACAAAATTTTTTTAATGACTATGCATGGAATTGTTAGAACTCCAAGGGAGGAGTGAGGTCATGTAATAAAAATGCAACAGTAGCGCCTGCCGGGTAATCTCTCTAAAATAATCAGGGAAGAGAAGCTCGTGCTGATTATAATAATTGTATAACCTTTAATATCACTAACGTGCATTGCACGTGAATATAAAAAATTCGAAAAATAAATAAAGAGTTTTCATTGTATAATTTGTGCACTCCCCCACATCTCACGAGATTAGATTTTTTTTGGACTTACGTGGCATGTATTTAGGTATGGGAAGAGAGTTTCATTCCTCCTCTCTGGGTGCATAGGATCCAAACTCTTTTCTTTTTTAAAACTCTAGCATCTGCTGCTGCTGCTTCCTCCCTGCACATAATATTTAAAATAATAATAATAGGAACTTGTTTTTGTATCATATTTATTTTATTCGAATATATATATATTTTTTTGTAATTATAATAATTTATGTACAACTCATGTGCTCTTCATTCTACTAGTAGGAGGGAAAGAGTTGCTAGTTATATTATTATAATTTTTAAAAATAATACTAATAAATTGATATTAAACCAATTTTTTTCAAAGACTAATAGTCTTTCTAATCCTAATAGTTCAACTGTTGTGCACTTGACTCTTAGGAGTGAAAGAGTTAGTACGTAAATATAATATTATAATATAAAAAATAATGCTAATAAATTAAAATTGGTATTATATTTATTTTAGAGAGTTACTATTGCCCGCGCACCAACTTTTGCTAACGCCACACTAACTGTGTCAGTTGCATAGGAGGTTTACATAGGAATTGGTGTGGCATTAATAAAAGTTGGTGTCGCAATATCAGGTCTCTTATTTTATTAAAAGCCTATTAGTTATACTTGTAATATTTTGTTTTTCAGAATATTAACCCCTATGTTTTGAAAATAATGACACGCATCCCTTGACCTCAGTCTTTTAAATAGATTAAGGGAAAAAGTCTTAAATGCCATCATCTTTAATCTCTAGCTAAAAATCCATACTGTTTTCCTCTAAAAATCAATATTCTTCAACCTCTTTGGATAAAAAATTTAACCCTCATCATCATCTTAAGATTGTATCTATTTCAAGCCTTCAATATTCAAATCTCAAGGAAAAATATAATTTTTGAGAAAGTATAAAATGATGAAATTTTGGATAGAAAAATTTAGAATATTTTACAAAATCAGGCAAGATAGAAAATGACAAATGAAAATAATGTTGAATAAAATTATCTTAGAGATTGAAGAATTTGAAGATGATTGATTTTGGAGAAGAAAAATCTAGATTTTTGATTATAAATTAAAGTTGAGGGCATTTGAATCTTTTTTCCTTAATCTATTTAAAAGATTGAGGTCAAGGAATGCATGTCATCAATATCAAAATATAAGGATATCTCTAATATTCAACAAAAGATAGGGGGGCATGTCTAAATCACTTTAAAACTTCTTAGAATTTTGTCTTTAATAACTCGGTGACATCATATCATATTTTTCTATGCTACAAATTAATGCGGTTTAAGTAATAAATTAATGACATAAATTTGAATCTATGACTTTGATTCCCACTCCAGGGTTTGCTTGGTAATAAATTTGATAAAGTGGGACTTGATGGGTAACAAATTTCATAAAGTAAGATTCCATTGGAGTTGTTAGAACTCCAAGGGAGGAGGGAGGTTATGTAATAAAAATGCAACAGTAGCGCCTGCCGGGTAATCTCTCAAAAATAATCAGGGAAGAGAAGCTCGTGCTGATTATAATAATTGTATAACCTTCAATTTCACTAACGTGCATTTCACGTGAATATAAAAAATTTGAAAAATAAATAAAGAGTTTACATTTTATATTTTCATTTTGAATTCGGTTCGGATCGGATCGTGTGCATTCATCCCACACTTCATGAGATTAGATTTTTTAACTTACGTGGCATGTATTTAGGTATGGGAAGAGAATTTCATTCCTCTTCTCTGGGTGCATAGGATACAACTAAAGCTATTCTGCTCATTGAAAAATGGTGCTATTCTTTTCTTTTCCTTAAAAAAAAAAAAAAAAAATTCTTTATTCTAATAATCCATAAATTATTCAATAACACATAGCACCAAATGCTCATATCTAGATATGTCACCCATTACAGATTATTTGCATTCGATACCTTGTACCCTTTGGCTTGCTCATAAACTTATTTGTCCATTAACATAGTGTCAAGAATTTTTTTGCGATATAGACATGAATAATGTAGCATTTGAATCATCATGAGTTCTACTCGCCATTTAGAATCTTTTTGTGGGGTCTGTGGAACTTCTATTCTTCTAAGTGCAACTTGAGTGCCATGAAAAGTGGTCATCAGGAAGTAGTTAATGTGGACATGACATACTTGATGCGGTATACTTCATTCCACCATGAATCATTTTTTAATTTTAGGTAAAAATGGTGCAGATTACAGAAGGAGTGGTTAATAATTTTTTTGTTTGATATAGATGGCAGTGCCTACCACCTCAAATTTGTTTGTTTCCTTGGAATTTTGTTTTAGATTTATTAAATCTCTTTTCATCTTCATATCTACAGTCAGGGAAGCAAGTTTATTTAGGGTCTGTTCTTTCCAGAAGCCAACTCCAGCTTCAGAAGCTGGCTTCTGGAAGAAGTAGAAGCTCAGAGCTTGAAAAGCTACAACTAGTAGAAGCTTGTTCGTTACAAAAGCACATAAGCTAGAAATTGATGTTCGTTTGATAGTTTTTTATAAAATGATCAGAATACCCTTAAGGGTATGTTTGATTGCACATGAAAAATAGGGTGGAAAATCAATTTCCACGGAAAATGATATTTTTCAAGTGTTTGATTGCACATGGAAATGGAAATTCATTTTCCACCTTAATCAAAAAGTCCACCAAAACATGGATTTCACTTTCCCACCCATATGGGTGGGAGAGTGAAATCCACCCATATTTTCCATCTCCAATTTTTTCACACTCATATCTTCTTCTTCACCACCACCACCACCACCATTACACTAATATCGTCATCGTCACCATCACCGTCGTCGTTGCCTTCGTCGTCGCCGTCGTCGTTGCCTTCGTCGTCGCCGTTGCCGTCACCATCACTGTCATCACCATCTCCGACCACCTTTCCTCTCTCTCTCTCTCTCTCTCTTCTTCTCCTTCTTCATCCCTCACCTCCGCCACCACCACCACCACCACTACCATGTTCTCCCCTCATCTTCTTCCTCACTTACCCCCGTCGTCATCGCCATCGCCACCGCCACCATCACCGTCGCCACCACCACTACCGCCACCACCACCACCGCCACTTATCTTCTTCCTCTCCCCTTTCTCTCATCTTTCTTTCTCCTCCTCCTCTCTTTTTTTTTTTTTCTCATTTAATTTTCCCATGATTTTATCCAAGTAAAATCAAACAATAGAGTTTGATTTTTCAACCCTACCTATTTTCCATCACAATTTTCCATGGATTTCAAATTGCATGGAAAGTGACTTTCCATGCAATCAAACATACCATTAATGTTGATAATGCACCCATAAGGCACAAAAAATTAGGAAAATACCTTAAAAAATATATAATTACACTAAATATATATATAAAATTTATATTAAAAATTTATAAAAATAATTATTTTAATAAATTTATAAATTTTATAATTCTATTGAAATTTTAATAGTATCTCATCTTAAAAATAAACATATGATAAAGAAAATACTTGCATAATATACAATTTAACATCCACATAAAGATGAAAGGTGTTTTGGTAATAAAGTAGTGATGATGAATTGCTTTTGGTCTTTGTAGTAAAGATGAAGGGTATTTTGATAATTCTGTTTTATTTTTTAAGGTTAAATTTGATTGAAAATTTGATTAAAGATGAAGGGTATTTTAATAAAGATGAATGGTATTTTGGTAATTCTATTTTATTTTTTAAGATTAAGTTTGGTTGAAAATTTAATTAAAAATGAAAGGTATTTTGGAAGATGAAAGGTATTTTGGAAGATGAAGAGCATTTTGATAATTAGTAAAGATGAAGGGTATTTTGATAATTTCTTTTAATTTTTAAGGTTAAGTTTAGTTGAAAATTTGATTAAAAATGAAAGGTATTTTGATAATTGGTAAAGATGAAGTGTATTTTGGTAATTTCATTTTATTTTTTAAGGTTAAGTTTGGTTGAAAATTTGATTAAAGATGAAGGGTATTTTGGTAATTCTCTTTTATATTTTAAGGTTAAGTTTGGTTGAAAATTTGATTAAAAATAAAGGGTATTTTGGTAAAGTCGAAGGGTATTTTGATAATTCCTTTTTATTTTTAAGGTAAAGTTTGGTTGAAAATTTGATTAAGGATGAGAGGTATTTTTGAACGATGAAGGGTATTTTGGTAAATATGAAGGGTATTTTAGTAATCTCATTTCATTTTTTAAGTTTAAGTTTAGTTGGAAATTTGATTAAAGATGGAGGATATTTTTAAAAGATGAAAGGTATTTTGGTAAATATGAAGGATATTTTAGTAATCTAATTTCATTTTTTAGGGTTAAGTTTAGTTGGAAATTTGATTAAAGATGAAGGGTATTTTGGTAATTACACTTGAACCGTTTTATGTTTTTGGCTTCCAACAAAAGCCATTTGAAGAAGTTCCTCTTAGGCGACTTCTTTTAAGAGCTACTTTTGGGTTTCAATTGAAATCTACAGGAGTCAAAAAAGCCCAAACGAACATCATTTATCTGGCTTTTTTGGCTTAAAAGCTAAAAAAGCAAAAAAAAAGCTGGCTCTTGAAGTTGAAAAGAACAGGACCTAGTATTCAAGACTGAACTCTTTGGATTGGCCTTGAAGGAGGCAAGTTTTTTTTTTTTTCGTTGAATGATTTCCACATTGTGGTCTACTAAAAAATATAGAAAAGCCAAATCTCAACAAAACTGAAATAGTGAAGTAAATTTGCAGGTCATTGGATGAGTTTGAGATCATGCTGTCAAGAGATGAATCTTTGATGTGTTAGTAGTTGATCCAATGATGGAGGTAGATTGGAGAGACCTTCCATACTTGATATGACTTCCTAATAAGAGCATGGAGATGAATATCCAGAAGATGAATGTGCAACAAAGTAGTAATGGAAGCTTAGAAATTTTTATCTTAACAAAAAAAATTCTAATGATTTGTTATCTTTTAAACTAGTAAGAGCATGTAAAGGGTTTTTTCTTTTAACTAAATTTAACAAAATACGTTTTAACATCATTTGGATTAATTATAAATGTATTTGCTTTACAAGATGGGATATCCAGCATAAAATCTTAGTTGATAGCACTGATTGTTTTATCAATTTCACATTCTATTAAATTTTTTTTTTCCCATTATTTTGAAATCTGAAATGGTTAATATCGTTCCCAAGTCGTATCACGTTTGTTTTTATGACTCTCTCAGAGAGGGATTAAGGCTGTTTCATCCTTAGCATAATTTGAAACGGCTTTCAACAGTTTTAATTCCTTTGGGACGCCTACACAAGAAATGGTTTAGGAATCGTTTTTACACTAGCTTAAGAACTGCTTAAAACAGTTCCTAATAGCCATTTTTTTGTTGTTGTAATGGTTATTATGTTGATTTTGGAGCTTGTTAATATATTGTAAGCACCATTTTGTCTTTTGGATTTGAGTATTGCACAGCTATGGTGATTATCAATTCCAAGTGCTGATATCTCTGTCTCTAAGGGTGGTACTAACGTTGTATTTGCTTCCAATCAGTTAGTTCCCAACTTATGCTTTTGGGAACTTTAACTTCCCCCCAAGTTCACTACAGGAAAAATTAGCTATAGGGACGACTCTTAGTTACGGTCATATTTTGACCGTCGTTGTAGAGTCATCTAAAAGCCAACCCACCCACTCACTCTCATCTTAGACGAAAACACTGTCTCTCACCCTCGACATCACTGATCTCTCTGTCTCACTCTCACCCTGAAAAATTGACGCTGATGTCTTCGACTCTCATCCTCAAACTCGACATCGACGCTGATCTCTCGATCTCTCTCTCATCTCAGACTCGACATCGATGCTGATCTCTCGATCTCTCTCTCATCTCAAACTCCTCGCTGATCTCTATAGGTTGAGCTCTCTCTCTCTCCGTACAATCAAAATTTCTATAGTGTTGATTCAAATTTTGGTTCGATTGCAAACCAAAATCCCAATTTCTATACTTTTAATTTAATTTTTGATTCAGTTTCAAACCAAAACCCTAATTTCTCATTTTTATAGCTAAGATTTTAATCATAGAAAGTGGTATTTTTGATTACGGTGTAGCAATTGAACCCTAAACTCTTGATTTCATTTTCTAGGTTTTTAACATCGAGAGGGGATCAACTCAGTTGAGCTTCAGCACCGAAATACAGGTTTTTAAAGATTTTATTGATTGTACTTCAGATCAGATTTCAATCGCTTTTGGGACAAAATCAGATTTCAGGTGAGTTTATGGTTAAATTTTTTTTTCTTTCCCGAAATGCAATGTGCAGTTGCTTTTTATTATTTTTTGTTTATGATAAATCTATTTACTTGAATTTGATAGTTCATTGTCATTTCTCGAAATAGAAGATTCACCTTTCTAGCTTGTAGACCAATGTAAAACATTATAATTCTAATATCTCTTATTTCTGATGCTTTTGATTTCAATTCTACTTAAACTTATTTATGTCTGTTTTGCTTTTTAGTGTTAGAATTTTCTAAGTTCTTGAAGTAATTTAAGAGTTGAAAATTTATTTTTCACATCTTTCGAATAAGTTTCTGATTGTAAGGCATGTGTGTTCATAAATTTTCTTACTATCACCATCCACATCATTCTCAGCCATCCTTTAGAGAATTTCTTGCACCAAAGGGCTTCTCATTGATGTTATTATTAGTCTTCTTTGCATATGATCAGACCAATCTTAACTGATTCTATTAGGTTTTATTCTAATTTTTCACTGGTTTAACCACTCATCCATCTCAACTTTTTCATATAAGTTGGTTTTTGAATTTTCAGTTCTTTGCATCACAAAAACAAATGAATTTGGAAGGTGCTTGTCCCACATATCAATGCTGGAAGTACACTAGTTGCATGTGAGAGAATCTCAGGAATCTGTACAACATTGAACTGTTCGAAATTTGCTTCCAATACCGATATTGGAAGTAGACTAGTTTCATGTGTGAGAATTTCCAAAATTTGGATAACTTTGGGCTGGTTGACTATTCAGAAAATTCGGGATTTTGAGTGAGATCTATTGAAGTTTATGCCTTCACTTAGGGACTAAGCAGATGGGGGGTTGTTGTAGCAGTAGTTTTGATTTGGGATCACGGAGGAGTGGAAGAAAGAAGAGATCATACTCGGAACAAGTCACTTCCTTGCAATACTTACCTTATATACCGAACCTAATTTTCACAAATGGGAAGAGCAGAACTTCGTGCATTTTCACTCAACAAGGACGCAAAGGCATAAACCAGGATGCTATGGTTGTCTGGGAAGTAAGTTCAGTTCTGTTCATCCTATCAGGTCCTTTTACCCATTCATGGATGTTAATTTGTGTAAAAATTATCTGTTTCATGTAGGATTTTGACTCGGAAGATGCGATATTTTGTGGTGTCTTTGATGGGCATGGTCCGTATGGCCATCTCGTTGCTCGGAAAGTTAGGGATTCTCTGCCATTTAAGTTGCTCTCATTCATGCAATCTTACGAATCAGGGGGAAATGGATCGAGTGGTTACTGATATAGGAGATTCTGAGAAGGCTGATTCGATTGAGGATCAAACAGAGTCTTTGTGGAGAGAAGCATTTCTTAAGTCATTCAAGGCCATGGACAAGGATCTGAAGTCTCATCCTACCTTGGACTGCTTCTGCAGTGGCAGCACTGCTGTAACTATAGTGAAACAGGTGCGTCTCCAGAATCTGTTATTATTTCTTTTTGTTCCAATTATTAATTCTCTGTTTTTATCTGATTTTAAGGGGCTTAATCTTTTCATGAGAAACATTGGGGATTCTCAGGCGATTTTGGGATCTAAAGATGCCACTGATTCCATGGTCGCAATACAGTTAACAGTTGATCTGAAGCCCGACTTGCCAAGTATGTCTTGATATTAGCTACTTTCATAGTGATGTGTGTGTTATTGAAACTTACTCCTTTAATCATGATCTGTTATAGGGGAAGCTGAACGGATTAAAAGGTGTAAAGGAAGGGTCTTTGCACTCCAAGATGTACCCGAAGTTCCTAGGGTTTGGTTGCCATTTGATGGTGCCCCTGGGTTAGCAATGGCTAGGGCATTTGGGGATTTCTGTTTGAAGGATTATGGAGTGATATCTATACCCGAGTTCTCTCACCAGGTTCACACGGAGAGGGATCAATTTATTGTTCTTGCTTCTGACAAGGTAAGTGCGGTATCTTCATATCAATAAGTATCTTATTTGCTGCACTTAAATTCACTGACAGAGAAATTAAAAAAAAAATAAGAAGCACCTTTGCTTGTATATAATTGTCATTTGATGCTGATTAGAAACTGTAGACTTTTGATTTGTTTTCTAGAAACCAAGCATAGATTTCTTGAAATATACCATCACTTATGAATCACCTTGTGGTAACTTGCTCCACCAGCTTCTGTGAATAGCTATTGACTTAAGTTGAAGTAACTTAGGATTCATATTAAAATTCTAGCCCTTCCACTTTGTTTCTCAGAAAATAATGATGTGTAGCATCGCTATCAAGTATCCAATCTTGCTTAAAACTAGCCTCAGAGATTATATCTTCTTTAGAAGAACTTAAAAGTGAATTCTTCCATTTGTTTAGCATTCACAGCCCCAACAATATTCTTGATCTTGACAAATTGGAACTATTTTCAGGGACTGCACCTTTTCATCACGGTAATCGTCCAATGTATATGCCACTGTTCATACATTAACAGCCATTGCTTGGTTAACTTCTCCACCTTGGGCAAACCTCCTGTTCCAACCTTTTGCAGCTATCCTGAATTTATCAAAAAAAAAAAAAAAAAAACCCTTGTAATCCTCCCAAAGCTCTGATCTCCCTAGCTCTTAATCAATCAGTCTTACTTAGAATCATATGTGCATTACAGAATGAATTATTTTTTAAGATGACCGTAGATTTTATTTCTCATTCTTTTTGTTTGATTAACATTGCTTCATTGAGGACAAAAATCAGGAATATATTTCAATTAAAAAAAAAAAATCTAACATTTCAGTAGTAGTTATTTTGATGTGGTTCTCTATCTGGTACACCGCCAGATAAAACTCATTACAGATATGTTACTTGAAAGAGGAGAAAACAGTTTGGTATATTCACTTGGCATATGGTTATTTGTTGGATGGTAGACCCTTGAGGTAAGCATATGTTTCAATCTCTTTTGGGTTAAATGAGAATGTGACAACTTAATTTTCATATTGATTCTTTTTTGGAGATTTTGTTTGTAGAGCATGCTTTGATTCAGAAAGTATTGTTAAACATGGTTGAACAATATGGTAAGAGAAATTACGTTTTTTTGGATTTGGGACTATTGATTTGGGGATTCTCTCTTTAATTTTATTGTTGAACCCACAATGAAATATTTTTCTTATTTAAGCCAATTTCTTGGTTGGATTATCTTTGATTTTTGATAACAATTAAAATTTTGTCATGTTAATTTCAATTTCTTAGTTGGATTGTCTTTGATTTTGGATAATAATGAAAATTTTGTCATGTTGGTTTTAATTTCTTAGTTAGATTATCTTTGATTTTGAATATAATTGTGTAGAGGATTTTTGTTTTAGGTCAATTTCATGGTTTGTGAAATTTGATATGAAGTTATTTTTTCCTAGTTTGATGATTCTGATGTATAATTCATACTAGAAGAATTAGGATACCCATTTGTAGAATCTGAAAATATGAGGATGGCCCGGTTTGTATTTATACAAATCCCATTTCTACCTTCGTTGTGGTGCCATAACCTTGCTTTCCCACCTTGATGATCATGCTATTAAACATTGCAAACTTGCTTAACTGATTGAGGTGTTTGATGGCAAAAACTGTTAAGGTATATGCTATTAAACATTGCAAACTTTCTTCCTTCACTTTGATTTTTTCCTTGTTTTTTTAATCTCTCTGTGTGAGATTTCTAGAAAAGAAGAAGAAGAAGAAGAAGAGTAAGAGAGAGAAAGAATGGGGAGAGGTAAGGTTTAGTTGAAGCGGATCGAAAACAAGATCAATCGACAAGTTACGTTTTCGAAACGAAAGTCAGGATTAATGAAGAAAGCTCATGAGACCTCAGTTCTTTGCGATGCTGATGTTTCTTTGATTGCCTTTTCAAGTAAAGGAAAGCTCTATGAGTACTCTACTGATTCCGGGTAACAACTTCTCAAATTCTTTCAATTTTTTCTTGTTTGTATCTCATAAGCGTCTGTGAGACTTTCTGGACTTCATTTGAGCTAAATTTATTAATATTTGAAAGTTTCATGTATCTTCTTCATCTTTAACTGTATGTATCTCTCTCTTTTTTTCACTATTTTTTAGGGATTTATTGATAAATAAGTGTTTCTACAGAAAAGAACAATATTTTATGTGTGTGTGTGCGCTCGTGTTTGTGTGTTTGTGCGCATGTGTGTGCACTTGTGTGTGTGTGTGTGTGTGTGTGTGTGTGTGTGAGTTGGAGTGTATGTGTGCGCCCGTGTGTGTATGTTTGCGCGTGTTTGTATGTGTGAGTTGGAGTGTATGTGTGTGCGCGTGAGTTGGATTCCGGTGACCATCTTATAATGTGTGTGACTTGAATTATGTGAGAATTTATATTAGTCTGCAATAGTAACCCAATGAGCTCTAGTAGAGAGGTTATTTGGATTTTTTCATATTGATAGTTGGGGTCGAGCTCATCTATTTCAAAACATAGGGGTATCTCCAATATTCAGCAATACATGAGGGGGCTGGTATAAAAATAAATTTTTTTTTTCAAAAGCTTCTATAGCGACGGCCAAGCCAAAACCGTAGCTGAAGGATAATTTTTTTAAAAAAATGACTACCCAATAGCGGCTGTCGCTATAAGTCCTGCATCTACCGCCAAGATAACATTTAGCGATGGGATTATTAGCGACGAGTACTGACGGCCCTCTTGGCTGTTGTTAGATGCTTTAGTGACGGTATTTTGTATCTATAGCGACGGTCGCGACCGTCTCTATAGCCCTATTTTACTGTAGTGGTTGGATGTCAAATTGCTAGTGGAAGCAAAGGGAGCTACCAAGGTTGGTCCTGATTCCCTTCTAAGGGACATTCCTATTAAAGGAGTAGTTATTTAGTAGATTATTAAAGTGATTTAAGATACACCAAATCGTAATGGTGTTATAGTTACAATGGCTATGCAGTTATGTTAGCTGGATCTATGTAACCATCATCTATTTAATAGAATCATCACCAGAGATTAATATGGTTTTAGAGCAGGCCTTTCTTTCCTTCATGTCACCCAGTTCATATCTCCACGTGCTTTGGCCCAGTCTGGCCCACATGTGCGGAGCGTGTTGAGTTTAATCCCACATCGGACACTCATTGCCTTGTCTATATCCTTATAAGTTCTTGGGCCTTTCACTCATTACCAATTGATATAATTTTGGGGGTCCAACTCAATATCAATTGGCAATGAGTGGAGAGACTCAAGAGCTTATAAGGAGAGATACAAGGAAATGATTGTCCGATCCCCATATGTGTGGGCTAGATTGGGCCAAAAAACATGGAGATATGAACTAACCAGGCGGCATGGAGGAGAGAAAGACCCGCTTTGATACCATGATAAATTTGAGGGTCCAACTCAACCAATTGGCAATGAGTAGAAAGGCACAGGAGCTTATAAGGAGAGAGACAAGGCAATGAGTGTACGATTTGAAATCATCTGATCAAAACTCCAAGATCTTTTCTCATCTCCGATGAGTGATATCATTGCTGCCTATTGGGCTCAAAGCCTTCAATTAGTTTTTTAAGTAATAATTTATTTATTTATTTATTTATGTTCGATCATCTTTCGGGAAATTGATTCTCAGGATCTTCGATTGCTGGGAATTTTGTTTCAAGTGGAATTCTGAATTCTTTGGGAAAATGGTCTCCTTGAAAATGGAATACGTGGAAAAATCAATTCCACTGTTGTTTGGTTGTATGTGGAAAAAAAAAAAAATCAGAGCAAAGATGACGACTAAGGAAAAGAGAGAGAGACTTGGAATTGGGATTTTCTCTTTTGGTTCAGGTTCGGTTTCCTTCAGGTAAATGGGTACCCATTGACACCCCTACACCAAATGGACATAGAGATACTTTTTTTAAAGTTTGCAATAATTGCAATTAAATCCATGAATTTATAATTATTTTTGACAAAAAAAAAAAAAAAAAATCTTATCTTAGGCAGTAGTGAGATCGCCTATGAACACTTATTGTTCTTTCAACCATAAAATAATGGCATCCTCTGTTTCTATAAGTGGGCTTTTTCCGCCTAGCTAATGTAAACTTTTATCACATTATATTATCAGTTTGAAAAAAAAAATGTTAATGCAAAAATTTTAAATTAAGAATTTAAATTTTCTACATTGTAGTATGGGTGTGCATGTTTAGTAAGCTATGGCGGCTCTTTTAGATCACCATTACCTCAAGATCTATTGCCACATTCCTTCTCTTTATGCATTCTCCTAATGACATCGATGTGGTACTTAGTCAAAGAGACTTCAATATCATAGAATTTTTTTATTTATTTTGGTGTGGCACATGGATAATCACATTTAACAACCAAAAGTTAGGATTTTATAAACTGATTCCTTCCATTCCCATGATAAGACAGAGAGTCGTGCTGGAGTGACATTGAAATTAACATTGTTTCACACATTGCATTGCATTGGTGTGCACAGAACCATAGATCCTTCTCACTTTTATCTCCATGAAAAAGCATATATGATTCAATATGTCAGCAATGTGTGAAACGTTGTCAATTTCAATGTCACTCCAGCATTTTCCAAAGACATATCATGTTTATCCCTCTGATCTTTCTACTGGTTTTACTAGGATGGCATCCTCTCCCTTGATTTCTGGCACTAATTATGGAACAATCACAAATCCTTATCGTGAACCTCTCCTAATATCCTGCACATTGAACATGTCCTTCCGCATTCCTTTGTGAGCAGTCACCCTTTATCGGAATTAATCGTAATGCACTCAAAGCTCTATGAACTAAATGAAATGGACCTCTACCTGACTTTCCAAATTATTTTCATACAGAAGTGTGAATATACAACTAGTTTTGGCATGTGCAATTCTCTCTTTTGAAAGTTTTGATTTGATGTGGACTAGAAAGATAGGGAAATGACTTCTACCAAGCAACAATGGCAGTAGATGTTCGCCATCATTCAATTATCTCATTTTATGTAATATGTCATATAAAGACTGAAAATTATTATTGTAAAAAGATTGGAGTCTAGTTCTTTTGAAGAGAGAGAGAGATATGTTTCACTACAAATATGAGGTATTTAGAGGCGGTTTTAAACTGCCTCCAATTTCGACTAAACTGCCTCCAATATATTTAAGGGCGGTTTAGTCAAACCGCTCACTATAGTAGCGTCGCTGATTCTTTTTAGTGGTTGACTAAGGGCGATTTTAAAACCGCATCTAAATAATGATTTAAGGGTGTTTTTTATATTTTTAGAGGCTGTTTTAAAATCGCCTCTAATAATAATAATTTAATGGCGGTTTAAAAACCGCCTCTAAAGAATATGATTTAAGGGCGGTTCTTATATTTTAGAGGCTATTTGAAAGCCGCCTTTAATAATAATAATTTAAGGGCAGTTTTAAAACCGCCTCTAAATATTGTTATTTAAGGGCGATTTTTATATTTTAGAGGCAATTTGAAAATCGCCCCTAATAACAAATTAGTTTTTAAAAAAAAACAACATTAGAGGCAGTTCAAAATCGCCTCTAATGTTGTAAAAAAAAATTAATAAAATATTCATTCCAAAATAAAACCTGCAATTATATAAAGAAAAAGAGCTGCTATTGGCACCCCACATTTCACTTATCACATGTTTATAAAAAGATGCCACAACCTGTAAATGTGTTGTGTGGAGGTCTATGCTACATAAAATACAATGTACCAAACATACATCTACGAAATCCAAAAACAAAGTACGTATTCACGAATATTTTCACTATAAAATAAGAGGCAACTCTATGAATTATAAACAAAATAAGTAATTCAAACATTGATTGATAGACAACACTACCTTTCTAATGGTGTGATTCTTATATAGAACTATACTAGTTCCCTTTGGAGCCAACCCATACTTATGTACATCAACCGATATTGATGTTACTCCTTCAATAGAAAAATTGAAGGGTGGAATTGGGTACCTAGAAAGGGGAAAATTGTGCAAAATAATAAATACCGACAAATAAAAGAATAATTGAATTATGTTGTTTCTTGAAGAGTAGGTGGTGAAAGGAGTTCAACCAACTTTTGGAAAAACTTTATAATTAAAACGATAAACTAAATACACAACAATAATGGATCTTTGTATCCTAGAAAGATTACAGAAGATTACATTTATCCAAGTTTGAATGTTCACCTAGAAGTCTAAATTAATTAAAATAAGGTGGTTCTTAGTCAATTGCAAAACCATAACCACTTAAGACTTGAATGCTAGAGATGTAAAATTATTTTCATTGACTGTGTAAATCATAAAGATAGGTTTAAAAACTTGAATGGTTCCACAAAGCACCATAGCATTACATAAATTGTTAAATCAAAAGCATCTAATTGAAAAACCACTGTTCTAAGGACCAACATCACGTTAATGGGATGATACCACTTGATTCTAGATGGTTCTTCTGTCAAACAATTAGAAACCTCCAAATGGTGACTCAAATGCTATGGTCCATCCAAAAGATGACATGTCAGTAGATCTATATTGATAGGCTGTGTACCTATTGGACATTTAATAGCAGTTTATACCATTTACAAAATTATGTAGGACTCAACAAAATCTTCTTCAAAATGAGAAAAAGCTAATGATATCAACCTGAATAAGTATGGAAGACTCTAAACTAATTTTTCTTCAAAGTAAGAAAGAGCCAATGGTCTCAACCTTAATAAGATCAAATAGGGGATGCAATTATTGAACCAATAGTTTATATGATTGGTGTCAAACAATCCTTCACAAACAAGTAATGAAAAAAATTAAATTAGAATTTTGAAGGGACATACAAGGCTTTCAAAACTCAAATGTATAAATGCAGAGAACAGAAACATGCAGAAAGACGGAGACAATTAGCAAGGCTTTAATTTATTTTAATGTATAAATAAGTTAATAATATATCCAACTAATTAAAACATAGAGGATTGTGAACATGCTTATACAGAAGCCATACCTTCACTGCGGAGACCAACAATGGGCTCATTAAGCCCGCCAATCTTCACCAAATCTTTGTGTACAAGAAGTGTTTCCTGACAATACCAAGGTGAACAACACCGAGTGTTATTATCTCACAAAAAGTGGAGAGTAATTACTAATAGCATATATTAGTCATAAATAAAAAGCCAGATTTGCAATATGTAAAATCCTGTTCATCAATATATCATCTAACATAAAAGTAAAAAGAATGTATAAATGAATTACCATTGCATTGCAGGTGGCAGGATAGTCTATCTTTGCATCCAAAACAATGCGTTTGGCCATATCAATGTTAGCTGACTTATCAACATAAACATGGCAAATACCATCTACACAGTAAACATTGCAAATTATAACTTTCTTAAAAAATGTATCATATAACAAAATCGAAGCTTGTGCGGACAACATAATGATAAATAGAATTCCTAACATATTTTAGCTTACCAGCATGACCAAGAACGGGAATTTTTGTTGATTCCTTGATTTGCGAAACAAGTTTGTTACTGCCTCTTGGTATCACAAGATCTATCACATCATCAAGCTGGGGCAAAGCATATATTGAGTTAAACATCAATGTGTTATGAATAATTCCAAGCACACATTCCTGAATTCCTTGATGACATTACCCACCTTAAGCAGATCAGGAATCTCATCTCTTGAAGTCACTAGTCCAATAAGCTTTTCACCAATTGTTCTAATAAACAATCTAGTAGATTTAGAATTTATCGAAACATGGATAGGAGCACAATTAATTACTAGTTTTACTTTAGATTTATGATCAAGGTGATCCAAAGATTTATGCAATGCAGACCGATAGAATGGAAACATGATGTGACCAACACCATAAGAACAAAGATACAGAACTAGCAATAACTGAAGAAAGAGTAGCCTCCTAACATAAATATACTTCACACAACCATTCTCAGTTAGCTTCCAATAGACATACATGGTTTATCTTTCTTTTACATGCAACATACGTTGAATCAACTAAACATTTAATCAAAATAAGTGTGAAGGTCTAGACCACAATGATTTTTCTATGAACTAATGACAATCTTTCATTTAATCAAAAATTATAATCAACTATCTTTCGAACAAAATAACACACAATTGAAAAATTAACAACCATAATATCAAGACAGTCTTAGTAAATCCACACTAAACTACATTAATGAATCACTAAATCCTAAAAGCTCATTTTAATTGCAAGAGACAAAAAACTTATTTTAAACCCAACTTTTTCAGGGGGAAAAGGCCATTTTTTGTAACTATGAGTGAATTACAATTTTACTTAAATCACTCAAATGTAGTCGCACTTTTAAATACTACTTACTATGGGGAAATCACTCGAACCAATCCATGACTCATAAATGGTTTGAGAGGAATTATCAGGGTCTTGGACCTTCAAAAAGTTTAACACAACCTCATTTTCCTATTCACTAATTGGATGATTAAGTGTAACACAACCTCATTTCCAAGTATCAAAACATTCCAAAGAGAAATTGATGTAAGTACTAACATACCTAAAGAAGCAACTCGTATTTGGGGTTGAACAGAAAAACTCTAAATGCTCTGTATAGCAAATTTTCAGCTTCTATCTTTTCCATCAAATGACCTGGGCAAGAGCAGACCATATGGGCAAAGAAGAAAACATACAAGTGTCATCATAGTAAATAAGAGAAGTAGAAAAATGCATAATCATAAATTTGAGAAAATTTTAAAGATGGATGATTTGATATTCCAGTCTTAACAACATATTACATCTAAGTGTAAAATAACAATTACGATTAGTGTTGATGCTACTAATTTGACCTGCAATGAAATCAAGTAAATAGCTTCTAACACTTGGACACGAATTTCTGGATCATCTACAGCTTCCCGTTCGATTGAGAATGCACTTCCAAGCTCAAGTGGCATTTTCGATGTGTCCTGCTCACTATAAATCCGAGCATAACTCACCAGAGATCAAGAGAAATCACAATGGACGCATTAAATGTAGGAAGAATATTGTTTGAATGAAACAAGGGAAAATGAATCATATATAGTCTGATCCCATTCAACCACCCTTGCTTTCTATGACTAGCTTGGCTGGCTTGCTTTATCAAATCCACGATAATAGCTTTTGTGCTATCATATCATACCAATATAGTATGACAAAGTCCACTAGGGACAAGGAACAACCCTACTAATGATAGAACAAAAGCATACTCAATCCCAAAATGATCTCACAAGCTTTATAACATACAATCCTTGCATCTTCTCATCTCCATTCTATAGAATGAAAAATCACAATCCAAACTATTCCTAATCAAAATGAGAACAACCCTACTAATGATAGAACAAAAGCATACTCAGTCCCAAGCTTCTCTTATATAAAGTTGTTTCTAAACAACAAAACTTACGTAATTTAATTAAATGTACTTTTAACATAAAGAAAAACATAAACAGTAGCAGTATAATCAAAGGCAATACCTGAAGTAGGGAAGTGATGCCTGCATCCAATTGTGTTAGATTAACTAGGAGCATAACCAACAACCGGGTAATGCTAGAGTCCTTCTTATATAGCATCTCCATGGCTGTTTTAATTATTCCAAAGGTGACCATCTTTGCTGATAGTTCTGAATTTTGTGAAAGATTTACAAGAGCTTCAGCTGTAGGTTCTGAAACCTCCTAAAAGGTCAATTAAATGAGTTTAATCTACAATAGTGGATCCAATCAGCCCAAATTTTGGTCTTTCTTCCATTAATCATGGAACCATCCATAAGTACGACTAGATTGGATGGTTGAGCTCATTCAATCCACAAAAATTATGGTTTGGGTGGGGAGAGCTTGGCATGCTCTAGAGGTGATATGGTA
Organism: Akebia trifoliata; assembly: GCF_017979445.1. Lineage (NCBI taxonomy): Eukaryota > Viridiplantae > Streptophyta > Magnoliopsida > Ranunculales > Lardizabalaceae > Akebia > Akebia trifoliata. The sequence goes on along the minus strand of NC_141377.1, from coordinate 35,984,882 downwards.
GTTGAGCCATTCTTATTGATGGGCATGAACCTCATAGAATCACATGGTGTGGCTGTATCAAAAACAATATTATGCTAAAAATACAAGCCCAGATGTCAAATTAGAACAAGGTTTCATTGCCCAATATGGCTCAATTATGGTGACTTAGTTTAACTCATTAGTTTTATATTTTACAAGTCTGTGGCGTTCTCCCACATACTTGTGAAAGCGTCCTCGATTCGCGGGGTGCGTGGATCCGCTTTTGACCCTTGAGGTTTGGGAGTCGCCACCTAGTTATTGTGGTCTAGGAACCAAACTGACTCTAACATGGATAAAAAGAACTAATCTACCACAAAAAATCTGAATTCAGGGATCATGTTACGGGATTGGAAGGTGTTAGACACCAACCCCGCCCGGCCAAAGCCGGTCTCTACTAACTTCCCAAATATATCACATTGGTAAAAACCTAGATAAAAATAAAAAAAATTACATACATTTCCGATAGCAAGGATTTTGTTCCTTCAGATCTGACAAAAAGAGCTCCTTGTACTGTACTCCCTTGCTTCGTTCTGTCTCTAGATTTGACTTCGGATCTCCTAGATCAATGTATCTCCTTGTTTTTGGATCTGAACTCTTCAAGTTTGTTGCGGATTTTAGGGTGTTTTTGGAGGGATTTTAGGTGTTTTCTAGACTAAAATCGAAGGAGAGATGTTAGGTAAGGAGTTGGGGCTCCAAAACTAGGGTTTATGGGGGCCTAGGAGAGCTTCTAGACCTACTTCTTTTAGGGTTTTTGATTTGATACGAAAATAGGATGTGGGGACCTCTATTTATAGATGTTTTTAGGGGTTGATTTGGATAGAGTTAGTGTTTAATTGGAGTTCTTTTAATTAGAGTTGTGTTTTAGTTAGACTTGTTTTAGGTAGAATTGTGTTTTAATTAGAATTGTTTTAGGTAGAATTGTTTTTAAGCTAGAACTCTATTTGATTGAGTTATTATTTAATTAGAACTCTATTATGACTTTTGGTCTTATTTGATTGACTTTTAATGTTTTGACTTTAGTCTTAATTGATTGACTTTTAATATCTTGACTTCAGTCTTGCTTAATTGACTTTAATTTTGACTTCAGTCTCACTTGATTGACTTTAATACCTTGACTTCAGTCTTGCTTGATTTACTTTTAATTTTTGGAGAACCCCCTCTATTATTTCTTTAATTCTCTGGACCCCCAAATGGAGGGGTCCTTAAAGAAATATCTCACGAACCCTCAACAATTTTACTTGAAAGCCCGATTGATCGATTTCTTCGGTTCAAAATTTTAAATTAATTTCATTAATGTTTCACTTTAATTATTTAATGTTTTATTTATTAATTTCGAATTTTTTAATTATGAAAATTATGAAATTACCGTTTTGCCCCCGGAGAGGATTTTTCACATTTTAAGTCGGTTTTTAATGTTCTAGGATGTTTTAGAATCGATTTTTCGTAAGGAATTCAATGGAAATATTAGTTTGTGTTATTTATGAAATTTTTTGTGTGAAATGGTCATGAACTTTATGAGGGGCATTTTCGTAATTTTGTCAAATTCTGTTAAAATTGGTAAAATGATTTATTTGGTTCCGATTTGTTATTTTATGTGTTCGAGAGAGTTTTCCTAAGCGTAACGTAGGCTCTAGGGTTATTTTGAGATTAGGGGTATTTTGGTAATTTGATCAATTTTTTAGTGATTTTTATCGTGAAGTTTCTTTCTGGTCTGCAAGATGATGATTTCTATGTTTCTAGGGTCATATTTTCCTAGCGTAGCGTGATTTCTAATGTTTTGTCAATTCGAGATACCTCATCCGGATTTCTGAAACATTTTTGGTAACAAAATAAAGCAATGTAATACACATCCATCATTGGGAATCATTGCGATCGGGTTGACGAGTTGATTAATCAGGCAAGTGCAAAAATAGGGTGTCTACAACTTGTTCATGTTCCATTCAGAATGTTATGCTTCATGATGTCAATTAGATTCCTCTCAAGATGATAAAAATAAATATTTTTCAAAAGTTTAAAACACACCTTATTTTCTCCTAAGAGACGGGACAATAAATATCAACATAATAGGATGTAGGGTGCAATATATTATGACATATAATTAAGGTACATAGAATTATATTAAGAGTATCTTAACACAAATGGTGAGTTGTGACATATGGAAGGTTGTGGTAGAGATCAAGAATAATATTTAAAACGTTCATAAAAGTCACTCGGGGTTAAGAACTATTTTCTTCTATTTTTTGGTTCTTAGTAATGTTCTATACAAACTATGTGGTTTTGTAATGACATCAAATTATCAATAACAATTATTTTTTAAACATGATGTTAGAACCTAAGTTCTATTAAGAGCATGACCTTGGTAGATTGTTTTTTAACAATGGCAAGATTGCTATCATTAAACCTAGTTTTGTCTTTTTTGCCTTTTTGGCTATCTATTTTACAAATTTTTTTACAATAAAAATCATTCCTCCATCTATGCACCTCTAGAAACCTTGATAGACCTCATAATCTCTGCTTTTCTTTTATCCAAAAAAATTTCAATGAGAAATTTTCAATTAAGCCATGTGATCTTTAATTATCTGCGTGCTAATTCTTAGAAGGGATTATGATAGACCCAATCTCGTGACCACCAATTTTGATGTGGTGAGAAACAAAGAGTGAGATGGACAATGATGGACTTCACATGGACAGATAGATAAACAGAAAACTACCAACAACAAGCAGTATTGGACATTATAGACAATTCATCGATAACTGTCCTTAGGTACTCTGGAGGGGTAAAAGCCAAGTTGGTTCTGTGTTCATTTTATTTTATTATGTTTTTTTTTAAAGATGGGAATTTAAAGTAGTTTTTCTAATTTTTATTTATTTTTCAAATTGTTCAGCTAGTCTTCATTTTCCTCCTTTGCCATCTACGATTTTTAATTTAAGGTATGATTTTTAGTTGTTGTCAAAAAACATTTTCAGCTAGTTTTTTTTTTTGTTTTTTTCAAATGCTCTCAAGGAAGATAGTTTGTATTTTACTACTTTTTGTCGAACAATTCTTCTCGTATAAAGACCCTAAAATTCAACCATAGATCATTCATCAGGCAATTACCTCATTTTTCATGTTTATTTGGGTATATTACCACATCCATTTCTATTTAAATCTATATGGAGAGAACTTCAAAAAGATTTTAACCAAACAAACAAACTATCCAAAAAAAAAATTAAAGAAAGAAACAAGAAGAGAAAAATACTGAAAACATTCATCAGATTTAACCTTAAAAAACAAACTAAAATTCATACCTAGAGAGTGCAACAGATGAGCTGGTATAAAGTTCTTTGAAGATGATGATGGCAATGAGCTTTGTTGATGAGATGAACTTCCTTGATCATTGTCGTCAGATAAGACATATAATCGCAAATTATAGAGTAAGAGAGAAAAGAAGAGAGGAGATGAGGTGAAGCCGTCTTCATCGTCGTCGTTGAGTGGAGAAGACAACAAAACTAGGGTTTGGGGTTAGGGCTTATAGAAGAGAATATGGGAGAAGAGAAGAGAAGAGACCCAAATAGAAATCTGAGTCGTCGTCGCAATAGATAGGAAGAGGGTTAGGGTTAGGGTTTTCGTCGGCGATTTCACAAAAATCGCCTCTACTACTCATCCCTTTGGACGCGTTTTACCAAAAATTGCCACTATTTTCCGATCGTTTGAGGCGTTTCTCACCAAACGTCACTGATTTAATCTGTTTGGAGGCACTCCATGTAAAACCGCCGTTGATGTACATATATAGGTGGCGCTTCACTAAATCGCCCAAAAAACAGCCTCTAAAACCCCTTTGTTTTGTAGTGTTTCTTATACTTTTACTTAGAATCGTGCTGGAGAAAAATTAAAATGGACATTGATTCTCACATTGCTGATGTAGAGATGCACGCAGAGCCATAAATGCTTTTCACTCGTATCTTGATGAAAAGCATCTATGGCTCCGTACATACATCCACGTCATCAATGTGAGAATTGATGTTAGTTTAAATGTTACTTCAACATTTTTTCCTTTTAGTGATTGTATACATATTTCTATGCTTAGACTTATAGTCATTGTACATATGTATATATGTATCTCTAATGGAAAGGAAATATATATGTATATATAACAATAAATCAAAACAAGAGACTCCCTTTATCCACTTATGAAGAGGGGTTGAGATTTAATCTTGATAAGAATAAGAAGAATAATATTTAACTTTAGTGTCATTTCTCCTCTCTTTCTTTTGAAGAATATCCTCCAAATTTATTGTCTTTTCTTTTTCATCATTTTTTAAAGAATACTCTTAAAATTTTATTGTTTTTCCACTTATACCCTTTTCTAATAATATCCCTCAAACTTTTTCTTATCTTTCATTTTCTATTCCCTCAACTCCAAAGAGGATGCCCGTGTAATAATGTCAAGATGCGATCCATTTAGAAAAAAAAATAGTGTTCAAATGCAATAATTATTTGCTAGTGTTTCTGTAGACACCCCATTTTTGCATCCGCCTGATTAATCAACTCGTCAACCTGATCGCAACGATTCCCAATGATGGATGTTTATTCCAATGCTTTATTTTGTTACCAGATATGTTTCAAAATTCCGGATGAGGTATCTCGAACGGACAAAACCTTAGAAACCCCGCTACGCTAAGAAAATATGACCTCAAAAGCTTAGAAATTATCATTTTTCAGACAAAAAGAAGCTTCACGATAAAAATCACTAAAAAATGATCAAATTACCAAAATACCCCTAACCTTAAAATATCCTCAGAGCCTACGTTATGTTTAGGAAAATCCATTCAAACACATAAAATAGTAAATCGAAACCAAATAAATCATTTCACCAATTTTCACAAAATTCGACAAAATTACAAAAATGCCCCTCATAAAGTCCACGACCATTTCACACAAAATTTCATAAATAACACAAACCAATATTTTCATTGAATTCCTTATGAAAAATTATTTCTAAAACATCTTAGAACATTAAAAACCGACTTAAAACGCGAAAAGTCCTCTCTGGGGGCAAAACGGTAATTTCACAATTTTCATAATTAAAAATTTTAAAATTGATAAATAAAATATTAAATAATTAAAGTGAAATATTAATGAAATTAATTTAAAATTTTGAACTAAAAAAATTGATCAATCGATCTTTCAGGCAAAATTGTTGAGGGTTCACAAGATATTTCTTTAAGGACCCCTCCATTTAGGGGTCCAAAGAATTAAAGATATAATAGAGGGGGTTTCTCCAAAAAATTAAAGTCAACCAAGCAAGACTAAAGTCAAGGTATTAAAGTCAATCAAATAAGACTAAAGTCAAAATTAAAGTCAATTAAGCAAGACTAAAGTCAAGATATTAAAGTCAATCAATTAAGACTAAAGTCAATCAAATAATACCAAAAGTAAAAATCCTAATAAAGTTCTAATAAAATAATAACTCTATTTAATAGAATTCTAACTAAAACATAACTCTACCTAAAACAATTCCAATTAAAATACAACTCTACCTAAAATAATTCTAACTAAAATACAACTCTGGCTAAAAGAATTCTAATTAAACACTAATTTTATCTAAATCAACCCTTAAAAGATCTATAAATAGGGGTCCTCACACCCTATTTTCGTATCAAATCATAAACCCTAGGAGAAGTAGGTCAAAAAGCCTCCCTAACTTCCTATAAACCCTAGTTTTGGATCCCCAACTCCTTACCTAACACCCATACTTCAATTTTAGCTTGAAAAACACCTAGAAGCCCTTCAAAAACATCCCAAAATCCATAACAAAATTCGAAAGATCCAGATCTAAGAAAGAGATACCTCACCTCAGAGATCAGAAATCAGATCCGAAGACAGAACAAGCAAGGAGTACGGTACAAATAGTGATTTTATTAGATCTGAGGGAATAGAATTGTTGCGTTTCGAAGGTAAATTTTTTTATTTTTATTTTTATTTTTTTATCTAGGTTATTTGTTAGCAATATAGTCTTATTTGGGATAAGTAGAGACCGGCATTGGCTAGGAGGGGTTGGTGCCTAACACTTTCCAATCCCGTAACATGATCCCTAGACCCATATCTATTCTAGTAGATTAGTTGATTTATCTATTATGAGTCATTGACTGGTTCCTAGACCGTAATAACTAGGTGGCGACTCCCAAACCTCAAAGGTCAAAAGCGGATCCGCGCACCTCGCGGATCGAGGGCGCTTTCAGTTTCAAATCGTTTAATTTGGATAAAGTTAGGAAAATTTTGTACAAAAACAGAAATTTTTTGAGGTATGCAAAATGATGGTTATGAATTTCTTATCAAAATCCATTTTCACCTGTCCTAAAAACCTTTATCTTGTTCTTGGGATTTGAATGTTGAAGAAAATAAAGTTTTGAGGATGAACGACAAAATTGTTACTACATTTTATGATTAATCAAACCGATAACCGAACTAACATGTTCTTTTAAAATAAAATTAAGATTGTTGAAAATCCTAACACGGTGCGTCTCTCTTCTTTCCCTCCTCTACTTTCTCTCTTATGTCTCTTGCTGCGACTACCAACTGCAGGCTGCGGGACTGCGGGCGGATCATCTTCTCTCTCTCTCTCTTGTGTCTCTTACAAGTAGAGGTGTAGCTGCGGGCTACGGGTTGCCTTTCAATTCCGACGGCTGGCGGATCTCTCTCTCTCTCTTACAAGCAGAGGTGTGGCTGCGGGCTGTTGGTTGCCTCTCAACTCCAGCGGTCGACGAATCATCCTCTCCTTTTGTCTCTCTCTTTCTCTCGTCTCTTGGAGTTGAAGAACAACCAGCTGTGTTGTTGGTTTGTTGTTAGATCTTGTCCATTGAAGCTGTTCTTCGAATTATTCCAATTGAGAAACTAAACCCTGGTACAATCTTTGCTGATGTATTATCGGTCAAAAAATTTTCAAGGAATCTATTTTTGAAGGTAAAGGATATCAGACGGTTGATATTTTATGGAAAGATTTCTTTTCATTGTATCATTAATTCATCGAATCTTGATGTTTTTAGGTTTTTCCAACTAAGTTTGGAATCATTTGTACTCATCTGATGTTTGGACCAAAGAGTGGGAAGAATGGACGAATAGGATTGCCGTTTGTGTACGATAAGGTTCACATCTCAGTTGCACAAGATCTAAAATGCCCCAATTTTTGTGCATCTTTGAGAAAGAGGTTAGTTTTTCTAACTATATTAATTAGTTAGTTTTTCCCTGAAATTATAGAGATAAGTTCTTTTAATTTTTTTTAATAAATAATTTTTTTAAAAAAATTTATGTAAAGATATATGAAGTTGTTTTTTTATCTAACACAAAAATAAATTAAAATTTTAAGAAATATATTGTTTTTGATGATATTATCAAACTCCAAAATTATGCATGAACCAGTTATTATTTATTATTTATTATTAAAAATATTTGTTTAAGAAAATTTTTGACAACCCATCGAATCAAACCAAACCAAACAAAATTAAAGCTGGTTTGGGTTGATTCAGTCCTGATTCTCATATAATGGAACTGACCTTGATCGATTTGATTTTGATTTTAGTCTAAATCGAACCAACTTGAATCAAGTTGCAACCCTAATGCTACTAAACTTTTTCTGTCTTTTCTTTTTGTTGACTCACTACCATCTAATTATATGTACCTTCTTTTTTAGAGGGAAGAGACTTACAGTTTGATTTGACATAAAATATACATCCATCGTGGCAAAATTTGAATGAGTCAACTTGGTGTTGGGTGATAAGTTTATTTATCGGTGAACGAGATTTTTGAATGAACCAACTCCGTCAGAACTCAGCCAATTCCACAAAGACTCGGGATCTGAAAAACTGTCCATTCATTGGTAGGGTCTGAAATGCAATCATGTCATTCAACAACATATCCATATAAAATTCATTTTAAATATTTTAAAATCTTAAAAATTATTTTTTTATATATTAAATATTTTTTTATTTATTCATCGAATCATGAATAACAACATATACAATTTTATCATAAAAACTACGTTGAAATTCTGACAAACTCCAAGAAAATCTTGTTTAATGGAGTTTGCTTTCGTAACATATCATATAGTGGTGGATTCTAACTGCATCAATTTGTACAAAATTATAAAAGATAAAATTTTAACAACTTTAAAAATAAATTAAAAAAATAAAATAATTTTCTTCATTTAATTTTATATTTAAATTTAGGAGTTCGATATACATCCATTTTCAACATCTACTATAAAACTAAAAAGGATTTTTATTTATTTATTTATATTTTCTGTCAAATCTGAGTTTTTTCATGTAATCTAAAAGACTGTGCTTGAATTGATAATTTAATTGTCCATGTGAGCCTAATGTCTCTTAATAAGATTTGAAATCTTACTAAATTGGTTATGATAACGTGATTCATAAAATAAGATTTGTTTAGATAATAACGTAAAGGGGTGTTTGTAATAAAATTGCAACAGATAATTTATTTATTTTATTTAACAAAGGAAAACTATAAATATGTAATCCGCAAGAAATTCTAAAAAGGAAGATATTCTTTGAACGTACGGATCACACCGATACATAATAGTTTTCGGTTTTTTATAGTGTGACGATACGATGCACACTATAATTTCTCTTATTAATAACACCAAACAAAACAAAATTAAACTCAACTACTACAGTAGTGCATAACATAGCTAAACCCAGAATTAACCAACATTCGTTCATGTCTCAATTTTTGATCTTCACATGATACAACCTGATCTGTTCGATGACATCAGTCATGTTGTTGTAAGAAGATCCGCCTTCTTCCAGAGCCTTCTTAGCAATTTCTCCTAACTCCATCACTCTCTTTCTTATCTGCACCGCTTCATCTCCACCGTCCATCAACCGATTCACAGATGTCTTTATCTTTTCCTTTGTCACAGTAACCTTCTCTTCTTCTATCGTTTGTATCATTTCATGCCACGTCTCGTTCTTAACACCCACTGGAACTGCAATCTTCAACACTTGTGTCAAAAGCCTGTCACTGTGAATCTGCTCTGCGTAGAATGGCCAAGTAATCATGGGTACACCTGCACACACGCTTTCGAGTATAGAGTTCCATCCAGGTTGCATCTTGAACCCTCCGATTGCTTGATGTTCCAAGATCAATAACTGTGGGGCCCACCTAGTTATTATCAAACCTTGATCAGTTTCCTTCATCTTCTCCTCAAAACCATCTGGTAACCACCTCCTTTGTTCTTCTTCATCTCCATTTGGTTTTCTAATAACCCATATAAATTGATGACCAGAAGCTTCTAGACCATAAGCGATCTCATGAAGCTGTGCCCTACCAAATCCTGTCATACTCCCGAAGGAAACGTAAAGAACCGAGTTTGGTTTCTTGGAATCGAGCCAACTCAGACAACTAAGTTCACTGTCACCACTCCTCTTAGCTTTATCAGAAGCATCTCCATTGCAGAGAGACACTGGGCCTAAAGCCCATACTTTACTATTCACAACCTTCTTGAAGTGATCGATGTAATCTGGTTCAAACTCGTAGAAACTGTTTCCCACACAACCAAAACTACCAGGAATCGATTCACGGATGTGTTTCATGAGATCCCCATAACGAGTTTGAATCTTGAGATGTTCAGGGATTTGAGACTTAGTCGTCTTGATCTCGTGAGGAAAACCTGGTAATAAAAATGGTTCTGTATCTGGGAGAGATTTGAATTTGTCTTTGTCACTTGTTATACGTTCGAGGCAATCGATGGCACATTGAGGGAAAAACCCAGTTGGGTTGAAGTAGATCCTCGGGATTCCAAGTTCTGCAGCTAGGGCATTAGTCCAAGGATAGAACATATCGGTGATGATGCAGTGTGGGTTGTTTTCTCGGATGAATTTTTCAATCTGGGGTTGGAGAAGATTCAAAGCTAAATATAGTTTTTCAGAATGTTCAGCGCTTTTGGTGGTGTTGAAATTTTCAATACCTTCGGGTAAGCCAGCTTTTGAAGCTGGGAAGTTGAGTAAGTGAAGTGAGATTGGGTATCCAGATTTGATGTCTAGATCTATGGAGTTTTGGAAGAGTTTTGCGTTGTAAGGGGTGGTGATGAAGGTAACGTTAACACCTCTCCTAGCAAAGATTCTCGACATGTCTACGAGAGGAATCATATGGCCTGGAGCCAAGAATGGAAGGAAAAATACGTTGAGTTTAGTGACCTCTGTAAGTGAAGCACCCATGGCGCGCACACACACACAGAAAGAGAGAGAGAGAGAGAGAGAGAGAGAGAGAGAGAATGTAAAAGGTGTGGGATGGCCACCTCAATTTATAAGTTGAAAATGAAAACCAATTTCGTTTAGTAAGGTAGTAACTTACCAAGGAAAGGACCGCATCCACAAGCGGCATACATCATAGAATTTTTAGAAATTAAAAAAAAAAAAAAAAAAGTAATTAAAAAATATATATTCATTAAATTTTTATTTTAAACTTGCAAATATGCTTGCTGTCCATTGCCAAAACCTTGGATCAGGGTTTATTTTATTATTTTATTTTATTTTTAAAAATTTGTTTAAAAATCTGATTTATAACCTGAAATCTAGAAGGCTTTGGTTTTGTGGTTAAGAGGAAGAGGAGAGAAAAAAAAAAAAAACTAAAGAAAGAAATAAATGCTATTTATGTGATAGAAAACAAAAAAGTAAGAGGGAAGAAGCCAAAAGTGGGTTGGTAAATAAGCCAAAAGTGAGTGGGTGCACATGATTCAGATTGATTTGAATTTTGACAAAATTGGAATTGAATCAAATATGATCGATTCTACAAATTTAAAATTAAATCAATCTAATTACTTTATAAAATCGAACCAATTTAAATCAATTTTGATTCAGATCGATTCTCGATTCTTATATTTTTAAAATAGAAAAATTAGTATTTTTGTTTTAAAAGAGGAACCCTTTGTATCAGATCATAAATAATACCTATTTTTAAAATAAAAATTATTTTATGATCAAATTTTGATTGAAATTTGTATAAATTGAAAATTAGAGAAAGTTCATTTAGACTTTAAAAAAATTACAATTTTAAAATTGGTATTTTAGATGGATTAGTGAGGAAACTAATCTATAAAAGGTAGATTAACGAATCCAAGTCTAAGTTCGTATAATATATTTTATCTAACAAACACGGCATAAAGGTTCTTGTAAAAAAATAAGGAATCAAATTCTTTGAAATTTTTTTCCGTAAATGGGTTGATCCATTTGAGAGTTGAGAGAGAGTTTTGTATACATTTTTTATGAGTTTTTGTTAGAAAAAACTAGAGGAGATAAAGTTGAAGACTTTAATGAGTTACCTCTTCCTAACATACTAACATATATATATATATATATATATATATATATATATATATATATATATATATATATATATATATATATATATATATATATATATATATATATGGGTGGCGTTCAAGGGCCAACTTTTTAGCAAACTTTTTGGCAAAACATTTTTCAAAACATAGGTTAGAGGTTTTGGAATGGGCTGATTTTTGGTGAGGATGATCTCTATGGTGAGGAGATCATTCTCACCAAAAATCAGCCCATTCCAAAACTTCTAACCTATGTTTACAAGCTGAAAAATCGTGGACCGTCCATTTTTTGTAAACTGTTTTTGATGGGGTTAGAAGTTTTGGAATGGGCTGATTTTTGGTGATGATGATCTCTTCACCGTAGAGATCATCCTCACCAAAAATCAGCCCATTCCAAAACCTTTAACCTATGTTTTGAAAAATGTTTTGCCAAAAAGTTTGCTAAAAAGTTGGCCCTTGAATGCCCCCCTATATATATATATATATGGGTCCCGTTCGGCACCCTAGGTTTTACCACACACTTTAACAAATGCGTTTTGTCTTACATGGGTTAGAAGTTTCGGAATGAGCTGATTTTTGGTGAGGATGATCTCTATGGTGAGGAGATCATCCTCACCAAAAATCAGCTCATTCCAAAACTTCTAACCCCATCAAAATTGATTTACAAAAAATGGACGGTCCACAATTTTTCAACGTGTAAACATGGGGCTAAACATTTCGGAATGGGCTGATTTTTGGGGAGGATGATCTTCTAATCATAGAGATCATCCTCACCAAAAATCAGCTCATTCCAAAACTTCTAACCCATGTAGGACAAAAAACGTTTGTTAAAGTGTGTGGTAAAACTTAGGGTGCTGAACATTTCCCTATATATATATATATATATATATAATAGATACTTTGGATTAGTTTGGTTCTATTATACCCCTAATCTGGAACCGAACCAAATCAATCGGATTTTTTTATATACAATTCATATCTGAACCAAACCATGTTCAATCCGAACCAATTTAATCCAAAAGACTTCGATTGATTCGGTTCTCGAATTTACCCAATCCAATGTGCACCCCTAGTCAGTACTAATATATAATGTCAACCATACACATAGCTATGTAATTAAAGAGGGTACTTTTGTAAATTAGGAATGTTATTCAAGACATCAGTAAATGTGATTGTTGGATCCTAGATTTTTGTGAGCAAATTTTTTTAATGATTGTCCACCGTTCATGGTATATCTATTATTTTAAGAAAATGCTGAAATGAAATAAAGTATTTACTGCAATTCTCACATATCTGACGTGGAACGTGCACATAACCATAGATGTATTTTCTCGTGATATGAGTAAAAATTATCTACAGTTATGTATGCATGTCCATGTTAGAATTGTGAGAATCACAATAAATCCTATGTCACCCTAGCAAGGCTCATCATTTTACTAAAAATAGAAATCCCAATAACTAACAAATAAAATCAGGTGATCCAAAAATGGATGATAGGGGCGTAGAGCACATGCTCCACCGTTCTATCCTCTGCGCATGTCATCATCACTTTCTAAATGTCAGAAATCCAAAAACGTCAACAGTACGGGGTAGTTTTGTAATCAAGGAGGGTATTTTTATAAATTAGAATGCTGCTCAATACGTGGGTATATGTGATTGGTGGATCCCAGAATTCTTTGAGCCAATTTTTTTTCATGACTGTTCACTGTGCATGCCATATCTATTATTTTACTAAAAATAGAAATCCCAATAACTAACTACCATCACCATCTCTTTCTAAATATATAAATCAATGCTTAGATGTGGCCCAAAATCGTGATTAGATAAGAAAAAAAAAAGGTGAAAAAAGGAGAAGCAAAGAAGCCTATCGTGATTTTAATAATTCATTAAAAATAAAAAAGCTATTTTTATATTTTAAAATAATTATGGTGTGAAATAATTTAGATCTAACATTGTTAGACAATATATCATCATTTAGCAATTTATATTCAAATCATTATTGTGATGACGAATACTTTTATATATTTCTAAAATGTAAATAAGTTGTGAAGGGATAATGGTGTTAAATATATTATCCTTTTATAATTAATGATTTCTATCATTGATGGAGGATAGTTGTAAAAAAATTTTTTGCTCACAAAAATTTGGGATCCACCAATTACATGTACCCATGTGTATTGAATAACATTCATAATTTACAAAAATACCCTTCTTAATTACAAAACTACCCTTCTTAAATAATTCAAATATAAAGAATAATATAAAAAATATAGAACAGAAATCTCGATCTTGCCTATTCCTATATCTCCTGGGAACTCCCGTTCTTTATTAGAAATTAGAATTCAATTATAAGATAAGGACAAAAGAACAAGAATAATAAAGTGGGTTGGCATATATATATTTTATGTATAAAGGTGAATAGTTACACTTATTTAGTTCTCCATTCCTTGCACTTATTATTATATACTTATAATACTTATAATAGATTAATAGATATACTTATCAACGCTGTCACCACCATTCAATCCCCTGTGCATACCATAACCATATATAACTTTCTAAATATATAAATCTATACCTAGTAGATATGGTCCAAAAATAATGGATGATAGGGTACGTAGAGCAGACGTTGTCTCCATTGTTCAGTCCTCTGCCCATGCCTTCACCATCACTCTTTGGTATGAGGGATTATGATTATCCTTTTTCATACCAGTTTATCAATGACTCTTATGTATAAGGGAACAAAATATGTATTTACAAATGGTGAATAGTAATAATTGAGAGAGAGAGAGAGACTCTTCAAAATTTCTCTTCCCCTCTATATTTGAAGGCGTGAATACACCTAGAATGGTTAAAAAGTGATCAGAATACCCTTATAAATATATAATTACATTATATATAAATATAATATATTTATATTAAAAAATTATAAAAATAATTATTTTAATTTTAAAAAAATTATAATTCTATAAAAAATTATAATTTTATAAAAATTTCGACAACATCTCCTATTAAAAATAGACATATGAAGATTTTCTAATAAACAAAATATCTGCATAATACACCATGTTGATAATGCACCCAAAATGCATAGAAAATAGCTAAAATACCCTTATAAATATATAATTACACTAAATATATATAAACATAATAAATTTATATAAAAATCTAAAAATAGTTATTTTAATTTTAAAAAGTTCATAAATCCATAAAATTTTTATAATTCTATATAAATTTTGGTAGCATCTCTTCTTAAAAATAGACATATGAAATTTTCCTGATAAACAAAATACCTGCATAATACATAGATGTGTTTAATGCACCTAGAATGCATAAAAAATGATCAGAATGCCCTTATAAATATATGATTACACAAAATATATATAAATATAATAAATTTATATAAAAAATTCTAAAAGTAATTATTTTAATTTTAAAAAGTTTATAATTCTATAAAAAATTATAATTTTTTTTATAATTCTATAGAAATCTTAGCAGCATTTCCTTTTAAAAATGGATATACAAAATTTTCCTAATAAATAAAATACCTGCATTATACATAATTGTGTCTAATGCACCTAGAATGCATAAAAAATGATCAGAATACACTAATAAATATTTAATTACACTAAATATAGATAAATATAATAAATTTATATAAAAAATTCTAAAAATAATTATTTTAATTTTAAAAAGTTTATAATTTTATAAAAAAAATTATAATTCTATAGAAATTTCAACATCTTCTCTTAAAAATGGACTTATGAAATTTTTTTGATAAACAAAATACATGTATAATACGTAATCCAACATTCATATTACATCGTATGTATATAACGCATCCACATAATATCTCATTTATATTCTAATATCATTTAAATATAATAATCATTCTTAATATAATAAATAAAACTGAAATAAATAAAAACATGAAAAGTATATATCCAACAAATGCCTACAAGATATATTTTTCATTATTCTTATTTGCCTCCGTTACTTTATCTTAAATAGCATTATCATTAATAATGAAACTTCATCTGCCCACTGAAATCGCCTCGACCACCGGTCGTCTCGCTAAATAACGGATACAGGGTCCGATCTACGTATCTCGGGAATTCTTAAAGAATAGGGAGTAGGCACCCAGTTTAGGTCTAGGAACCAAAATTAACTCCACATGGATATGGGTCGGTCCGTGGATCAGAGAGATGGGTAAGGGGTCAGGTTACGGATTTTGGAAGGTATTAGGCACCGAACCCGCCTGATCAAGATGATCAGTCTCTACTACGATCTAAAAATATTTTACGGTCAACATTCAAAGACTAAAAAGTAAAACTAAGGTCCAGTCATCAAATTATATCGGATTTACTAAACAAATCCTACGGTTAAAATAATCACATGATTTAATGAGGCATACATGGCATCAAAAATTAATGGGTCAATTCGATCATATTTTGAACAATAAGAAATCGATTTTCAATGCCGTGTATATAAGATTAGTGAATTGGCTCATTGACGATATTTTATAAAAGAAATTTGATTTTTTGACTTACCATGTGCATTAAATCGGTGAGTTAACCCATGTACCTAATTTTAAAATAAAATCGATTCAAATCTTCAATGTCCCCAAAATCAGCGAGTCGACTCGCAATTTGTTAATCAAAATAATCTTTGATTATTTTTTAAAATCGTCACATGTATTAAATCGGTGATTTAACCCACGTGCCTAATTTATAAAAAAATCGATTCAAATTTTCAATATCCCCAAAATCAGCGAGTCGACTCGCAATTAATCAAAAGAATCATATTTTTTTTTGAATCGCCACGTGTATTAAATCGGTGATTTAATCCACGTGCCTAATTTTTTTAAAAATTCGATTCAAATTCTCAATGTCCCAAAAATCAGCGAGTCGACTCACAATTTGTTAACCAAAAGAATCCTAATTTTTTTGGAATCACCACGTGTATTAAATCGGTGATTTAACCCATGTGCTTAATTTTTTAAAAATACAATTAAATTCTCAATGTCCCCAAAATCAGCTAGTCGACTCGCAATTAATCAAAATAATCCTCTTTTTTTTTTTTTTTGGAATCGCCACCTGTATTAAATCGACGATTTAATCCACGTGTCTAATTTTTTTAAAAATTCGATTCAAATTCTCAATGTCCCTAAAATCAGCGAGTCGACTCGCAATTTGTTGACCAAAATAATCCTAATTTTTTTTGGAATCGCCACGTGTATTAAATCGGTGATTTAACCCACGCGCCTAATTTTTTTAAAAATTTGATTAAATTCTCAATGTCCACAAAATCAATGAGTCGACTCATAATTTTTATTGTGAAACTCGATTTTTTATTTTTATCTTTCGTGTACACCATTAATTTTTATTGAGTAGATCAATAGTAATGAGTTAACCCAAAAAAAAAAAAATCGATGAATCAACCCAATAATATTAACACCAACTTGATATTAACAAATTGGCTCAGTCAATCTATCAAAAAAAATGAGCGAATCTATCCACTAACATTTCAAAGACTTGAAGATTACCATTAGTGCCACATATACCTAACAAACAGTGATTTAACTTAAATACATTAAAATAAAGCAAAATCAAGAAGAAAAAAAATTATAATAAAAAAAAATAAGAGGGAGACAAGTCTAGCAAAATAATAATAATAATAATAATGATTAAAAAGAATAAAAATGGAATTACCTAAGAATAGCGGATTGATTCCTTCAGGTGGGATTCGAAGACTCGTGAACACTCATTGCTATAGAGATCGGAGAGACGAGTGTAGAGAAAGATGTGTTCTTGCTAACAATGGAGAACACTTAACTGGGCAAAACGTGTGAGAGAGTCGGGATTTCGATGATGAGGGCTGTGTTGTAGGTTCAATGATGGAAGAAGAGAGAAAAAAAATATTTGAAGGGCAGATGTATGTCAATTGAGGGAGATGATGGTGTTATTTTGGACCAAGATTGGGGTTGCTAATGGAGGATGGTTGGGGCTGTTAATGGAAACTGTAATAGTGTTGAAACTAAAGGTAAATGGGACTGCTAATGGGGGTGATAATGATGCTGAAAATAATGGTAAATGGGGCTGCTAATGATGATGTTGATGATGCTGAAAATGGGACAACTAATGGAGGTGTTAGTAATGGTAAATAGGGTTGCTAATGGTGATGTTGATGATGCTAAAAATGGCGCTGCTAATAGAGGTTTTAGTGATGGTAAATGGAGCTCCTAATGGAGGTGTTGATGATGGTAAATGGGACTGCTAATGGAGGTGTTGATGATGCTGAAAATGGGGCTGCTAATGGAGATATTGGTGATGGTAAATGGGGTGCTAATGGTGATGTTGATGATGCTGAAAATGGGACTGCTAATGGAGGTGTTGGTGATGGTAAATGGGACTGCTAATGGAGGTGTAGATGATGGTAAATGGGGTTGCTAATGGTGATTTTGATGATGCCGAAAATGAGACTGCTAATGGAGGTGTTGGTGATGGTAAATGGGGCTGCTAATGGTGAAGAAAAGTTGCTGGTTTTTTTTTTCTTTTTTTTTTGTGAAGGGAGAAGGCTGTTGGGACGTTAATGGAGGTTGCTGTTTTTTTCTTTTTTGCTACTGATTTTTAGAGAAGGAATATGAGTGGAAGACGTGAGGACCCCCCTAATGAGTGCCCTCTTGCAGGTTTTTATAGTGGAGAAGAAGATGAACGTGATCAGTTGGGAAAGATCATGGGGCCACTTTTATTTTATTTTATTTTAGTTAAACGTGAGAGAGACAATTGATGGGAGAGATGTGTTAAAGAAGAAGAGGAGCTGAGAACGTGGGGTTAGAGGAGGTGCGTTGGAGAGGAGAATGATGGAGAGAGTTAGGGGAAGTTTCTAACCTGTTTTTCTTGGGATTTATTTTGACCTGCGAGATTGGGTTGTAGAGGCTCTTATTTATAGAGTTTTTTGAGAGTTTTTAAGTCTCTTTTAAATAAGGTGAATTAGGGTTTAATTAAGATTTTGAATTAGAGTTTGGAATTAGGATTTCCATTATTAAGTACAATAAAATAATATTTTTAAATTTTTTGGGAGAACCTTCTTAATTATATCTTTAATTATTTGGGCCCTCAGATGGAGGGGTTTTTTTAATAAATATTAGGTGGGCTCCCACTTAAATGGGTCACTACTTAATATTTGGTCCATAGGCTTAATTAATTGGTTTTAATTGTTTAAATATTTTAATTCACTTTATTAATATTTCACTTTACGTTAATTAATGTTTTAATTATTAATTTTAAAATTTTAAATTTTTAGAATTGAAAAATTATCGTTTTGCCCCCGGAGAGGACTTTTGCATTGAGAGGTCGTTTTTCGATGTTTTATGATATCTTGTAATCGATTTTTCGTAAGAAACTCAATGAGATTATCGATTTGTGTCATTTATGAATTTTTTGTGTGAAATGATCGTGGACCTTATGAAGGGAATTTTCGTAATTTTATTGTGAAAATTGGCGAAACGGTTTATTTGATTTTAGTTTGATATTGTATGCGTTTGAAAGGGTTTTCCTAAGTGTAATGTAGGCTCTAAAGATGTTTTGATGCTAAGGGTATTTTAGTAATTTGATCATTTTTTTAGTAATTTTTCTCGTATAGCTTCTTTTTGTCTTAAAATAATGATTTTTATGTTTTTGGGTCCTAGCGTTGCGTAGTTTCTAAAGTTTTGTTTGCTTGAAATACCTCATCTGAATTTTTAAAACATATCTAGTAACAAACAAAAAATATTGGAATACTTATCCATCATTGAGAACCATCGCAATCGGGTTAACAAATTGATTAATTAGGTAAATGTAAAAATGGGGTGTCAACAACGGTAAATGAATTGTCCAAGACATATCGAGTGAATACCATATGACCAACCTTGCCATCGAACTACCTTGAAAAACATTTGGAAGGCGACAAAGAATATGGTTTCAATCTCTTCAAGGTATACCAGATGCCTGCACAAAGTAGCTAAACACAAAACAAACAAGATCAGTTGTGTATGTTTTCATTCAGGAGTGTCAAGGATCTACATTAAGAGAAATTTCTTATGGATAATGAAAGCATCGGAAGAGAATAGCTTCCTAGAAATTAACTATGTGGAGTAGACTTCAGAAAAAGGATTGGAGGTGACATGGTGCCCTCAGTTGGAGGTGTTGTCCCATCAGGTTGTGGGATGCTTGCTGGTAGAATTCTACGATTGAAGGAGTGAGTGAGATTGGGAGTTCCCACATTGGCCGGAGATGCCTCAGTTTCTAGACCAATTCAAGCAAGTTTGTGGAGGAAGTATTGAGAGTAGAGCTTTGAGAAAAAAAATACAATTATGCATTAATTAGAGAAATATTGGAAGAAGTGAAAGGCGAGGAATTCAAGAGGAATGCCAAGAAGCGGAAATATTTTGCAAAAGAGAATGGGATAAAGGTGGAAGCTTAGATAAGCATATTGAGGATTTTTCAGGTTTACTTACTTGCAACTATTCTACTAGTGGCTAGCTTTGTATCATGTCTAACTTTGCCACCCTTAGGTTTTAAGGTATGTTTTTCGCCAGGTAATTATTACGGGCTTGGTTGGTCTTATTCATGGTATAAAATCCCACTGTTCCGGGTTAATGTTTCAATTGGGAGAAAAAGCAAAATAACCTAAGAATGAAACAATCCAAAACATTCAATGTGTCTTGGTGTGGTTTCATTTTCTTAGTTAGTAGTATTATTTGAGCTTTTCTTATGCTTTCTATCGTGTTTAACTCTTGTCCTTGCATCCTAATTTTGACTTTGAAGGTATCTTGATAGGGTGACACATTCTAAGAGAGTTTTGTCCATAATAACAAGAAGAGTCCTAATAATATGACTCGTCAAGTGGCATACTCAATCGACTCCTTGATATGGATAAGTTTGGGAACTGTAGATCTGAACACCTCATGATACGGTTCCCTCGGGATACATTTTTTATTGGGAAGTGCAATCATGTATCCCGAGGCATACAAATCTATGATTCTATAACTTGTCATGTCAAGGAGTTGATTGAGTATGCCACCTAGCAAGTCATATTATCATGACTCTAATAAGGAAAAAAACCTTACATGTCATGAATCTCATGATATTTGATTCATAGTTGAAAGTTGAAAGCTAATTTGGTAGGATGACTCATTCAGGATCTTGTCCATAGTAACAAAAAATAAATCCGACGAATGAGACTTGAAGGCTAACTTGGTAGGACAACTCATTTAGGGATTATTGTCCATGAAGAGAACAAAATGAATCTAACTTATCCCGGAATCATACTAGGAAGGTAAGTTGATAGGATGACTAATCAAGAGACTTGTCCACATGATAACACCAAAACCAATATGACTTGTTAGGAGTCGGACTTGGGAGATAACTTCATAAAATTTGACGCAATTACGGAAATGAATTATTTAGAACTCTAAATCAAAATCTGACTTAACTGGGAATCATATTAATTCATGTTAAGAAAACAAGTGCAATTGAAACATGAAAACAAATTGAAAAACAAAAACAAGATGCAATCACACAAAGACATACATAGATTTTACGTGATTTCCTCACGATTGAGCTAGGTCGGCATGAAGGCGTGACTTGACTTACAGTAAGTCCTTGTTGACCATTATTATCAAGCTCTACAAATTTCAACACTTCATGGCATGGGAATTTGTCAGGTGATTAAATATTAAAAGTTACAGTTGTTAAAGGGATCAATATAATGCCTAAGCAAAAGATTTAATATTCTCAAAAGAAAATATTTCAAATATTTATCAAATCAAACTCCACCATTAAAAGGAGCTTTTTAAAATAGCACCTCATCTATATAGGTGACACTAAAATGTGTGTATCTAGATACTAGGGCTACTCTAGTACAAATCTGAAGGACATTGATTGCCACTTTTCTTTTAGGATAATCTAGGGGTGTATCCTGAGATTATATTATGACACAAAGGCATGATTGAAATTTGATCATAATTGATTAGGAAAAGAATCCTTAGATGAAAATACTCCTAATTGTTGTAGGATTTATCTTCTTTGGAGAAATATTGATTTGATAGTCACAGTGCTTGAGAGATTAGGATTGATTCATTTATTTTAGAGTTCTATTTTTATCTATCTAAAGGGAGAGAGAATGGTTTGTATTGCAAGGGGGAGGGGGAGGGAAGAAAGGCGTGTAACATGCGATCGATTATGAAAATTAGTTAAATGGATAGAGCTCAGAGATGTAATCGTTAGATTTGCGATTAACCCTATGAAAAAATCTCTTGTATTTTTCTTTTCCAATGGTGTTTGATTTTGTGTGATTGATCGAGTGAGAGTAGATCAAAAGAGGGATGTTTGTGGGAGGAATTTTGGAAAATCAATGGGATTTGAATTTTTTTCTTTCAAACCCCTTATGTTTTCATATTGGTGAAATACTTGACCTCGATATTTTATGTGAGACAGAACTAAAATAGCTTAAATGCATTCATGTTCAATCTCGAGCTAAAAACCCTTGATTTTTTTTTTCAAGAATTTTTTTGTATTCAAACTTAAACCTCTCGGGTTAATTATTTTTTATCATATTTGACCTTGTTTTTGATATACTGTCTCCAATCTCATTTTGAACCTTTTGCCAAAATCTTCAATTTTTTTATTTCAATTTTATCTTATTCAACATTTTTTAAAATTAATGAGGTTTAAAGATTTAAAGATGTAAAATATTGAGATTGGATACGTGGTGTAGACACTCCATTTTTGCATCTGTCTAATTCAACAATTCATTATCCGGTTGTTGTGAATTCCTAGTGATGAGCGTAAAGAACTTGAAGGCTTGTGAGTACTATCCTTGGTTCCTTTTATTTCTAGTCCTTCCATTTCTCCACTCGTTACGACTCAACATAGAATTTACGCATGCTTAGGATCGCTACACCTTACATCCGATTTAACAAGCACGTACGCTTAAGTTCGCTACACAGTTCGATAACTTAGAGACCTCGCTACGTCAGGAAAACATGACTTTGAAACTTAGAAATAATTATGTTGGGACTGAAAGAAACCTCACGTCAAAATTCATACAAATTTATAAAAATCGACAAAATGACGCAAATACCCCTCATAAATTTCGGACATCCGAAAAATCTCAAAAGTACCTTCATTGCACTCAAAATATGATTTCGAGTCTAACGGGGTCCAAATTGACGAAATCAAAGAAACTTAGGAAAAATCACAAAAATTACCGAAATGCCCCTCAATGTCCAATTCCAACCTAGAGACCTTGATCCTTAGGAAAACATGATAAAAATCAAAATCAAATCGAAAATCAGAATAAAAATCCAATCCAATGAATATAAAATTTCAATTAAAAATTAAACTCAAATTAAAAATCAATCAACTAATAAATTCAAAATTAAAATCGAATCGATCAACCTATCAAATTAAAATTCAAGGAAGAATTATCAAATTGAGACAAACATGGGATCATTTCCCATTCATTTAAAAATGAAATAAAACATGCAAAATAAAAAATATGGATAAAAAAGGATTCTTTAAAAAAAAAAAAAAAAAAAAAACACGTCCCAAATAAAGTTAAAAAAAAAAAAAGAATAAAAAGAAAAAAAAAAAGAAAAGAAAAGAAATTTTAAAACCAAAAAACGAAACCAAATTTTTTAAAATTCTCCCTCTATCCCACATCTCCCTCCCCCTGTACAAGTTTCCAAAAAATTAAAAAAATAGAAAATAGAAAAAACGAAAAACAAGAAATAGAACTTCAAAGAAAGTGGGTCAAGGCAACCGAGTAAGATTCTGGGAAGACACATGGTGCGGTAATCGGCCCCTAATGGAGGTATTTCCAACCTTGTATTCCATTTCTTCGAAGAAAGGGCAGGCCATCACTTCCTTCCGTCGAGCTATGGGTGGAGATTGGGCTTGGGATCTCGGGCTTCGAAGAGGAGTTAATGAGGTAGAACTTCAAGAAGTCAGCAGATTAGTCATTGGTGCCTCAAGTATTGAAATTCGCACGGGAAGAGAAGACGAGAGAATTTGGTCGGCTAGCAAGGATGGGAGGTTCTCAGTACGCTCATTTTACCAATCCTTGTGCAACAATGGGGATCCAACCTTTCCCCATGTTTCTATTTGGGGTCCAAAAGTGCCAAGCAAAGTCGCATTTTTTACTTGGACGGCGGTTTTAGGAAGGATTCAAACAATGGACTTTCTAATGCGGCGTGGATGGTATGGGGCAAGTTGTTGTGTGTTATGTATGGAAAATGGAGAATCATCGGACCATCTTCTAATCCACTGTAAGTTCTCACATGACATTTGGGTTTACTTCTTCAAGTTATATGGGGTTTCAACTTGCTTGCCAAAATCAGTCAATGACGTCTTCATTGGTTGGTCTTCAATTGGTTACTCGTTTAACAGTCCAAAGAGGACGTTGTGGAGTATTACACCCTTTGCGATTTGTTGGGGGGTGTGGCTTGAAAGAAACAGGCGTACCTTCGAGGGGAAACAAAAAGACTGTTCAGATACGATTATGTTTGTCTTGGGTCTTATCTTTTGTTGGTCCAAAGTTTTTAAGGAGTTTAGGGGATTGTATTTTGAGGACTTTTTGTATAGATGGGATGGGATTTGTTGCTCTATGCGTGAGTAGTTCTACCTTGTAAGGCCTCACCAAGTTGATCATCTCGACTGACTTGGCTTCCTCATGAATACAATGCTACTTATCAAAAAAAAAAAAAAAAAAATTTTCGAAACTTTTTTCTTTTTAAAAGCCTCTTCTCTCTACGTTTAGAAGGACCTCTCTCTTCACGCCGTCATCTCTCTTACAGGCTGCTTTCCTTCACGTCTCTCTGCCAGACCCCTCTCGTCCCACGTTTCTATCTCAATCTCTTTACGTCTCTCTCCGCACAGACAGCTCCCTATGTCTCTCTCTGCTGTTTTTTTTTTTTTTTTGATGCTCTTTCTCTCTACAAACCTTCTAACAGCAACAAAGTTGCTGCTTCTTTTTCACAGCAGCCTCTTTCTTCTCCAGCGTGCAACCTTGCTGCACTCCATCCCCCTCACACCCCATAGCCTTCACATCCCTGCAACCTTGCTGTACCTCATTTCCCTCACAGCCCTGCAACTCTCTTCTGCCCTCCATCCCTGCTACTTTCTTCTCATTTTCTTCTTTTTTTACAGCAATCACAAACCAGCCCCAATGTGTCCCATACCCTCTCTCTTTCTCCGGGACAGCAGCAAAAAAAAAAAAAAACAAAACAAACAAACAAACAAAAAAGAAAAGACAGAAAAGAGAAGATAAAAAAAAAAAGGAAACAAACCACTCACCTTCACTTCTTCTTCTTCAGCCTAATTCTTGTAAAACCGGCACAATCAACTCAATACCATTGCAACCTTCTTCCACGTGGACTCTTCCCACATGACTCGCAACACCACATCTGCAATCTTGCATAATCTCTGAAGGGATCCGCAGTCACCACCATTATTAGAAGTTTGTTCTTGCTTTATTTATTTATTTTCTTATTTTCTTTTTTGTTAACCTTCTAATGACAACAATTCTGCACCGTGAACAAGGTAAATACATTGGCTCTTTATTAGTTTCAATATGAACTGATATGCTTTCTTTTTCCACAGGGTACTGACATTCTTGTGATCGTGACTTCATGAAGGGGTTAAGTTCATATGAGAGAGCTTGAATTGGCTCAAAATAAGAATGCAATAAAAGCGTGGCCGAGTGTGGATGTGTTTAATATAAAGGTCATAAACAATTATCGACCTCATGTCCACTTTGAAACATACTCGTTCGTTTGGGGTAGGAACGATTTATGCCTTCTCAATCTGGAATTATTTCAAAATCCAGATTTTCCAAGATTTTACCATAGAATTGACTCACTGATTTTTGTGCACACGGCACTAAAAGCAACCCTTGATTTACCAAAATATTAGTGGATGGACTCACTGATTTTTAGTGTTGATAGATTGATCAAATTATTTTTTTTCTACAAGTTTAGTGAGTCGACCCATTCATTTTTGGTATTAATGGATTGATCGAATTTTTTTATTTATCAACTCACTGATTTTGGTGCATGTGGAGATTAAGGAAAATCAGATTTCCTTGATTAAAAGTGTGTTAGTTGACTCATTGATTTTGATGCAAAAGGGGATTTAAAATTGATTCTTTTATTCAACATGTGTGAGTTAACTCACTGATTTTGGTACACGTTGAGGTCTTGAAGTGCAAATTTCTCTTTATGAATTTACTTGGGTTGACTCGACAATTTAGATGCACGTGGTACGCTAAGTATTACATTGATTTCATAAATAACAAAGGAATTGATTTATTGATTCTTTCACCTGGATTTGAATTTATTTGTCAATCAATTTATGGGTGTGTGCCCCTATGACTTATTTGAAAATATGGAAATTGCATGTGTTTTAAAATTTTCTATGAGTAATTTTCTATTTTAAAAAATTATTTTTATAAATTTCTAATTTAGAAAATTTCAACTTCTAATTTAGAAACTTTACAAGTTCCCAATTTAAAAATTTTATATTCCTAATTTTCTAATTTGAAATTTTTTCACAAATTCCCATTGTTGTTGATTTGAAAAATATTTGAACATGTGGATTACTAATTGATTTTGGATAATGAGACATGATTAAGGCTTTTTTCACAAATTTTTCTTTTTTTGTGTGAAATTTGAGAAATCATGTAATAATTGGAGAATTTTAGCTGTAAAATTCATTTAGCAAACCCGATGTAGATTGATGATGATTGGACCCTAATTTGACATTTATTCTTTGTATGTTGACCAGAGGATAGTTTTGGATCGTAGTAGAGCCCGATCTTCTTGATCGGGTCGGTGCCTAACACCTCTCGAAACCCGTAATCTGACCCCTTACCTACTTCTCTAATTCGTGAACCGATCTATATCCATTTGGAGTTATTTTTGGTTGCTAGACCTAAATTAGGTGGCGACTCCCATTTCTCAAACATCCCCAATTTACCCCTTTAAACTATTTAATGAAAAAGGGTTGAGGCAATTTCCCGTGGATAAATCTATTTTTTATTTTCTCGAGGTTGAAATTTACAACTTTTGTAGAAGTTAAAGATTAAGGGTATTAACATCATTTCCTCTTGTGAAAGTAAGATGTCAAAATTTTTAAAATGAAAGGCATCCCAAATATCCATAAAAAATAAAGTTTGCAATTCCAAAGCTTGCGTATGAGACTTCCAAGAAACTCAGCACCCATTAATAGGATTTTGGTCACACTCGCTTTCATATTTTCATCAAAGGTAGGATATTAGGAAAACTGCTTAATAAACCCTGATGGTGGTATTTCTTTCTAAAAACCCCCCAAGTTTTCAACAATAACTAGTGTTTTCATTTAATAAACTTTTCTTTCTTACTCCCCCTAACACCTTTCAATTGGTGAAATCGATGATCCAAATTATCATGATCGATTATAGATCGACCTTTTACAATTTTTGAGATCAACGAT
This sequence comes from Akebia trifoliata, assembly GCF_017979445.1. Lineage (NCBI taxonomy): Eukaryota > Viridiplantae > Streptophyta > Magnoliopsida > Ranunculales > Lardizabalaceae > Akebia > Akebia trifoliata. Next base: position 35,958,016 of record NC_141377.1, on the reverse strand, counting down.
TGTAAATCGTCGATCTCAACATTTGAACATGATTCATCGAGATCAACGATTCAAATTGTTGAGATCAACCTTGTTACAATCTTCGAACTTGATGTTTCAACATGAATCATCGGGATCAATGATTTGGATAAACACCATGGGTTATTTCTTTGACTTTTTGTCTTGATTTCTAACATGGACAATGTGGTTTTTTGAGAGGCCATTAGACATCTTTGTGCTTTTCTTGTTGGAATAAATTTTATTCGTGTTTTGCGTGATTGATTTTATCTTTTAGTTAATTTATGTTTTGGGTTGTTTATCTAAGCTGATCGTGTCTCAATTTCTAGTATAGAGATGAATGTTTTTTAAGGTTATTATGACATAAGGTGATTACAATTCTTTGTACTTTTACTAGAATCAATTTATTCCTAGTTTGGATGTTTGATTTATCTTTTTAATGATAATTTTTTGATCGGTTATCTTTTCAACAAATTTATGATGTGGGTTTTTCTTTCCCTTGGTGTGTATTAATTTCTAACGTAGATGATATGTTTTTTCTTTCCTAGAGTTTATTATGCTTTTAATTTGATGCAATTGGATTGAAAATGTCAAAACAAAAATAGATGTTAAACGAATTGTCCAAGACATATCAAGTGAATACCATATGACCAACCATGCCATCGAACTACCTTGACAAGCGTTTGGAAGGCGACAAAGAATACGATTTCAATCTCTTCAAGGTAGATGGGATACCTGCATCACGGCCCAACACAAAACAAGCAAGATTAGTTATGTATGTTTTCATTCTGGAGTGTCAAGGATCTGCATGAAGAGCAGATTGAAGAACTTTCTTTGGGCTTGAGGCGGAGTGAGAGAAATTTCCTGTGGGTGATGAAAGCATCGAAAGAGAGAAGCTTCTTAGAAATTAAGCATGTGGAGTAGACTTCAAAAAACGGATTGGTGGTGACATGGTGCCCTCAGTTGGAGGTGTTGTCCCATTAGGATGTGGGATGCTTGTGGAATTCTACGATTGAAGGAGTAAGCTTGAAAGTTCCCATGTTGGCCGGTGATGCTTCAGTTTCTAGACTAATTCAGGCAATTTTGTGGAGGAAGTATTGAGAGTGGAGCTTAGAGAGAAAAAAAAAATACAACTATGCATTGATTAGAGAAATATTGGATGGAGCGAAAGGCGAGAAATTCAAGAGGAATGCCAAGAAGTGGAAAGATTTTGCAATAGAGAATGGGATAAAGGTGGAAGCTCAGATAAGCACATTGAGGATTTTTTAGGTTTACTTGCTTGCAACTATTCTACCAGTGCTGGTGTTTTTCTAAGGCTAGCTTTGTATCATGTCTGACTTTGCCACCCTTAGGTTTTAAGTATGTTTTTTGCTAGGAAATTATTACGGGCTTGGTTGGTCTCATTCATGGTTTAAAATCCCACTGTTTCGGGGTTATGTTTCAATTGGGAGAAAAAGCAAAATGATCTTAGACTGAAACATTCCAGAACATTCAATGTGTCTTGGTGTGGTTTCATTTTCTTAGTTAGTAGTATTATTTGAGCTTTTCTTATGCTTCCTAGCATGTTCAACTATTGTCTTTGCATCTTAATTTTGACTTCTAAGGTATCTTATAGGGTGACACATTCTCAGAGAGTTTTGTCCATAATAACAAGAAGAGTCCTGATAATATGACTCGTCAAGTGGCATACTCAATCGACTCCTTGATGTGGATAAGTTTGAGAACCATAGATCTGAACACCTCATGATACGGTTCCCTCGGGATACTTTTTTTATGGGGAAGTGCAATCGTGTATCCTGAGGCGCACAAATCTATGATTCTATAACTTGTCACATCAAGGAGTCGATTGAGTATGCCACCTGGCTAGTCATATTATCATGACTCTAACAAGAAAACAAACCTGACATGTCATGAATCTCATGATATTTGACCCATAGTTGGAAGTTGAAAGGTAATTTGGTAGGATGACTAATTTAGTATCTTGTCCATTTTGTAACAGAAAATAAATTTGACGAATTGCGGAGTGATACTTGAGGGTAAACTTGGTAGGACAACTCATTTAGGGATTATTGTTCATAAAGAAAACAAAATGGTTCTAACTTATCTGAAAATCATACTCAAAATGTAAGTTGATAGGATGACTAATTAGGGGACTTGTCCATATGATAGCACCAAAGCCAATATGATTTTTTACAGAGTTGGACTCGAAAGATAACTTGATAAAATTTGACTCAATTATGGAGATGAATTATTTAGAACTCTAAATCAAAATCTCACTCAATCGGGAATCATATTCGTTCATGTTAAGAAAACAAGTGCAATCTAAAAACAGAAACTAGATGTAATCACACAAAGAAACACAGAGATTTTACGTGGTTTCACCACGTGTAAACTGGAAAATTCGATAGAAAACATTGACGAGCCAAGGCCCATGAATTTTAGAAATTGAATTTCAACGGTTTAGGACTGTCAAAAATCTTGTTGTTCCAAGATTTGATGGCTTAGAGCTGTCGAATTTCTCCTATCGTTTATTAATTTTACAATTTCGACTCATCGAAAAAAAAATTGACAATGAAAAATTCGACACCAATTCGACCCTGGTCCGTCAAATTTGGGGTATTTTCACATTGTGTTTCCTCAAGATTAAGTTAGGTCGGTGTGAAGGTGTGGCTTGATTTACAGTGCGTCCTTGTTGATCATTACTATCAGGCTCCACAAACCACAACAGTTAATGGCATGGGAATTAGTCAGGTGATTAATATGTTAAAAGTTACAGTTATTAAAGGGATCAATATAATGCCTAACCAAAAGATTTAATATTCTTGAAGTAAAATATTTCAAACATTTATCAAATCAAACTCCACCATTGAAAGGGTCTTTTATAAATAGTACCTCATCCATATTGAGTAGGTGACACTAAAATGTGTGTATCTAGATACTAGGGCTACTCTAGTACAAATCTCAAGGACATTGATTGCCACTTTTCTTTTAGGATAATCTAAGGGTGTATCATGAGATTATGTTATGACACAAAGGCATGATTGAAATTTGATGTTAGTTTATTAGGAAAACAATCGTTAGATGAAAATACTCTTAATTGTCAGGATTTATCTTCTTTGGATAAATATTGATTTGGCAATCACAATGCTTGAGAGATAAGATTTATTCATTTATTCAGAGTTCTATTTTTATCTATTTGAAGGGAGAGAGAATGGTTTGTAAGGGGGAGGGGGAGGGAAGAAAGGTATGTAACATGCAATCGATTATGAAAATTAGTTAAATGGACGGAGCTCAGATACGTAATCATCGGATTTGTGTCTAACCTTGTGAAAAATCTCTTGTGTTTTCTCTTTTTCAATGGTGTTTGATTTTGTGTGATTGATCAAGCGAGAGTACATCAAAATAGGGATGTTTGTGGGAGGAATTTTGGAAAATCAATGTGATTCGAATTTTGTTCTTTCATACCCCTTATGTTTTCATACCAGTGAAATACTCTCATTGACCTTACTATTCTATGAGAGACGAACTAAAATAGCTTAAATGCATTCATGTTAAATCTCGACAGAAAATCCCTTGATTTTTCTTTTCAAGAATTTTGTTGTACTCAAACTCTTAAACCTCTCGGGTTAATAATTTTTTAACTTATTCGACCTTGTTTTTTATGCACTATCTCCAATCTCTTTAACCTTTTGCCAAAACTTTCAATTTGTTATTATTATTTTTTTTTCAATTTTATCTTATTTAACATTTTTAAAAATCGTATCTTATTAATGAGGTTTAAATATTTAAAGATGTAAAATATTGAGGTTGGAGACGTGTTTAAATCTTTTTTATTATTTAGAGGTTGAAATTTATAGCTTTTGGAGAAGTTAAAGATTAAGGGTATTGACATCATTTCCTATTGTGAAAGTAAGAAGTCAATTTTTTTAAAATGAAAGGCATCCCAAATATTCATCAAAAAAAGCTTTGGAATTGCGAACCCCGATGGTGGTATTTCTTTCTAAAGACCTCCTAATTTTTCTCCAATAACTAGTTTTTTCATTTAATAAACTTATCTTTCTTAATCCCCTTAACACCTTTCAATTGGTGAAATCAATGATCCAAATTATCATAATTGATTGTAGATCAACCTTTTACAACTGTTGAGATCAACGAGTAAATCGTTGATCTCAACATTTGAACATGATTCATCGAGATCAATGATTCAAATTGTTGAGATCAGCCTTGTTACAATCTCTGAACTTGATGTTTCAACATGAATCATTGGGATCAACGATTTGAATGATTGATTTCCATGATTTGAGTTTATCATTTTATGGGTTGACAGGTATATATTAAGAAAAGACTGGATTGGTAAGATACTGCACCAAAACTTGGGTTGCATTTAGAAAGACCTTGGTACCATAGTGTCTCGTAAGTAATTTTATCAAGATATTATTTTATGAAGATGATTGTAAACATTGTTATAACGTACGTCCCGCACATATCCTATCCTCTCATGCTTTTTAGTGAACCTCCTGAATTTCGGGGATCCTTTTATGGTTAGGCACACAATGGCAATTCTTTATCATTTAAAATATAACAATTCATTAAATATTATCATGTGGTATTCTTGTTTCTCCATGAGTTAAAAAATTAATCTTTATAATTAAATTTAAATTAGTTTTTAATTTATAATTATTATTTAAACATATAACATAATATAATTTTATAATTTATATATTAATATAAACATGGTTTGACATTTGGTCTCATTCACTAACAAGACTGAATAATCGACAAGATAAATCATTTAATTCGATATTCAATTCATTTATTAATATATGTTTATATGCAAATAATTATAATTTGTATATAAGATAAGATAGATTAGAAGACACTTACTTACACTATGATGTTCTTTTTTAATTAGATGATAAATATTTAAGTTATAAAACTTTTATTAAAAATACCAAATCCCAATTAACTCGGTAGTCTTTTTGCTTACTCGAGTGATAGTAATAATGTTCAAGTCATCTTACTTATAAAACAATGTATAATGTAAGAAATGATTACCATTGACTATTCGTTTCAACCTTTGTTGGGTCTGGTGATATAAAATCACCATTCTTTTATTTTTTAAGGTTAATGGGTTTTGTCCAAAAGTATTTTGGGTAATGTCATTTATTAGTTTATGAGAAACAAAAGAGGTTCCTAAATGGTAGTTATTATCCATAGAAGGAGTTTCTTTGAAAATGGGGTATTCTCTTGTGTTGAAAGTATGAGAAAACATTGAGTCTCCATGTATGTATTTTTTTTCTCTTGTGAAACTTAGATGCTCAAGATACTTGAGGGTGATCTACCAATTGTTATTGCAGATTTGTAACAATGGGAGTGATATCGATTTCCTATTTGGATTCTTACTAGAGTTACGTGTAGAGATTTGATGGGCTTCACCGGAGAGTTGGAGGTGAGTATAAACCTCTAGACTTATAATTTCCTCATTGAGTAGTGAATTTCTACTTGTTGACTAACAAATGGATGTAGTCTCATTGTCAGTGAACCACATATATCTTGTGTTGTGATTGTGTTCATTTATTTAGTTTATTTACTATTACTTGCATTTGCTTTGCAACATATTCTTGGGGTTTAGTTGTTGGAATTGATTGCTTTGGTGTTAGAAATGATTAATTTCAATAATCGAGTTTCCGTATGTGGTTTGGAATCTAGCCACAATAACCTTGAAAGATACCAAGAAATTATTCGTATGACTCATCTCAATCTTTGACAAGATTTAAAACAATAAATATAAATACATTCTTTTAACATATATCACAAAATTAATCAAAGTGTTTTGGGTCAACCATTTTAACCCTTCTCACATCTTACAATTTTATTCAACGATGGCAGAGTGAAGTTATTCCATACAAAAATTTAGATGGTAAAAAATACCCCTGCATTTACTTCCAACCTTATTATTAGAAAATTTAACGTCATTTATAGCAAAACGAATAAGATTATAATCCCCTTATTTCTAGAATAACATTAGTTAGTTTTAGGTTTTTTGATAATTGGGTATCACTGTAATAGACAGTGAATCGAGATCATATCTAGGCTTTGTCCAGTCCATAGACCATGGCCTTATCCAAGGACTAGTCCCAAGGCATGTGCAACGCATGTACATCACATGTACTAGGTATGTGAGGGTGGTGGCCCCTAAGGAATTAATGCTCATATTGGGTATTAAACTCATGATCTATGAGCATCAGCTGCTTGTCGGTCCGAAATTGTCATTGAGCCAAACCCTTTGGAGTTACATTAGTATGTTTTAGTTTTATAAAATTACAAAATTTCATTTTATTATATTATCTATAAAATCATCTTAACTAATAGTTTAAATCAAACATAAGTAATATAAAATTAATGTCTGGGACCCTGTAGCTAGTCCAATAGCTCCTTCGTTAGGTTACTAAAATTATAAAAATATCATTTTATAAGGTTATCTTCAAAATCACCTTATTTATTATATTAAATTATAAAAAGCCACTACATAGGTTAAATGAAAAAAATGATTTAAATTTAGATTATTTATTTAAAATTTTTAAATAAATTTAAATTAATGATAAAACATTTAATCATGCATAAATCCTGATTTTTATTATACACATGCCACGTACTTCTTAATTATAATAAAGTAAATATTGAAACTACTACTTCTTAATTATAATAGAGAGTTTCTATTGTGACACCAACTTTTGCTATCGCCATCCCAAGATGTGTGCCAATTCTACTATGAGTTGAGATGGTGTTAGCAAAAGTTGGTGTGGCAATAAAATCTCTCTGATAATTATAGTAATTATTTTGTGCATGTGTCAGTGGAAGATTCAAAATCGCACTTGTTATCTTTTTCTAAGTTGCTTCTAAACCAAGAAAACAATGTAAACACCCTAAGTAAGTTTTTCATTGCAGCCCAATGCAGTAATAAGACGTGTAAGATATAGTTCACTATATCCGGTAATGAGAATTTCATCAACGTAAAGTAAGAAAAGAATCATCCCTACATGGTGATGATCATAAGTAAACAACAAGTAGACGGCTTGGGACCCACAAAACCAAGCTCTTCATTAAAGTCTGAAAATCATTGATGTCACACCCCAACTTTCAAAATCTGCGACCTGGCCCGTTACCATCATTCGAACCGCGATTTGTGACCTAGGGATGATTTAGGAGTAATCCACTTATACTCATCGGCTAAAAAAATGTTTTGGACTTAACTAAAATCATCATCTTAATCTTTTTTATTTTATTTTAAATATTCATATAGGACAAACAAATATACCTTCAATCAAAAATTCATAACTTGCTCAATTTTTATCAAAATTTAATGTAACACCCTAATTTGGAAGGATGATCAAAATATCCACAATATAAAAATATTACACCAAAGAAAATATTTCTTTCTATGGTATGAAAATACTGAACAATGTTGATGTACTGTGGCACAAATTAGAATCTAGCAACCTATTGCTTGAGTTTGAAAATTTCCACACAATTCAATTCTAATTGAAATATAGAGATATCGGACTCTATTGAAGTTAATGAAATGTGAAACCTAAGAAAAATTAGCAAAGGAATTTAAAACCATGGTTTGGCATGTGAATTATTTTTACAAGAATACAGAGGTACACAATGGATTCTCTATAGTCATGTTAAGTAGTTTGGACCGTAAAATCAGGAATAAATATTTCTGTCATACAATGATATGAGACCAAAGCTATATCGAAGTTAACTTCCAAAATCTAATCTTAAAAAAAAATTAGAACCCAAGATAAAATCTAAACAGGGAGTGCGATGCTATAAATTTTTACCTCATACACCTTTATCTAATCTTACCCTCTTAAAGAGTGATATTTACACTCATTTAGGGTGGCATTAGCAAATAAGGGATTTATTATCCATTCCAAAATGGTTGATACGTATATAACACACACACACTCTTTCTTTTGCTACCACCACCCCAAGATGTGTGTTTTTGTTGATTTACTATTGAGTTGGTGTGGGATTAACAAAAGTTGGTTTGGCAATAGAATCTCTCTTATAATAATGATAAATATTTTGTATATTTGCGTTTGTACAGTCTGCGTGAAAGATTCAAAGACCCACTCACTATCTACCTCTTTTGTTGTTGTTTTCCAGATTTTTATAATAAAATATACCTTTGCACATCCCACCTTGATTCTCAATCATAAGAGTCGTGCTGGGTGACACAAACGGAGACAGAAAGGTGGCGCCACCCCCATTTTCCTAATTGTAATAAACACTTTCTTTATAATAATAATAAACATTGCACCTACTTCTTATTATAATCTATTACCTACTCTAAAAGAGGATTGCTTTTGGTACGACTTTTTAATTGTGACAATAATACCCTTCATTTTTTATTTATCTAATCTATCAATATCGAGAGGAATGAGAGAACTATTTAGGTCCATGGGCCTAACTCATCCTCCAAGCCATGGTGAAACCGAAGCAGACTGAGTCAAATGGCTTAACCAGCCCAAACAGACAACGAACGGCCCAAGACCCATAGGCAGAAATTCACCTATAAAACAATGAAGAATGAAGAATGAGAGAACTATTGACGTCCTACTATAAAAGAGGATTGCTTTTGGTACGAATTTTTAATTGTGACAATAATACCCTTCATTTTTTATTTATCTAATCTATCAATATCGAGAGGAATGAGAGAACTATTTAGGTCCATGGGCCTAACTCATCCTCCAAGCCATGGTGAAACCGAAGCAGACTGAGTCAAATGGCTTAACCAGCCCAAACAGACAACGAACGGCCCAAGACCCATAGGCAGAAATTCACCTATAAAACAATGAAGAATGAAGAATGAGAGAACTATTTAGGTCCATGGGCCTAACTCATCCTCCAAGCCATGATCAACAGAAAAGGCTTAAACCAGCCCAAACAGACAACGAACTTCACCAGCCCAAATTCACCTATAAAACAATGAAGAATGAGAGAACTATTTAGGTCCATGGGCCTAACTCATCCTCCAAGCCATGATCAACAGAAAAGGCTTAACCAGCCCAAACAGACAACGAACTTCACCAGCCCAAGACCCATAGGCAGAAATTCACCTATAAAACAATGTCCTACGGTCAGTGCCTTCTTGTTTTAAGCCGCACAGATTGAGCTCCCACAGGCGATGTGGGATTATTGTTCTATTTTCTGTTTAGTACAGTCTTTCTCATTTTGAAAATCAGATCCATTCGAGTCTTCAACGATCATCTTCTCTTTGAATCGATGACAACACCATATCATCACTTCAATCGAACCGAACAACCGTTTTGCAACCCTTCGATTGCAACCGTTTCCGTTGCAACCGTTTTGAGAGTTGGCGTTGCTTCGAATCTTTATACTCAGTTAAAGAACCAGATCTCCTCATCAACAAACATCAATCAGATCTTCTCTCTCACCCAATCTACTCATCAACAATCAACAAGTATTCGATCTCTAGGGCATCAACAAACAACAAACAAATCTTCTCTTTCGCCCAATCTACTCATCAACTTCATAACTCTTCTGCTTATTGGAGAAATCAGGTAAGATTTCTAAGGTTCGAATTTTTATTTTAGTTTTCTATGCTATTTCTGATAAAAGTTCGTCAGTTTTGGGTTTTCTTTTTGGATGCTATATTAGGTAGAGAAAAATGTTGAAATGTTAGTTTGTGGATTATGTTGCTGCCAGCAACACTCACAACTTGTTTATTTTTGTTAATTTTTATATTTTTATATTTTTTTGTTGCCAACAAACATGCATACACTAGGTTTCAATTTTAGAATGAACAAACAATAAGAATGGCTCCCCAAAGATGAACAATATTTTAAAAAATACGAAACATTGGAGTGTAGAAGTGTAACACAACAGAGGGAAAATAGATTGGGTATTGTTCTGTCTTAAAGAACTTATGACTATAAAATAAATAGACAATCAGGCATGTGTTGATGTAGTATTGCTGTATGTGGGAGTTCCTGATTTTGAGTATGGGTGGAACGACTCCAATGCGAGCCTTTGTTTGTCGTAGGTAAGAGAATGATTTGTCTCAAGATACACCCTTTAAGATCGAACAATCACCAATAGTCAAAAGGAAAATCAAAAGGAAAAAAAAAAGATAACACAATCTTTAAACATAAGAAAAACATAATTTTTGAAAGCAAAGTGGAAAACACACCTATTGGAATTTTGTAGAGAGGTGCTAAATGCAAAGAGGGTTTGTGGATTTTGTTGCTGCCAGCAACACTCACAACTTGTTTGTTTTTGTTAATTTTTTTTTTTTTTGTTCCCAACAAACATGCATACACCTCCACTCTGTTTTATATTATCATGTTGCTGCCAAACACAACATATTACCAACACAACAACACCTCAATTTTTTTTTTAAATATGTATGTTGCTGCCAGCAACACACATCTCAGGTATGGATATTCAATACTCAATGGCGTGTGGGAAAGAATTATATATATATAGGGAGCGGTTCAGCAGCCCCATTATGGTGCCCCACATGGTGCCATGCATTTTTCAAAACATGGGTTACAAGCTTTGGAATGAGCTGATTTTTTGTGAGGATGATCTCTATGATGAGGAGATCATCCTCACCAAAAATCAGCCTATTCGAAAACTTCTAACCCCATCAAAAGTGATTTACAAAAATTGGATGGTCCACGATTCTTCAACTTCTAAACTTGGGTTAGAAGTTTCAAAAGTAATTACAAAAAATTCATGGCACCATGTGTGGCACCATAAGGGGCTGCTGAACCACTCCCATATATATATATATATATACACACACACACACAATTACCTTTTTCATAATTTTACTATGCACGCTGTCCTAAATGTAGAACTTGCCCCTATTCGTGTACCGGCAATGTCTAGGCATCACTCTATCAGGATTCAATGGTCCCAACCTTGAGAGGGCAACACTAGGTTTCAATTTTAGAATGAACAAATAATAAGTATGGCCGCCCAAAGATGAACAATATTTTTAAAAATACTAAACATTGGAGTGTAGAAGTGTAACACAACAGAGGGAAAATAGATTGGGTATTGTTTTGTCTTAAAGAACTTATGACTATAAGATAAATAGAAAATCAGGCATGTGTTGATGTAGTATTGCTGTATGTGGGAGTTCCTGATTTTGAGTATGGGTGGAAAGACTCCAATCTGGACTGTGTTAGCTGTTTTCTCTGCACCATGGCCTACACTTTAGCTGGTTTTGTTTTCGTCTTGGACAACTTGCTTGCTGGAAAGTCTAACCTAGCCTTGAGTGGACGGGGTGTACGGGTTTTCACACTTTGCTCTTATTGAGAATGCGGTTAATGTGTGTGTGTATGCGCGTTGGCACCACGTCCTTAGTGATGATCATCTATCATTTTGCATTAGCTATATGCTTCATTAAGCAAGGTTGCCTAATTACGTGCTCTCTCATCAAATTTGCCCCAATAGAGTTAAAAATTTTAGTTGAATAAAGTCAAGTTTCTAAAACCAAAAGCAACACACTTGCAAACCAACATTTTTTTGTCCCAAAAATAAGAAAACAACTAAAGACCAATCCCAATCCCATATATGTTAAAACATTATCAGAATTCAGAATCTTATTATATATATATATACCTTCCATTTCACTGAAATCAAGCTTGAGTGTAGAATTGTTGATTCCTGGTCTTTCCTACTGTAGGTTCTCCTTGTCTCTTTGCTGCATTAAACAAAAGTGATTTACATGATTATATCGATCTTTCCTACTGTAGGTTCTTCCTTGTCTCTTTGCTGCATTAACAAAATGTGATTTACAATGATTATATATCGATAGTGAAATAAACATTTTTTTACATATTTGATTGATCTATCTACTTACCTAAAGAGAAGAAATGATGTGGCAGGCTTCTTTGGCTTGTTAGGATCCTTTTCTTCCTTCTGCTTCTTTTTCTTTTGTTGGTCTCTTTTACTTTCTATACATTCGGAAGTAAGACACACAGTTAGCCATATATATAGTTTTGCAGAAATTACTATGTGCACCCATGGAATTGAGTGAACAAACCTTGATTATATTTTCTGTTTTCTCCTTTTTCTTTAGCAATTGAAGGGCTTCTTGTTTCTGAATTTTTATATGTTCCTCCTCTTCTTGTTGGTGGATTGCAGATTCTTCAGCCTTCTTCTATTTGTAGATTTCCATTTCTCTCATATACTCTTCATTTTGTTTCTTTGCAATCAGCAAGAAACAAGAGAAGAATCAAAATTAAACCAATAAAGCCTCTTGAGATTCATCACAAGAACATAGAAGATGAGTATACGAACCTCTTCGTAAGGTCTTCTCTGTTCTTCATTCATGTTCTTCCATTCACCTCCAGCTATCTTAGCAATCTGCCAAGAACAAAAACATGAGAACAATCCCAATATAAAAAAAATTAATCAAGACCCATAACAAAAATATTAGAATTTGTGTCTGTTACCTCCAAAATATTCTTGGTCTCTGCAAGCAGAGCTTCCCTCCACTCCCTCGAGAACATAAAGAATGCTGATAAAGGCTTCTTTGGTTTTAGTGGATCCCGTTCTTTCCTGTATGAACATTTAAAAAAAAAATCAGTCATGTTTGAAAGAGAAGGGCTAAGAAGGAGATTTGGAATCATAGTGAGCTTTACTTGGTCTTCTTGTTCTCTTCTTTATCAACTTCCTGTGAGAAAATTTTATATTGGAATCACTAAATTAAAAGCCAACAAAAGATCTTACAAAATTTTGAAATAGTTTTGTTCTAAGTTCTAACCTGTTTGAATTGTAGATACTGTTCAAGCGAAGTTTCTCTTGTTCTCTGCCAATGGTTTAAGTCAGTTTCAAGTTGTTTTTCTTCTTCTTATTCTTTTTGGACGAGGTTAACATTTTTTTTTTCGCATTGGATACTAAAGAAATACATGACTTGTTTGAACCCTATATGTGTGGCAAGTTATTTTTTTAGTGTCTTGAGATTTTTTAAAACTTTTCTCTAGATCCATCTCCATGGTTTTATATCCATACTTTTCATGTAAATATTCTAAATATATTACAACCAACCAACCATTAATGGACGAATCCATCACTTTAAGAATTTGCCAAATTGTTTTATTTTTTTGTTTTGTTTGAGGGAATTAAAATTGTTTTGTTGACTTATGGTTTGGATTGGTGGAGAGTGAGGTTTGAGATTGATTCTATCAATTTTGTTGTGTTCATCTGCTTTACAGTTTTTATCTCAACCACATATTTCTCTCTCTCTCTCTCTCTCATGTGGTTCCGATTTCTGATTCTTTAGTTTAATTTCTAATTTGTATGGTTTATTCTCTCTCAGATTATATTTGGGTGTAAAGATCGAAAATAGCATTTTGTTTGAGGAACAATTTCATCTCTGGTAATGATTTTTACTTACATTTAATTTATTTCATGTTTGTGGCTTTGATTGTACTTTTTGAAAATCTAAGCATTTTAGATTGTTAAGAGACAACTTTTTATTTCGAAGATGACCTTTTTTTTCCCCCTTAGATTTAGAGCTATTTATGTTTTATCATGATTTTTTGTGATCCAATCTATATATGTTTGTGAATATTTTTGTTCTCCAGATTTGGAGTTGTTTTTTTTTTATATTAGATTTGTGTACTTTTGTTCATGTCTTTGGATGAAATTTAGTGATCCACTCTATAGATGTTTGTTATTTTTTGGTTAATTCTCAACATTGATTTTACAATTGATGAAATCATCTTCATGATTGGTAGAAGTTTTGAATCAAATAGTAATTTGATTTGATTCTTCATAGTTTTTGGAGAACCATTCAAGTTTTGATCGAAAATGTTGGTTTCGATATCTGGGATGAATAAATATTTTTAGAATCCCACTTTTTGAATTTTGTTGTGGCGGCTTCATTATTTGTATACTTTTGGTCATGGGGTTTTGAAGAGATATATTTTATGTTACTCTCTTTCATACCTTGTGCTTGTTACTATGCTTCCCAAGTTGTTTTTCATGTGTACTCAAATGAATGCTGAGAAATCATTTCCTGGGCAAATAATTTTCCTGGAAAAGATTTCCCATTAATCAAACACACCCTTATAATTTTGGGTTAATTATTAGTAAAATTATATCTCCTTTGTGCAACTTAGGGAAGGGTAAATTCCACTTCTGTTAGAGGTATTTCATGTACACATGGAGACAAAGGGAGATGAATTCTTCTCGATCTCATGATCAGGTATACATATTTGTCCAGAAATCATTAGTTGCGTTTAAGGATCAATAAAAGTACAAAATCATTAATGCCCTTGATATCGCTAATTTATTTTTTGGGAAGCTGTGAAACCTTGCTTTCTTGTTCTTCAAGAGTCATTTCCTCATCATTTTCAAAGTATGCAAATAGATCCACCTCTTTAAAAATTTGGCTCATATTACTTCTGAGAGAGATTTTTATGTATTAGATGCGTAAATGCTACACTCGTGCTAGGCTAATGAGTAATAAACATTAAGTTTCAAATCTACAATAAAATTACAATAAAATTGTTTAAATCTAACGGTTGGAGTTTACCGATTAAGATTAACTATTAATTGGAGAAAGGCCAAAAATTCTTTGATTATAGTTTTTACGCTTACAAATAATAATATTCTAACATTCTTCTCATTAACATCAATCAACTTCGACCTCCCATCCCTCCAATTTTTCGGTAAGAGATTTAAACACAAGTTCTAATATTTTTGTTTTTTGTTTTTCCTTTCTTTTAGTTTTACTTTTCTTGATCTCTTTATAATAAAAGATGTTTTTTCTTGTTGATTTATATGACAAATATTATTTTTAGCATATGTGTTTTCTTGGGTTTCCTAATTTATTTTTTTCCGGTCATAATATATATTTTTTTCCTTTATTTTAGTTTTACTTTTCTTGATCTCTTTATAATAAAAGATTTTTTTTTCTTGTTGAATTATATGATATAAATATGATTTGTAGCATATGTGATCAGGTTTTTCTTGGGTCTCCTAATTTATTTTTTTTCGATCATCTTCTTAGTTTAACTAAATATATAAATATTTGAATATTTAATTCTTTCAGAATTAAGTATATACATGCCAACCGTTTGATAAAATGTCTGAGATATGTTTTTTCCATTAAATTTTTTTGTTTCTTTATAATTTTTTATTTTGATTTGCATTTGTCGAGAACTCAATATTGTTTCCCTATTTTTTTTTTGTAAATTTTGCGGATAATAAAAGAAAATCTATGTTATATGGTTTTCATCTTCTTATGGCAGTGTTTGTTTATAATGGCTCATAAACTCATAATGGATAGTTTTGTATTAGTTTCATTTACGTATTAGTGTCACTATTAAGTGGCATTTGTTTGCTAGATGGACACATGGGTTGCAGTTTCTTTACTACCATTTTAATAAGTTTTAATAGCATAATACCTTAAGTTGTTCTTGCAGACGTTTCTGATTTTTTCATTTGTAGTTGTAATGCTACAGTGATCTTAAGGGAGAGATACATGATCGGAAATTCTACATTCTTCAAATGTAATTTTTGTATGTTAACTCAAATTTTTGATAGATTTGAAGAAAATTTGTTGGTAGGACATAAAAATTAAGATTCATCTTAGGTGATATGCAATTCTAACCAAATTATGTCATTACTATCTCATAACCTCATTTTCAAATGTAGGACATGGCCATCTTCAAGACAACAGCTCGTAAAAGAGTAGCACACTCTCGATATCGATATTTGGAACCTATATCTAGCACGAATCAACCTATTTCTATAAAAAAAATATTATTTAGGCAATATGTCCAATTCAATGATTTAAATATCCAAACCAGTCTGAACAAGGAAAAAGATGAAGAAAAGTATTCTAATTATGATGTTGTCGTTGGTCCACCACCCGAACGTGTTGCAGACAACTTTAAGTTGTTAGAGTCACATAGCGTCATGTAAAGAATATAAATTTATATTTGTATTAGAACAAAAATTGGATTAATATGTACATGTATGAAAGATGAAAAAGAAATTGTTATAAGTACTTACAAAAATATTCCTAATACTTTTAATGATAATCTACAATTTATTTTATTAGGCCACTCAAATGATGTCAATTGTTTACTCATTTGGTTCATTGTCTAGATCAACCTTGCTCTATACTTCGTATTTTATTTTTGTGTTAATGCTAAAAATCTATTATTTGTGGTATAATTGTATCATTTTCTGTCATAATATGGTGTTGGTTGTATGTGTTCTGCTCAATGTTCCCTTTTCATTTATCACATTCTTATCTAATAATAATAATTTATATTTCTCTATATTTCTATTTCTATTTCTAATAATTCTATATTCTCTCTATTTTAGTTGTTCTTTTTATTTATATATAATTGGATTATCTAATAATGACAATAATACTAAAATGATTAGTTGTACCAAATCCAATAAAAATATTCTTTGAAATGAACAATTCTTCATTCTAAATTAATAATATATTAATTTCATTTTCTTACAGGAACTCTTCATCTTTGTCGTCTATAATACGATCATAATGGCTGAAAGTTCTTATCATGCAAGTATACTTAATTCCAAGAAGAATCATGGGAATGTTACAAATAATGAAAAAAAAGGTTATTATTTATTTTCCTTAATTTAAATATGCATATGCATTAATAATTTTTTTTGTTATTTATTAATTTAAAATTATAATTATAATTATAAATGATAAATGATATATGATTATAGTAGAAATTAGCTCTGTTTAATAAAAAAATCAATTGCATGTTCAAACTTAATTATAAATCATTAATTCAATAAGAATTAATGGAGATAATAATGAAATCATCTTCATGATACATATCGCATGTCTATGTCAATATTTATCATTTATTTAAATTATATTTATATTATCTATATTTATGTTATATATTATATATTATATATTATTATATGTTATAATACAATTATATTAAAATTTTCTTAGTCATTGATTTTACGTTTGTTAAAAAATAATATTGCAAAATTTCAACTGAGCAACATAAGCAATAAATTTTCATTAGATTCTTCTGCTGTTAATCATACTTCAATTACATTAATTCTAAACTATATACTCTTAATTCGCATATATAAAAAGAGTTACGACGTATTCAAGCTCGTCAGCGAAATGCTAGGATGGACGAACATAGCAAAGCTGAACAACTGAAGAAAAGGAGGATGAATTATTATAGCACCAGTGAAAGAATTCAGAATATTGATCACAATAACGACGATATATTAAGTATGAATAGACAAAGCATCTTGTTGTCCAACTCTTCTCTAAGGACACCCTTCCAAGGTGTACTCTCATACTATTCTAAGTATTATAATATACATATTCCTAATAAATCTTAAATCTTAAAAATTGACAAATGATAAATAAAAGATAAATTAATCAATTTTTCTTGATGTATATAGGTGGTACAACAAAAAATAAAAATATTGTTACACATTCTTCAGAAGGTAGTACCAAACACATGAAAAAGAGAATGATACCAGAGTTTAAGGAGGTGCATATTGTTAAGACAAGTGGATATTGTAAATATTGTCGTGCTATAAAGTTGAAATTTGAACCTCCATCATTTTGTTGTTGCAATGGTGAAGTTGTATTAAATATCAATCCCGCACCTATGGAATTGTTCGACTTGTTTACTTCTCAAACAGACGAATCTAAGGAATTTCAAGAATTTGTCCGTGCTTATAATAGTGCTTTCGCTTTCACATCAATGGGTGCTAAGGTAGACAAAGAACTGGCCAACAAGAAGGGTGGTGTATATACTTTCAAAGTTCAGGGTCAGGTCTATCATTATATACCCAGTTTGATACCAACTGATGGACATGCTAAGTTTCTTCAATTATATTTCTATGATACTGAAAATGAGGTTATGAATAGAATGCACCATCTTCCAATTTTAAAACCTCAAATCATAGAAAAATTAATATCAATCCTTGATATGAATCCGTATTCTATGTTCTTAAGGAGTTTAAGGAGTCTATCATTGTTAGAAGATCATAAAATCATAATCAAAAGAGATTGTGGTCTAGATCAACGTGTTTACAATGCTCCATCTGTTTCACAAGTTGCTGCGGTATGGGTTGAGGGAAATAATTTAGAAGGAAGATATGAAAGGGACATAATGGTGCATGGTCATGGAGGAAGTTCATATAAAGTACAACCATATTATGGTTGTTACGACCCATTACAATATCCTTTATTGTTTCCTTCTGGAGAAACTGGGTGGCATCAAAGAATAAGCAAGTCTAAGGGAAATAAGAACAATGCATGTTCTGAGTCATCAGTATCGCATATTACACAACCAATATTTGAAGATTTTGACGAAGTCTTACGTAAACAACAAGGTACCTATTTAAAAATTTTCAATTATAAATTTTTTATTATAGCATAAATATAATTATCGTTATTTTTTTTTTTGTAAAATTCATTACACTTATGTGTATCTAAATAAATTAATAGAAGTCTCTGTTATAGATACCGTCAAAGAAGCTGCCAAATGCGTCTCTTGTAGAGAATACTATTGCTACCTATTTCAAATAAGAGATCATCTTAGAACAGTATTATTATACAGTGGACGTCTATTTCAACAATTTGTGGTTGATATGTATATCAAGATCGAGACAACAAGACTTGACTTCTACTACAAATATCAAGATAAAATTCGTTCAGAATTATATCAAGGTATAGTGGATAGTGTGACTCTTGGTGAAGTTAGAGGTGATAAAGTGGGAAAAAGAGTTGTGCTCCCTGCTTCTTTTGTTGGTGGTCCTCGTGATATGCGTCAGCGATATTTAAATGCAATGGCCTTGGTACATCGTTTTGGCAAGCCTGATATTTTTCTCACAATCACATGCAATCCAGAATGGGAGGATATAACTTCAAGATTAAGACCTTTCGAAAAAGCTTTCAACAGACCAGATCTGACAACTCGTGTATTTAGATCAAAGATTGAAGACTTGAAGAATATATTATTCAAGGATCAGATATTTGGACAAGTTGCTGCTCATGTTCATGTTATTGAATTTCAAAAAAGAGGCTTACCACATGCTCATTTCTTGATTATCTTAGAAAATACAGATAAGGTGTTGACCCCAACAGATTATGATGAAATTGTTACGGCGGAAATACCAAATCAAGATATAGACCCCGTACTTTATGCGAGAGTCGTAAAGCATATGATGCATGGTCCATGCGGCAATTTGAGGAAGAGTTCCCCTTGCATGATAGAAGGAACATGTAAATTTCATTATCCAAGATCATTCTCTGAAACAACAACTGAAGCAAAAGACTCTTATCCTATTTATCGAAGAAGAAATAATGGACGTCAAGTAGAAGTTCGGAAAGCGTATCTCGATAATAGATGGGTTGTGCCTTACAATCCATACCTTCTTAAAAGGTACAATTGTCACATAAACGTTGAAGTTTGCTCAAGCATATCTGCTGTTAAGTACTTATATAAGTACATTTACAAGGGGCATGATCGTATAGCCGTACATATAGATTCAGATGGTTCTAAAGCAAGGGTTGATGAAATTCGAAATTATCAAGATGCTCGGTGGGTTTCTGCACCAGAAGCAATGTGGAGGATATATGAGTTCCATTTAAATGAAGTTTACCCATCCATTACAGTTCTGCAATTACACCTACCAAATCAGAATTTTGTCACATACTGGAAAAATAAAGACTTGACACAGTTACTTCGCGAAGATCTTCCAGCACGAACGATGTTAACAGAATTCTTCAATATGAATGTCAGTGATCAAGATGCTCGAAAATATCTTTATAGAGAATTCCCTGAACATTACGTTTGGAATAAAACACCAAAAAGTTGGAGTAGGAGAAAATCAAAACGTGCGATTGGTCGAGTTAGTGCAGCAAATCCTTCTGAAGGTGAAAGGTATTATTTGAGAATGCTTTTAAACCATGTGCGGGGTCCGATATCATATGATTATTTGTTAACTGTCGATGGAATTCGTTATAATACTTTTCGAGAATCTGCTCAAATACATGGTATTTTGGAGAATGATAATGGTCCTTTTCGTTGTTTGGAAGAAGCAGTATTATATCAGATGCCATTTGCACTTCGAAGACTATTTGCTACAATATTAGCGTATTGTGAACCAAATAACGTCAAGCTGTTATGGGAAACTTTTTTCCAATCTATGTCTGAAGATTATTGTAAGTCTGCTGCTCTACCATCTGAATATCTAAGTCGAGAAGTATTGAAGGATATAAATAATTTTCTTGAAAGTATGGGAAAAAAAGTTAAAGATTATGATTTGCCAATACTCAACTTGCCAAGCAATGATGGAATTAGTCGATTGAAAGATATACAAGATGAAATGGCAGTATTCACACCACCAGATGATCTTCTTGCATGTGACCTTCTTAATTCAGACCAATTGGGGGCTTTTACTACTATCGTTGATAGAATCAATCGTAACAAAAGCGGTGTCTTCTTTGTTGATGGACCGGGCGGAACTGGGAAAACTTTCTTATATCGTTCATTACTTGCTCATGTGAGATCAACTAATAACATTGCTCTAGCTACAGCAACATCAGGTATAGCTGCAGGAATTATGCCTGGGGGTCGAACAGCACATTCAAGATTTAAAATACCTTTGATTGTTAATCATTCGAGCATGTGTGGCATTCCCAAACAAAGCAGTCTCGCCGAATTAATAAGAGTGACAAAATTAATTATTTGGGATGAGGCTCCTATGTCGAAGAAACTAGCAATTGAAGCTCTCGATCGTACTTTACAAGATATTATGGATTCAAAATTACCTTTTGGAGGTAAGGTACTTGTTTTTGGTGGGGATTTCAGGCAAGTTCTTCCTATTGTACGTCGAGCTACAAGAACACAAGCCATAGATTCCAGTTTAGTAAAATCATACTTATGGCCAAAGATGGAAAAAATTCAGTTGAAGACCAATATGCGTGCTAAAAGTGATGTAGATTTTTGTAATTTACTATTACGTATTGGCGACGGTATTGAGGAAACGATTTTTCAAGATGTTATAAAAATTCCAAATGACATGTTGATTAAATATGAAGATGAAGAGAAATCAAAGCATCGACTTATTGATACAGTTTTTCCTTCCATACATGAAAAGGGTCATTGTTCAGAATATATAACAGAACGGGCATTGTTGGCTACGAAGAATGAGTATGTTGATGATCTGAACAATTTGGTTATTAATAGTTTTTCCGGCGATGAAGTTATTTACTATAGTTTTGATAGTGCTGTAGATGAGACTAATAACAATTATCAGTTAGAGATTTTGAATGGGCTGACACCTAATGGCCTCCCGCCGCACAAGTTGGTCTTGAAACTCAATTGTCCAATTATGTTATTGAGAAATTTAGATCCATCAAACGGACTTTGCAATGGGACACGCCTGATTTGTCGTGGTTTTGGAAAAAATGTTATACATGCAGAGATTGCTATTGGACAGTACATTGGAAGAGAAGTCTTTCTACCTAGAATTCCATTATATCCAGCGGAGAATGAGGAATATCCTTTCACATTCAAGCGAAAACAATTTCCAATCCGATTGGCATTTGCTATGACTGTAAACAAATCACAAGGGCAAACTATACCACATATTGGTATATATTTGCCAGAACCAGTCTTCTCACATGGACAACTCTATGTGGCAATGTCAAGGGGTGTCTCCAGATCAACAACAAGATTTCTTATAAAGCCATTATCTGCAAATGATGATGAAGCGGGATATACAAAAAACATTGTATATACGGAGATATATGAGTAAGTTCAACATTTTATTTAATTGATTACAACCAACGTTATTAATTTTATTAAAATAAATCACATTTTAAGAAAAAAAAATATTATATAGAATGTTAAGAAACATACTCATGACAAACTATTATTACAAGAATTATTTTGTTCAATGTTATCTTAAATTTTTGGAAATGATGATTATTTTATTTAATTATTAATTATAATTATAATTGTTATTTGTAGGTCATGATGTGTCCAATAATAACAAATCAACAGAGTTAAAGTATCAAATGATTACTTCTTTGAGTCAAAATGCTACAAATTGGAATTTGAAGTGTCGCCTTGCACAAGTAGGAGATCCACATCATTATAATAACAAAAATGGATCTGGATCAGTCTTGACAGTTATCTTTGTTGATGAAAATGTTAGTATTAATTTTTTTCTTTTTAAATTATATATAATATAAAATAATAATTATATAATTTCTATATTTACAGGGTGATAGGATCCAGGCGACAATGTTCAATGATACAATAGAACATTTTAAATCATATTTAAAATGTGACAATATCTATTCCATTTCGGATGGAACCATCAAAGTAGCAAACCCACAATACAATGTTGGGAGTACGAAATTTGAGCTCATTATCGATAGAAAAAGTAAATTGGAAGAAATCGATGATGTGGCATCAGATATTTATATGATCAAATGCAACTTTGTAAAGCTTTCCTCACTGTCAGAGCATAAAACATTTGATCAATTGATAGGTACAAAATTCATACTATCAATTATATATGATATTTATTCATTTATCTTGCTTATCTTGATTGATTAATATATAAATTTACTTTATATTAATTCATATTCCTACAAATAAAATTTCTCTAATTATGTTTTATATTATAGATGTTGTAGGAGTTGTAACAGGACTTGGTGAATCAATTAGTATCAGAAGAAAGCTTGATGGATCAGAAGTTCTTCGACGAGAAATTACATTATTGGATTCATCGTAAGATATTATCAATTATCAAATTTTTTATGATTTATATTATATTAACATTGAACATATTTTACAAGTACTTAAACTAATATTTCTTTCTTTTTTCTTTGAAGTTCACCATCTCCCGTAATTTTAACATTATGGGGTAGTTTGGTAAAGATTTATAGTGAAAAACTTAATGAAATGATCAGTGAAAATCCTGTAATTGCTGCAACATCGTTGAAAATTCAGAATTTCCAAGGAGGTTTGTTATAAATTACTATATTTCACCAAATTCTTAATAGTAATTATATATGATTGAATTTCTAAACATTATTATGTATTATACGTAATTATTATTGATATCTTTTAAAATATATAGGAATCACTCTATCATCCACAAAAAATACAATTGTGGAGATCAATTCTTCAAGAGCAGAAATTGTTGAACTGAGGAACTGGTATGTAATTTTTTAAATTTACATATTACATATTAATAATTAATATATAAAGTTCTTACTATCTTAATATTCAAATAAAAAAATAATATGTAATAGGTTTAAAAAAAGATTGTCTGGAAAAGAAGAGTATTCTGCTGATTTGCACGTCATTCGTCCATCTAACATCAAGCTTGAACAAGTAACTGTACAAGATCTACTCACTCTTAATCCAGAAGATACTGATCATGTATGTATAAATTACACAAATAAATTTTTTCTAATTGTTACTATTTACTAAATCATAATAATAATCTTAATAAAATAAATGTTATTGTTTATGTTGTGTTTCAGCCTTTATTTCAGGTCAATATAAAAATAACGGAGCTAAATAAGGAACAAGACCCATGGTATATTGCATGTAAAATATGTAATAAAAAGGTACAACAAATAATGGAAATTTTTGAATGTCCAAAATGTACCAAAACAGGAATTGACATCATTTACAGGTAATTTACAACAATGTTAAAAGTATATTATGTCAAATAATTATTTTTTAACTATTTCTTAACAATAATTACATTTGCAGATATATGCTGCGTCTAAAAATTACTGATGAGACTGCTTCGACGTGGGTAACACTATTCAACAATGAGGCTGCAAAATTTTTGGAATATAGTGTCGATGATATCAGGAAGATGAAGGTAAAAAATTAATATTAATTTAGAAAATACATAATTTGAATTATTATTTTAGTTTCTTTAAAAACAATCTTATAAGAATTTAATGTACTTATTTTTCAATTTTGATTTTATTTACAGGAGAATGACTTTTCTAATTATATGAGTATTCTGGAAAGTTGCTTGGAAAGATCATATATCTTTGACATTCAAACAAAATAATTCAGCAATGGATATCGAAACAAATTGAGTTTCACATGTGTGGGGATCGCTAATATTGATGAATAACATGCATAAATTACTGATTTCTAATTTAAAAAAAGACAGTTAAATACTTTTTTGATTAAATTTATTTTGGATTGTTGTATGTTATATGAATTTAGGGATTAAGGATATTATGATTATCTAATGTTAGGGATATTATCAAAATACATTCTTGTAATATAAATTGTCTTTTATGATTTTTATTCATTTATTCATATATGTTTCTGAATGAAATTTTGGTGCAAAATTTCATACTCATACCATGTATTATAGATATTCTAACTGATCCAATTTGATCAATTGATAAAGATGGTTATCAAATAGTATCTCTGTTAATGGATTTGTGGAAGAGTACTGAGAACTCAAGTTACATGTCTGGTATGGATGGAAGTAATATTTTGGATTTACGGAGGATTGACTTGCATGTGGACAAATTGGAGTATAATGGGGTGATGGATTTTGGGGCTGATGTGCAATCCTTGTTGAAAAATGTTCCTCAATATTTTGGTTTCTCATTTTAAGTATGATTGCTGGGGTTTTCTCTAATGTGATATTACTAGAACTGATCTACATATGTTTGTTATCTGAAATCATGAAGTATCCTTTTTGGTGTGAAATATTTGATGTTTTTAATTGTATATTTTTTGAGGAAAGTTGAAGCAACATCTGGAACTTAATGTCTCATGCTTGCACATTTTTTGTGCTCTATTTATTTTTAGACGTCTTAGTAGGAGTTTATAAAACCACCTTATATGATCCAATAAAACTATCAATTGGTGAGAATCATATTTCGATGATTCTCACTCACCCTAGATGTAAGACAGAGACACATCCATAGCGGAGGCTTGTTGATCAGATTCTCCCTCCTCAGCCTAATGTAGGTATTTTGTTACTTATTGAGTTTTATGTTCATTTGAATATTTATAGTTCTTGAAATATTGACACAAAAATTACCAACAGGGAATGATGATTGAATTTGCAAAGAATTTGGCCAATTTTGCAGCTACCAGTAGAAAAAAAACATATTGTTGTGCTTTCTAGCATAGATTCTGGACGGAGAAAAAAAATTGATACATCAAGGTATATGATCTTTTCCTCAATTATTCTACTTAGTCAATCGTCATTGTTGTTCAAAGGCTTGGGACTTGTGTGTTTACCTTGTTGTCATCTCAGTAGTACACAAATATATTACCTCTCAAGTACCAATACGGATGGAACAGACAATAATTATGAATAGCTTGGGTGGACAAGACTCCAGGAGTACAACTCAGCACAAAGGCTGTAGAAGTATCTCGATGATTATCCCGAAGGAAATTCTATGCAAGAGGATAGTTCATGTTTTAAAAATGAACTTGAACCTGAATATTACTACCCAAGTTTGCCTTTTGTGACACTGCTCTCTTCTTGCAAGGTGTCGTTTCTGAAGCCTTACATTTAATGATAAAGGAAACCTTAACAATTTCTTAACTTAAATTAAATTTGAACAAAAAAAAAAATTTCTTTTATGTTTTATGTTATATGGTCAAGTTTTTTGTTATTTCATCTCAGTGGTTTGAATTTTTGTCCTCCATTCATTCCTATTTAAAAGAAGAGTTGTTGTTGAATACCCAATTCTATGTTTGTTGCTATTTTTATTGTATACCCAATTATTATTATTTTCCTCTTATTTTTCAACACAACTTCATTTGATTTCTTGTTTAGCCAATGAAGGAGATGGATGGCTCATTCAACTCTCATGGAAGACTGTGTACGGTCCACCACTAGATATGTTCCTCTTCTAGGCAGAGCTGGCTGACACAACAACCCAATATGGTAAGGTTTCTATAGAGAGTGTAACAACGATGTATTGCTAATTCTTCTTTTCTGATATATTGACTCAATCTTGTTTCAAATTTGAATTCTTTGTTGAAAATCTATATAAAATCAAGAATTAAAAAGAGAAAATATAGATGGAAGTTAGATAGAAAAGAAGACCTGTGACATGGTACATGTTTTAAAGCACGTAACAATTCTTCCTTATTGTAGCTTTTTTAAAAATTAAAAGAAAAATTCATGATCAAGAGCAGTGTTCCATTCCGTAAAAAATGTTACGTGTTAGAGAATCTGTTCAACCTCCTTTTCTTTTAATGAAATCATAGTTAACAAAAAAAATTAGCTTCAAGAAATGTTTAGATTTTTCAAATATTTTCAGGACCTTAAAAAGGTTGTAGTTTTATTCTTTGTTGTGTAACTAATTAGAATATTCTTCCAATTCATAGGGAACATAGTCAAAAAAGAAAAGAACAAAACAATCCTCTCTTCATTTAGTGAATTGTTACTAGGGATGTATTTATATTCTCCTTATTTTGACAAGTCGAAGCCAGAACCTCAATGAACTGTTTTTTATGCACAGGTGAGATCTTAAGTGAGGAAAGTACAAGATCTCTTTTTTGACATAATCAAGATTGCATATCCAGACACATATTTCTGGGAAGCCTAGGACTGGTCCCATGTCTCTTCCCACTATGAGTCACAATGTCAAAGGTCCGAATCTTGGTCCTCCATCGGCCAGAGGGATGTGAACTTAAGTCAGTAGGTAACCAATCAGCAAGTTTGGGCCCAACAACCAACTTAACAAGCAAACAGTGGTGGTGGTGCTTTGGGTTGGGTGATGCATATAAAGAGAATGAAGACGGATTCTGATAAAAGGAGGTCAACTAATTTATGACTAAAATTTAAATTAGTGTAAATATAATGAAAAAACAAGCTGTTCCTATTGATTTCAGGTGTAAGATCAATGGTCCTTTTGGGCTGTACAATAGACTGTTAATATAATATAGTATCCCTCATCATGTCTCTCTTCTTTTAACATCCTTACATATTTCTCTTCTTAGTGAGTTACATATGGGGTCGGTGCTATTTGTTGTTTGACTTTTTAAGGAATAATTAATCCCAACGCTGGGATGTTATGCCAATCTTTGGAAGTTGTGATTCCCATGTTTTCCATCTTTGGTGTGGACAATCATATTTTATTTAAACATGTATTTCACGTGCAACGCACGTGCACTTTACTAGTAATAGTAAATGTTGTTTTTCAGATTTTTGAATTCGGATCGGATCGTTTATACTCCTCCCACACCTCACGAGATTAGATTTTTTTTTTACTTACGTGGCATGTATTTAGGTATGGGAAGAGTTTCATTCCTCCTCTCTGGTGTATAGGATCCAAACTTTCTTTTTTCAAAACTTTAGCACCTGCTGCTGCTTCTTCCTCTCTGCACATAAATTGAGACGTCTTATAACCCAAAAGATTGGAGTTTTGTTCTTTTGAAGAGAGAGAGAGAGATAGGTTTCTTATAATTTTACTTCGAGAACATTAAAATGAACATTGATTCTGACATTGTTGATGTAGAGGTGCACGCATAGTCATAAATGCTTTTCACTTGTATCTTGATGAAAAGCATCTATGATTCCATACATACATCCACGTCAGCAATGTGAGAATTGATGTTAATTTAAATGTTACTTCAACATTTTTTCCTTTTAGTGATTAAATACATATTTCTATGCTTAGACTTATAATCATTGTACATATGTACATGTGTATATGTATCTCTAACGGAAAAGAAATATATATATGTATATGTAACAATAAAATAAAACAAGAGACTTCCTTTATCCACTTATGAAGAGGGGTTGAGATTTAATCTTGATAAGAATAAGAAGAATAATATTTAACTTTAGTGTCATTTCTCCTCTCTTTCTTTCGAAGAATATCCTTCCAATTTTATTGTCTTTTCTTTTTCATCATTTTTTTAAGAATACTCTTCTAATTTTATTGTTTTTTCATTTACACCCTTTTCCAGTAATATCCCTCAAACTTTTTCTTGTCTTTCCTTTTCTACTCCCTTAACTCCGAAGAGGATGCACGTGTAATAATGTCAAGATGTGTTCCATTTAGAAAAAAAAAATAAAATAGTGTTCAAGTCCAATAATTATTTGCTAGTGTTTCAAATCATTTAATTTGGATAAAGTCTTGAAAATTTTGTACAAAATCAGAAATTTTTTGAGGTATGCAAAATGATGGTTATGAATTTCTTATCAAAATCCATCTTCACCTTCCGTAAAAACATCTATCTTATTCTTGGGATTTGAATGTTGAAGAAAATAAAGTTTTGAGGATAAACGACAAAATTGTTACTATATTTTGTGATTAATCAAATCGATAATCGAACTAATATGTTCTTTTAAAATAAAATTAAGATTTTTTAAAACCCTAACTGGGCGTCTGTCTTCTTTCCCTCCTCTTCTTTCTCTCTCTCACGTCTCTTGCTGCGACTGCCAGTTGTGGGCTACGGGCGGATCATCCCCTCTCTCTCTCTCTCTCTCTCTCTCTCTCTCTCTCTCTCTATCATCTCTTACAAGTAGAGGTGGGGTTGCAGGCTACGGGTTGCCTTTCAACTCCGATGGCAGGCTGATCTTTCTCTCTCTCGTCTCTTGCAAGCAGAGGTGTGGCTGCGGGCTTCTGGTTGCCTCTCAACTCCGGCGGCTAGCAGATCATCCTCTCTCTCTCTCTTTCGTCTCTTGGAGTTGAAGAACAATCAGATATGTTGTTAGATCTTGTCTAGTGAAGTTATTCTTCAAATTATTCCAATGGAGAAACTAAAGCCAGATACGATCTTTGTTGATGAATTATTGGTCAAAAAAATTTCCAAGGAATTTTTTTTTTGAAGGTAATTAAGGATATTAGATGGTTGATATTTGCTGGAGAGATTTCTTTTCATTGTATCGTTAATTTATCGAATGTTGATGTTTTTTGGTTCTTCCAGCTGACTTTGGGATCATTTTGATATGTGCTACAATGAATAACATGCCAACTAGAAGTGCAGATGTGTGCCAACTGGAAGTGCAGATTTGGAGAAGATCTAGTCAAGTAGGATTTAGTCAAGTTTGTTGTTAAGCTGTTAGCAAAAGGTCAAGTTTGTTGTTAAGCTGTTAGCAAAAGGTCAAGTTTGCTAAGTTGTTAAGCTGTTAGCAGAATAAGCTCAAGTTGTGCTGATTTTCAGCCTAAGTGATAGTAGTCCTATTTTCCAGCTTAGTAGTTGTATTTTTGTTAGGAGTTAAGGCTATTTAAGTAGTCAAAAGTATGGAATAAAGCATGTCAATTTTCCAGAATCCTTATTCTTCCTAACACAATTCTGTTCTCCTTCTTCTCTGCCCAAAATTCATCCATATCACATTTGTACTCATCCAATGTTTAGACTAGAGAGTGGGAAGAATGCACGGATAGGATTGCCGTTTGTGTACGATAAGGTTCGCATCTCAACTGCACTAGATCTAAAATGTCTCCAATTTTTGAGCATCTTTGAGAAAGAGATTAGTATTTCTAACTATATTAATTAGTCAAATTTTCCCCGAAATTATAGAGATAAATCCTTTTAATATTTTTTAATAAATAATTTTTTTTATTTATGTAAAGATATATGAAGTTGTTTTTTTATCTAACACAAAAATTAATTAGAATTTTAAGAAATATATTGTTTTTGATAATATTATCAAACTCCCAAATTATGCATGAACCAGTTATTATTTATTATTAAAAATATTTTTTTAAGAAAATTTTTGACAACCCATGGAATCAAACCAAACCAAACAAAATTAAAGCTGGTTTGGGTTGATTCAGTCCTGATTTTCATATAATGGAATTAACCTTGATCGATTCGATTTTGATTTTACTCTAAATCAAACCAACTTGAATCAAGTTGCAACCCTAATGCTACTAAACTTTTTCTGTCTTTTCTTTTTGTTAACTCACTACCATCTAATTATATGTACCTTCTTTTTTAGAGGGAAGAGACTCACAGTTTGAATTGACATAAAATATACATCCATCGTGGCAAAATTTGAATGAGTCAACTCGGTGTTGGGTGATAAGTTTATTTATCGGTGAACGAGATTTTTGAATGAATCAACTCCGTCAGAACTCAGCCAATTCCACAAAGACTCGGGATCTGAAAAACAGTCCATTCATTGGTAGGGTCTGAAATGCAATCATGTCATTCAACAACATATCCATATAAAATTCATTTTAAATATTTTAAAATCTTAAAAATTATTTTTTTATATATTAAATATTTTTTTATTTATTCATCGAATCAGGAATAACAATTTTTTAGAGAGGTTCCTCGGACATATACAATTTTATCATAAAAACTACGTTGAAATTCTGACAAACTCCAAGAAAATCTTGTTTAATGGAGTTTGCTTTCGTAACATATCATATAATGGATTCTAACTGCATCAATTTGTGTCGTTTAATAACATGATTGACTTACAAAATTATAAAAGATAAAATTTTAACAACTTTAAAAATAAATTAAAAAAATAAAATAATTTTCTTCATTTAATTTTATATTTAAATTTGAGAGTTCCATATACATCCATTTTCAACATTTACTATAAAGCTAAAAAGGAATTTTTTTTTATTTTATATTTTCTGTCAAATTTGAGTTTTTTCATGTAATCTAAAAGCCTGTGTCCTTGAATTGATAATTTAATTGTCCATGTGAGCTTATGTCTCTTAATAAGATTTGAAATCTTACTAAATTGGTTATGATAACGTGATTCATAAAATAAGATTTGTTTAGGTAATAAAGCAAAGGGGTGAGACTCAGGGAGATGAGCATGGGTTTGAAGGGGAAATGACTTTGAAAGTTTGGGACCGATGGGAATAATTTGTGGAGACAAGTTGTAGAAAGCAAATACGGATCGAGTCAGACAGGTTGGGAAAGCAGACCAACTAGGCAGCCCCTTGGTTGCTGCGGGATGTGGAAAGGCATCATGAAGGTCTCCCCCTTATTCAAAGTAAGAATAAAATTCAAAGTGGGCCAAGGCAACCGGGTAAGATTTTGAGAAGATATTTGGTGTGGCAACCGGCTTCTTATGGAGGTATTTCCACATTTGTATTCTATATCCTAAAAAAAAGGGTGTCCAATCACATCAATCCGACGTCCTATGGGTGGAGAATGGGCATGGGATTTTAGGTTTAGGAGAGGACTCGATGAATTGGAACTTGAAGAAGTTGGTAGATTAGTTGATGGCACTTCACGTATCATTTTACATACGGGTAGAGAAGATGTGAGAGTATGGATGGGTAGCAAGGATGGAAGATTATTGGTTCGCTCATTTTATTATTCTTTGTGCTATAATGGAGATGTTTCCTTTCCACACATCTCAATTTGGGGGCCGAAAGTGCCAAGTAAAGTTGTCTTCTTCACATTGACGGTGTCTTTAGGAAGGATTCAAATAATAGACTTTTTGATGAGGCGTGGGATGTGCGGGACAAGTTGTTGTGTGCTTTGTATGGATAATGGAGAATCATTGAACCACCTACTTCTACATTGTAAATTTGCCCATGGTGTTTGGGCTCACTTCTTTAAGTTATTTGGAGTAATAACTTGTTTACCGAAAACAGTAAAGGACCTCTTCACGTGTTGGTCGTCAATTGGTTTCTCGTTTGGTGGAACGATGAGGTTGTTATGGAGCATTACACCATTCGCAATTTGTTGGGGGTGTGGATTGAGAGAAATATGCGTATTTTTTAGGGAAAACAAGAAGATTGTACGGCAACAATTTTGTCCATCTTGGGTCTTATCTTTTATTGGTCCAAAGTCTATAAGGAGTTTATGGGGATCTTCTTTGAGGATTTTATCTTCAATTGGGATGGGATTCGATGTATTTCTAGTGAGTAGCATCATATCTGTAAGATTTTGCTAGTTTGGTCACCTCGACTGGCCTAGTGTTGTTATTAATGAAATGCTATTTATCAAAAAAAAAAAAAAAATTGCAACAGATAATAATTTATTTAATAGAGGAAAACTATAAATATGTAATCCGCAATAAATCCTAAAAAAGGAAAATATTCTTTGAACGTACGGATCACACCAATACATAATAGTTTTTTTCGGTTTTTTATAGTGTCATGACGATACAATACACACTATAATTTCTCTTATTAATAACACCAAACAAAACAAAATTAAACTAAACTACTACAGTAATGCATAACATAGCTAAACCCAGAATTAACCAACATTCGTTCATGTCTCAATTTTTGATCTTCACATGATACAACCTGATCTGTTCGATGACATCAGTCATGTTGTTGTAAGAAGATCCGCCTTCTTCCAGAGCCTTCTTAGCAATTTCTCCTAACTCCATCACTCTCTTTCTTATCTGCACCACTTCATCTCCACCGTCCATCAACCGATTCACAGATGTCTTTATCTTTTCCTTTGTCACAGTAACCTTCTCTTCTTCTATCGCTTGTATCATTTCATGCCACGTCTCGTTCTTAACACCCACTGGAACTGCAATCTTCAACACTTGTGTCAAAAGCCTGTCACTGTGAATATGATCTGCGTAGAATGGCCAAGTAATCATGGGTACACCTGCACACACGCTTTCGAGTATAGAGTTCCATCCAGCTTGCATCATGAACCCTCCGATTGCTTGATGTTCCAAGATCAATAACTGTGGGGCCCACCTAGTTATTATCAAACCTTGATCAGTTTCCTTCATCTTCTCCTCAAAACCATCTGGTAACCACCTTTGTTCTTCTTCATCTCCATTTGGTTTTCTAATAACCCATATAAATTGATGACCAGAAGCTTCTAGACCATAAGCGATCTCATGAAGCTGTGCCCTACCAAATCCTGTCATACTCCCGAAGGAAACGTAAAGAACCGAGTTTGGTTTCTTGGAATCGAGCCAACTCAGACAACTAAGTTCACTGTCACCACTCCTCTTAGCTTTATCAGAAGTATCTCCATTGCAGAGAGACACCGGGCCTAAAGCCCATACTTTACTATTCACAACCTTCTTGAAGTGATCGATGTAATCTGGTTCAAACTCGTAGAAACTGTTTCCCACACAACCAAAACTACCAGGAATCGATTCACGGATGCGTTTCATGATATCCCCATAACGAGTTTGAATCTTGAGATGTTCAGGGATTTGAGACTTAGTCGTCTTGATCTCGTGAGGAAAACCTGGTAATAAAAATGGTTCTGTATCTGGGAGAGATTTGAATTTTTCTTTGTCACTTGTTATACGTTCGAGGCAATCGATGGCACATTGAGGGAAAAACCCAGTTGGGTTGAAGTAGATCCTCGGGATTCCAAGCTCTGCAGCTAGGGCATTAGTCCAAGGATAGAACATATCGGTGATGATGCAGTGTGGGTTGTTTTCTCGGATGAATTTTTCAATCTGGGGTTGGAGAAGATTCAAAGCTAAATATAGTTTTTCAGAATGTTCAGCGCTTTTGGTGGTGTTGAAATTTTCAATACCTTCGGGTAAGCCAGCTTTTGAAGCTGGGAAGTTGAGTAAGTGAAGTGAGATTGGGTATCCAGATTTGATGTCTAGATCTATGGAGTTTTGGAAGAGTTTTGCGTTGTAAGGGGTGGTGATGAAGGTAACGTTAACACCTCTCCTAGCAAAGATTCTCGACATGTCTACGAGAGGAATCATATGGCCTGGAGCCAAGAATGGAAGGAAAAATACGTTAAGTTTAGTGACCTCTGTAAGTGAAGCACCCATGGCGCACACACACACACAGAAAGAGAGAGAGAGAGAGAGAGAGAGAGAGAGAGAGAGAGAGAGAGAGTGTGTGTAAAAGGTGTGGGATGGACACCTCAATTTATAAGTTGAAAATGAAAACCAATTTCGTTGATAAGGTAGTAACTTATCAAGGAAAGGACCGCATCCACAAGCGGCATACATCATAGAATTTTAAGAAATTAAAAAAAAAAAGTAATTAAAAAAAAATATTCATTAAATTTTTATTTTAAACTTGCAAATATGCTTGCTGTCCATTTCCAAAACCTTGGATCAGGGTTAATTTTATTATTTTATTTTATTTTTGAAAATTTGTTTAAAAATCTGATTTATAACCTGAAATCTAGAAGGCTTTGGTTTGAGTAGAGAAAAAAAATAATAATAAAAGAAAGAAATAAATGCTATTTATGTGATCGAAAACAAATAGTAAGAGGGAAGAAGTCAAAAGTGGGTTGGTAAATAAGCCAAAAGTGGGTTGGTAATATATAAATTAGGGGTCAGAACTAGGGGTGCACATGATTCAGATTGATTTGAATTTTGACAAAATTGAAATCGAATCAAATATGATTGATTCTACAATTTAAAATTGAACCAATCTAATTACTTTATAAAATCGAACCAATTCAAATCAATTTTGATTCTGATTGATTCTCGATTCTTATACTTTTAAAATAAAAAAATTAGTATTTTTCTTTCAAAAGAGGAACCCTTTGTTCCAGATCATAAATAATACCTATTTTTAAAATAAAGCTGATTTTATGATTAAATTTTGATTGAAATTTGTATAAATTGAAAATTAGAGGAAGTTCAATTAGACTTAAAAAAAATTACAATTTTAAAATTGGTATTTTAGATGGATTAGTGAGGAAACTAATCCATAAAAGGTAGATTAACGAATCCAAGTCTAAGTTCGTATAATATATTTTATCTAACAAATACGGCATAAAGGTTCTTATAAAAAAATAAAGAATCAAATTCTTTGAAAAAGTTTTTCCGTAAATGGGTTGATCCATTTGAGAGTTGAGAGAGAGTTTTGTATACATTTTTTATGAGTTTTTGTTAGAAAAAACTAGAGAAGATAAAGTTGAAGACTTTAATGAGTTACCTCTTCCTAACATACTAACATATGTATATATATATATACTTTGGATTAGTTTGGTTCTATTATACCCCTAATCCGGAACCGAATCAAATTAATCGGATTTTTTTTATATATAATCCATATCCGAACCAAACCATGCTCAATCTGAACCAATCCAATCCAAAAGACTTCGGATTGGTTCAGTTATCGAATTTACCCAATCCAACGTGCACCCCTAGTCAGTATTGATATATAATGTCAACCATACACATAGTTATGTAATTAAAGAGGGTACTTTTATAAATTAGGAATGTTATTCAAGACGTCGGTAAATGTGATTGGTGGATCCTAAATTTCTGTGATCAAAATTTTTTTAATGATTGTCCACCATTCATGGTGTATCTATTATTTTAGGAAAATGCTGAAATGAAATAAAGTATTTACTACGATTCTCACAAATTTGATGTGGAATGTGCACATAACCATAGATGTGTTTTCTCGCGATACGAGTAAAAATCATCTACGGTTATGTATGCATGTCCATGTTAGAATTGTGAGAATCACAATAAATCCTATGTCACCCCAACAAGACTCATCATTTTACGAAAAATAGAAATCCCAATAACAAACAAATAAAATCATGTGAAGAGTAATATTTTTGTCATTAAAAACTAAAATAAGCGGAAAAAGGAAGGTTTGTGAGAAGTTATCTCAATTTTAGAGACCGTTGTGTAAATAATACTTTTGAGTTTTAGCCTTCTTGGTCTTCCCGTCAAAAGATTTGTGTTATTAGGCACTACGTAGGATTACCAATTTTTTTGGAGCCGTGTGGATACAGGAGTCAGAAGTACTTAGAACATAAGTACTTTCATAAATGCTTTTTTAAGTACTGTCTCGAGTAAGTGGATAACTGTTGTGTGTTAGGATGCAGGTTCTGAAAAGTACTGTTAGAAGTACTTTTGATAGAGTTTTGTGTTTGGAAACTATTTTGAATTCTGTTTAAATGATCAAAATGCCCTTATAAGCATCAGTTACTATTATTAACATTATAACTCAACAAATTATTCTTCAAAAGAAATAAAAGTTATTGTTTTTATCTATAAAAATTAATATAAACACCCAACAATTATAAATAAATAGAAAATATTGTGAGCAAATATATACAACCACTAAAAATATGAAGAAGCTTTCACCACATCAATGGATAGTAAATTTGTGTGTAATTGTTCACATCAATTTTCCAATAAGAAAATTTCAACCATAGTTGGAATGCTCATGGATAAATCATTGAGTAAGCAATTGGGGGAGGTAGAAATTCAAATTCAAATGCTACACTAAAAGACTACCACCACATCAATGGATAATAATAAAATATTATTTAATTGCATTTTTGAGGGTATGCTTGTAATTTTCAAAATTTATGATGGACATACTTGTCCCAAATGCTATACCAAAAAGCTACCACCACATCAATAGATAGTAATATAGTATTACTGCAATTGCATTTTTAAGGGCATGCTTGTAATTTTCAAAATTTATGAGGGGTATGCTTGTCCCAAATGTTACACCAAAAGGCTACCACCATATCAATGGATAGTAATATAATATTATTTCAATTGCTTTTTTAAAGGTAGATTTGTAATTTTTGAAATTTATGAGGAGCATACTTGTCCTAATCTCGTCATTTTGACAATATTTTGTGGCTCCGCGCAAGAGTAGTTTAGAGAAGTAGCACCATCGGTACTCCGTGAAAAAGCACTAAAATGACTCCACAGTAAAGTAGTTCTTTCTAGGAGTAATTTATCCAAACACCTTTAAAGTGCTTCTGACTCCCTGCAAAAGTCAGAAGTACTTAGAAAAGTCAATCCACACAGGCCCTTTGTTTGTTAGTTATAGATTTCCATCATTGATGGTGGATAGTTGTGAAAAAAAATTTTGCTCACAAAAATTTGGGATCCACCAATTACATGTACCCATGTGTATTGAATAGCATTCATAATTTACAAAAATACCCTCCTTAATTACAAAACTACCCTTCTTAACATTATGTATCCTGTAGATGTTGTCACCACCATTCAATCCTCTGTGCATACCATAATCATATATAACTTTGTAAATATATAAATCTATACCTAGTAGATATGGTCCAAAAATAATGTATGATAGGGTACGTAGAGCAGACGTTGTCTCCACCGTTCAGTCCTCTGCGCATGCCATCACCATCACCCTTTTTCATATCAGTTTATCGGCGACTCTCATGTATAAGGGAACAAAATATGTATTTACAAATGGTAAATAGTAATAATTTAGAGAAAGAGAGACTCTTCAAAATTTCTCTTCCCCTCTTTATTTGAAGGCATGAATATTATATAAAGGGGGCAACTTAAAAACTGAAGACTAGGTGGAATTAGATTTGGAGATTTTCATCTCTATATTTATGGTTTTGAAGACTGGTGGGAGATGCTATAAAATGCCTTGGAAATAACTATTCGAGGGTATTTTTGTTAGAAAAAATATTCTTTAAGTGCATTTAAGTAGTAAAATAGATTTTTCTTGCAGAATCATCAATTGATTTGTTCTCTGTTGACGATTCTTTTAACCCGAAGGATTTTACGGACATCCCTACCTTTTGAGATATAGGAGATAGTTGGAATATTAGTAATCTTAACGGAGGGGTTTTGAATTTGGCTCGTACTGAAAATTTCTCGAAGAGTGATGGGGATAAAGTTTCTTCCTATCCTCACCAAAATTCACATGGTACTCCATCAACTATATACATGAATCTTGTCATGTTAGCATTACATACTTCCAATAAGTTGGTTGATTCGTCAATAATTGACCCGAAGTCGCGTGGGTTGCTTATTGTTTCATAGTTTATTCATATAGTTTGAGGATAAGTTTTGAACTCAAGACTTGTTGTTTCTTACAAAGAGTAGAAATTTTCTTATTTATGAAATATAAATTAAAAAGCATTTTTTTCCTTTTTTTTTTTTTTTTATAAGTTGAAAATGAAAATCAATTTCCTTAAGAAGTTAGTAACTTATTAAGGAAATGACTGATCCACAAGCGGCATAGATCATAAAATTTTAAGAACTTTAGAAAAGAGTCGTAAAAATAAATAAATAAAATTCATTAAATTTTAATTTTAAACTTGCAAATATGCTTGCAGTCCATTTCCAAAATCTTGGATCAGGGTCAATTTTATTATTTTATTTTATTTTTGAAATTTTGTTTAAAAATCTGATTAAACAGAAAGTAAGAGGGATAGAAAGTAATTGCGGGTTTTGGGGTTGAGTAAGGTAAGTGGAAGAGAAGAGAAAAAAGAAAAAGAAAAAAAAAAAGAAAAAAAGAAAGTAATAAATACGATTTATGTGATAGAAAACAAAAAGTAAGAGGAAAGAAGTCAAAAGTGAGTTGGTAATCTATCAATTAGGGGTCAGTACTGATATCTAATGTCAACGACACTGATATAAAAGCAAAAGACTATATACCCCTTTGATGTAAAAACGTAACAATGGATTAATTGCGTTCATAATAGTCTATTGATTTAGAAGATGCTAGTCAAAAGATAATATATATTTCTACTTAAATAATAATTAATTAAATCATTAAAATTAATTTTTTTGAAATACAAAACTTGATTGACTCGGTTGGGTTTTATTAACTAGACCAACATATTCAATATACAAGATGAGCTATGTTGGATCTCGGAAGAATTTATGATTCACATTTAAAATCTCACTTGTTTACAAACAATATTGAGATGATTCAGGCTTGGCCTCCAACAAGGCCATATATCCTAATTTTTTTTCACTTTATTTCAATATTTCATGTTTGAGTCGTGCTGGATTGACATTAAAATTTACACCGATTTACACGTTGCTGATGTGGAGAAGTGTGAGTGAAAAAGCATATCTATGATTCTATGTGCACATCTCCACACATCAGTAATGTGTGAATTTTAATGTCACTCTAACATTTTCCTTCCTATTTAATGCTACACCATTATCTAAAGTTTCTTTCTTATTATATCTCTCGGAACAACTTTAATTCATAAATTATTATTTTTCGTTGTCATATATATATATATATATATATATATATATATATATATAGGGAAATGTTCAGCAACAAACATTTTGGCAAAACATTTTTCAAAATATGGGTTAGAGATTTTGGAATGGGCTGATTTTTGGTGAGGATGATCTCTACAGTGAGAAGATCATCATCACCAAAAATCAGCCCATTCCAAAACTTTTAACCCATCAAAAATGGTTTACAAAAAATGGACGGTCCACAATTTTTCAACTTATAAACATGGGGCTAGAAGTTTTGGAATGGGCTGATTTTTGGTGAGGATGATCTCCTCACCGCAGAGATCATCCTCACAAAAAATCAGCCAATTCCAAAACCTCTAACCCATGTTTTGAAAAATGTTTTGCCAAAATGTTTGTTGCTGAAAGGGACCCATATATGGGTCCCGTTCGGCACCCTAAGTTTTACCACACACTTTAACAAACGCGTTTTGTCTTACATGGGTTAGAAGTTTCGGAATAAGCTGATTTTTGGTGAGGATGATCTCTATGGTGAGGAGATCATCCTCACCAAAAATCAGCTCATTCCAAAACTTCTAACCCCATCAAAATTGATTTACAAAAAATAGACGGTCCACGATTTTTCAACGTGTAAACATGGGGCTAAACATTTCGGAATGGGCTGATTTTTGGGGAAGATGATCTTCTAATCATAGAGATCATCCTCACCAAAAATCAGCTCATTCCAAAACTTCTAACCCATGTAGGACAAAAAACGTTTGTTAAAGTGTGTGGTAAAACTTAGGGTCCTGAACATTTCCCCCCATATATATATATATGGGAGGCGTTCAAGGGCCAACTTTTTGGCAAAACATTTTTCAAAACATGAGTTAGAGGTTTTGGAATGGACTGATTTTTGGTGAGGATGATCTCTACGGTGAGGAGATCATCATCACCAAAAATCAGCCCATTCCAAAACTTCTAACCCCATCAAAAACAGTTTACAAAAAATGGACGGTCCACGATTTTTCAGCTTGTAAACATGGGTTAGAAGTTTTGAAATGGTCTGATTTTTGGTGAGGATGATCTACTCACCGTAGAGATCATCCTCACCAAAAATCAGCCCATTCCAAAACCTCTAACTCATGTTTTGAAAAATGTTTTGCCAAAACGTTTGCTAAAAAGTTTGCCATTGAACGCTACCCTCTATATATATATATATATATATATATATGTGGAACTTCTTTTAAGTCAGTAACTAAGAAAAATGACCAAAAAGAAAGAGAAAGAGAAAGAAAACATGATAGATTACTTGTAAAGTCGTCCAACTCTCAAGGTCTATGCTTATGCCAATGATACCGAAAAAACTTTGAATTTCAAAATTTTGAAGGAATTCTCTACATTGGATTACACGTGGAGGTATTTCAAAATTATTGAGAAATGTAGGGGTGTGAAATAAATTTTAAACGCTATGTGTCTTGTAACAAGAGACTCCAATAACACCTATTCAAGTACTAATTTAATGTTAAATAAATTTCTGTGTTAAGTTAATGAACTTGCCATGTGTATTAAAAAAGTATGTAAAATCCGATCTCTTAACAGCTAAGAAATTTTCTCTACACCAATCAATTACGCTTGATTTTTCAATACAGGTGGCGTCATGCCATTGGTTTATAACAGAAAATCTCTGTTGCATCTATTCTTTCACTTATCTCAAGGATAAATTTAGCCATTGGATTTAAAACTTATGCACACGCGCCCGTGTGTTTCTCTCCCCAAAATATTATTAAAATATCTTACAAAAATTATGTATCACCCCCAAATAATATTAATCATTCAAAGTGCCGACCCAAAATCAAAGTATACTATTTACATATTCCTCTTTTAAATTGAAAAACTCCTCCAAGCCTCATTTTTTTCTATTCTAAATACAAATTCAACATTCACAAACCATTTAATTATTTTTACATCATAGATCCCTTACTGTAATAAAAACCAAGCACAAATTGCAAAAGGATAGTTATAGCTGCCATTGGTGTTTGGCATAAAATTGCTAAAATTATTAATATAATATTTATTTTAATTTTAAAAGATTAAAAAAAATTTATTAAAAAAATAATATAAGGAGAATGTTAAAATTCAAGATCTAATGGATATATTAGTATTGTTCAATATTTTTTTTATATTTTATTTTTTAATAAAAAAGATAAGAGTATCGATTTTTTACACTATAAACATTTGTTTACATAATAAATATTATGAGTATTTAGATATTTTGAATTAAATATTTTTTTATAATAAATATTTTAATAATTAGTGCAAACATAATCAATGCATTTATTAATGGTGTAAGAAATTTATTTATTATTTATTATTTTTTATTAAAAGATAAAATTAACAAGGATATTAAAAAAAAAAAAAAAAAAAGTGTTGAACGATGTTAAATGCTCACATTGGTCTCAATTATGGTTCTGCCCACCTGATCTGCTCGATGACATCAGTCATGTTGGTGTAAAAAGGTCCGCCTTCTTAGCAATTTCTCCTAACTCCATCACTCTCTTTCTTATCTGCACCGCTTCATCTCCACCGCCCATCAACCTATTCACAGATGTCTTTATCTTTTCCTTCGTCACAGTAACCTTCTCTTCTTCTATCGCTTGTATCATCTCATGCCACGTCTCTTTCGTAACACCCACTGAAACTGCAATCTTCAACACTTGTGTCAAAAGCCTGTCACTGTGAATTTGCTCTGCGTAGAATGGCCAAGTAATCATGGGTACACCTGCACACACGCTTTCGAGTATAGAGTTCCATCCAGCTTGCATCATGAACCCTCCGATTGCTTGATGTTCCAAGATCAATAACTGTGGGGCCCACCTAGTTATTATCAAACCTTGATCAGTTTCCTTCATCTTCTCCTCAAAACCATCTGGTATCCACCTTTGTTCTTCTTCATCTCCATTTGGTTTCCTAATAACCCATATAAATTGATGACCAGAAGCTTCTAGACCATAAGCGATCTCATGAAGCTGTGCTCTACCAAAACCTGTCATACTCCCGAAGGAAACGTAAAGAACCGAGTTTGGTTTCTTGGAATCGAGCCAACTCAGACAGCTAAGTTCACTGTCACCACTCCTCTTAGCTTTATCAGAAGCATCTCCAATGCAGAGAGACACTGGGCCTAAAGCCCAAAGTTTACTATTCACAACCTTCTTGAAGTGATCGATGTAATCTGATTCAAACTCGTAGAAACTATTTCCCACACAACCAAAACTACCAGAAATTGATTCACGGATGTGTTTCATGAGATATCCATAACGAGTTTGAATCTTGAGATGTTCAGGGATTTGAGACTTAGTCGTCTTGATCTCGTGAGGAAAACCAACATGAACAAAAGAAAAAAAAAAATAGCAAATTTGTCAATCGAATGGGGCTCGACAAAATGAACTCTATTGATTGAACAACGAAGAAACACCCCTAAAATGCTAGCATTGCTAATATTGATTAATACTAGAATGATGGTTGAAGCTTGAGTTTGATTTTCAATGTTGTTGTTAGTGAACTAGGTTTCATAAGTTCTTCTTTATAGCTTCCTTTTTGTTGTTGCATAAGTCATTGTAGACGTTGAGTAAGATCATGGTGCTATTTTCTTACTTTGTACCAAGGCATAGTAACAACCTTTGGTAGTTTCAGTATCTCTCTCCAAGAAAATAGAAAATATAACACGTGGGACTGTTCTACGTGGATTGCAGAGATGCAAGACGGTGCTAACAACTTAAGCTACTCTGCTCATTGAAAACTGGTGCTATTCTTTTCTTCTCTTTAAAAAAAAGAATTCTTTATTCTAATAATCCATAAATTATTCAATAACACATAGCACCTAAAGCTCATATCTTGACATGTCACCCATTACAGATTATTTCCATTCAATACCTTGTACCCTTTGGCTTGCTCATAAACTTATTTGTCCATGAACATAGTGTCAGGAATTTTTTTTGCAATATAGACATGAATAATGTAGCATTTGAATCATCATAAGGTCTACTCGCCATTTAGAATCTTTTTGTGGGGTCTGTGGAGCTTGTATTCTTCTGAGTGCAACTTGAGTGCCATGAAAAGTGGTCATCAGGAAGTAGTTAATGTGGACATGACATACTTGATGCGGTATAATTCATTCCACCATGAATCATTTTTGAATTTTAGGTAATAATGGTGCGGATTACAGAAGGAGTGGTTAATCCTTTTTTTTTTGTTTGATATAGATGGCGGTG
Organism: Akebia trifoliata; assembly: GCF_017979445.1. Classification (NCBI taxonomy): domain Eukaryota; kingdom Viridiplantae; phylum Streptophyta; class Magnoliopsida; order Ranunculales; family Lardizabalaceae; genus Akebia; species Akebia trifoliata. The sequence goes on along the minus strand of NC_141377.1, from coordinate 35,914,856 downwards.
CCTTCCACCTCAAATTTGTTTGTTTCCTTGGAATTTTGTTTCAGATTTATTAAATCTCTTTTCATCTTCATATCTGCAGCCAGGGAAGCAAGTTTATTTAGTATTCAAGACTGAACTCTTTGGATTGGCCTTGAAGGAGGCAAGTTTTTTGTTTGTTTTTGTTTTGTTGTTTGAAGAATGATTTTCACATTGTGCTCTACTAAAAAATATAGAAAAGCCAAATCTCAACAAAACTGAAATAGTGAAGTAAATTAGCAGGCCATTGGATGAGTTTGAGATCATGCTGTCAAGAGATGAATCTTTGATGTGTTAGTAGTTGATCCAATGATGGGTGCAGTGGAGGTAGATTGGAGAGACCTTCCATACTTGAGATGACTTCCTAATGAGAGTGAATGTGCAGCAAAAGTAGCAATGGAAGCTTATAAATTTTTATCTTAACAAAAGAAATTCTAATGATTTGTTATCTTTCAAACTAGTAAGAGCATGTAAAGGGTTTATTCTTTTTACAAAATTTAACAAAATACGTTTTAACATCATTTGGATTAATTATAAATGTATTTGCTTTACAAGATGGGATATCCAAGCATAAAATCTTAGTTGATAGCACTGATTGTTCTATCAATTTCACATTCTATTAAAATTTTATTTTAATTTTTTTCCCATTATTTTGAAATCTGAAATGGTTAAAATCGTCCCAAGTCGTATCACTTTTGTTTTTATGACTCTCTCATAGACGGATTAAGGCCGTTTCATCCTGGCATATTTGTAATGGTTGTTAGTGATTCCAAATCCCAAAATTTGAAACGGCTCCCAACCGTTTGAATTCCTTTGGGAAGCCTAAATTGGAAACGGGGTTTGGAATCGTTTTTACACTAGCTTAAGAACGGCGTAAAACCGTTCCTAATATCCATTTTTTTTTATTTGTTGATTATGGAGCTTGTTAATATATTGCAAGCACAATTTAGTCTTTTGGGTTTGAGTATTGCACGGTTATGGTGACTATCAATTCCAAGTGCTGATATCTTTGTCTCTTAAGAGTGATACTACCGTTGTATTTGCTTTCAATCAATAGTTTCCCAACTTATGCTTTTGAGAACTTTAAAACTTCCCTCCAAATTGGATGTCAAATTGCTAGAACTGGAAGTAAGGGGAGCTACCAAGGTTGGTCCCGATTCCCTTCTAAGAGACATTCCTATTAAAGGAGTAGTTATTAAAGTGATTCAAGATACACCGAATTATAATGGTGTTGTAGTTATGATGGCTTTGTGGTTAATTATGTTAATCGAATTTATGTAACCATTATCTATTTAATAGAATTTTCACCAAAGATTAATATGGTATCAGAGTGGGTCTTTCTCTCCTCCACATCACCTAATTCATGTCTCTACGTGTTTTGACCTAGTCCGACCTACACATGTGGGGGTGTGTTGAGTTTAGTTCCACATCAGACACTTATTGTCTTGTCTATCTTCTTATTGTAGAAATACTGAACTTATTGAGATTTCTTGGATGAATCTTACAAAAGCCCAGATAGAGTATTTATAGACATTACATCAACAAAGACATATGAAAATTACCTAATATAAATATTCTAGAATATCCCAATTGATATATTCTAAATATCAATATATATTCTAGAATATCCTTCATCGCAATCTTCCATTTGTGATGAGATACACTAACAATGATACAATGTATCTCATGCATCTTATTCTTTAACATCCGCCCGCAATTACATAGTCCTTTAAAAAAGGAATATGCAATTGGTTTTGTTGAATAATTACTTGATCTCATTAATGAATATGTTCATTGATCGTTGAAGTGCCAATCGTGCCTGCTGGTGGTCACCGTCTGTCTACGAAGTCCATCATTGTCACATCCTGCTCTTTTTGAGTCAGTTGGAGCTAATAGCTTATTAGACCAGATCTTTCATATCAAGTTTTCGTGAAGAAAACAATAAAATGGATCAAAATGTTTCAACACCAAAAGAGTTTGACGAAGTTGGGGTATGAGAAAGTGTGGAAAATCCATGAAAGAAATTGTGTTCAACCAAATGACCAAAATAAAGAGGGTGAAGAAAAACTCCAATTCTTGACCTAGGAATTATTGATGTTTGTGCAAGAGCAACATCCGATAATTACAATTGATATCACCGATGGTTGATAATGATCTGGTTAGTGATGAACAATTATCGTGGCATTGGAAGAATTGACAATTGACTGGAGGAAGAGAGATGCCAAACGATAGTGAAATCAAATTTGACATCCTCTATATTTCTTTTTAAAAAACATATTAAAAAAATTGATGAGGCGCATGAGTGACAAGGATCAGGATAGCTGACATGGTCGTGCTTGATCTAATGGTGGGAAGATTATCTTGAGTATTATCAAACAGGTCTATGTCTATCTCGCACAATAGTCGTTTGACAAAATGACAGAAATATGATCAAACATAAAAAAATAATTATGACTTAAAAAACTAATTGAAGGCTTTGAGACCGACAAGCAACAATGATATCATTTGTCGGAGAAGACAAAGGATCTTGGAGTTTTGATCAAATGATTTCAAATTGGACACTCATTGCCTTGTCTCTCTCCTTATAAGCTCCTGTGCCTCTCCACTCATTGCTAATTAATTGAGTTGGACCTCAAAATTTATACTAATTGGTAATGAGTGAACAGGCCCAAGAGCTTATAAGTGTTAGAGAATAAGATGCACTGTATTAAGATGCATGAGATATACTGTATCATTATTAGTGTATCTCATCACAAATGGAAGATTGCGATGAAGGATATTCTAAAATATATCAATTGGGATATTCTAGAATATTTATATTAGGTATTTTTCATATATCTTTGTTGATGTAATGTTTATAAATACCCTATCAGGGCTTTTGTAAGATTCATCTAAGAAATCTCAATAAATTCAGTATTTCTACATGGTATCAAAACTCAAGATACTGATCACATCGATCTTGGTGCGCTGTTCTTCGGCGATGGCGTTACAGCTGTCGCCGAACCTTAATCATTTTGTTTAAGTTATTAATATTTTTTTTCAATAAAATACCATCTTTCTCTATGTTCCGGATCTAATTATCTTTTATTTTCTTCTTTGCTATTATTTTAGGTTTTTTGTTTTTCCAATAAAAATCACAACTCCTATATCTTTACAAATCTTCCAATTTCACACATTCATGTTGCATGATCTCGTTTTTTTCCTATCTAAAATCTCTCCAACGAGAGTTATGGTATAGGACGGTTATAAGATAAGTAAATTGTTACCATAGGCCCAAAACAAATTCATTAGTAGGCCCAATTGCAAAACCCCCAAATATTGGCCTTGCTTGTTTGCAACGTAAACTGCTACAAACACAAAATTTTGTGTTTGCAGAATTTTGTGTTTACTGAATTTTACATAATTTTGTAATTGGAGTGCTAGGTTGTATCTTAATACAAAATTTTACATTTACTTGATTATCACATAAACATAAAAAAAAAAAAAAGGAACTGCATTTTTTTTTTCTTTTTAAAACCTTGTTTAAAGTTGAATAAAAAATGATAAATAGTTACATATCACTTTAAAACAAATCAAAAAATTATAAACAAAGCATTTTCATATAGGTCATACAATGCTATTCTCTTTAAACCAAGGTTATAATAGAAATCCAAAATCTCTTTAATCAGTTACAATTTACTTTGAAACATCTACTACATGATACCAACTTCCACTTGCTAATTTTCCAATTTGGAAAGAAACCCATTGCCCCAAATATGCCAATATTAGCACTAATAGTGTGCCAAACTGTAACTCGCCCTAAACTCATTTTAATACCCTACATCTAATGAAAAATAATTTTTTTAATTTATAAAAAATAAATATAAATTAACGCAAATAAGACTATTATCCCATAATTATTTTATTTTAATTTAAAAAATAAATATAAATTAACAAGGTAGGATTCTATCCCTTATTTTTCTTATATTTAAAAAAAAAACATCAATATTTAAAAAATCATTTTTTTTTTATTTTGTAATTTTAAAATATAAATAGAAACTAGCTTCAAGTAGGATTCTATCCCACGATTTTTTGTTTAAATAATAATTATATTAATGCTGGGTAATGTTTAAGAAGTTGGGGAAAGCCAGAGAAAGCGAAGAGAGAGAAGTTTAAGAAGTTAGAGAGAGAGAGAGAGAGAGAGAGAGGAAACTTAACATAACGTAAATTTTTGTAAAGGTATTTTCTCCACGGCACTTTACGAAGATTTCGTTGGAAGTTTAATTAAGTTTTGTATTGTTTTACGGTGAGGCCCACCATAATTTTAGCATCTAAGCACCCCACATCCCGCAAACAAGCCCATTTCCATTTAAAACCTTGGGCTATAAATATTTGATTTGCTTAGTTGTCAGTGTTTAGCGTATTAATTATGGCCTAAACACTTTCATTTACCCCATTCATCCTTTTGTGCCAAAAAATTAAATAAAATCCACCACTTTTGATTATGGGTAAAAGTTAGCCCAAAGCCCAATGGCTCTGAATAAGCCCAATCTCCATTGGCAAGACCCAAAATAGGTCTTATTTGTCTCAACCCTAATTGGTTGAGACCAACTTGATGAATCTCCCTAATTGAGCCTTTAAATCATCTATGATCAAGCTCAAGTTGGCCCATGGAGACTCATTCTCTTTTAACGGCCCATATAGACCATTTATGGTCCATTAGAGATCAATCTATTTTAAAATATCTTCGGATTAACATCCATCGGGTTTCAGTCTTGCCTAAACTGATCATAGGCCTCGGCAGGGGTGGATTTACAGTGGGGGCAAGAATTTTTTAAAACACTAGGGAGGTATTAATAATTTTTAAATTTTTTTTACATTTGTATTGTTTGCCCCCACAGAATTCTAAAGGTTTTTTAGAATAAGAATTTGCCCCCACACACATCTACTGTCAAGCTTCTTCTCCAATATAACAACTCAACAAAACTGAAAAACTCCTTAGTTCTTAGTCTCAACTCTCACGAAGTCACGATCTACAATCTTCCGTCTCCACCACCACCAACCATGACGGCGTCACTGATTTCTCTTCTCTAATACTCAACCTCCTCTCACGATCTACAAGCCCTAGACGGCTAGACGACTCCTTCTCCATCGCTACTAGTCGACAAGGCGAGAAGAACCCCACGATTTTGAACCTCGAAGTCGAAGAGCTCTTAATAGGTGACATCTCTTCGTGCTCCATTGGTTTTAGGTATGTAATTTCTCTCTCTCTCTCTCTCTCTCTCTCTCTCTCTCTCTCTATTGTGAACATTGTGATTTGATTTCGTGAGAGGTTTGTGTATGTGTGAAAGGGGTTTTCGAATATAACAACTCAACAAAACTGAAAAACTCCTTAGTTCTTAGTCTCAACTCTCACGAAGTCACGATCTACAATCTTCCGTCTTCACCACCACCAACCATGATGGCGTCACTGATTTCTCTTCTCCAATACTCAACCTCCTCTCACGATCTACAAGCCCTAGACGGCTAGACGACTCCTTCTCCATCGCTACTAGTCAACAAGACGAGAAGAACCCCACGATTTTGAACCTCGAAGTCGAAGAGCTCTTAATAGGTGACATCTCCTTCATGCTCCATTGGTTTTAGGTATGTAATTTCTCTCTCTCTCTCTATTGTGAACATTGTGATTTGATTTCGTGAGAGGTTTGTGTATGTGTGAAAGGGGTTTTCGAACCCTAGATGAAAATTGAAGATATTATACAAATTTTCATTGGAATTAGATTTTGGAAAGGGTGAGGATCGATGGATTAAGATTTGAGGTTTCATTTTGGAGTTTGATTTGGTTTTAGATTTAATTTTTGGATGGGGTTCATGTTAGGTTTAAAACAATGAACCAAAGATATGTTGAATGGATTAAATACAATTTTGAATGGAGGTTGAAGAACTTGAATATGACATTTTGGGAAGAAAAATCAAATAAGAATTTTTAGAAAAATAGAAAAATATTGGAATTAAAAAAAATATATCTAGGATTTTCTACATAGGGTTAAGATTAGGTTGAAATGATGAATTAAAGATATATGAGATTGAATAGATTAAAAGTTCATTTATGGAGGAATTTTTAAAACTTAGGGTTTCTACTTGGATTTGATTTTTGGATGGGGTTTAGATTATGTTTAAAACCATGGACCAAAGATATGCTAAGTGGATTAAATAAAATTTTGAATGGAGGTTAAAGATCTTGAATATGACATTTTGGGAAGAAAAATCGAATAAGAATTTTTAGGAAATAGAAAAATATTGGAATTAAAAAAAATCTAGGATTTTCTATATAGGGTTAAGATTATGTTGAAAATGATGGATTAAAGATATATGAGATTGAATAGATTAAAAGTTCATTAATAAAGAAAATTTTAAAATCTAGGGTTTCAACTCGGATTTTTGAAATCAAGTTAACATGTTTGAATGAAATACAGTTGCCCTTTTTATTTTTATTTTATTATTTGATTTTTTTTTTTTTTTGAAATTTAAAATTTTGTATATTAATGTAAGTTTGGATAGTCTAGGATAGATTTTTTTTTATTTTTTTATTTTAGTAGTTCTCTCTCTAATTCAAAGCCTTATGAGTAAAATTGCAATTATTAGTGGTATTAGAGTTTGATTCTTGTATTGCATCAAATGTATTTGATGATTTGTGTAAGGGAATAACATTTTGGGTTTTTTTTTAAATGCTGATTAACTTCAAAGATGAACGGACTTTGAAGTTGAAAATTTTTATCTTGAGGTCGATGTGTTTATAAAATCTAAGTTTAAGATAAACCTTGGTAAATTGTCAATGAATATTCCCTTCAAATATATTTATGTGTTACCAGTAAAAGTTGGTGTGTATATTTTGATAATTTTTCTTAATTACTTGTTATAACCCAAGTATAATTTTGTAGGAATCTTTCAATTTATCATCTAACCTAAGCCTTGATCAGTCAACGATCAAAACTCTTCAAATTATGTTATTTAAGCATCGAATAAACGTCAAACTTCAAAGGTATTCCCTTTAAATTCATGTCATTATTTTTTTTTTATAAATGTATAACGGGGGGAGCCACATTGTTAATTTAATAATGAGAATTTTATATTTCTTTTATGAATATATAGGGGACGGAACCCTATTATTTAATTATTGATGAAATAATATTATTCTTTTTATGAATAAATAGGGGCGAAGCCCTATTATTTACTTCTTGATGAAATAATATTATTCTTTTTTATGAATAAGCAGGGGGGCGGAGCCCTATTGTTAATTTATTGATGAAATAATATTATTCTTTTTATGAATATACAGGGGGACGGAGCCCTATTGTTAATTTATTGATGAAATAATATTATTCTTTTTATGAATATACAGGGGGACGGAGCCCTATTGTTAATTTATTGATGAAATATTGAATATACAGGGGGGGCGGAGCCCAATTATTAACTTATTGAAGATATATTATTATTCCTTTTATGAATATATAGGGGTAGAGCCCCATTTGTTGATTATTGATTATACTTATAAAATTGTAATGTTATTAATTTTAATTTTTATTGTTTATTGAAATTATTGATTACGAGATTTAGATTAGATTAGTTCTTGTTACCTTTCTTTTACATGTAAAACCATTTTTCAACGTTGGATTACATAACTTTCTAGGATAGAATAATAGGTATCTTTAATATATAGAAATATGTTAAAAATCTTGATATCTAACTAAATAAATTAAATTTGTGAATCAGATATGGATAGATTTCTTATAAGAAAGTCTAATTTGAGGCAAATATTCATTACTCAAGCAAGAAATGATCCTAGTGATGATGACATACGACGATGTTCAAAGCATAGTCGTGTTAAAATCAACTTGGAAGATCTTCCTTCGGATCCTGAGTTGCGAATCAAAATTTTAGATTATAATTCTAATGATCGAGATGAAATTCGAAGAGCGTACTTACAAAAAGGTCCATGTCAATCTTGTGAACATAATTTCCCTAAAAGAAAGTTTGGGAATGTGTCACGTCATTTCAATTCAACTTGGTTTGATAATTTTGGAAATTGGTTAGAGTATAGTATTACGAAAGACGCTGCATTTTGCTTGTGTTGCTATCTGATGAGAGTTGATTTTGAGGAGCTACTCGGTGGCGATTCTTTTATTATCGTGGGATTCACAAATTAGAAAAAAAGGAAAGATTTTAAATCCATGTTGGAGGTCCAAATAGCGCTCATAACAAAGTTTGGAGGAAATGTCAGGATTTAATGAATCAAAGTCGACACATTGAAGTTGCTTTTTCTAGACAATTTGATCAGGCTAGAAATGAGTATAGGATTCGTTTGACTGCAACAATCGAAAATATCCGATTTCTTTTACGTTAAGGGTTAGCCTTTCGAGGTCACGATGAATCCGAATCTTCTAGAAATCGTGGAAATTTTATTGAATTTCTACAATTTCTTTCAAATCATAATGAAATGATCAAAAATGTCATGTTAAAGAATGCTCCCAAGAATCTGAAGATTGTATCTCATGATACACAAAAGGATATCGTGCGTTGTATGGCAAGTGAAACTACCAATACAATAATTAATGATCTTGGAGATGATCTATTTTCTATTTTGATTGACGAATCTCGTGACGTATCAATCAAAGAAAAAATTACAATTTTGATTCGTTATGTAGATAAAAAGGGATGTGTTATTGAACGATTTCTTAGCATTGTCCATGTTAGTGACACAACGACTTTATCATTGAAAGCAGCGATTGAAGCATTATTCTCAAGACATGGATTAAGTATGTCAAGATTACGTGGACATGGTTACGACGGGACTAGTAATATGAGAGGAGAATTTAATGGTCTCAAAAGTCTCATCATGAAAGAAAATCAATCTGCTTTTTATGTTCACTATTTTGCTCATCAACTTCAATTGACTCTTGTACTTGCTGTAAAAAAACATAGTCAAGTTGCTAATCTTTTCAATATTTTTTCTAATTTATTGAATGTTGTAGGAGCTTCGTGCAAACGTCGAGATATTCTAAGAGAAAAATGTGCTAGCAATATTATTCAAGCATTGGAAAATGGTGAAATTTCAAGTGAACGTGATTTAAATCAAAAAACTAGTCTCCAACGAGCTGGTGATACACGTTGGGGCTCACATTATGGTACTTTGATGATTTTGATTTCTATGTTTTCTTCTGTTGTTGATGTGCTTGTGACTGTTGAAGATGATAGCACAAATTCTGAGCAAAGAGGTGAAGCGAGTGCTTTATTAGATTCGATTCAATCTTTTGATTTTAAATTCATCATGCACTTAATGAAAACTGTTTTGAAAATTTCAAATGAATTGTCACAAGCACTGCAGAGGAAAGATCAAGATATTGTAAATGTTTTGACCTTGGTTAAAGTATCTAAGCAACGGTTACAAACGATGAGAGATATTGGATGAGAATCTTTGCTCAATGAAGTTTCTTTTTTTTGTTGTGAAAGACATGATATTGTTATACCGAATATGGATGACATGTATGTAGTTCGAGTGCGGCCAAGACGTAATGTTGAACAAGTCACCAATCTACATAATTATCGTGTTAAATTATTTTGTATGGTGTTAGATTTACAACTTCAAGAGCTTAATGATCGTTTTACAGAAAGAAACACCGAGCTACTTCTTTGTGTGGCATGCTTGAATCCATGTGATACATTCTCTGCTTTTAATAAGGATAAGTTGATTCGTCTTGCTCAATTTTACCCATCAGAATTTTCTAACGTGGAACTTATGACACTTGATAATCAAGTTGAGACTTATATACTTGATATGCGCTCTAACAATGAATTTTTGCAACTTAAAGGAATCGGTGGCCTTGCAGAGAAATTGAGACAAAAAAGAATGTTGTATATCAATTGGTGTATTTGATTGTGAAACTAGCCTTAATATTACCAATGACAACTGCAACCGTTGAAAGAGCTTTTTTAGCAATGAACATAGTAAAGAATCGATTGCGTAACCGAATGGGAGATCAATGAATGAATGATTGTTTGGTTACGTATATCGAGAAAGATGTGTTTGATACCATTGATAATGAGATGATCATTCAACACTTTCAGAATATGAAAACTCGACAGGAACGATTGTGAAGATTTATGTATATATATCAGTGATTGGATATTTTTGGAAACGATGTGAAAATTTTGTGTATATATTACTAGTTTATACTTTTTGTAAGTGTCAAATTATTGAAAATACATGTAGTAAAAGTTACTTTTTATATATTTTAAAAGTCAAAATTTAATATTATTAATGAATTCATAGTTGCCCCCACGAAAACAAAATCCTAGCTCCGCCCCTGGGCCTCGGCCCATTTTAATTGAGCAAAATGCTTATCGACTTATACACGCTTGGGCGATGTCATTCATCTTGTCTCTCAAATAACAATCAAGAATACCTCTTCGTCTCAATCGAGGGCATGCAATTGGTAATCAGATTCGTCAACAAATCGATGGTGATCTCCAACAAGAAGGCATTGATTTTATGTTATCAGTAGATATGGCCATCATAATGACGAAAGCCACGTAGCTACAAAGGAACATGCGATTGCGGGAGGATATTAGAGGAGTAGTTATGTAGTAGATTATTTAAGTGATTCGAGATACACCAAATTATAATGGTGTTGTAGTTACAATGGCTATGCGGTTAACATAACCAAATCTATGTAACCATTGGCTATTAATAGAATGCTCACTGGATATCATATATCTAGGTATTCAGTTTATCTCAATTCTTATCAATTCCAACAATCTAGAAGCCACTCTTGAAACCATCCAGCCCCAGCAAGAAAGCTATGGTGTCGAGGGATTGTTCGTTCAAGAACTTGGATCAGGGAAAAGTTAAGCCAATCCATTGGATACTGTCCTCTAGGGGTAGTGCTACTAATATTTTCCTCTTTTGGGATACATTTCTTTTCCTAAACTTGTTTCATTTATGCGTACAGAAGCACGACATGTCGAATCCTTTCTTCATCTTAGAAGCCGTGGTTTCCTATAGGTGCTCTTTTGACGTCAAATTGAGATACATGAAAATCTTTCTCAAAAGTATAAGTTGGCAAGAAATACTAGTACCAACATGACAAAAAGAGAGGGACTTGATGAAGACGTACAATGATGTGAAGGAGATGTGCAAGACTCCCAATTGATGTAAAAATAGTGTTGATGATGATTCCAATAATGAGAATGGCGAAGGCTTCAAATTAATTCCACTATTTTATTTTTATTTTTAGAGCAACTTCAACACAAATAGTCATATTAGCTAGGCATTTTATTATGGAGAAGCCTTTTGCCTATTTAAGGGGTTTGCATTAAATTTCACTAGCAAAAATGGCTCTCCACAAATTCATCTCCACTAAAATGACTCTCAACTATTATCATTTTTTACCACCAACAAATAGAGAGAGAATCTCTCTCTCTTCTTTTGTTTCTTCCTCTTTCTCTTTTTAGAAAAATTTCAAAATGCCTATTCAGATACATAGTGGATGTTTTTAATTTTGCCGTAAGAGCAATGGGTAATGATCCCATGCAACCTACCCACTTGTAAAAAAGAAAAAAAAAATTCTACATTAATTTAATTAGTTAAAAATTAATTTCTCAATGGTTTTAAGTTGATCAAGAAATTTTAAGGGGTTATCCATTGGTTGGTGTTTAAATTTAATTGAAAATTTATTTTTCAATTTCATTGAATGGTTAATTATCAAAGAGTGCATTTGTGAATTCAAAATTAATCAAAGGGTGGATTTGTTGATTGGATTAACTCGATTGGTCATTAGTCCGATTCACGAATCGATTGATGATTTGATTGATTGATTAAGTTTTGATTGATCATTGATTGAAATTTATTACCCAGTCTTCTAGAGACTGATAGTTTAAGAGACATACAAAACAACATTTCGTGAAAAGAAGAAAACATAACCTAACGCATGCTACCTAACATTGTCATGCATAAACAAATCTACTGAGAACCCCTGGACTCGATGCTGCTAGAAGTGCGAGCAATGACATCACCTCGATAGCTCGCATGAACTAAATTGCGAAGATAGCATTGTATCTTCTACAATTTCTACTCAATGCTAGCTGCATGGCTTTTAAAGTCCTGGTGAAGTTGCTTCTACCTCTGCTCTAATGCAGTGAGTCTCAACTCCAAATCAAATGCTGGATCCGGAGTAACGTCTTGTGGTGCCAGTTCTAAAGCAAAAGGAGCCATAGGTGGATCACGGACTAGCAGAACTGCAGGAACACCAGGAACCACTAAACCCATCTTCTTGATATTATTAGAGCCCCAGGTCTCCCCCATCACAGTAGGTCTGGTACCTGTTGGAATCCCGAAGCGTATAGCCAATCTATTCACGATATAACCAAAGCCAAATCCCCATTTCTTTGTGCCTCCAATCACAATTGAGATGATATGTTCCATAGCAAGTGTAGGAAGATAGAGATCATCACCTTGTGAGATCCGATACACAATGTCCATCATCTGGGGTGTGAGTTGGGTAGTGTTACCCTGTCTTGGGTAAACATTTTTCATAAGAACACGGTGCAATACTCGGAAGTGCAGGAGAATCCAGGTGGCAGGCAAAGCATTGCCAAGATAGCAGACTACTGTACGATCTCCACAAAGAAATTCATTCCATACAGTCAACAAGTACATGTGCAGTGACATGCTGAATAGGACGATCTTGAGTGTTGTAGTTGGTAACATCAAAGGATGGTGGTACCAAACTAATGTTAAAAATCGAAACATAAAACAATTGCACTTGACTTTCACGAACTTCACCAGCACTCTAGAGAATGGAACCCCATCCGACATGGTGTATAATAGCGTCTTCTTCAAAAGTATGAATAATAGAAGGTTCGTAGTTACGCTCCAATACTACCTCATACTTAGCAAGGACTCGCATTCGATTGACATAAGCTTTTAGGGCTTGAGCCGATGTTCAACCTTGATAGTCAAAACCCACATCTTCTCCTTGATTTTCCTCATCTTTTTCCGAAGAGGAAGGGACTGGAAGGGGAGCTCATGACGAAGAAGCACACGTAGGTTGACAAGATCGAGTCACCCTAATCAAATTCTTGTGCTTAGTGAGGAAGACTAGGGGAAAGAATGAAGAGAGTAAGAGGAGAATACACCATAAAGACATCATGGTGGGAAGTAAAAAGTGTTTGAATGAGAGAGTGGACCACAAAGACAAGGCAAGGAGGAAAGAAAATGGAAAGAGAAAAAGTGAGAAAAGAATTTGATTTAGTACCCTAAATACCATCAGTTCGGTGACACCACACAACACTTACGGTGGCACTGAAGTTGTGGAGTTTCTGGTGAATTGGGGCGGTGGCACGATGTCACCGAAGGGTCCTATCGTGGATAAAAGAAGTATACATATGATAATAATAATAATAAATAAGCAAATAAATAAAAAAGATAAAGAAAATAGAAATAGAAATTTCGAGAATGAAATTTTCTTTTATTCACATCCGACGAGTCATGGGTGGAGATTGGGCATGGGATCTTGGATTTTGAAGGGACATTAATGAGTTGGAACTTCAAGAAGTTGGGAGATTAGTCGGTGCCGCTTCGAGTATCGAGCTTCGCACAGGAAGAGAAGATGAGAGAATATGGATGGCAAGCAAGGACGGAAGATTCACGATACGCTCTTTCTACAATTCTTTGTGCAATAATGGGGATTCTGTATTTCCTCATACTTCGATTTGGGGTCTAAAAGTGCCAAACAAAGTCGCTTTCTTCACATGGACGGCGGTTTTAGGAAGGATACAAACGACGGATTTGTTGATGTGGCGTGGATGGTGCGGGACGAGTTGTTGTGTGGTATGTATGGAAAGTGGAGAATCATCGGATCACCTTCAAATACATTGCAAGTTCTCGTACGGCATTTGGGCTCATTTTTTTAAGTTGTATGGAGTCTCAACATGCTTACCGGAATCAGTTAAGGATATCTTCATTGGTTGGTCGTCAATTGGCCATGTATTTGGCGGCACAAAGAGGATGTTGTGGACTATTACACCGTTTGCAATTTGTTGGGGGGGGGGGGTGTGGTTTGAAAGGAATAGACGTATCTTTGAGGGGAAACAAAAGGACTGTTCGGACACGATTATGTCTATCTTGGGTTTTATCTTTTATTGGTCAAAAGTGCATAAGGAATTTAGGGGTCTATTTTTTGAGGATTTGTAGATCTGTACGTGAGTAGTGCTGTAATGTAAGGCCTTTCTAGGTTGGTCAACTCGACCGATTTGGTTTTGTTTTCTTGAATACAATACTACTTATCAAAAAAAAATATATTTCTTTTAAGAGGGGAAAATGTGATAACTCGTTTGAAACACTACTATATCTCAAGAAAATTTTCTAGCAAGACATGTGAGGTCGGAGAATATGAAAATTTGTTGGTAAACAATTTTGGATAAACATTTGAGTATTGGAAGGTTTGACAAAGAAAATGCACTCAAAATAATTAACTAAAAGACTAAAAAACTGAGACGAGTGGAATTGTGACATAAGGACATGTAACATAAGAAATGAGAAGCTCGAAGAAATAATGATACCATTGGATAGATAACGGAAAGTTATTTGGAGGAGTGTATTCGCATGTCAAAGTCCGAGGAGAATGAACCCGGTCAAAGGACCTGAACTTAGATTTTTTAGAAAATGTCATGTGGGTCAATCTAACTTGACAAAGTCAAGATTTAAGCTTTGAGCTGAGTTTTACATGTGGTGGCCCTACAACCCACTTAATTAGTAAATAAACTAAACACGTTTTCCACAAAAATTAAAAGTAATAAGATTTTTTTTTCTGTAAACTTATAATTAATTTCTATAACCTTATGGTTGTTTGTGATTTAGTTCATAAATGTTGTTTAGTGTGGGATTTGATGATAATATCTTTGAGGTTATAATTTTTCTTTTTAATTTGATCAATAATGTGTTATTTTTATCAAAAGATACATAGATAGTTAGACTTATTATCATGAATAAATATTGAATAGTGGTTTTTTTTTTCTCTTAAAAATATATTAAAATATTAGATTAAATGTCTTATATCTTTTTTCTCTTAAAAATGTCTTATGTTTTTTTTTTTTTTCTCTTAAAAATCGTTTCTTTACCATTTTATTCTCGTTGCCTTCTGATTTTCTTTTTCTTTTTCATTTTTTTTTCCGTTTTTCTTTTCGATGTTAAACCTGTATTCTGATTTGGTAACTAAAGACACCAATAAAGAATGTTAAACATTTTCTTTACTTAGTTTACCGAAAGTCCTTAGTAATATTTGAAATCCTACAAATGTACTCACACTAGTCTTATAAAGAATTAAAATCACATTTTGAGCATTTAAAAATCTAGAGATCTAATAAAATGATGTGATAAAACATACGTGGTCTGTACATGGTAGATGTGGCATGTCCACAAAATCATAGATCTTTTTTCTTAATGATACACAAGGAAAAGGATCTATGATTCTATGCACTTGTCATGTTAACCGCGTCATCACCGCATATATTTTAACACATCAGTTTATCATTAATTTAGAATGAATGTTACTTTAAGACTATTGATAAAATGACATGCTAAAATTGACAGTCTTTAAAAAATATTTTTTTATTAACAAAAATATGTTAGTCCAAAATTCTTTCTTTTAGATCTATAAATACATTTTCAAAATTGTTTACAATTGTAAAAAATAAAGTGTAAAATATCTTACATCTTAAGCTACTTGTTTTTTTATTCTTTTCGATTTAAATATCATTTGGTAAAATTAGTGTCCAACTAATCTCTTAAATCTTCTTTAATTTCTTATTTTTTATTTATATATTTAAATTTAAAAATGTTAATGAAGATTGTGTTCACAAGGTAACCATTTTAGGCTTTTTTTTTTTTGCTGGTTTGGGATCCGTTAACTTATGAAAAATACTCATGGAAAAAACACGTGATCCCAACAGTGTAAACGTAAAATACAATGGTTGAGATTTATCCTTGAAATAAACATTGTCAAGATTTTTGTTATCGGGCTGCATTTAAACCTTGACGGTTGAATTTCATCTTTACAATGTTGAGAACATGTGTTTTCACAGACATTTCAATATATTATATTAGTCTGTTAACACACGTTAACAAGACCCATATATTATATTAGTCCGTTTCCAAATACGTTGAATGCATGATAACATTATTGTATTGTTAATTACATTATATAATATTTAAAATAATAATAATAACTTGTTTTTGTATCATATTTATTTTATTCGAATATTTTTTTTTTGTAATTATAGTAATTTATGTGCAACTCATGTGCACTGCATTCTACTAGTAGGAGGGAAAGAGTTGCTAGTTATATTATTATAATATTTAAAAATAATACTAATAAATTAAAATTGATATTAAACCAATTTTATTCAAAGACTAATAGTCTTTCTAATCCTAATAATTCAACTGTTGTGCACTTGACTCTTAGGAGAGAAAGAGTTAGTACGTAAATATAATATTATAATATAAAAAAATAATGCTAATAAATTAAAATTGGTATTATATTTATTTTAGAGAGTTACTGTTGCCGCACCAACTTTTGCTAACGCCACACTAACAGTATGGAGTCTTATAGGAGGTTTACATAGGAATTGGTGTGGCATTAAGAAAAGTTGGTGTCGCAATATCAGGTCTCTTATTTTATTAAAAACCTATTAGTTATAGGCCTGTCAATGGATAGTCAAAATCCAAATCCAAATTCGAATTCGAATTCGAAAAATCGGATATTATCCAAAATTTTTGGATATCGGATTCGGATACGAATTCGGATATCACTATTTAAAAATTAGTATGGGATCTATTTAAGAGATCTTCTACACCACAAATTTATATCCATGTGACCGTCACATCCATATGAAAAGGATGGTTATGATTGTTTGGAAAATTTGATACAATCATCGTGGATAGTAGTAATATATACTCTTTATCTTTAACTAACAACTTGACCTCCCTCTTAACGGGAATGCAGAGAGTTGGTGGTGTTGGTGAGGTGAACATAAAACTGCATTTTAATGGATAGAGTTTATCGGCCATATTTCGACCCTGAGTATGAGAACTTGAGCTTCCGAATTAATCCTCCAAGGTATGCCTCTTAACTAGACCACAGTCTTCTATGAGTGACCAACAGTTTTTTTTTACAAAATGACTGAAATACCCTTGTATTTGGTCTAATTGTCAAATTTTCATTTTCATTGAGAGAGAGAGAGAGAGAGAACGCCTAACAAAGTGATACTCTGACTATCCCACGTGGCACACTCAATCGACTCTCCTAATGTGACAACTTTGGGAATATATATACACTTAGGGATACAAAACTGTACTTCCCATAAAAATGCATATCCCGAGGGAACCGTATATCCCGAAGTGTACAGATCTATGGTTCCCACAGTTGTCATGTTAGGAGAGTCAATTGAGTGTAGCATGTGGGGGAGTCAGAGTATCACGACTCATCTATTTTTGGTGTATTGGTTGGGTTGGTATCATAGATGAAGGGAGAGAGAAATTAGTGTTCAGCCTTTATAATATGACGCCCTCCTCTGACGCATGCCCCCTTAGATAAGTTGTCTCCGGATAAGAAGAAAAAGATTTATGATTATGCGTGTCCCGAAGCAAATGATCTACAATTTTATGATGAGGGCGTGTGTGTCAGAAAATTATTACGCTTATAATATTTCAAGTAAAATGTCTAATCTTACTGTCCCAGTGGTTCAAGAGATATCTAAGTGAAACTGATCATTTGAAGCCACTAATGAGTTGGGGGTTATTTTTCATGCTTTTTGTTTGATTATTTTTGTAAAATTTTGTTTGTGGAATGAAAGAGAAATTAGTTTGCTTGGTTTCCTTAGTTAGAATTTTGGAGTACGAATTTGCTATTAATAAATTTATGTTCTAAGCTGATGAACCAATGGCATGATGTCAAGTGTATTGAAAAGGCAAGCGTGATTGGTCAGTGGAGAGACCATTTCTCAATGGTTAGGAGTTCGGATTTCTAGTACTTATTTAATACTTGTGGCGTCATGCCATTGGTTCATCAGCTTAGCACAAAAATTCCTTAACAACAAATTCGGACTTAGGATTTTGTGTTTGAGATTAACGTGTTAGTTTATCATCACTCTTCTTCATATTAGGGTTTATTTTTTATTTTTTATTTTTTTAAACACAGAAAGTAATTATTTTATTGTTTTCATATTTAGTGTCTAGGGATTTTTTTGAATTCAAATTAATGGGATCGGAATCATAGAAGTTTTCTCTTTAAGTAATTTTGATTCTCGATTCCTATAGGTTTATATCAATATTAGTTCTCAATTGGATTGGTTCCATGAGACCTGATTCTAATTTTCCAAATAAAATGGGATCCAGAACGAGGGTTTTTTATTTCAGCTCAATCTAATACTTTTAAGTCATAGGACAAATTTTGTCTCCCAATGTTTTATGTTGAATGCTACATATATAGGATCCCGTTCAGCAAACAACGTTAGGGAGACAATGTTGGGAGACAAAATCTATCCTATATGACTAAAAAGTTTCAGATTGGGCAGATTTTTTGTGAGGATGATCTCTATGATGAGACGATCATTTTCACAAAAAATCTGCCCAATCTAAAACTTCCAACCCCATCAAAAGTGGTTTAGAAGTGTGGACCCTCGATTTGTAAATCACTTTTAAAGGGGTTAAAAGCTCCATATTGGACTATTTTTTGTGAGGATGATCTCCTCATCATAGAGATAATCCTCACAAAAAATGAGCCCAATTCTGAAATTTCTAACCCATATAATAGAAAGGCATTGGCTTCGTGTTGTCTCCCTAACGTTGTCTACCCTAATTCTAATCTTCTCTTCCCTCTCAAGTTCTTCAAATCCATCAAAACCCTCTTCCTCTCCACTTCATATTTTTTCTCTTTTCAAATTCTTACTTTCTTCAAACATGCCAATTCTAGTCCTAATTTATTTGGCCATTGATGTTGATAATGGATTGATGATTGCAGAATTGAGAAAGTTGAAGGTTATTTGCAAGTTAAACGAGGGATTTTAATTTGTAGGATTCAGATGTTTGTATTTGAACATGAGGATGAGAGTTAAATTAAAATACAAGGATCATGCATTCTTCAACACAGGTGTTGGAAAATTCAAATCAAAACTTGCAAAAGCCCAAAACAATGAAGTTGGATTCGAAATTAAATTTGGAACAGAACTGAGGTTTGTAAGTGCCTTTCGACCCAGTCCACAAAAAGGCAAGCCTTACCTAAGGCAAAATGTAGACGAGGTTCAAATTCAATTGTAATTCAAGGTCTAGATAGGTCTTTGACATGACTTGTAGCACAATTTGTATCCTTGGAGAAAATAATCTCTCTCATCGACAATTGTATAGGATATAAAGATGGGTAAGTAACGACATTACAAGAAAACTTCGTGTAAGTCATCATTATCGAAGCCCTGTACCAAAGGTTTAAGAACTGTTGAATGAAATAATATTGTCTTCCATTTCATTTTGTCTAAAGTCATGTCTTCTAATATTTGATATCTTCTTTTATGATGCAGGGTGTCTATAGATAATGATACTTGCGGAGATTGTACTCTGATTAAGGTAAAATTTCCATTTAATTAATTTAATTTGCTGTGAAAAACTGAGAATAGATCAACTTGATCGAGTGGCTCACTAAACCGGACGTGCATCTCACTACTACAGATGAATGGGTTGTGATTAATGTTTTGAAATTTGGATCAGTCGATCAGTCCTGAATCAATAGCTTCTGGTGGAGTCAATTATAAAACCCCATTTTTAGGAAAACCCAATCAAACCGCCTGGTTAAAGCAGTTTGACTGGTGACCCGATCGATAAGTCTGGGTTTGTGAAGGACGGGTCCAATTTTATGGGTGATTTTATACATACTCCTGCACATTTTGGTGAATATTTGATATATCCCTTGTGTTTTGAAATTGATCACATGCCCCCTCAAGCTATGGTTATCTTATAAACTAATGAAAATAACCTAAATGTCGTCATCTTCAAATTTGTTGTAAAATGAGTGAGGCTTATGCGACAAACTTAGTAAGATTTGAGTTGTTCGACTCACGTGGATTATCATGTTGGCAAAATAACACTATTAAGTCTTTAGAGTTCATGGTCTAGAAGAAATTTTAAACTACAATAAAATAAAATAAATTATTTTTTCTACTTGATCGTTGGGTTTGAAAATGGACGACCACTCAACTCTCAAATTTAAATCCAGGTGAAAATATATCTTTTTAATTTTGTTTTCTTTCAAATTCTTAAAATTTTGTGATCTACCTACTTCTGGCATCTGGTAATGTTTTTAAAGCTGCAGCTGCCTAATTTTGGGAAGAAATCATAAGTACTTGATATTTCACTTTTAGATCCGTTGATCAGACTGATTTAGATTGACCTGGTCAATTATACAGGTCAACGATCGATCCGGTTTTTAAAACATTGGTTGTGAATTGTGATGCAGGTGGACAGCGTGAACAAGCCAGGCATACTGCTAGAAGTTGTGCAAGTCTTGACCGATCTTGATCTTGCCATCTCCAAAGCTTATATATCCTCTGATGGTGGATGGTTCATGGATGGTTCTCTCTCTCTCTCTCTCTCTCTCTCTCTCTCTCTCTCTCTCTCTCTCTCTCTCGTATAACTATACGTGATATGTTTTTATTTATAATTCCCTCTTTGAATAACAGTGTTCCATGTCACCGACCAAAAAGGCAACAAGGTTACAGACAGTAAAACCATCGAATGTATTGAAAAGGTACGCCCTCTTCCAACTAAAAGTTTACACCAATTTTTTTCTTAATGCTATTATACTAAAACACAACGGTGGACCTCATTTTACTACAGTTTTGTGGGGTATACAAATTGAGACAAAAGATTGTAGTTCACACAACCTCATTTTATTGCCTTTCCTATTCTTTCCCTTCAACTTTATTATATTTTCTCCTCTCCCTCTTTTTCAATAATACCCTTCCAATTTTACTATCTTTCTTTTTTTACCCTGATAACACCCT
Source organism: Akebia trifoliata (assembly GCF_017979445.1). Classification (NCBI taxonomy): domain Eukaryota; kingdom Viridiplantae; phylum Streptophyta; class Magnoliopsida; order Ranunculales; family Lardizabalaceae; genus Akebia; species Akebia trifoliata. The sequence goes on along the minus strand of NC_141377.1, from coordinate 35,893,754 downwards.
AGTTAACCAATACTTGACAAAAGTCGCAATTAATGAAGAGTGTAAGATTAATTCCTTTATCTCATATACCAGAGCACCTAATCAAACCCTGCCCCTTATTGGATCCCAACTCATGGGCCACCTCTATCACATAGCCCCACTGTGCGCCATCCTGCGTCACACAATGAATGTTTGGCTCACTTCTTGATGGACCTTCATGTCAAAAATCAGCATGATTGGAAATTAATAACCATTAGTTCTGGCCTATATAAGTAATCAGACCATCAGCTGCAATGTGACCAACAGAAAGGTTTGGATCATTGAGTCCATGTACCATGAAAATATTGTAGGAATAAATTGTGCTTAATGTTCTCAATGCATACAGGGTGCATCCTTCATATTTTCTTTTAAATACAATATTATTGTGATCATATCCTTTCTTATGTTTTTATTTTTTATTTTTATAAACAGGCTTTAGGACCAAAGGGTCGTACTTTAGACACAGATGGGATGAAAACATGGCCAGGAAAGAGGGTAGGGGTGCAGTCCATAGGTGATCACACAGCCATTGAGCTCATTGGAAGGGACCGGCCCGGTCTCTTATCTGAGATCTCTGCCATCCTTGCCAATCTCCATTGCAATGTAGTTGCTGCAGAGGTCTGGACCCACAATACACGGGTAGCATGCATCCTTTATGTCAACGATGACACAACATGTCGTGCAGTGGAGGACCCAATCCGATTATCTTCAATGGAGGAACAGCTCAAGAATATCCTACGTGCACATGAGGATGATAGAAAAGTAGCTCGTACCAGCTTTTCGATGGGTTTCACCCACATGGACCGTCGTCTCCATCAGATGATGTTTGCTGATAGGGACTACGAAGGCAGTGGGGTGATCACAGAGGCTGATAATATTGCTGCTTCTTTCCAGCCAGTTGTAACTGTTGAGCATTGTGAGGACAAGGGGTATTCAGTGGTGAATGTTCAATGCAAAGATCGATCTAAATTGATGTTTGACATCGTGTGTACACTTACCGACATGCAGTATGTTGTCTTCCATGCCTCTATATCCTCTAATGGTCCATTTGCACTACAGGTATGTGTGGATAACAACTCTCGGGTTTGTATGGTTCGGTAGTGCCTACATCCATGGATGAGATGAGAGCGATTCATTAACTTTGAGAAAGAAACTACAGCCCATATTTTTCCCCAAACCTCCCATCCTGAAATCCTAGTTTTCCTGTTTGATTTCACTCTGTGCATTGATTTCAAGTTTCAACATTTTTATCAACTTCAAAGGAAAGCAAATCAAGGATCATAGATTTGGTTGGGAGGGACTAGGTACTAAATAATCTTTTGTTGGTAGAAATTTGAGTTGCTAATTGAGTGTTTTTACAACTTGTAGGAGTATTATGTACGCCACATGGACGGTTGCACGCTCAATACCGAAGGAGAGAAGGAGAGGGTAATCAAGTGTCTCGAAGCTGCAATCCGAAGAAGAGTATGTGATGTGAGTATATATATCCTCCTTTATGAAGATTCTAAAACACTAAGCTGAAGATTAAAAAAAGATGGGTATTGAGGTAGTAAGGATGGATAGGAACACACTTGAATTAACATATGATAGGACTTCAGACAAAGTTGAATAGAAGAATATGGTCCATTCATGAGCAGCCTTCCTTTAGAATGCAGAAGATATAAAATTGAGCTTGTTGGGTGCATTGCAGGGTCTTAGTCTAGAACTATGTGCAAGGGATAGAGTAGGTTTGCTATCAGATGTGATGAGGGTTCTTCGAGAGAATGGATTATCGGTTTCAAGAGCGGTGTAACAACAGTTGGTGAGCAAGCAATGAATGTCTTCTACGTGAGAGACGCTTCAGGGAATCCGGTAGACATGAAGACTATCGAAGCTCTTCGCAAAGAAATCGGGAACACAATGATGTTCAATGTGAAGAAAGTCCCAGATGCCTGTGCCAAGGAACCTGAGTCTAGTGGTTGGGCAAAGACAAGCTTCTTCTTTGGAAGTTTATCCGAGCGGTTCCTAGCTTGACCCAAGTCCCTTGATCTGAGGTAAATAGACTGCATGTACAGTAACTTAAGTTGGTTATCGTCATCATCTATGCCTTATTTCAAATATTGGGATCAGCAACATGAATCTTATTTCGACATTTGAACCTTGTCTTGCTAACTAGAGCACAGGATGAGCTTCTCATATATATAATGGTTTGGGCTATGGTGTTTTAGAGATTAATGTAATAGATAGACGCACATGAAAAAGGGGATAAATTTGATGCCAAGGTCTGTCAAATTTGCCTGGATTTAGCCAAATTCGATGGACTTTGGCATCGAATTTACTCCTTTTTCTTGTAGTGACCACCTTTTATATACTTAATTAACACATCTTTGTTTGCATAGGTGATTTATGAAAAATGCAGAGTATTTTACAAAAATGACTAAACCAATCATTTTTAAAAAAAATTATTTATGAGAGCAGTTGGCCATTTACCCAATTTCATAATTATTCATTTTTATCAAATAGTAATATATGTTGTATGGTCACATTTGCTAACCTACATTCAACTCAAGAGCATAAAATTTGAATCATCGCGTAGACCATATATATCTAGGGTTGTCAACGGATAGGTATCCGATCGGATATTGCTATATCCAAATTCGAATCCGAAAAAAAAAATGATATCCGAATTCGAATTCGAATCCGATCGGATAGCACTAACAAACATTCGAATCCGAACTTGAAAATTATATCGGATATCCGATAATATCCGATCCGACAAAAATCCTACAAATGGGATTTTCCTCTTTGTGTGAGAGTAAAATAGGGTTTTACTGTCTTTGAGAGAGAGAGAGAGAGAAAGAGGAAGTATGCTTGGATGCTCGTCGGTCGGAGAAGACGACGACAATGGAACTCGCACAAGTCGAGAAGATAGGTTTTACCGAGAGAGAGAGAGAGTATGTATGTACCTGGATGACGCCGACCGGAGAAGACGGTGGGTTATGGAGCTTGCAGCCTCGCACGGTCCAAACCCTCCGTTACCGAATGATTCTGCGTTTTAGATTGAAGTTGACAGAAGATGACTTTATGAGTTAAGTTTTGTTATAAAACAGAAATACACATCACCATATATATATGTGTGTTAAAGTTTTGTTGTAAAACATAAATACACAATATACATATTCTTATCGGAGCGGATATTATCGAATCGGATATCGCAATATCCGAATTCGTATCCGAAACTCATTCGAATGTTAAACTGACATCCGAATCCGAATTCGATATCCGAAAATTTCGGATAATATCCGATTTTTCGAATTTGAATTCGGATTTCGACTATCCATTGACACCCCTATATATATCACATGGCCATTTTCATGAAAGAAAATCACGAAATCAGGTCATTTTTTCTAAATATTAAAAATGGCTGGTTAAGTCATTTTGGCAAAATATGCAAACTTGAAATTTTAGAGCATATACACAAGGTATTTTAGAGGGAGAGATTGTTCATTTTTTATAGAGTGAATTTGTGATTATGAAGATTGTTGAGAACTAATACCATTTGAATTATCATACTTGTATGCAGGGGCAGAGCTAGTAAGTAGCTGGTGGGGGCAATTGCCCCCACAGACCTTTGAGACACCCCTATATTTTCAACTAATTACATGTCCCATTTGTTCCCACTCCCTCGCCTCTCTCCCCATTTGCCCCCACACCCTCACCTCCCTCCAATTTTTGCCCCCCTCCCTTCAATTTTTTGTTGATGGCATTGCCTCTTGACCGGGCCTTCTCATGTACTAATTGGAAATGACCTAAATATCATTTTCTTCAACTTCTAACCAAAAACTTCTGAATTTTTCCTCAAACCATTCATCTTCAAGTTCTTCAACTATACGACTAACCATAGTTTGCCCCCACTACAAGAAAATCTTGGCTCCGCCCCTGCTTGTATGCCAATTGTTAGTCATTATGGTTCGCTTGGTACACCTAGGAAGAGTAGGGATTTGCTAATAATAAATGAAGGTGTTAAGCTGTTAATTCTATAACAAACTACAATGTGTCTGCTAAAATGTAAATTCCGAGGCACTTAAAGAGTATCACCCTTATGTTTTCTTAAGACTAATGATAAAGCATCGTGCTAAATAGTACGCGGTCTGTATGCAGCTGATGTGGCAAGTGCAGGGAACCGTAGATCTTTTTCCTTGTGTATCCCAAAGAAAAAGATCTATGGTTCTATGCCCTTGGCATGTCAGCCACATACTATTTAGCATGTCGCTTTATCATGTCTCTTGTCTAAATTATTTGAAGCTTTGTAGCTTGCTGTTGATTTGACAACTTAACACCTTCATTTGTTAACAACAAATCCTTACATGCCTACAATTGCAGATCAAAAAATAAAAATAAAAACAAAAAGTTGATGTTTGGTTGCCCTTATAGAAGTATATCTAGTCACATTTTTCTCAATGCAAACCTCTACTGCAGAAATAAAAAATTTGCACATCTGCACCATTTTCCTTTAGAATTTCTATTAAAATTTGTAGAACTAACAAATATATCACTGCAAATTTTTGTTGACTTTATGACTTTTTTCAACATAACAAATGGGGGGGCCTTTATCTATCGATAGATCTACCTAGAGTCACGATAAACTGACGCTCTTGACGTGGAAGTGCACACAATCATAGATCTTTTTCTTCAGGATACACAAGGAAAAAAGATCTATGATTTTTCATACTGTCACGTCAAGAGCGTCAGTTTATCATTAGTTATCTACCCATCTATAATATGCCTTTTACTGTAAATATTGAGCTCGACAATATGATATCCATTTAACCCTAAAACAATATTTTGAGTCATATTTATTTACTCAAGTGGTTCATTTTTTATTTTTTTTAAAGAAAAAAAAATATTTTTCTTACTATTAGCAGGTGCATGTGCAAACGCACATGTATTATAAGGCTCTGTCTGTAATTTAAAATGTTTTTGAGGATAATGATAGAGAAAAAAATGATATTTTTATTATTTAAGCTTTAATTGACATAACAATTTTTATTAAGTGTATCCCAAGATATGTACTAAATTCTTTTTTGATATCACATGAATTAGGGTGCCCTTAGTAAAATTTGATGTAGCAATAGAGTGTCTCTATTAAAAAAGTTGACAAATTGACCATGATTACATAAAGTTTAAACGTGAAAGAGGGTGCATTTGTGGGTTTAGATTTGTTGGATTTTTCTTGATTCATATTTAGGGAAAATATGCAATCAAACACTTTAAAGTATTTTAAACCCCTTTCTTTTCAAGGATAAATTTTTGAAGAGTGAACTGTTTATTTTATTTTTATTTTTTTTGGAAGGTTGAAGTAGGTAGAATCTACTTGAAGAGTAGGGTATACCCAACGGTTTTAGAGAAGCGTATAAAGGGTTACACTTTAAAAATAGGGGCATTTAAGTCATTTTATTGGTGAGAAAGGTCAAGATATCATGATAAATGTACCTGATAAAGAGGAAAGTACGTTTGATGGGGAATGTGTGAATCAAGGTTAGAATGAAGCGAGCTCCCCTTGCATCATTGTAGTAGTAACTTATTTATAAGAAATTGGTATAAAATGACTGAAATCACATCTCATCCAAAGACACATAATATGATGAATTCTTAGATAAAGACACTAGGGCCTGATCTTTATAGAAGCCAACTCCAACTCTAAAAGTTGACTTCTGAAAGAAGCATGTAGCTACGTGGTTTTCGTCATTACGATGGCCACATCTACTAAAATTTAGAGTCGCCACCATTCAAGTTGGAAGTGGGTGTGAATGATCACCCGAGGTACATTTTTCAAAAAATTACCATTTTTGACGTTAGTGACTCGCAACGGATAAGGGGTGGTCAAACCATGAAATTTGGATAAGCGGCTCGGTTGGAGAGAAGGGAAGGTGTTAGGCACAATTTTCTCCCCGCCAAGTGACGGTAACCTCTACATAACTCGGTCATTTTGATTTTAAAAAAAAGTGAAAAATGTGCCACGTGGGTGCATTTGTTCCCTAAGTAGGGGTTTAATTTTGGCTTGATCATAGGATCATTTCATTAATGGAAATGACCCTTATGAACCGTAGCCTTGGTGCCCAATCATCAAAAGGGGTAAAATAAAATGGAAGAAGGGGGTGTTAGAAGAGGGAAGAGTAGAAGGTTAGAGAGAGAGAGAGGGGAGGGGGAAGCTTAAGACCCACCTTGAATCTTCAATGTTCTTCTTTCTTCTTCTTTTAGATCTTCTTAAGCCCTTAGTAAAATGTGGGAGTCAAGTCATTTTTAGAAGGTGATAGGGGAGAGTATAGTGGTGAGTAGAGAAGATAGTTTTTCTTAATGAGACTTGGTAACCCTTTTTGGGATGAAAGGGGAGGTATTTATAGATGTTTGGAGGGGGTTTGGGGGTATAATGGGGTGAAGAGTTGAGATGATAGAGAATGACATGGTTTTTAGGAGATGAGGGCATGAAATTTGGAGTGAATTTAGGGGTAATTTTGTAAAGAATGAAAATTGATTGCATTTCAACCCAAATAGTTTGGATCCTACCCAAATCCATTTGGGTAGAGTGTTGGGTGAGTGATGGTTGATGGGAGGAGGGGGAGTGTAAGAGAGTTGTTTAGGGAATGAGTGTTAGGTTGATGAAAAGGGTAAGGTGGAGAGATGGATAATGTAAGAGATTGGTTGATTGGTTTTTGGGACAATAAAGGAGATGATGCCATGTGGCAATCATGATGAGAGGATGAGGAATGAGATTGGTTGATTGGTTGATGGGGGTTGTTTGATTGGTTGATGGGGGTTGTTTGATTAGAGAGAGAGAAATGGGTTAGTTGATTGATGATGAATGAAGTATGAAGTATGGGTTGAGTTGATTTTATTGAAGTGTTTTAAGGAAGATGATGGGTTAGGGTATGGGTGGTGATGTGGGTGGTTGATGATGTTAGATAATGGTGATGGATTAGGGCATGGGTGGAGGTGTGGGTGGTTGATGATGTTAGAAGATGGGGATAGGTTAGGTTAGGGTAGGGTATGGGTTGAGTTGATTTTTGGAGGGAAGGTGATGTGTTTGATTGATTTTTAGAGAATGGTGATGGAGGTAAGTGATTAGATGAGGGAAGTGAAGGGTGGTGATGACATGTGTCATCTTTTGGTATGAGGATTGTGATTGGTTGATGTGGGTAGTAGTTGATGGATTAGGGTTGTGGGTTGGGTAATTGGATATGGATAGAATGATATTTGTGGGCTTTTGGTGTTGGACTTTGGTTTGTAGATTATTTTAGGTTGGGTAAGACTTGTTTTGGGTTGAATTTTGAGGGTGGATAGGTTTTAGGGTATGAGGTTAACTTTTGGGTTAATGGTAATGGGTTTAGGAAGGGGTTGAGGCCTTGTGGGCCTTAGGTAGGCTTAGGACATTTGCGAATTTCGAGGTGGAGCGGTAGAGAATGGATGATGGGTAGGTATCCCAAGTCTCGCTTTTTAATTTTTTTGATTTTTTGTATTTTTCTTGAGATTATTGATCCGATCAAAAAAGAGTCACGTGTTTGGTGATTTGGGCCCGTTGGGGAATTTATCGATTTTTTTGGATGTAGGCGTGGAGCGGTGATGTTGGACACATGTGGGATGAGTCACACCCCTTCTTGTGGGCCCCTTAGACCATTGGGAGGTCTTAGGGCTTTGATTTATTCAAAATTGTCATTTTTTAACATTTTGGGCCCTTGAGGCCTGTAGGCCTATTTTGTTGGAAAATTGGTATTTCAAATGAGTCGGGGTAGATGGGAGTGTGCCAAATCCTTTTAGTGGACCTACTAACCCATTGAGAGGTGTTAGAGGCATTGATTTTGACGAAAATTGATGATTTCAATGTTTCGGGCCTTCGAGGCCCGTTGGCAAAATCCATTGAAAGAAGTTATTTTTTTGGGCCCTTTCGAGTAAGGGCCCGTTCAAATTGGGGTGTCTACAAAGCAGAAGTCCAGAATTTGAAAAGTCAAATCTAACATAAACTTATTTATTACAAAAGCACATAAGTTAGAAATTGATGTTCGTTTGACAACTTTTTATTGCTGAATTTTAATAAAATGATCAGAATATCTTTAATATTGATAATGCACCTAGAATGTATAAAAAATGAGAAGAATACCTTAATAAATATATAATTACACTAAATATATATAAATATAATTGCTAGTAGGTCTGGTCCATAGTTAGTAAATTCGCAATTGATTCGTGAATTAGATGAATAATCCTCATCCTGATCAAAATTGTTGTTGGTTTTAAAGTTTCAGATTAATTCACAGATTTTTTTTAATCCTAATGAATAGATCATGATTTGTAAATATATTCCGTAAGTATTTTAATAAAATACTTCGTATTTCCCTGTTCTTAATTCTCACTTCAAAACTCAAGAGAAGGGAAAAAAACCTTAAGTTGAAATTCACCCCCACAAAAATAATTAATCTTGAACAATTTGGGGAGCTTCTAGAATATATTGATGATGATCGTGAAGAGCTTGAAAAGGAAGATGAAATTACACTTAATCGTGAAGATATTCTTTTTGACGAGTTATTTGGTCCATCTACTTTGTATTAATAACTTTTTAGAAACGAAAAGAAATTTCTTTTTGAATTTAATTAAGTCATGGGACATGATGATTTTGGCATTAATTAGTATATCATGTTTTATATTTTTTTATTTACATTTATTATTAGATGGATTAAAACTAAATATTTAATTGTAAATATATATTTTATTGGATGAATGTGATTATGAATTGTTTACTTTAGATATTTTTAATTTAAGAATTGATAATTTGATTAATAGATTAGAATTGTTAGGTCATATCATATGTTATATATATTCAAAATTTTGAAAGTTTTAAAAATTGTTGGATCCGAATCATTCTCGAATTATTTCCATATCGTATTTTTACCGTTCTGCGTTTTTTTCGTCGAATATTCGAGCGGACCGGTGCATCGCTATTTTCAAATGGTACCCGATTTATTTTCATACCGTTTTTTTCCCATCCATCGAATTGCTAACTATGGTTTGGTCAGTGAGGAAAATGGGGTATTGTCAATCAAATGCACCACAAAGGGTAAGACATTACAACATTGATGATCATTATTCATCATTACTGATTTTTTATGAAAGAATCGTATTTATATATATATACAAGCTTGAGACTTGAAAAAACAAAAAGTGTCGAGCTCGATACTTGAAAAATAAAAAAGCATCGAACTCGACTCTTGAAAAATTAATTAGGACGTGTCAAACTTGATGCTTTAAAGCAACAAGACTGAGCATCGAGTTCTTTACTAGATAGACATTCTCAAAAACTCGAAATGAATATATAATCATAGAGAAATGAGTGTTCAAATTAAAAGTTACACTCTGATTAAGATTATCCAACTCCAACAACATGCTTAGAATCTAGCTTTTGATCAAAGCATTCACTTCACCATTATATATGTGCGTTTCGAGTATTACATGAAGATTTATCTAGTAATGACCTTAATGCTTAAAAAAGTTTGGAAGTGTGGGTTTGGCACTTGAAAAATCAACAAGCATTGAACTCGAAATTAACTTTGGATTTCTTTCTTTCTCCGTACTTACCCAAAATTAAGCTACCGCCCAAAATATTAGAGGGTATTTAGATTTTTTCTTGATATAATTAGAAAATGGGCCCAACTTGAAGATTTTTTTCATAAAAAGAATCAATAGGATCCTTAATCATCTGAGTTTCAATTTTCTTCAACATCTTTTGTTAGAATGTTTTTACACAATTTAAAAGAAATAGAGGAAAAGAATGATTAATATCAATTGACCAAATTGATTAAGACCCTTTAAGTTCTTAGACCAAATCCCATTTTTTTTGTTTATGTCCAAATAATATGCTTAAAAAAATATTTGAGATTTCTACACATCGACAGTCTATTTGATCAGTTTAAATTTTAACTTTTAGTTATAAGTAGTACAAAATTATGTGTTGTTTACAAGTGACCTTTAAATTTGGCTGAAAGTATTTAAATTTTTTTAAGGAACTAGTTCTAGTGTTGAAATTAGTAACCTCTGTTTTGGGTTACTAATTTGTATAAATGTATAAATAAAAAATAAGAAACTCCATCCAATTTTTTATTTTACAAATTTTTATAAAGAATAAAATGAGATCAAATCTTTTACTTGAAAAATAAATATTGTAAGTGGGTGCTACATCATCGTTAAGGCTGTTATTTTAAAGAGTTGTGATAATTTGACGCCCCACCTCTGACATAGGCCCCCCAACGCCCTCATCACAGAACAGTAGATCATTTGCCTCGGGAAACACAAAACAAAGATTTATGATTATGCGTATCTTGAGAAAATGATTTACGATTCTGTGATGAGGTCATATGTCATAGGGGATAATGTAATTGTGTCTGACTTGGCTCATGGAAGACGAAAATATAGATTTTATATAATCTCATTCTATAATAAAATATTTTAAAAAATAATCATGATAAGATATCAAAGTGAATGATTGACTCATTCCTGAAAATAATTGAAAGAAATTTTTGATAATAATGATTTCTATTTCTTGTTTGCACACACAATCTCTTTGTATTTTCTATACAACAATAAGGACAATAAACCACTATTTCATCAAATTGCAAAAATAAAAGTAAATAAATAAAAACAAATGTCTTATAAAAAATGAGAGCCTATAGAAACCAAACCGGCCATAAGCTTTATAGCATTAAAGGTCTTGTTTTATTCAAAAAAGTTCTTATCAATGATGAAAATTTTCACTGGTTGGGTATGTATCTACCCCAAATCATAGACATGGTTCATCAATAATTCTCCAATATGGGTATTTGATCTTCCCTACTTTTTCTGGAAAAACTACTGTTGAGGATGGAAAGATAAGATTAGAGATTGCTAGTAAGCTAAATAAAGAAGTAACATAAAATGGGAGAGAGGTGTGACATTAAATCTAGGACAAAATATTAAAACATTTATAATTATTTATATTGTTGAAATTATTAAATTAATAGAGTTGCTATTGACACCCCAACTTTTATTTATTACACCCCAATTTCTTAAAATAAGTATAACACCCCAATTAAAGATTAAAACGCATTTTTCTAACATTACAAAAGGTTTGGCTCAAATTATAATCTCAACATTATAACACTCATTTAAATAATTTTAGTAGTTGTTTACAATTATGATTAGGCTCCTATAAGATACTAAAATAGAAAAACATAATCTGCGAAGCTTCGAAAATGTTTTTGTTTACGGCTATTTGTAGTGTATTGGCACCCTAACTTTTTTTTAATAAAGATAAGACATTCACTCTCTCTCTCTCTCTCTTTAATAAATACAAACAATTCACACACTCTCTCTATAATAAATAAAAAAAAGACAATTCACCATTTCACCTCACATGCTCTCTCTTTAATAAAGACATCACACTCACTCTCTCTCTCTCTTTTTCATAAATACACAATTCACTCTCTCTATTTATAATAAATAAAGATAAGACAATTCACCTCACATTCTCTCTCTTTATTAAATACATCACACTCACTCTCTCTTTTTTTTTTGTTTTTTAATAAAGATAATATCTCTCTCTTCTCTCTCTCTTCTCTCTCTCTCTCTCTCTCTGTAAGACAAGATAAGGCAACCCCTCTCCCTGGTTCGACGAGTTAAGGCAAGACTAATGTCTAACCTGTCTTCCCTTCTCCCTGGTTCATCTGACGAGTTGAATTTTAAAAGAGTCGTCTTTCCTTCTCCCTGGTTCATCTGACGAGGTGAATTTTAAAAGAGTCGGGCACTCATATTTACTAAACGAACAAGTTCGGTAGTAACTCAAAGTACACAAATAATCTACACGTGAATTTCATGACGAGCAACCTTTCTTCCCTTCTCCTTGGTTCATCTGACGAGTTGGATTTTAAAAGAATCGGACACTCATATTTACTAAACGAACAGGCTTGGTAGTAACTCAAAGTGCGCAAATAATCTACAAGTGAGTTTCATGACGAGTCTGAACTTCAATCCAACTAAAATAAAAAATATAGGCCTAAGATTCAAGACTAAAATCAGAAATATAAACCTATTTTCATGTAATTTTTACTTTCTTTAACTCTATTTTACCTGTAAATTAACTGTAAAAATCAAAGATTTTTTATTATTTAAATTCGAATCGAATATTTTCGGATATCCGATAATTCTTTCGAATGCGAATTCGAATAGTGGTTAGTGATATCTGATCGGATTCGAATTCGAATTCGAATATTACTATTTTTTTCGGATTTGAATTCGGATATAACACTATTCGATCGGATACCTATCCGTTGACAACCCTAATTAGTTATACTTGTAATATTTTGTTTTCCCGAATATTAACCCCTATGTCTGGTTGAATATTAGAGTTACCCCCTATGTTTTGAAAATAATGACATGCATCCCTTGACCTCAATCTTTTAAATAGACTAAGGGAAAAAGTCTTAAATGTCATCATCTTTAATCTCTAGTCAAAAATTCATATTGTTTTTCTCTAAAAATCATTTTTCTTCAATTTCTTTGGATAAAAAATTTAACCCTCATCATCATCTTAAAATTGTATCTACTTCAAGCCTTCAATATTCAAATCTTAAGGAAAGATGTAATTTTTGAGAAAGTGTAAAATGATGAAATTTTGGATAGAAAAATTTAGAATATGTTACAAAATTAGGCAAGATAGAAAATGACAGATGAAAATAATGTTGAATAGATTAAAATTATTTTAGAGATTGAAGAGTTTGAAGATGATTGATTTTAAAAAAGAAAAATCTGTATTTTTTACTATAGATTAAAGTTGAAGGCATTTGAGTTTTTCCACCTTAATCTATTTAGAAGATTGAGGTCAAAGAATACATGTCATCAATCTCAAAATATAGGAATATCTCTAATATTCAGCAAAACATATGGGGGCATGTCTAAATCACTTTAAAACTTCTTAGAATTTTGTCTTTTATAACTCGGTGACATCATACCATATTTTTCTATGCTATAAATTGATATGATTTGAATTCATTACAAATTATGTTAAATAACAAATTAACAATATAAATTTGAATCTTATGACTTTGAATCTATTTCATAAAGTAAGGTTCCATTGGACTTGTTAGAACTCGAAGGGAGGAGTGAGGTTATGTAACAAAAATGCAATAGTAGCGCCTGCCGGGTAATCTCTCTACAATAATCAGGGAAGAGAAGCGCGGGCTGATTACAATAATTGTATAACCTTCAATATCACTGACGTGCATTGCACGTGAATATAAAAAATTCGAAAAATAAATAAAGAGTTTACATTTTATATTTTCATTTTTGAATTCGGTTCGGATCGGATCGTGTATACTCCTCCCACACCTCACGAGATTAGATTTTTTTTTTTTGACTTACGTGGCATGTATTTAGGTATGGGAAGAGAGTTTCATTCCTCCTCTCTGGGTGCATAGATCCAAACTCTTTCTTTTTTCAAAACTTTAGCATCTGCTGCTGCTTCTTCCTCTCTGCACATAAATTGAGACGTCTTAAAACCCAAAACAAATCACAAAACATCACACTATTCTAGTTCTCCCTCTCTGTCTCTGGTTGGTCAAGTAGTCCACCGCCATGGATGCTTCAGTTACACAAGTCAGTACTAAAGTACTCAAAGTATTTTTCCTTCCATTTTTGAGTCCAGGCCATATGATACCTGTTGTAGACATGGCCAGAATCTTCGCTAGGCATGAGGTTAAAGCAACCATCATCACTACCCCTTTCAATGCCAAACTCTTCCAAAACTCCATAGATCTAGACATCAAATCTGGTTACCCAATCTCACTTCATTTACTTTACTTCCCAGCAGCAGAGGTCAGCTTACCCGAAGGAATTGAAAATTACAGTGCCACCAAAACCCCTGAATATTCACAAAAACTAAATGTCGCTTTCAGGCTTCTCCAACCTCAGATTGAGAAATTCTTCCGTGATAACCACCCAGACTGCATTGTCACCGATATGTTCTTCCCTTGGACAAGTGACATAGCTGCAGAGCTTGGAATCCCAAGGCTATACCCAGAAAGCAGTAGCATCTTCTTTCACAGTGCAATCCACAGCATGGAACGCTACACAAGTAATCTCCAATCCACGACCTCAGAAGATAGTACAATAGTAGAAGAAGAAGCATATGATTTTATATTACCAGGCCTTCCTCATGAGATCAAGATGACCAGCTCCCAAATCCCTCAACATCTCAAGAATATTCAAAGTCTCTATGTGGATCGTATAAAAAAGATCCGTGATTCAATACCTGGTTGCTTCGGTTTTGTGGGGAACAGCTTCTACGAGTTAGAGTCAACTTACATTGATCACTTCAAGAAGGTTGTGAATAAAAATGTATGGACTATAGGTCCTGTGTCTCTCTGCAATGGCGATACCTCCGACAAGACCAACAGGAATGGTACCGAAAGTGAACACAGCTGTTTGAGTTGGCTCGATTCCAAGAAACCCAACTCTGTCATCTATTTATCTTTCGGAAGTATGACAGGCTTCGGTAGGGCACAACTTCATGAGATCGCGTTTGGTCTTGAAGCCTCTGGTCATCAATTCATATGGGTTATTATTAGGAAACCCAATGGAGACCAAGAACAGAGGTGGTTACCAGATGGGTTTGAGGAGAAGATGAAGGAAAGTGGTAAGGGTCTGATTATAACTACTTGGGCGCCACAGTTGTTGATCTTGGAACATCCAGCAATCGGAGGGTTCGTGACGCATGCAGGATGGAACTCTATACTTGAAAGCATATGCGCGAGTGTACCAATGATCACTTGGCCGTTCTACGCTGAGCAATTATACAATGACAAGTATGTGACTCAAGTATTGAGGATTGGAGTTCCGGTGGATGTTGAGAATAAGACATGGACTGAGATGTTAGTCATGGTACAAGAGATTGATGAAGAGAAGGTGACTGTGACGAGGGAGAAGATAGAGAAAGCAGTGAATCGGTTGATGGACAGTGAAGATGAAGAGATACAGCAGATTAGAAAGAGAGTGAGGGAATTGGGAGAGATTGGTAAGAAAGCTGTGGAAAAAGGGGGATCGTCTTACGACAATATGACTCATCTCATTCAACAGATCAGGCTTTATGGCAGGAGCGAAAATTGAGATCAAGTCTATCCATCCCCATGGAACTCACATCTTTCAAATTTCTATTTTAGGATCCATCCCCATGGACCTCACATCTTTGAAATTTCTATTTTAGGAAAATTCTAGTGATGGGTACAATGACAATCACTTGTAGTCGGTGTGTACAATTTCTATATCCAGAAAAAGGTATTGTATCCGAAGTAAGTAGTTAGGATTGTCAGAATTAATCACCATTTCCCTGTTTGTTTACTGTGATTGATTGCGGACCAAAAAATAATGCTGAGGGCTATCATAGTTCTCGAGCTCGTCAAATCTTGCTAGCTGGGCAAGTCTAGGTCCAACAACCTTTAATCTCAAACACCAAATAAACACCATGGATTATTTCTTTGACCTTTTGTCTTGATTTCTAACATGGACAATATGATTTTTTGAAAGGCCATTACACATATTTGTGCTTTCTTGTTGGAGTAAATTTTATTGGTGTTTTGGGTGATTGATTTTAACTTTTAGTTAATTTATGATTTAGGTTGCTTCTCTCATTTGATCATGTCTCAATTTCTAATATAGAGATGAATGTTTTTTAAGGTTATTATGACATAAGGCGATTACAATTCTTTGTACTTTGACTGGAATCAATTTATTTTTGGTTTGGGTGTTCGATTTATCTTTTTAATGATAGTTTTCTGATCGGTTATCTTTTCAATAAATTTTTTATGTTAGTTTTTCTCTCTCTTAGTGTCTTAATTTCTAACATAGATGAGATGTTTTTTCTTTCCTAGAGGTTATTATGCTTTGAATTTGATGCAATCGGATTGAATATGTCAAAAAAAAAAAAAAACGGTTGAAAGCGCCATTTATCCGTGGGTTGCGGATCCGCTTTTTTGGGGGTTGGGAGTCGGGAGTCACCACTTAATTATTACAGTCTAGAAATCGAAACATGACTCAAAACCAGAAAAAATGCTAATTTATCACGTTACGGGATCGGAAGGTGCTAGGCACCGATCCCGCTCGGTAAACGCTGGTCTCTACTTTTCCCAAAAATTATTACATTGCTAAAAATGACCTAAAAAATAAAATAAAATAAAAACCTAACTTACCTGGGTGATTGTGACAACTGGTTCCCTCAGAATTGGCGGAAAGCATTCTCGTGTGAGTTTTTTTATTTTTTATTTGTCACTGGATCCGCTTCTGATATCTAAGACGAGGGTATTTTTCTCTTAGATTTGTGTATTTTCTATATTTTTTGGAGGGTTTCTCGGTGTTTTTGGAGCATACACTTGGGTTTGGATGTTAGGTAGGGAGTTTGGACTTCAAATTTAGGGTTTTGGGAAGGTTGGAGGAAGTTTCTAACCTCTTTTTCCTGAGGTTTATTTTGACCTGTGAGATTGGGTTGTAGAAGCTCTTATTTATAGAGGTTTTTGGGAGTTTTTAAGTTTGACTAAGTCTCTTTTAGATAAGGTGAATTAGGATTTAATTAGGGTTTTGAATTAGAGTTTGGAATTAGGGTTTTCATTTTGAAGTACAATAAAATAATATTTTTTAAAATTTTTGGGAGAACCTTCTTAATTATATCTTTAATTATTTGGGCCCTCAGATGGATGGGTCTTTTAATAAATATCAGGTGGGCTCCCACTTAAATGGGTCACTACTTAATATTTGGCCCATAGGCTTAATTAATTGGTTTTAATTGTTTAAAAATTTTAATTCAATTTATTAATATTTTACTTTACGTAAATTAATGTTTTAATTATTAATTCAAAATTTTAAATTTTTAGGATTGAAAAATTACTGTTTTGCCCACGAAGAGGACTTTTGCATTGAGATGTCATTTTTCGATGTTTTAGGTTATTTTAGAATCGATTTTTCTTAAGAAATTCAATGAGAGCCGATTTGTGTCATTTATGAATTTTTGGTGTGAAATGATCGTGGACCCTATGAAGGGAATTTTGTAATTTTATCAAATTTTGTGAAAATTGACGAAATGGTTTATTTGGTTTTAGTTTGTTGTTTTATGCGTTTGAAAGGATTTTCCTAAGCGTAATGTAGGATCTAAAAATGTTTTGATGTTAGGGGTATTTTGGTAATTTGGTCATTTTTTAGTGATTTTTCTCGTATAACTTCTTTTTGTCTTAAAATGATGATTTCTATGTTTTTGGGTCTTAGTGTAACGTAGTTTCTAAAGTTTTGTTTGTTTGAAATACCTCATCTGAATTTCTAAAACATATCTAGTAACAAACAAAAAATATTGAAATATTTATCCATCATTAGGAACAGTCGCAATTGGGTTAACGAATTGATTAATTAGGTGAATGCAAAAATGGCGTGTCAACAACAATAAACGAATTGTCCAAGACATATCGAGTGCATACCATATGACCAACCTTGCCATCGAACTACCTTGACAAGCATTTGGAAGGCGACAAAGAATATGGTTTCAATCTCTTCAAGGTAGATTGGATGCCTGCGTAAAGCGGCTAAACACAAAACAAACAAGATCAGTTGTGTATGTTTTCATTCGGGAGTATCAAGGATCTACATTAAGAGAAATTTCTTATGGATAATGAAAGCATTGGAAGAGAAAAGCTTCTTAGAAATTAACTATGTGGAGTAGACTTCAGAAAAAGGATTGGTGGTGACATGGTGCCCTCAGTTAGGGGTGTTGTCCCATTAGGTTGTGGGATGCTTGCTTGTAGAATTCTACGATTGAAGGAGTGAGTGAGATTGGGAGTTCCCACATTGGTCGGAGATGCCTCAGTTTCTAGACCAATTCAAGCAAGTTTGTGGAGGAAGTATTGAGAGTGGAGCTTTGAGAAAAAAAAAAAAACAATTATGCATTAATTAGAGAAATATTGGAAGAAGTGAAAGGCGAGGAATTCAAGAGGAATGCCAAAAAGTGGAAAGATTTTGCAAAAGAGAATGGGATAAAGGTGGAAGCTTAGTAAGCATATTGAGGATTTTTCAGGTTTACTTGTTTGCAACTATTCTACTAGTGGCTAGCTTTGTATCATGTCTAACTTTGCAACCTTTAGGTTTTAAGGTATGTTTTTTGCTAGGTAATTATTACAGGCTTGGTTGGTCTTATTCATGGTTTAAAATCCCACTGTTTCGGGTTAATGTTTCAATTGGGAGAAAAAGCAAAATGATCTAAGAATGAAACAATCCAAAACATTCAATGTGTCTTGGTGTGATTTCATTTTCTTAGTTAGTAGTATTATTTGAGCTTTTCTTATGCTTTCTATCGTGTTTGACTCTTGTCCTTGCATCCTAATTTTGACTTTGAAGGTATCTTGATAGGGTGACACATTCTCAAAAAGTTTTGTCTATCATAACAAGAAGAGTCCTGATAATATGACTCATCAAAGTGGCATACTCAATCGACTCCTTGATATGAATAAGTTTGGGAACTGTAGATCTGAACACCTCATGATACGGTTCTCTCGGGATACATTTTTTATTGGGAAGTGCAATCATGTATCCCGAGGCATACAAATCTATGATTCTTGAACTTGTCACGTCAAGTAGTCGATTGAGTATGCCACCTGGCAAGTCATATTATCATGACTCTAATAAGAAAAAAGACCTAACATGTCATGAATCTCATGATATTTGATTCATAGTTGAAAGTTGAAAGCTAATTTGGTAGGATGACTCATTCAGGATCTTGTCCATAGTAACATAAAATAAATCCGACAAATGAGACTTGAAGGCTAACTTGGTAGGACAACTCATTTAGGGATTATTGTCCATAAAGAGAACAAAATGAATCTAACTTATCCCGAAATCATACTAGGAAGGTAAGTTGATAGGATGACTAATCAAGGGACTTGTCCACATGATATCACTAAAGCCAATATGACTTGTTACAGAGTCGGACTTGGGAGATAACTTCATAAAATTTGACGCAATTACGGAAATGAATTATTTAGAACTCTAAATCAAAATCTGACTTAACTGGGAATCATATTCATTCATCTTAAGAGAACAAGTGCAATTGAAACATGAAAACAAATTGAAAAACAAAAACAAGATGCAATCACACAAAGAAATACATAGATTTTATGTGATTTCCTCACGATTGAGCTAGGTCGGCATGAAGGCGTGACTTGACTTACAGGAAGTCCTTGTTGACCATTATTATCAGGTTCCACAAATTACAACACTTCATGGCATGGGAATTTGTCCGGTGATTAAATATTAAAAGTAACAGTTGTTAAAGGTATCAATCTAATGCCTAAGCAAAAGATTTAATATTCTCGGAGGAAAATATTTCAAATATTTATCAAATCAAACTCCACCATTAAAAGGGGCTTTTTTAAATAGCACCTCATCCATATAGGTGACACTAAAATGTGTGTATCTAGATACTAGGGCTACTCTAGTACAAATCTAAAGGACATTGATTGCCACTTTTCTTTTAGGGTAATCTAAGGATGTATCCTGAGATTATATTATGACACAAAGGCATGATTGAAATTTGATCATAATTGATTAGGAAAAGAATCCTTAGATGAAAATACTCCTAATTGTTGTAAGATTTATCTTCTTTGGATAAATATTGATTTGATAGTCACAATGCTTGAGAGATTAGGATTGATTCATTTATTTTAGAATTCTATTTTTATCTATCTAAAGGGAGAGAGAATGATTTGTATTGTAAAGGGGAGGGGGAGGGAAGAAAGGTGTGTAACATGCGATCAATAATGAAAATTAGTTAAATGGATGGAGCTCAGTGATGTAATCGTCAGATTTGCGATTAACCCTGTGAAAATATCTCTTGTGTTTTTCTTTTCCAAAGGTGTTTGATTTTGTGTGATTGATCGAGTGAGAGTAGATCAAAAGAGGGATGCTTGTGGGAGGAATTTTGGAAAATCAATGGGATCTGATTTTTTTTCTTTCAAATCAATGGGATTTGGAGAGATTTCTTTTCATTGTATCATTAATTTATCGAATGTTGATGTTTTTAGGTTCTTCCAACTGACTTTGGGATCATTTGTACTCATCCGATGTTTAGACCTGAGAGTGGGAAGAATGGACGGATAGGATTGCCGTTTGTGTACGATAAGGTTCGCATCTCAACTGCACAAGATCTAAAATGTCTCCAAGTTTTGAGCATCTTTGAGAAAGTGGTTAGTATTTCTAACTATATTAATTAGTCAATTTTTCCCCGAAATTATAGAGATAAATTCTTTTAATCTTTTTTAATAAATAATTTTTTTTATTTATGTAAAGATATATGAAGTTGTTTTTTTATCTAACACAAAAATTAATTAAAATTTTAAGAAATATATTGTTTTTGATAATATTATCAAACTCCAAAATTATGCATAAACCTGTTATTATTTATTATTAAAAATATTTGTTTAAGAAAATTTTTGACAACTCATGGAATCAAACCAAAGAAAACAGAATTAAAGCTGGTTTGGGTTGATTCAGTCCTGATTCTCATATAATGGAACTGACCTTGATCGATTCGATTTTGATTTTACTCTAAATTGAACCAACTTGAATCAAGTTGCAACCCTAATATTGCTACTAAACTTTTTCTGTCTTTTCTTTTTGTTGACTCATTACCATCTAATTATATGTACCTTCATTTTTAGAGGGAAGAGACTCAGAGTTTGAATTGACATAAAATATACATCCATCGTGGCAAAATTTGAATGAGTCAACTCGGTGTTTGGTGATAAGTTTATTTATCGGTGAACGAGATTTTTGAATGAATCAACTCCGTCAGAACTCAGCCAATTACAAAGATTCGGGATCTGAAAAACAGTCTATTCATTGGTAGGGTCTGAAATGCAATCATGTCATTCAACAACATATCCATATAAAATTCATTTTAAATATTTTAAAATCTTAAAAATTATTTTTTTATATATTAAATATGTATTTATTCATCGAATCATGAATAACAATTTTTTTAGAGAGATTCCTAAGACATATACAATTTAGAGAGAGAGAATGTAAAAGGTGTGGGATGGACACCTCAATTTATAAGTTGAAAATGAAAACCAATTTCCTTGATAAGACAGTAACTTATCAAGGAAAGGACCGCATCCACAAGCGGCATACATCATAGAATTTTAAGAAATTAAAAAAAAAAGTAATTAAAAAAAAAATATATTCATTAAATTTTTATTTTAAACTTGCAAATATGCTCGCTGTCCATTTCCAAAACCTTGGATTAGGGTTAATTTTATTATTTTATTTTATTTTTGAAAATTTGTTTAAAAATCTGATTTATAACTTGAAATCTAGAAGGCTTTGGTTTTGTGGCTAAGAGGAAGACGAGAAAAAAAACAAAAGAAAGAAATAAATGCCATTTATGTGATAGAAAACAAAAAGTAAGAGGGAAGAAGCCAAAAGTGAGTTATCAAAGAAGCCAAAAGTGGGTGGGTAATGTATAAATTAGGGGTCAGAACTAGGGGTGCACATGGTTAAGATTGATTTGAATTTTGACAAAATTGGAATTGAATCAAATGTGATCGATTCTACAAATTTAAAATCAAATTAATCTAATTACTTTAATCAATTTTGATTCGACTCGATTCTCGATTCTTATACTTTTAAAATAGATCTATTTTAAAAACGTCGGCTTTTGGAGGCGTTTTTTTTGGGTAGTTTTGTGAAGCGCCACCAACAGAGCAAAAATAGAGGCGATTTTAGTGAGAACGCCTCGCAAGACACGAGATCAGTGACGATTCATAGAAACACCTCAAATGACCAACGAAATTTTTTGATAAAGCGCCTCCAAAGAGACGCAAAGAAGAGGAGATTTTCGCCCAATCGTTGTCTACTTTGGCGCCAATCTCTATCTATTTTTCACGATTTGATTTTTGGGCAAGATTTTCTTGCAGCAACCCTAAAACCCTCGATCTCCCTTTCTTTCTCCTTCAATTCTCACGATTTGGGTATGATTTTTGGGCAAGATTTTCTCACGGCAACCCTAAAACTCTCGATCTCCTTTTCTTCCTCCTTCGATTCTCATGATTTGGTTTCTGGGCGTTATTTTATCGAATCAGTGTTCGATTCTCCTTTCTTCCTATCACACTCTTTGATTTCTCTTTAAATCTTCAAACAAAGTTAAAGATTACAGGTATTTTTCGGATCCTCATTGATTTTTCTCTTGTTTTGTTTCTAGGGTTTTCAGTTTAAATTATGGATTGGGTGTTTTAGTGGTTTGATTATAATATTTGTTTGAGCTAGAGCAAGTGTGCAACTAAAATCCTTCCTTTTGTGTGTGTATGTGTGTGGATTACTCTTTAATGTTCAAATTCAAACACCAATCTATTCATTGGGTGATGTTCTTGCTCTGAATAATTTTGAATGTTTATTTTCTAAGCCATTTGGACCACAATTGATTCATGGTTGTAGGCTATGTTCATCATCCTTTTCCATCCACCAAATTACTTTACATTGCATGTTTTGCACACCTATACCATGTAAAGATTATCCTTTAGTTGCCATTGTTTGGGTATGCATATTCACTAACTTGATATCTCAGAAGTGCATATAGACATTATCGTGAACATCTTCATTCTGTGGCCTGTTTTTGTGCAGATCTAAATTTGTTTGGAAACTTAAAACATTCAGTAAGATGTATTTTTAAAATTTGTAACTAACTAATCTTTTTTTTTTTATAGATTTGTAACTAACTAATCATTGTCAAGTAATAGTTTACCTCTGGTCAATAATACTTGATGACAAGCTAGTCGTTTGAAGCATAATGGAAATTCCTTGTACATATTTTCATGCTTAAAAGTTTATATATATATATATATATATATATATGATCACACCTTAGAGTCTTAGGTGGAATGTGTCAAGTGGCTTGGTTTGTTACCACATGTTCTTGTATGATTGCAACTAGTGTTGTATATGCAAAGCAATTGATAATGAGACAATGAGGGGATGCTGAGTTGGATGAGTGGAAAGCTAAGAAAGATGATTTTATAAATGAATCAATACTGAGCTGGAGGATAGTGTTTGACTGTTTGTAATTTGGTGTTGGAGTAGCTTGTTTGGAGCTTCGTTGTCTTTCTTTTCCTTTCCTTTTATTTGCTTGTTCTTCCTTGTTGTATGGGTTAGTCCACTCAACCCCCCTTAATTCTTTTCCTTTTTAGTAAATTTATTTTTACTGATAAAAAAAAAAAAACCTATGAGTAGCCCCAAGAGGTGACAAACTAAGGGAAGTTGACATTCACAAAGGTCAAGCGTCGTCAATATGGTGGATAGCTTTCCATCTTATTTCATACTTCATCTTTCACCTTGTTTAAAAGGAAACAATTCTCTCTACTAAATGATTTATGGATTTTTTTTTTTTCGTGTATTTTTATAGATCGAAAAACATAAGTGTTCTTTTCTGTCACAAAGATTTTCCAGGGAGACATAGGACTGGGGAGACTGGTTTATTTGATGATCAAGGAACTTTCCCCCTCTTGTGATGAGGTTATTTTGAAATTTACTTCCTTTTTAAAAAAAATTCACTCAATTTTATTCTTTTTTGGAAAAATAAACATTTACTTGTAAACTTTTTGTTGTTGTTGTTGTTGTTAAAGGTTATAATTGTTACAAGTTCATTGATGAAGGATATGAATAGCAAGATCGACGTGTATAGAGCCAATGCTATCCTTGTTCTTTGTAGAATTATTGATGGAACCCTTCTCACCCAAATAGAAAGATACTTGAAGCAAGCAATTGTTGACAAGAATCCTACTGTGCTAGTGCTGCTCTTGTTAGCGGAATTCACTTACTTCAGGTACCATTACCACTTTGTTACTATTTATAATATGTACCATATTACATTTAATGTTGGATTTTTTCCTCATAGAATTTTTCCTTTTTGAATTAGACAAGCCCAGAAATTGTCAAAAGGTGGAGTAATGTACATTGGAAGTTTCGTTTCATTTATTAACATACTTGGTTTTTAATACAGAATTTAAAGCAGCATTTTAAAAGCATTTGAGGTTTATGTCGTAAGGCTCTCCTTTGGATGGGTCTTCCCCATAATGCTCTGAGTGTTATTAAAAAAAAGTGTAAAATCTCATGAGGCATCTTACATCCTTTTTACGAATCTAATCTTATTATTTAATCCATGTTACTTTCGCTTTCATTTAAAAGTTTGTGTGCATAAGGATTACACCCCATACCTCAAGGCTTACACCTCCTGCTTAGGTTATAGAAGTACCTTGCCCCATCCTCCATGTTTAAAAACATTGCTTTGAAGTTGGTCATTGCTTTGGTAATAAAATCAAATGTGTATTCAAGCTTATGAAAATTGCTTGACACCATAATGTGGTTTGCTCGATTTCTTTGTAAGTCAATTGACAATTTTTATTCTTTACTAGTGCCATTCTTCAATCTTTTGAATAAATAATATTTTCTTCAAAAGTTTCTAACAAACCCATTTTATATTTGCACTCCTGCCTTGGGGCCCATACGGTTACATTTCATACCATCCCACTGTATATTGAGCCATTATCAACATGAAGATAATTGTCACCAAAAATTGGTACATTCTTATTTATTTCATTAAATTAATGTTTTAAATGAACAGTCTGGATTCTTCAAATTAAAGACAAGCTAGGTTAAAAAGGTTTGAAATTTTGTGAGGATTGTCTTCAAGACATGGACAATTCACTATACAGTTTGATTATCTAAAATGTCATCTATGGAGGGTTCACACACAAGAGTAGAAATGGGGATTTAAAACAGGGAATATCTGTATCCGAATTCTTTAAATAACAAAAAAAAAATTGAATTAATTTCTTTTAGTGATGGAGATAACAATTTTTTGAAAATAAATAGGGAGCATCTCTACAAAATTCATGGAGAGTCGAAATTCAAAGCTTTTTTGAAATGTGTATTCCTCCAGTTTAGAAGAACATCTCCAACATAATATTACAATAATACTTCTTGACCTGCTCTCTGTGCTTTTTATTTTGATATTGTAGTTTGTATATTTTTCTTTCCCGCAGTTCATTGGGAAAGTTTTATGTGAGAAAAGAGTACCTCATAGCAATAACATCTAATGTTGAATTGTATTAGATAACAAGTTCATGAAATATTTAGACTTGTTAAGATGGTGACTATGTAAATGGATTTTCAACTAGCATATACGACAGAATGACCGATTAGCTTTGAGCAAGCTAGTTATCAGCTTGACAAATGGAACAGTTTGCTCACCTTTGGCTCAATGCCTTCTGATTTGATATACCATTCAGGTACTTTTCCCACCGAAAATAATACGTATAGTTGCATGACCCAGGTCTTATATCCTTATTATGAAGTATAATTAAACAACAATCATGCAGGTATAAATCGGGTTTGAACACTCAAAGAGGGGCCGGTCCTTTCTATGATCATCTTGAGGGTTGTATGCAAAGTAAAGTAGAAATGGTGATTTTAGAAGTTGCGAGAGCAATAACAGAGTTGAGTGATGTGACCAATCAATAACTGATTTGGGCCATCGATGTTCTACAACTCTTTTTGAGTTCATCCAAGCCGGTGCTTCTTTTTGTTGTTGTTTGTACTCTAAACAAAGTTGGTTCTCCTCTTTTTAAATTACAACTAGCTCTTCTTTTGGTATATATTTCTCTTCAATAATCACATTGTGTTACTTATCACAGAAAATTATAATAACTATATGCTACTTATGTAATAAATTTTCTAGTTGTTCTTGTTTTATTCTCTGTTTTCCTTTTTTTTTTTTTTTGTGCAACTTCTACTATTTTTGGCTAACATTATAGCAATACAAGGGCATTGGGCTCTCTAAATGTGTGAGGCGTTATTGTAAGTATGGGAGTACTAAAAGTGCAGGCCACTAGATTTGAATTGATTCTTTTGCTAGG
This sequence comes from Akebia trifoliata, assembly GCF_017979445.1. NCBI lineage: Eukaryota > Viridiplantae > Streptophyta > Magnoliopsida > Ranunculales > Lardizabalaceae > Akebia > Akebia trifoliata. The sequence goes on along the minus strand of NC_141377.1, from coordinate 35,867,742 downwards.
TTGGGAAGTTTAAGTAAGAACTGAATCTGTTGCCAGTGGAATAGAATAATACAAACAAAATAAGTAAATGCTTCTTTTATTAGATAAATAAATTCTTAGATACCATGATACATTGCTGAGCATGGAAATAGGTCTCTGAAAGCATTTGAATCTTGGAGCTAATCAAACCAGTGAGAAAATCTACTTAATAGTTAGGATTGATAGCTAATTTTGGTTCTTCCTTGCTTTTTTTTTTTTTTTTTTGGGTACCTTTTAATCGCGTTTCTTCTGTTGTGGACCTCTGATTATTTATTTCATCTAATTTTTCTGAAGTCTCCTGCAGGTTGCCATGACACATCCCTTGGCAATTACAAATTGCAATATAGATATGGAGAGCTTAATTTCGGATCTGAACAGGAGCATTGCAACACTAGCTATCACTATACTCTCACTACAAAAATTAGGGCTTTTAGAGGCTTTTTTTTGGGCGGTTTGGTGGAAACGTCGAGATAAGGCAATGAAAGGCATTTTGGAGGCGATTTCGTCAGAAACGCCGTGAAGAACAAAGAACATCTTCAACGGAGACTGATTGGAGGCGTTTACACACCGGCGGTTATAGGAAAATGCCTCAAATTTCAGACCAACAGAGACGTTTTTCGAAACCGCCGCTCAAATCAGATCAGTGAGGGCGTTTATTGGAACAACGCCACAAAATCCAGATCAACGGGGCTTTGGGGCGATTCTTTTCAATCTGCCCTCTCTCCCTCTCAAAATCGTGCCCTCTCTCGATCTGTTCAAGTTGAAGTTTCATCAGGTTTTTTTCTTTTTCTTTTTTCCATTTTTTTATTTTCGAGCTCTCAATCTGTTCTAGTGTTAGACCTATCTATCTAATACAGTGATATTTATTTATTATTTCTTCAGATCTGTGCATTTTAACTATTGGTCTCTATCTCTCTCTCTCTCTCTATATATAATCTTTGTTTGTTTTGGTACTCGGGTTCATCAAATTTTGGTTTTTTTTTTTTGTTATCGAAACTTTTATCAGGTGCACTGCAACTAAGAGGAGTCACTTAATAGTTTGGCTATATATACATACATTGATAGCCAAAATGTATTTTTAGCTTTATTAGTTTTCCTTGATAACATTCACTAGTTGGACTAGTGTAAGAAGACCTCCAGTGCATGTTTTGCCTGTAAACTGTTTACTTTTATTTATAATTTTTTTAAACTTGTATAATTTATTTGTAATGAGTATCAATTTATGATTTGAAAACTATAAAAAGGCTAATTGTAGTTGTGGCTTCAATAAGTATGAACAATTTAATGCTCTAGAGTTCCTTAGTCTCATTGTTATACTAACTGATATTCTTTGACTCTTATTATGTGTACAATCAGGGGCGGATTTACAGTGGGGGCAGTAGGGGCAATTGCCCCCACAAGAATTTCTAAAATCCATAGGGAGGTATTAATAAATTAAAATTTTTTTTAACATTCTACTGCTTTGCCCCCACAAAAGTTTTGAAAATTTTTTTATTTGTAATTTGCCCCCACAAAATTTTAACATTCTACTACTTTGTCCCCATAGAAAATCAGAAAATTTTTCTATTTGTAATTTGCCCCCACAAATACAAAATCTTGGCTCCGCCCCTGTGTACAATTCAGAAGTCTACTGATATCGATGTTCTTTCTTATTATATTTTCATAGGTACGAGATCAGATTTATCAATCTAGTTATTATGTTGACGTGGATACCATGGATAGAAAGATCCAGAAAAAAGGTTAATTTTAATCCCTTCATGTTGTACGCCATCCATGAGATCATTGCAAATGACAGATTCTAAGATATGTTTTGGTTGCACATGATTTATGGCTTTATCATTTTATTTTGCCAGAGTGAGCATGGAGATGGGGTGGAGTATGAGAGATGATTGGCTTCAAGTGCACACTAAATCCAAGAAACATATCACATTTGTTTATAATTCATAGAATTGTCTCTTTTTTTATAGTGAAAATATTCATGAATGTGTAATTTATTTTTGATTTCGTAGATGCATGTTTGGTATATTGTAATTTATGTTTGGTAAAATATTCATTTACAGGTTGTGGTATTTTTTTATAAACAAGTAATAAGTGAAATTTGTAGTGCTAATAACAGTTCTTTTTCTTTATATAATTGCGGGTTTTATTTTGGAATGAATATTTTATTAATTTTTTTTACAACATTAGAGGCGGTTTTGAACTGTCTCTAATGTTGTTTTTTTTTTTAAACTAATTTGTTATTAGGGGCGGTTTTCAAATTGCCTCTAAAATATAAAAGTCGCCCTTAAATAACAATATTTAGAGGTGGTTTTAAAACTGCCCTTAAATTATTATTATTAGAGGCGGTTTTCAAATAGCCTCTAAAATATAAGAATCACCCTTAAATCATATTCTTTAGAGGCGGTTTTTAAACAGTCATTAAATTATTATTATTAGAGGTGGTTTTAAAACAGCCTCTAAAAATATAAAAAAGGCCCTTAAATCATTATTTAGAGGCGGTTTTAAAATCGCCCTTAGTCGGCCACTAAAAGGAATCAGCGACGCCACTGTAGTAGGCGGTTTGACTAAACCGCCCTTAAATATATTGGAGGCGGTTTAGTCGAAATTGGAGGCAGTTTAAAACCGCCTCTAAATACCTCATATTTTGTAGTAAGAAAAACTAGTATTTTTCTTTCAGCAGAGGAATCCTTTGTATCAGATCATAAATAATACCTATTTTTACAATAAAAATGATTTTATGATTAAATTTTGATTGAAATCTGTATAAATTGAAAATTAGAAAAAGTTCAATTAGACTTTAAAAAAATTACAATTTTAAAATTGATATTTTAGATGGATTAGTGAGGAAACTAATCCATAAAAGGTAGATTAATGAATCCAAGTCTAAGTTCGTATAATATATTTTATCTAACAAACACGGCATAAAGATTCTTGTAAAAAAATAAGGAATCAAATTCTTTGAAAAAGTTTTTCCGTAAATGGGTTGATCCATTTGAGAGTTGAGAAAGAGTTTTGTGTACATTTTTTATGAGTTTTTGTTAGAAAAACTAGAAGAGATAAAGTTGAAGACTTTAATGAGTTACCTCTTCCTAACATACTAACATATATATGTATTATAATAGATACTTTTGATTAGTTCGGTTCTATTATATCCCTAATCCGGAATCGAACCAAATCAATCGGATTTTTTTATATACAATCCATATCCGAACCAAATCATGCTCAATCCGAACCAATCCAATCCAAAAGACTTCGGATTGGTTCAGTTGTCGAATTTACCCAATCCAATGTGCACCCCTAGTCAGTACTGATATATAATGTCAACCATACACATAGTTATGTAATTAAAGAGGGTACTTTTGTAAATTAGGAATGTTATTCAAGACGTCGGTAAGTGTGATTGGTGGATCCTAGATTTCTGTGAGCAAAATTTTTTTAATGATTGTCAACCGTTCATGGTGTATCTATTATTTTAGGAAAATGCTGAAATGAAATAAAGTATTTACTGCGATTCTCACAAATCTAACATGGAATGTGCACATAACCATAGATGTGTTTTCTCACGATACGAGTAAAAATCATTTACGGTTATGTATGCATGTCCATGTTAGAATTGTGAGAATCACAGTAAATCCTATGTCACCCCAGCAAGACTCATCATTTTACTAAAAATAGAAATCCCAATAACTAACAAATAAAATCAGGTGATCCAAAAATGGATGATAAGGGCGTAGAGCACATGCTCCACCGTTCTATCCTCTGCGCATGTCATCATCACTTTCTAAATGTAGATATCCAAAAATGTCAACAGTAAAGGGTAGTTTTGTAATCACGGAGGATATTTTTGTAAATTAAGAATGCTATTCAATACGTGGGTATATGTGATTGGTGGATCCCAGAATTCTTTGAGCAATTTTTTTTTCATGACTGTTCACCGTGCATGCCATATCTATTATTTTACTAAAAATTGAAATCCCAATAACTAACTACCATCACCATCTCTTTCTAAATATATAAATCAATGCTTAAATGTGGTCCAAAATCATGATTGGATAAGAAAAAAAAAGGTGAAAAAAGTAGAAGCAAAGGAGCCTATCGTGATTTTAATAATTCATTAAAAATATAAAAGATAATTTTATATTTTAAAATAATTATGGTGTGAAATAATTTAGATCTAACATTGTTAGACAATATATCATCATTTAGCAATTTATACTCAAATCATTATTGTGATGACGAATACTTTTATATATTTCTAAAATGTAAATAAGTTGTGAAGGGATAATGGTGTTAAATATATTATCCTTTTATAATTAATGATTTCTATCATTGATGGTGGATAGCTGTGAAAAAAAAAATTTCTCACAAAAATTTGGGATCCACCAATTACATGTACCCATGTGTATTGAATAGCATTCATAATTTACAAAAATACCCTCCTTAATTATAAAACTACCCTTCTTAACATTATGAATCCTGTAGATGCTGTCACCACCAATCAATCCTCTGTGCATACCATAATCATATATAACTTTCTAAATATATAAATCTATACCTAGTAGATATGGTCCTAAAATAATGGATGATAGGGTACGTAGAGCAGACATTGTCTCCATCGTTCAGTCCTCTGCGCATGCCATCACCCTCACCCTTTTTCATACCAGTTTATCGGCGACTCTTATGTATAAGGGAACAAAATATGTATTTACAAATGGTGAATAGTAATAATTGAGAGAGAGAGAGAGAGATACAGACACTTCAAAATTTCTCTTCCCCTCTATATTTGAAGGCGTGAATAGTTATATAAAGGGGGCAACTTAAAAACTGAAGACTTGTTGGAATTAGATTTGGAGATTTTCATCTCTATATTTATGATTTTGAAGACTGGTGGGAGATGCTATAAAATACTTTGGAAATAATTGTTCGAGGGTGTTTTTGTTAGAAAAAATATTCTTTAAGTGCATTTAAGTAGTAAAATAGATTTTTCTTGCAGAATCATCAATTGATTTGTTCTCTGTTGACGATTCTTTTAACTTGAAGGATTTTGTGGACATCCTTGTCTTTTGAGATATAGTAGATATTTGAAATATTAGTAATCTTAACGGAGGGATTTTGAATTTGGCACGTACTGAAAACTTCTCTAAGAGTGATGGGGATGAAGTTTCTTCCTATCCTCACCAAAATTCACATGGTACTCCATCAATCATATACATGAATCTTGTCATGTTAGCATTACATACTTCCAATAAGTTGGTTGATTCGTCAATAATTGACCCGAAGTCGTGTGGGATGCTTATTTTTTCATAGTTTATTCATATAGTTTGAGGTTAAGTTTTGAACTCAAGACTTGTTATTTCTTACAAAGAGTAGAAATTTTCTTATTTATGAAATATAAATTAAAAAGCATTTTTTTCCTTTTTTTTTTTTATAAGAGTTGAAAATGAAAATCAATTTCCTTAAGAAGTTAGTAACTTATTAAGGAAATGATTGCATCCACAAGCGGCATAGATGATAAAATTTTACGAACTTTAGAAAAGAGTCGTTAAAATAAATAAATAAAATTCATTAAATTTTAATTTTAAACTTGCAAATATGCTTGCTATCCATTTCCAAAACCTTGGATCAGGGTCAATTTTATTATTTTATTTTATTTTTGAAAATTTGTTTAAAAATCTGATTTATATAACCTGAAATATAGAAGGCTGTGGTTTTATTTTGAGGTTAAGAGGAAGAAAAAAAAAAGACAGAAATAAATGCAATTTATGTGATAAAAAACAAAAAGTAAGAGGGAAGAAACCAAAAGTGGGTTGGTAATGTATAAATTAGGATCACTACTAGGGGTGCACATGGTTCAGATTGATTTGAATTTTGGTAAAATTAGAATTGAACCAAATATGATTGATTCTATAAATTTAAAATCGAACCATTCTAATTACCTTATAGAACCGAACCAATCCAAACCAACCTTGATTCGGATCGATTCTCGATTCTCGTACTTTCAAAATAGAAGAACTAGTACTTTTCTTTCAAAAGAGGAACCTTTTGTATCATATCATAAATAATACCTATTTTTAAAATAAAAATGATTTTATGATTAAATTTTGATTGAAATCTGTATAAATTGAAAATTAGAGGAAGTTCAATTAGACTTTAAAAAAAATTACAATTTTAAAATTGGTATTTTAGATGGATTAGTGAGGAAACTAATCCATAAAAGGTAGATTAACGAATCCAATTCTAGGTTCGTATAATATATTTTATCTAACAAACACGACATAAAGGTTCTCGTAAAAAAATAAGGAATTAAATTCTTTGAAAAAACTTTTCCATAAATGAGTTGATCCATTTGAGAGTTGAGAGAGAGATTTGTGAATATTTTTATGAGTTTTTGTTAGAAAAAAATAGAGGAGATAAAGTTGAAGACTTTAATGAGTTACCTCTTCCTAACATACTAACATATATATATATATATATATATATATATATATATATATATGTATTACAATAGATACTTTGGATTAGTTCGGTTATATTATATCCCTAATTTGAAATCGAATCAAATCAATCGGATTTTTTTATATACAATCTATATCCGAACCAAACCATGCTCAATCCGAACCAATCCAATCCAAAAGACTTCGGATTGATTCAGTTGTCGAATTTACCCAATCCAATGTGCACCCCTAGTCAGTACTGATATATAATGTCAACCATACACATAGTTATGTAATTCAAGAGGGTACTTTTATAAATTAGAAATGTTATTCAAGACATCGGTAAATGTGATTGTGTGGATCCTAGATTTCTTATCCGATCCCTTGACAACCCTGGGACCATAAGTAGAAAGCGACGCAGATGTTGGACACGTTTCCCACTGCAGCATATTCTTCACATAGTTTTTCTAAGATGTAACCTCATACAAATAATAATGAATATTATCCCTCTCCTTTACAACAACAACTGGACAAATTATTTATCAAATCTTCGGTGGCCCACACTCCAACGAATTGATTGGGAGATAGATCGTGTACGTTGCTTTTTAATAAATTACATAAGATAACGAAAAACACGTGATACTTTTCTCTGACCTTTAGTTTGATATATTAAAGAGTGACATGTGAAACATACTTGGTGGAAGGTACGGTGTTTCATTAAAAAACAAAATATATTATGAAGGTGGTTGGTGGGGATTGTTTTAAATAAAATAAAATAATGGTAATATGAAGTGTGGGCCATGGTGGGACAATGAGAGTACAGTCTTTGTGAGGTCTATAAATTTTTTTCCTTTTTTGGGGGGGTTTGAGATTTGATGTTCGTTCAAATTAATGATGTTTATATATTTTTAGAGACGTAAGATATGTTTCCTTCATCTTCTCCTCAAAACCATCTGGTCCATTTGGTTTCCTAATAACCCATATAAATTGATGACCAGAAGCTTCTAGACCATAAGCGATCTCATGAAGCTGTGCCCTACCAAATCCTGTCATACTCCCGAAGGAAACGTAAAGAACCGAGTTTGGTTTCTTGGAATCGAGCCAACTCAGACAACTAAGTTCACTGTCACCACTCCTCTTAGCTTTATCAGAAGTATCTCCATTGCAGAGAGACACCGGGCCTAAAGCCCATACTTTACTATTCACAACCTTCTTGAAGTGATCGATGTAATCTGGTTCAAACTCGTAGAAACTGTTTCCCACACAACCAAAACTACCAGGAATCGATTCACGGATGTGTTTCATGAGATCCCCATAACGAGTTTGAATCTTGAGATGTTCAGGGATTTGAGATTTAGTCGTCTTGATCTCGTGAGGAAAACCAACAAGAACAAAAGAAAAAAAAAATAGCAAATTTGTCAATCGAATGGGGCTCGACAAAATGAACTCTATTGATTGAACAAAGAAGAAACACCCCTAAAATGCTAGCATTGCTAATATTGATTAATACTAGAATGATGGTTGAAGCTTGAGTTTGATTTTCAATGTTGCTGTTAGTGAACTAGGTTTCATAAGTTCTTCTTTATAGCTTCCTTTTTGTTATTGTTGTTTTTTTTTTTTTTTGTTTGTTTGTTGATAAGTAGCAATATATTCATATCAAAAAAATAATATTAGGCCAGTCGAGCTGACCAACCTAGCAAGACCTTACAAACAGACGCTACTCACAAGAAGTACAAAGTATCCCATCCCAGTTATAGATAAAATCCTCGAAGAAGATCCTCCTAAATTCTCTAAAAACTTTGGACCAACAAAATAAAAGGCCTAAAATGAAAATAATCGTTTCTGTGCCATCTTTTTGATTCCCCTCAAAGATACGACCATTTCTCTCCCGCCACACCCCCAACATATTGTGAATGGTGTAATACTCCAAAGTAACCTCTTCATACCACCAAACGAACATCCACTCAATGTCTAACTCGTGAAAAGGTCCTTTATTGTTTTGGGCAAGCAAGTTAATATACCAAATAACTTAAGGAAATGTGCCCAAATTTCATATGTGAATTTGCAATGAAGAAGTAGGTGATCCGAAGATTTCCCATTGTCCATACATAGAATGCAACAGTTTGTCCCATACCACCTACGCTTCATCAAAAAATTCGTCGTTTGGAACCTTCCTAAAGAAGCTGTCCATGTGAAGAAGGCAACTCTACTTGGTACCTTCGGGCCCCAAATTAATGCATATGGGAAGGAGATATCACCATCATCATTACACAAGGAATGGTAAAAAGAACGTAACAAGAACCTACCATCCTTTCTTGCCATCCACACTCTCTCATCCTCCCGACCCTTGCGGAGCTCAAAGCACAAAACAACATTAATTACTCTACCAACCTCTGCCAATTCCAAGTCGTCAAGACCCCTTATGAAACCAAAGTCCCAAGCCCATTCGTTGCTTACCAATCTTTGGAAAGCTATGATAAGAAACCTTTTTTTCGCGGATATGGAATACAAAGAAGGAAATAACTCTATAAGGGGGCTAATTATTACACCAAAGATCCTCCCAAAATCTTACTTTGTTCCCTTGACCCACTTTGAATTTAAGCCTCGACTTGAATAGAGAAATGGTCTTCATAATACCTTTTCACATCCCACAACCATACGGGTGTCTAGCTGTGCCGCTCTCCCACCTTGTTCGCTTAGCCTCATATTTTCCTTTCATTCACTTGTCTCCACAAGTTATTGCCATCAGACCCAAACTTCTATAATCACTTCCCCTTCAACGCTAGATTTATTGTTCCGAGTCTTCTAATTTTGAGGCTACCCTTTTTCTTATCTGAGCAAACTTGTTTCCAATTAACTAAATGATGCTTTCTACCCTCACCTTTGTCATGCCATAAGAAATTACGAAACAACTTATCCAGCCTTAGCTCCACACTACGGGGCAAAGTCAGCACATATAGAAAATAGACTGGGATACTAGATATGACACTTTTAATCAAAGTTTGAGTAAAGATCATGGTGCTATTTTCTTACTTTCTACTTTTGTTAGTTTCAGTATCTCTCTCCAAGAACATATAAAATATAACACGTGGGACTGTTCTACGTGGATTGCAGAGATGCAAGACGGTGCTAACAACTTAAGCTATTCTTCTCATTGAAGATTGGTGCTATTCTTTTCTTCTCTCTTTTTCTTTTTTTTTTTAAACAAAATTCTTTATTCTAATAATCCATAAATTATAACACCTAAAGCTCATATATTGGCATGTCACCCATTACAGATTATTTGCATTCAATACCTAGTACCCTTTGGCTTGCTCATAAACTTATTTGTCCATTAACATAGTGTCAGGAATTTTTTTGCAATATAGACATGAATAATGTAGCATTTGAATCATCATAAGGTCTACTCGCCATTTAGAATCTTTTTGTGGGGTCTGTGGAACTTGTATTCTTCTGAGTGCAACTTGAGTGCCATGAAAAGTGGTCATCAGGAAGTAGTTAATGTGGACATGACATACTTGATGCCGTATACTTCATTCCACCATGAATCATTTTTTGAATTTTAGGTAAAAATGGTGCGGATTACAGAAGGAATGGTTAGTACTTTTTTTGTTTGATATAGAAAGCGGTGCCTTCCACCTCAAATTTGTTTGTTTCCTAGGAATTTTGTTTCAGATTTATTAAATCTCTTGTGGAGTGGTCCTTCTCTTGGTCGTTCTATTCATCCTATTAGTTGGGGAAACATTTGTAAATCCTTTGATAAGGGAGGCATTGGCATTCGACGACTTAGGGATATCAATAAAATTGGCAGGGCTAAATTATTTTGGCGTTTGTTGGAAAATAATTCTCTTTGGGCGGAATGGATGAGAGCAAGATATGTGGGTGAGGCTGATGTTTGGGGATGCCAACCTCCAAATAGTGCTTCTTGGGCATGGAGAGGTATTTTGAAGGAAAGAGAATTTGTGAGGAAGCATGTTCGATTCTTGCTTGGGGATGGTGAAGGCACTAAAATATGGAGAGACCCTTGGCTACAGGAAGGGAGTATTATTTCTAGATTTGGAAACCGAATTATTAATCAATTCGATAGCCATAAGAATGCAATGATTCGAGATTTCATTGTGGAGAATAGATGGGTGTTTCCTAGACCATATAATGATCGTATGGAAGAAATTATGAATATTATTTCAGCTATACGAGTTCCTAAGATGTTGTTAAAAGATAGAGTAATCTGGAGACTTACATCAAATGGTCTATTTACTACGAAATCAGCTTATGATGTGTTAGAAGAAGGTCAGGAATCAGTGGGATGGAGGAAGATCATTTGGAGTAAGAAGGGAATTCCAAGGTTTTCCTTTATTGCTTGGTTAGCGATTCAAAGGAAATTATTGACTGTGGAAAATATTAACAAAAGGGGATTTAAATGGATTTCAAGGTGTGTCTTGTGCTGTAATAATCAAGAGATGAATGATCATATTTTCTTTGAATGTCCTTACACCAAATGGATTTGGAATAAATGTTTGCAAAAGTTTGGAATTACAAGAGTTGGAATGGGTACAATTGAAGAGGAAATGCAGGTACTCAAAAGCGTCCAATTCCAGGAAAAACAGGTTTCTCAGATGTTGTATGTAATGTTCTGTGCAGTTATTTATCTTTGTTGGAAAGAGAGAAATCAACGGCTATTTGCTGAACTATCTGTTCGAAAGGAAGTGATTCTAAAAAAAGTAGATGAGGTAGTGAGGCATCGGTTTGATGGGATGATCGTTGTGAACATTAATACAGAGGTGACGTTGCAAGTGTTGAAGAACTGGTCATGTGGATTTTCATTGATTCCAAGATTAATTCAAAATCTAACGTGGATACCTCCAGTGACTAATGTGCTGAAAATTAATACAGATGGGTCGTTATCAATACAAGGTGCTGGTTTTGGCTTCATTGGAAGAGATACAGAGGGGGTAATCCAATTCATTGGCTGGAGTAATAGTGAGGAAGAGGATATCATCCAGATCGAACTTCAAGCAATATTGGAAGCGATGCAGTTTGCACGAATGAGGGAGTTCAAACGGGTTCTGATCTCATCAGATTCGATGTATTCTATCAAGTGCATAAAGGGAGAGTTTAGTCCGTCATGGAAGTATGTAGAGACGCTAATGGAAATCACAAATCAAGGCCGAGAGTTTGACGAATGTGATTTTGAATTCCAATGGAGAGAAGCAAACAGGGCAGCGGATTATCTAGCTAAATTGGGGGTTGTTTCGAATGGTTTTTTTATAATTCAGGATATTTCCAATATTCCTCAAGATCTTATAAGAATTGTAGAAGAAGATTCATCTTGTATTTACACTCGTTAGAAGTGTTTCTTTTTAGGGAGGGGTCCCTTAAAACCCAGCTTATCAATCAAAAAAAAAAAAATCTCTTTTCATCTTCATATCTGTAGCCAGGGAAGCAAGTTTATTTAGTATTCAAGACTGAACTCTTTGGAATGGCCTTGAAGGAGGCAAGTTTTTTTTTGTTTTTGTTTTGTTGTTGTTGAATGATTTTCACATTGTGCTCTACTAAAAAATATAGAAAAGCCAAATCTCAACAAAACTGAAATAGTGAAGTAAATTAGCAGGCCATTGGATGAGTTTGAGATCATGTTGTCAAGAGATGAATCTTTGATGTGTTAGTAGTTGATCCAATGATGGGTGCAGTGGAGGTAGATTGGAGAGACCTTCCATACTTGAGATGATTTCCTAATGAGAGCATGGAGATGAATATCCAGAACATGAATGTGCAGCAAAAGTAGTAATGGAAGCTTATAAATTTTTATCTTAAACAAAAAAATTTCTAATGATTTGTTATCTTTTAAACTAGTAAGAGCATGTAAAGGGTTTTTTCTTTTTACAAAATTTAACAAAATACGTTTTAACATCATTTAGATTAATTGTAAATGTATTTGCTTTCCAAGATGGGATATCCAAGCATAAAATCTTAGTTGATAGCACTAATTGTTCTATCAATTTCAAAATCTATTAAAATTTTATTTTATTTTTTTTCCCATTATTTTGAAATCTGAAATGGTTAAAATCGTCCCAAGTCGTATCACTTTTGTTTTTATGACTCTCTCATTGACGGATTAAGGCCATTTCATCCTGGCATATTTGTAATGGTTGTTAGCGATTCCAAATACCAAAATTTGAAACGGCTTCCAACCGTTTGAATTCCTTTGGGAAGCCTAAATTGGAAGCGGGTTTTGAAATTGTTTTTACACTAGCTTAAGAACGGCTTAAAACCGTTCTTAATATCCATTTTTTTTAATTATTTTGCAGCTTGTTAATATATTGCAAGGACAATTTAGTCTTTTGGGTTTGAGTATTGCACAGTTATGGTGACTATCAATTCCAAGTGCTGATATCTCTGTCTCTTAAGGGTGATACTAACGTTGTATTTGTTTTCAATCAGTAGTTTCCCAACTTATGCTTTTGGGAACTTTAAAACTTCCCCCCAAGTTGGATGTCAAATTGCTAGAAGTGGAAGCAAGGGGAGCTACCAAGGTTGGTCCCAATTCCCTTCTAAGAGACATTCCTATTAAAGGAGTAGTTATTAAAGTGATTCAAGATACACCAAATTGTAATGGTGTTGTAGTTACGATGGCTATGTGGTTATGCTAACCGAATTTATGTAACCATTATCTATTTATAGAATCGTCACCAAAGATCAATATGGTATCAGAGCAGGTCTTTCTCTCCTCCACGTCACCTAATTCATATCTCCACGTGTTTTGACCTAGTCTGGCCCACACGTGTGGGGGTGTGTTGAGTTTAATTCCACATCGGTCACTTATTGCTTTGTTTATCTCCTTATCGTAGAAATACTGAATTTATTGAGATTTCTTGGATGAAGCTTACAAAAGCCCCGATAGAATATTTATAGACATTACATCAACAAAGATATATGAAAATTACCTAATATAAATATTTTAGAATATCCCAATTGATATATTCTAAATATCAATATATATTGTAGAATATCCTTCATCGCAATCTTCTATTTGTGATGAGATATACTAACAATGATACAATGTATCTCATGCATCTTAATATAATGCATCTTATTCTCTAACATCCTCCCATAATTACGTGGTCCTTTAAAAAAGGAATATGCAATTGGTTTTGTTGAATAATTACTTAATCTCATTAATGGATATGTTCATTGATTGTTGAAGTGCCAATTATGCCTGTTGGTGGTCACCGTTTGTCTATGAAGTCCATCACTGTCACATCCTGCTCTTTTTGAGTCTGTCAGAGCCGGTAAATTATTAAACTAGATCTTTCATATCAAGTCTTTGTTAAGAAAACAACAAAATGGATCAAAATGTTTCACAACCAAAAGAGTTTGACGAAGTTGTGTCTGAGAAAGTGTGGAAAATCCATGAAAGAAATTGTGTTCAACCAAATGACCAAAATAAAAAGGGTGAAGAAAAACTCCAAGTCTTGACCTAGGAATTATTGATGTTTGTGCAAGAGCAACATCCGATAATTACAATTGACATCACCGATGGTTGATAATAATCATTGATAAGTGATGACCAGTTATCGTGGCATTGGAAGAATTGACAATTGACAGGAGGAAGAGAGATGCCAAAAGATAGTGAAATCAAATTTGACATCCTCTGTATTTCTTTTTAAAAAAACATATTAAAAAAATTGATGAGGCGCATGAGTGACAAGGATCAGGATAGCCGACATGGTCATGCTTGATCTAATGGTGGGAAGATTATCTTGAGTATTATCAAAAATGTCTATGTCTATCTTGCACAGTAGCCGTTTGACGAAATGACAGAAAGATGATCGAACATAAAAAAAAAATTATGACTTAAAAAACTAATTAAAGGCTTTGAGCCCGACAAACAGTAGCGATATTACTTGCCGGAGAAGAGAAAGGATCTTGGAGTTTGATCAAATGATTTCAAATTGGACACTCATTGCCTTGTCTCTTTCCTTACAAGCTCCTATGCCTTTCCACTCATTGCCAATTGGTTGAGTTGGACCCCAAAATTTATCATGGTATCAAAGTGGGCCTTTCTCTCCTTCACGTCACCTAGTTTATATCTCCACGTCTTTTGGACCAATCTAGTCCACACGTGTGGGGGTCAGCCACTCATTTCCTTGTCTCTTTCCTTATAAGCTCTTGTGTCTCTCCACTCATTGCCAATTGATTTTGAGTTGGACCTCAAAATTTATACCAATTGGTAATGAGTGAAGAGGCCCAAGAGCTTATAAGTGTTAGAGAATAAAATGCACTATATTAAAATGCATAAAATACATTGTATCATTGCTAGTGTATCTCATCACAAATGGAAGATTGCGATGAAGGATATTCTAGAATATATATTGATATTTAGAATATATCAATTGGGATATTCGAGAATTTTTATATTAGGTAGTTTTCATATATCTTTGTTGATGTAATGTCTATAAATACCCTATTAGGCCAAGGCTTTTGTAAGATTCATCCACAAAATATCAATAAATTCAGTATTTCTACATAATATCAGAACTCAAGCTGCATAGAGCACATCGATCTTGGTGCGTCGTTCTTCGACGATGGTGTTACAACCATCACTGAACCTTAATCATTTTGTTTATGTTATTAGTATGTTTTTTATTAGTATGTTTTTTATTAGTATTTTTTTTCAATAAAAATACCATTTTTCTCTATGTTCCGGACCTAGTTATCTTTTATTTTCTTCTTTGCTATTATTTTAGGTTTTTTGTTTTTTCAATAAAAATCACAACTCCTATATCTCTACAAATCTCCCAATTTCACACATTCATGTTGCATGATCTCATTTTTTTTTTCCTATCTAAAATCTCTCCAACAAGAGTTATGGTATAGGACGGTTATAAGATAAGTAAATTGTTACTATAGGCCCAAAACAAATTCACTAGTAGGTCCAATTACAAAACCACCCCCAAATAATGGCCTTGCTGGTTTGCAACATAAACTGCAACAAACACAAAATTTTGTGTTTATTGAATTTTACATAATTTTGTAATTGGAGTGCTTGATTGTGTTTAATGCAAAATTTTACATTTACTTGATTATCATATAAGCATAAAAATTAAAAAATTAAAAAAATTAAAAAATTAAAAAACTGATTTATTTTTTATTTTTCTTTTTAAAATCTTGTTTAAAGTTGAATAAAAATGATAAATAGTTACGTACCACTTCAAAATAAATTGAAAAATTATAAACAAAGCATTTTCATATAAGTCATACAATGTTATACTCTTTAAACCAAGGTTATAATAGAAATCCAAAATCTCTTTAATCAATTACAATTTATCCTAAAACATCTACTACATGATACCAACTTCCACTTGCTAATTTTCCATTTTGGAAAGAAACCCCATTGCCCCAAACATGTCAATATTAGCATTGATAGTGCTTAAATGTAACTTGCCCCAAATTCATTTTAATACCCTACATCTAATGAAAAATAATTTTTTTAATTTATAAAAAATAAATAAGACTATTATCCCATAATTATTTTATTTTAATTTAAAAAATAAATATAAATTAACAAGGTAGGATTCTATCCCTTGTTATTCTTATATTTAAAAAAAAAGTCAATATTTAAAAAATCATTTTTTTATTTTGTAATTTTAAAATATAAATAGAAACTAACTCCAAGTAGGATTCTATCCCACGATTTTTTGTTTAAATAATAATTATATTAATATTAGGTAATATTTAAGAAGTTGGTGAAAGCCAGAGAAAGAGAAGAGAGAGAGAGAGAAAGAGAAAACTTAACATAACGTAAATTTTTGTAGAGGTATTTTCTCCACGACACTTTACGGAGGTTTTGTTGCAAGTTTAATTAAGTTGTATGTTGCTTTATGGTGGGGCCCACCATAATTTTAGCATCCAAGCACCCCACATCCCACAAACAAACGTAAACGTTTTTGTTTGCGCTTGTCTACGGTGCAAACAAACCCATTTCCACTTAAAACCTTGGGCTATAAATATTTGATTTGCCTAGTTGTCGGTGTTCAGCCTATTAATTATGGCCTAAACACTTTCATTTACCCCATTCATCCTCTTGTGCCAAAAAATTAAATAAATTCCACCACTTTTGATTTTGGGTAAAACTTAGCCCACAGCCCAGTGGCTCTGAATGAGCCCAATTTCCATATCAAGACCCAAAATAGGTCTTATTTGTCTCAACCCTAATTGGTTGAGACCAACTTGATGAATCTCCCAAATTGAGCCTCTAAATCATCTATAATCAAGCTCAAGTTGGCCCATGGAGGCTCATTCTCTTTTAAAGGCCCATATAGTCCATTTATGCTCCATTAGAGACCAATCTATTTTAAAATATCTTCGGATTAATATCCATCGGGTTTCAGTCTTGCCTAAACTGATCATGGGTCTCGGCCCATTTTAATTGAGCAAAATGCTTATCGACTTATACACACTTGGGCGATATCATTCATCTAGTCTCTCAAACAATAATCAAGAATACCTCTTCATCTCAATCGAGGGTACGAAATTGGCAATCAGATTCGTCAACAAATCGATGGTGATCACCAACAAGAAGGCATTGATCTTATGTAATCAATTGCAAGTTCCTTCTTCAAAGGAACATGCGATTGCAGGAGGGTATTAGAGAAGTAGTTATGTAGTAGATTATTAAAGTGATTCGAAATACACCAAATTATAATGGTGTTGTAGTTACGATGGCTATGCGGTTATGTTAACTGAATTATTTAACCATTAATAGAATGCTCTCACTGGAGATCATATATCCAGGTATTCAGTTTATCTCAATTCTTATCAATTCCAACAAACTAGAAGCCGCTCTTGAAACCATCCAGCCCCAGCAAGAAAGCTATCCTGTCGAGGGAGTGTTCGTTCAAGAACTTGGATCAAGGAAACGTTAAGCCAATCCATTGGATACTTTCCTCTGAGGGTAGTGCTACTAATATTTTCCTCTTTTTGGATACATTTCTTTTCCTAAACTTGCTTCATTTATACGTACAGAAGAACGACATGTCGAATCCTTTCTTCATCTTAGAAGCCGTGGTTTCCTATAGGGGCTCTTTTGAAGTCAAATTGAGATACATGAATATCTTTCTCAAAAGTATAAGTTGGCAAGAAATACTAGTACTACCAACATGACAAAAAGAGAGGGACTTGATAATGATGTGAAGGAGATGTGCAAGACTCCCAATTGATGTAAAAATAGTGTTGATGATGATTCCAATAATGATACTGAGAACCCCTGGACTCGATGCTGCTGGAAGTGCGAGCAATGTCATCACCTCGATAGCTCGCAGTATGAACTAAATTGCCAAGATAACATTGTATCTTCTACAATTTCTACTCAATGCTAGCTGCATGGATTTGAAAGTCCTGGTGAAGTTGCTTCTACCGCTGCTCTGATGCAGTGAGTCTCAACTCCAAATCAAATGCCGGAGCTGGAGTGATGTCTTGTGGTGCCAGTTCTAGAGCAAAAGGAGCCATAGGTGGATCACGGACTAGCATAACTGCAGGAACACCAAGAACTACTAAACCCATCTTCTTGATATTATTAGAGCCCCAGGTCTCCCCCATCACAGTAGGTCTGGTACCTGTTGGAATCCCGAAGCATATAGCCAATCCACTCCCGATATAACCAAAGCCAAGTCCCCATTTCTTTGCGCCTCCAATCACAATTGAGATGATATGTTCCATAGCAAGTGTAGGAAGATAGAGATCATCACCTTGTGAGATCCGATACACAATGTCCATCATCTGGGGTGTGAGTTGGGTAGTGTTACCCTGTCTTGGGTAAACATTTTTCATAAGAACACGGTGCAATACTCGGAAGTGCAGGAGAATCCTAGTGGCAGGCAAAGCATTGCCAAGATACCAGATTACTGTACCATCTCCACAAAGAAATTCATTCCATACAGTCAACAAGTACATGTGCAGTGACATGATTGTGAAAACCAAAGAACGCTAGGGTTTCTTATTCTAATAATCACTTAATTGTTATGTTACATAAAAACTGAACTATATATAAGAAACATAGAAAATAAGAAACCTACCAATAATAGGATATCTACTAATAATAGGAAATAAGCAAAATAAATAAAAATAATATAATCTAACATAATCTAACATCCCCCCTCAAGCTCACAATGCTACTGCTAGAAGCATGAAGAGTTTGCCAAACAAGAAACAAAAACACGAAGTGGAGTGCGCCTTGGTAAATATGTCAGCAATTTGCACGGAAGAAGGAATGAAAGGCAATGTGATGGTGCCGAGTTAAAAATGATGTCGAGCGACATGACAATCAATCTCAATATGTTTGGTCCACTCATGAAATACCGAATTACGAGCAATCTGAATAGCACTCTTATTATTGCAATATAAGGGAGTAGGGTGATGAAGAAAAATACCCATATCTGCAAGCAACTAATGTAACCAAACTATCTCACAAGTAGTAGAAGCCATGGCACAATATTCTACTTCTGTGGAAAATCTAGAAACAACATATTGCTTCTTACTTTTCCAAGAAATAAGAGAATCATCAAGAAAAATACAAAAATCAGTGGTAGACTTGCGATCCGTAGGATCACCAGCCCAATCAGCATCAGAGTACACACGTAGCTCTAAAGGTGAAGTAGATGGAAATAAAAGACTCTGAAATTGAGTGCCCCGAAGATACCTTAGAATACGAAGAACAGCAGCCCAATGAACTGTAGTAGGCGCAGTAACAAACTGACTAACTACATGAACATGTGCAATATCTGGACGAGTGATGGTAAGATAAATAAACAAATGATGACAGACTATGTGACATATGATGAGAGGCGCTAGAGTCTAAGATCCACAAGGAGGAAGATATACCTGAAGTACTCGAAGACGACAAACCTAAATGAGAAGAAGTAGACATGGCATGTGGTTGTGAGGCAAGAAATTGTTGAAA
Source organism: Akebia trifoliata (assembly GCF_017979445.1). Lineage (NCBI taxonomy): Eukaryota > Viridiplantae > Streptophyta > Magnoliopsida > Ranunculales > Lardizabalaceae > Akebia > Akebia trifoliata. The sequence goes on along the minus strand of NC_141377.1, from coordinate 35,848,332 downwards.
CTGCTTAAGCATATACGGATCTAATGATGGTGCAGCCACTGCATTATTACACTGGGGTGATTGATTACCAAATTGCCATGGATGAATTTGAGATGGTAGTGGTAGCTGTTGAAGTCGTTGTTGTTGTTGTTGTTGCTGTTGGGGTTACGATGATTTGACTTTATTCAACAGTAATGGGCACTAAGTCTTCCAGTGGCATTTTTTTCTTACAGAAAGCACATTCATAATGAGAAACCTTCGAATTCGACCTATTTTGATTCGGGGGTCTTTGAGGTACTGCAAAAATAGATGGAGTAGACATTGGGACAGTCCCTTTGTCTGCTTGAGACTTAAGACGTATCTCCTCAGCTAAAAGTTCATTGACCACCGAATCAACAGAAGGGAGTGGGTTACGTGCAAAATTATCTCACGTAATCCCTCAAAATTATCACGGAGGGCCATCAGAAATTGTACCAGTTGTTGCTCGTCTCTACGAGCTATGTAAGGTAAGAATACTCGCAATTCAACAGATTTTGTAAGTGCTAACTGGTCCCATAATTCTGACATGGCAGAATAAAAATCCTAAACACTCATATCCTTCTGTTGAAGAGCACGAATACCTGTCTCCAATTGATACTGTCTTGCAAAGTTAGATTGCGTGTATAATCTTGCCAGATGATCCCAAAACCTCTTTGGCAGTCTCATACTTTGCCAACTGAGCACCTATAGAGTGCGTAACAGAATTATTGATCCAAGTGATGATCTTCAAATTATCAGCCTCCCAAACATCCAACGATTCTATATAATCAGTAACCTTTTCTGTAGGTTGAATTCTTGTACCCGTAACATAACCCCATATAGATTTGCCCTGCAAAAAATTCTTCATAACATAACTCCAATACAAATAATTTTTCCCATCTAATTGCACACTAATCGACTGGAAAGAATCATCTTTACGGTCAGCTATAATGAGAAAAAAATAAAGAAAACTAACAAATAATCACCAAACAATAACGAAATCAAACTGAGATGCGAAATCAAACCAGAATCCAATCAAGACGTGTGGAAGTGAGCGAAGGGTAGTGAAAACGATTGTACGAACGCACCAAAAAAAATATTCTTCAACAAAAAATTTCTTCAGAAAAATTTAGGGTTTCTTCAACACAATTCGATCTGTGAAAGCTGTGGCTAAGAATAATCGTTCTTCAACAATACGAAAAAAATCCATAAGATGGTTGCTTTGATACCATGTGAAAACCAAAGAGATGCTAGGGTTTCTTATCCAATAATCACTTAATTGTTATGTTACATAAAAACTGAACTATATATAAGAAACATAGAAAATATGAAACCTACCAACAATAGGATATCTACTAATAATAGGAAATAAGCAAAATAAATAAAAATAATATAATCTAACATAATCTAACAATGACGAATAGGAAAATCTTGAGTGTTGTAGTTGGTAACATCAAAGGATGGTGGTACCAAACTAATGTTAGAAATTGAAACATAAATCGATTGCACTTGACTTTCACAAACTTCACCAGCACTCTAGAGAATGGAACCCCATCCGACATGGTGAATAATAACGTCTTCTTCAAAAGTATGAATAATAGAAGGTTGGTAGTTACGGTCCAATACTACCTCATACTTAGCAAGGACACGCATTCGATTGACATAAGCTTTCAGGGCTTGAGCCGATGTTCGACCTTGATCGTTGAAACCCACATCTTCTCCTTGATTTTCCTCATTTTTTTCCGAAGAGGAAGGGACTGGAAGGGGAGCTCATGACGAAGAAGCACACGTAGGTTGACAAGATCGAGTCACCTTACTCAAATTCTTGTGCTTAGCCAGGAAGATTAAGGGAAAGAATGAAGAGAGTAAAAGGAGAATACACCATAAAGACATCATGGTGGGAAGTAAAAATTGTTTGAATGAGAGAGTGGTCCACAAAGACAAGGAAAGGAGGAAAGAAAATGGAAAGAAAGAGAAAAAGTGAGAAAAGATTTTGATTTAGTACCCTAAATACCATCAGTTCGGTGACACCACACAACACTTACGGTGGCTCTGAAGTTGTGGAGTTTTTGGTGAATTGGGGCGCTGGCAAAATGGCACCGAAGGGTCCTACCGTGGATAAAAGAAGTATATACATGATAATAATAACAATAATAAATTAAAAACTTAAAGAAAATAGAAATAGAAATTTCGAGGATGAAATTTTCTTTTAAGAGGGGAAAATGTGATAACTCGTTTGAAACACTACATATCTCGAGAAAATTTTCTAACAAGGTATGTGAGGTTAAAGAATATGTAAATATGTAGGTAAACAATTTAGGGTAAAGATTTGAGTATTGGAAGATTTGACAAAGAAAATGCACTCAAAATAATTAACTAAAAAACTGAGACTAGTGAAATTGTGACAGAAGGACATGCAACATAAGAAATAAGAAGCTCGAAGAAATAATGATACCATTGAATACATATCGGAAAGTTATCTGGAGGAGTGTATTTGCATGTCAAAGTCCGAGGAGAATGAAACCCAGTCAAAGGACCTGAACTTAGATTTTTCAAAAAAAAGTCATGTGGGTCAATCTGGCTTGACAAAGTCAAGATTTAAGCTTTGAGCTGAGTTTTACATGTGGTGGCCCTACAACCCACTTAATTAGTAAATAAACTAAACACGTTTTCCACAAAAATTAAAAGTAATAAGAATTTATTTTTTTCAATACACTTATGATTAATTTCTATGGCCTTATGGTTGTTTGTGATTTAGTTCATAAATGTTGTTTAGTGTGGGATTTGATGATAATATCTTTGAGGTTAAAATTTTTCTTTTTAATTTTATCAATAATGTGTTATTTTGATCAAAAGATACACAGATAGTTAAACTTATTATCATAAATAGATATTGAATACTGATTTTTTTCTCTTAAAAATATATTAAAAGATTAGATTAAATGTCTTATGTTTTTTTTTCTCTAAAAAATGTCTTATGTTTTTTTTTTTTTTTTTTTGTTCTCTTAAAAATCATTTCTTTACCATTTTATTCTCGTTGCCTTCTGATTTTTTGTTTTTTTTCCATTTTTCTTTTCGATTTTAAACCTGTATTCCGATTTGGTAACTAATGACACCAATAAAGAATGTTAAACATTTTCCTTACTTAGTTTACCGAAAGTCCTTAGTAATATTTGAAATCCAACAAATGTACTCACTATTCTTATAAAGAATTAAAATCACATTTTGAGCATTTAAAAATCTAGAGATCTAATAAAATGACGTGATAAAACGTAGGTGGTCTGTACATGGTGGATGTGGCATGTCCACAAAATCATAGATCTTTTTTCTCTAGGATACACAAGGAAAGAGATCTACGATTCTATGCACTTGTCATGTTAACCGCATCATCACCGCATATATTTAAATGCGTCAGTTTATCATTAATTTATAATCAATATTACTTTAAGACTAATGATAGAATGACATGCTAAAATTGACAATCTTTACGTTGTTGACGTGGCAAGTACTTAGAATCTTAAATCTTTTTCCTTGTGTATCCCGAAGAAATAGGCTTATAGTCCTATGCACTTGCCTTGTCAATCACGTATAGATCGTGTTAGTTTTAATGCATCATTTTATCATGACACTTAAAATAATATCGATTTCAAATTAATGATAAATTGACATGCTAAAACGTACACAATGGACTACCACGTTAAAGAGCGTACGAGCGTCCGTTTATCATGTCTACACAACCAAAAAAAAAAGTTCTTTTTACCATAATAAAGAAAACTACTATTGGCAACCCATCTTTTACTTATTATATCCCAACTAAAATAAAAAAAAAAGTGAATCTCCATTTTCGGTACACTATTCATTAATTTTAGTTCTCAAAGCGTGGTTTTCCCGGTGAATTTGTCACTTTAATAGTTAATGAATTTGTTGATAAAATAACTAAGATTTTGCCATATCAACAATCTCAAAAATTAATATTTTTTGGGAAGGTAAAATTAATATGTCCTGTTAACAGTAAAAAAGCCCAGTCCACATTTCTATATATTTTTACAAATTTATTTTCAAAGTAAAATTAATTTAAAAAATATTGTTTTATTAACATAAATATGTTAGTCCAAATTTCTTTCTTTTATTTCTATAAATACATTTTCAAAATTGTTTACAATTGTAAAAAATAAAGTGTAAAATATCTTACATCTTAAGCTACTTATTTTTTTATTCTTTTCGATTTAAATATCATTTGGTAAAATTAGTGTCCAACTAATCTCTTAAATCTTCTTTAATTTTTAATTTTTTATTTTTTATTTATATATTTAAATTTAAAAATGTTAATGAAGATTGTGTTCACAAGGTAACCATTTTAGGCTTTTTTTTTTTTTTTTTGCCATTTTGGGATCCGTTAACTTATGAAAAATACTCATGGAAAAAACACGTGATCCCAACAGTGTAAACGTAAAATACAATGGTTGAGATTTTTCCTTGAAATAAACATCGTCAAGATTTTTGTTATCTGGGTGCATTTAAATCTTGACGGTTGAATTTCATCTTTACAATGTTGAGAACATGTGTTTTCTCATGAGTCACCAGAACATTTTTTTATTTTTATTTGTTTTGACAAAGTCATTTCAATATATTATATTAGTCTGTTAACACACGTTAACAAGACCCATATATTATATTAGGGGTCCCGTTCAGCAACAAACATTTAGGCAAAACATTTTTCAAAACATAGGTTAGAGGTTTTGGAATGGGTTGATTTTTGGTGAGGATGATCTCTACGGTGAGGAGATCATCCTCACCTAAAATCAGCCCATTCCAAAACTTCTAGCCCCAGTTTATAAGTTGAAAAATCGTAGACCGTCTATTTTTTGTAAACCATTTTTGATGGGGTTAGAAGTTTTGGAATGGGCTGATTTTTGGTGATGATAATCTCCTCACCGTAGAGATCATCCTCACCAAAAATCAGCCCATTCCAAAACCTCTAACCCATGTTTTGAAAAATGCTTTGCCAAAATGTTTGTTGCTGAACATTTCCCTTATATTAGTCCGTTTCCAAATACGTTGAATGCATGATAACATTATTGTATTGTTAATTACATTATATAATATTTAAAATAATAATAATAACTTGTTTTTGTATCATATTTATTTTATTCGAATATTTTTTTTTGTAATTATAATAATTTATGTGCAACTCATGTGCACTGCATTCTACTAGTAGGAGGGAAAGAGTTGTTGGTTATATTATTATAATATTTAAAAATAATACTAATAAATTAAAATTGATATTAAACCAATTTTATTCAAAGACTAATAGTCTTTCTAATCTTAATAATTCAACGGTTGTGCACTTGACTCTTAGGAGAGAAAGAGTTTGTACGTGAATGTAATATTATAATATAAAAAAATAATGCTAATAAATTAAAATTGGTATTATATTTATTTTAGAGAGTTACTGTTGCCGCACCAACTTTTGCTAACGCCACACTAACAATGTGCAGTCTTGTAGGAGGTTTACATAGGAATTGGTGTGGCATTAAGAAAAGTTGGTGTTGCAATATTAGGACTCTTATTTTATTAAAAGCCTATTAGTTATACTTGTAATATTTTGTTTTCCAGAATACTAAGGCCTATGTCTGGTTGAATATTAGAGTTACCCCCTATATTTTGAAAATAATGATATGCATCCCTTGACCTCAATCTTTTAAATAGACTAAGGAAAAAAGTCTTAAATGTCATTATCTTTAATCTCTAGTCAAAAATTCATATTGTTTTTCTCTAAAAATCAATTTTCTTCAATCTCTTTGGATAAAAAATTTAACCCTCATCATCATCTTAAAATTGTATTTACTTCAAGTCTTGAATATTCAAATCCTAAGGAAAGATGTTATTTTTGAGAAAATATAAAATGATGAAATTTTGGATAGAAAAATTTAGAATGTGTTACAAAATTAGGCAAGATAGAAAATAACAGATGAAAATAATGTTGAATAGATTAAAATTATTTTAGAGATTGAAGAGTTTGAAGATGATTGATTTTGGAGAAGAAAAATCTGAATTTTTGACTTTAGATTAAAATTGAGGGCATTTGAATCTTTTCCCCTTACTCTAAAGTGGGACTTGATGGGTAATAAATTTCATAAAGGTTCCAGTGGAGTTGTTAGAACTCCAAGGGAGGAGGGAGGTTATGTAATAAAAATGCAACAGTATCGCCTGCCGGATAAATATATAATTAGGGAAGAGAAGCTCGTGCTGATTATAATAATTGTATAACCTTTAATATCACTAACGTGCATTGCACGTAAATATACATTTTGTATTATGTGAAGAGAGTTTCATTCCTCCTCTCTGGGTGTATAGAATCCAAACTCTTTCTTTTTTAAAACTTTAGCATCTTTGATCTTCCTCTCTGCACATAAATTGAGACGTCTTAAAACCCAAAACAAATCACAAAACACCACACTATTCTAGTTCTCCCTCTCTGTCTCTGTTTGTTCAAGTAGTCCACCGCCATGGATGCTTCAGTTACACAAGTCAGTACTGAAGTACTCAAAGTATTTTTCCTTCCATTTTTGAGTCCAGGCCATATGATACCTGTTGTAGACATGGCCAGAATCTTCGCTAGGCATGAGGTTAAAGCAACCATCATCACTACCCCTTTCAATGCCAAACTCTTCCAAAATTCCATAGATCTAGACATCAAATCTGGTTACCCAATCTCACTTCATTTACTTTACTTCCCAGCAGCAGAGGTCGGCTTACCCGAAGGAATTGAAAATTACAGTGCCACCAAAACCCCTGAATATTCACAAAAACTAAATGTCGCTTTCAGGCTTCTCCAACCTCAGATTGAGAAATTCTTCCGTGATAACCACCCAGACTGCATTGTCACCGATATGTTCTTCCCTTGGACAAGTGGCATAGCTGCAGAGCTTGGAATCCCAAGGCTATACCCAGAACTCAGTAGCATCTTCTTTCATAGTGCAATCCACAGCATGGAACGCTACACAAGTAATCTCCAATCCACGACCTCAGAAGATAGTACAATAGTAGAAGAAGAAGAAGAAGAAGCATATGATTTTATATTACCAGGCCTTCCTCATGAGATCAAGATGACCAGCTCTCAAATCCCTCAACATCTCAAGAATAGTCAAAGTCCCTATGTGGATCGTATAAAAAAGATCCGTGATTCGATACCTGGTTGCTTCGGTTTTGTGGGGAACAGCTTCTACGAGTTAGAGTCAACTTACATTGATCACTTCAAGAAGGTTGTGAATAAAAATGTATGGACTATAGGTCCTGTGTCTCTCTGCAATGGCGATACCTCCGACAAGACCAACAGGAATGGTACCGAAAGTGAACACAGCTGTTTGAGTTGGCTCGATTCCAAGAAACCCAACTCTGTCATCTATTTATCTTTCGGAAGTATGACAGGCTTCGGTAGGGCACAACTTCATGAGATCGCATTTGGTCTTGAAGCCTCTGGTCATCAATTCATATGGGTTATTATTAGGAAACCCAATGGAGACCAAGAACAGAGGTGGTTACCAGATGGGTTTGAGGAGAAGATGAAGGAAAGTGGTAAGGGTCTGATTATAACTACTTGGGCGCCACAGTTGTTGATCTTGGAACATCCAGCAATCGGAGGGTTCGTGACGCATGCAGGATGGAACTCTATGCTTGAAAGCATATGCGCGAGTGTACCAATGATCACTTGGCCGTTCTACGCTGATCAATTATACAATGACAAGTATGTGACTCAAGTATTGAGGATTGGAGTTCCGATGGATGTTGAGAATAAGACATGGACTGAGATGTTAGTCATGGTACAAGAGATTGATGAAGAGAAGGTGACTGTGACGAGGGAGAAGATAGAGAAAGCAGTGAATCGGTTGATGGACAGTGAAGATGGAGAGATACAGCAGATTAGAAAGAGAGTGAGGGAATTGGGAGAGATTGGTAAGAAAGCTGTGGAAAAAGGGGGATCTTCTTACGACAATATGACTCATCTCATTCAACAGATCAGGCTTTATGGCAGGAGCGAAAATTGAGATCAAGTCTATCCATCCCCATGGAACCCACATCTTTGAAATTTCTATTTTAGGAAAATTCTAGTGATGGGTACAATGACAATCACTTGTAGTCGGTGTGTACAATTACTATCTCAAAAAAAAAAAGGTATTGTTTCCGAAGTAAGTTGTTAGGATTGTCAGAATTAATCGCCATTTCCCTGTTTGTTTACTGTGATTGATTGCGGACCAAAAAATAATGCTGAGGGCTATCATAGTTCTTGAGCTCGTCAAATCTTGCTAGCTGGTCAAGTCTAGGTCCAACAACCTTTAATCTCATACACCAGATAAACACCATGGATTATTTCTTTGATCTTTTGTCATGATTTCTAACATGGACAATATGATTTTTTGAAAGGCCATTACACATATTTGTGCTTTTCTTGTTGGAGTAAATTTTGTTGGTGCTTTGGGTGATTGATTTTAACTTTTAGTTAATTTATGATTTATGTTGCTTCTCTCACTTGATCATGTCTCAATTTCTAATATAGAGATGAATGTTTTTTAAGGTTATTATGACATAAGACGATTACAATTCTTTGTACTTTGACTGGAATCAATTTATTTCTGGTTTGGGTGTTCGATTTATCTTTTTAATAATAATTTTCTGATCGGTTATCTTTTCAACAAATTTATGATGTTAGTTTTTCTTTCTCTTAGTGTGTCTTAATTTCTAACATAGATGATATGTTTTTTCTTTCCTAAAGGTTATTATGCTTTGAATTTGATGCAATTGGATTGAAAATGTCAAAAAAAATAAAAATAAAAACGGTTGAAAGCGACATTGATCCGTGGGTTGCAGATCTGCTTTTTTGGGGGTTGGGAGTCACCACTTAATTATTACAGTCTAGAAATCGAAACATGACTCAAAATCAGAAAAAAGTGCTAATCTATCACGTTACGAGATCAGAAGGTGCTAGGCACCGATCCCGTCCGGCAAACACCGGTCTCTACTTTTTCCAAAAATTATTACATTGCTAAAAATGACCTGAAAAATTAAAATAAAATAAAAACCTAACTTACCTAGGTGATTGCGACAACTGGTTCCCTTAGAATTTGTGGAGAGCATCTTCGTGTAAGTTTTCCTATTTTTTATTTGTCATTGGATCCGCTTCTAATATCTAAGACGAGGGTATCCTTTTCCTAGATCTGAGTATTTTCTATATTTTTTGGAGGGTTTCTCGGTGTTTTTGGAGCAAACACTTCAGTTTGGATATTAGGTAGGGAGTTCGGAGTTCAAATTTAGGGTTTTGGGAAGGTTGGAGGAAGTTTCTAACCTCTTTTTCCTGGGGTTTATTTTGACCTGTGAGATTGGGTCGTAGAGGCTCTTATTTATAGAGGTTTTTGGAAGTTTTTAAGTTTGACTAAGTCTCTTTTAGATAAGGTGAATTAGGGTTTTGAATTAGAGTTTGGAATTAGGGTTTCCATTCTTAAGTACAATAAAATAATATTTTTTAAAATTTTTATGAGAACATTCTTAATTATATCTTTAATTATTTGAGCCCTCAGATGGATGGGTCTTTTAATAAATATCAGGTGGGTTCCCACTTAAATGGGTCACTACTTAATATTTGGTCAATAGGCTTAATTAATTGGTTTTAATTGTTGTGAAATTTTAATTCAATTTATTAATATTTTACTTTACGTTAATTAATGTTTTAATTATTAATTTCAAAATTTTAAATTTTTAGGATTGGAAAATTACTATTTTGCCCCCGAAGAGGACTTTTGCATTGAGATGTCATTTTTCGATGTTTTAGGATATTTTGGAATCCATTTTTCGTAAGAAATTCAATGGGAGTATCGATTTGTGTCATTTATGGATTTTTGGTGTGAAAAGATCATGGACCCTATGAAGGGAATTTTGTGATTTTGTCAAATTTTGTGAAAATTGACGAAACAGTTTATTTGGTTTTATTTTGTTGTTTTATGCGTTTGAAAGGATTTTCCTAAGCGTAATGTAGGATCTAAAAATGTTTTGATGTTAGGGGTATTTTGATAATTTGATCATTTTTTAATGATTTTTCTCGTATAGCTTCTTTTTGTCTTAAAATGATGATTTTTATGTTTTTGGGTCTTAGCGTAACGTAGTTTCTAAATTTTTATTTGCTTGAAATACCTCATATAAATTTCTAAAACATATCTAGTAACAAACAAAAAACATTGGAATATTTATCCATTATTAGGAACCGTCGCAATCGGGTTAACGAATTGATTAATTAGGTGAATGCAAAAATAAGGTGTCAACAACGATAAACGAATTGTCCAAGACATATCGAGTGAATACCATATGACCAACCTTGCTATCGAACTACATTGACAAGCATTTGGAAGGCGACAAAGAATATGGTTTCAATCTCTTCAAGGTAGATCGGATGCCTGTATAAAGCGGCTAAACACAAAACAAACAACATCAGTTGTATATGTTTTCATTCGGGAGTATCAAGGATCTACATTAAGAGAAATTTCTTATGGATAATGAAAACATTGGAAGAGAAAAGCTTCATAGAAATTAACTATGTGGAGTAGACTTCAGAAAAAGGATTGGTGGTGACATGGTGCCCTTAGTTGGAGGTGTTGTCCCATTTGGTTGTGGGATGCTTGCTGTAGAATGCTACAATTGAAGGAGTGAGTGACATTGGGAGTTCCCACATTGGCCGGAGATGCCTCAGTTTCTAGACCAATTCAAGCATGTTTGTGGAGGAAGTATTGAGAGTGGAGCTTTGAGAAAAAAAAAATACAATTATGCATTAATTAGAGAAATATTGGAAGAAGTGAAAGGTGAGGAATTCAAGAGGAATGCCAAGAAGTGGAAAGATTTTGCAAAAGAGAATGGGATAAAGGTGGAAGCTCAGATAAGCATATTGAGGATTTTTCAGATTTACTTGCTTGCTACTATTCTACTAGTGGCTAGCTTTGTATCATGTCTAACTTTGCCACCTTTAGGTTTTAAGGTATGTTTTTTGCTAGGTAATTATTACAGGCTTGGTTTCTCTTATTCATGGTTTAAAATCCCACTGTTCCGGGTTAATGTTTCAATTGGGAGAAAAAACAAAATGATCTAAGAATGAAACAATCCAAAACATTCAATGTGTCTTGGTGTGGTTTCATTTTCTTAGTTAGTAGTATTATTTGTGCTTTTCTTATGCTTTCTATCGTGTTTGACTCTTGTCCTTGCATCCTAATTTTGACTTTGAAGGTATCTTGATAGGGTGACACATTCTCAAAAAGTTTTGTCCATAATAACAAGAAGAGTCCTGATAATATGACTCGTCAAGTGGCATACTTAATCGACTCTTTGATATGAATAAGTTGGGAACTGTAGATCTGAACACCTCATGATACGGTTACCTCGGGATACATTTTTTTATTGGGAAGTGCAATCATGTATCCCGAGGCATACAAATCTATGATTCTTGAACTTGTCACGTCAAGTAGTCGATTGAGTATGCCACCTGGCAAGTCATATTATCATGACTCTAATAAGAAAAAAGACCTAACATGTCATGAATCTCATGATATTTGATTCACAGTTGAAAGTTGAAAGCTAATTTGGTAGGATGACTCATTCAGGATCTTGTCCATGGTAACATAAAATAAATCCGACAAATGAGACTTGAAGGCTAACTTGGTAGGACAACTCATTTAGGGATTATTGTCCATGAAGAGAACAAAATGAATCTAACTTATCCTGAAATCATACTAGGAAGGTAAGTTGATAGGATGACTAATCAAGGGACTTGTCCACATGATAACACCAAAGCCAATATGACTTGTTACGGAGTCGGACTTGGGAGATAACTTCATAAAATTTGACGCAATTACGGAAATGAATTATTTAGAACTCTAAATCAAAATCTGACTTAACTAGGAAGCATATTCATTCATGTTAAGAAAACAAGTGCAATTGAAACACGAAAACAAATTGAAAAACAAAAACATGACGCAATCACACAAAGAAATGCATAGATTTTATGTGATTTCCTCACGATTGAGCTAGGTCGGCATGAAGGCGTGACTTGACTTACAGGAAGTCCTTGTTGACCATTATTATCAGGCTTCACAAATTACAACACTTCATGGCATGGGAATTTGTCAGGTGATTAAATATTAAAAGTTACAGTTGTTAAAGGGATCAATATAATGCCTAAGCAAAAGATTTAATATTCTCGAAGGAAAATATTTCAAATATTTATCAAATCAAACTCCACCATTAAAAGGGACTTTTTAAAATAGCACCTCATCCATATAGGTGACACTAAAATGTGTGTATCTAGATACTAGGGCTACTCTAGTACAAATCTAAAGGACATTGATTGCCACTTTTCTTTTAGGATAATCTAAGGGTGTATCCTGAGATTATATTATGACACAAAGGCATGATTGAAATTTGATCATAATTGATTAGGAAAAGAATCCTTGGATGAAAATACTCCTAATTGTTGTAGGATTTATCTTCTTTGGATAAATATTGATTTGATAGTCACAATGATTGAGAGATTAGGATTGATTCATTTATTTTCGAGTTCTATTTTTATCTATCGAAAGGGAGAGAGAATGGTTTGTATTGTAAGGGGGAGGGGGAGGGAAGAAAGGCGTCTAACATGCGATCGATTATGAAAATTAGTTAAATGGATGGAGCTCAGAGATGTAATCGTCAGATTTGCAATTAACCCTGTGAAAATATCTCTTGTGTTTTTCTTTTCCAAAGGTGTTTGATTTTGTGTGATTGATCGAGTGAGAGTAGATCAAAAGAGGGATGTTTGTGGGAGGAATTTTGGAAAATCAATGGGATCTGAATTTTTTCTTTCAAACCCCTTATGTTTTCATGTTGGTGAAATACTTTCATTGACCTCGATATTATATGTGAGACAGAATTAAAATAGCTTAAATGCATTCATGTTCAATTTCGACCCAAAAACCCTTGATTTTTTTTTTCAAGAATTTTGTTGTATTTAAAATTAAACCTCTCGGGTTAATTATTTTTTATCATATTCGACCTTGTTTTTTATATACTGTCTCCAATCTCATTTTGAACCTTTTGGCAAAACCTTCAATTTTTTTATTTCAATTTTATCTTATTCAACATTGTTTAAAATTAATGAGGCTTAAAGATTTAAAGATGTAAAATATTGAGATTGGATACGTGGTGTAGACACCCCATTTTTGCATCTGTCTAATTCGACAATTCGTTACTCGGTTGTTGTGAATTCCTAATGATGAGCGTAAAGAACTCGAAGGCTTGTGAGTACTATTCCTGATTCCTTTCGTTTCTAGTCCTTCTATCTCCCCACTCGTTATGATTCAACATAGAAATTTACGCATGCTTAGGATTGCTACACCTTACACCCGATTTAACAAGCACGTACGCTTAAGTTCGCTACACAGTTCGATAACTTAGAGACTTCACTACGCTAGGAAAACATGACTTTAGAACTTATAAATAATCATGTTGGGACTGAAAGAAACCTCAAGCCAAAATTTATAAAAATTGACAAAATGACACAAATACCCCTCATAAATTTCGGACATCCGAAAAATCTCAAAAGTACCTTCATTGCACTCAAAATATGATTTCGAGTCTAACGGGGCTCAAATCTACGAAATCAGAGAAACTTAGGAAAAATCACAAAAATGACCGAAATGCCCCTCAATGTCCAATTTTAACCTAGAGACCTTGATCCTTAGGAAAACATGATAAAAATCAAATTGAAAATCAGAATAAAAATCCAATCCAATGAAAATAAAATTTCAATTAAAAATTAAACTCAAATTAAAAATCAATCAACTAATAAATTCAAAATTAAAATCGAATCGATCAACCAATCAAATTAAAATTCAAGGAAGAGCTATCAAATTGCGACAAACATAGGATTATTTCCCATTTATTTAAAAATGAAATAAAACATGCAAAATAAAAAACGTGGAAAAAAAAAGGATTCTTTAAAAAAAAAAAAAAACGTCCCAAATAAAGTTAAAAAAAAAAAAAAAAAGAAAAGAAAAGAAATTTTAAAACCAAAATTTTTAAAATTCTCCCTCTATCCCACGTCTCCCTCCTTTTATACAAGTTTCCTAAAAATAAAAAAGAGAAAATAGAAAAACGAAAAATAAGAAAGAGAATTTTTAGAAACTTTTTTTCTTTTTAAAAGCCTCTTCTCTCCACGTTTAGAAGGACCTCTCTCTTCACGCCCTCATCTCTCTTACAGGCTGCTCTCCTTCAAGTCTCTCTGCCAGACCCCTCTCGTCCTACGTTTCTATCTCAATCTCTTTACGTCTCTCTCCGCACAGACAGCACCCTATGTCTCTCTCTGCTGTTTTTTTTTTTTCTTTTTTTGGATGCTCTTTCTCTTTACAAACCTTCTAACAGCAACAAAGTTGCTGCTTCTTTTTCACATTAGCCTCTTTCTTCTCCAACGTGCAACCTTGCTGCACTCCATCCCCCTCACACCCCATAGCCTTCACATCCCTGCAACCTTGATGTACCTCATTTCCCTCACAGCCCTGCAACTCTCTTCTGCCCTCCATCTCTGCTACTTTCTTCTCATTTTCTTCTTTTTTTACAGCAATCACAAACCAGCCCCAATGTCTCCCATATCCTCTCTCTTTCTCCGGGACATCAGCCAAAAAAAAAAAAAAACAAACAAACAAACAAACAAACAAAAAAGAAAGGACAGAAAAGAGAAGATAAAAAAAAAAAAGAAACAAACTACTCACCTTCACTTCTTCTTCGTCAGCCTAATTCTTGTAAAACCGGCACATTCAACTCAATACCATTGCAACCTTCTTCCACGTGGACTCTTCCCACATGACTCGCAACACCACATCTGCAATCTTGCATAATCTCTGAAGGGATCCACAGTCACCACCATTATTAGAAGCTTGTTCTTGCTTTATTTATTTATTTTCTTTTTTCTTTTTTTTAACCTTCTATTGAAAACAATTCTGCACCGTGAACAAGGTAAATACATTGGCTTTTTATTAGTTTCAATATGATCTGATATGCTTTCTTTTTCCACAGGGTACTGAGTACTGACATTCTTGTGATCGTGACTTCATGAAGGGGTTAAATTCATATGAGAGAGATTGAATTGGCTCAAAATAAGAATGCAATAAAAGCGTGGCCGAGTGTGGATGTGTTTAACATAAGGTCATAAACAATTATCGACCTCATGTCCACTTTGAAACATACGCGTTTGTTTGGGGTAGAAACGATTTATGCCTTCTCAATCTGGAATTATTTCAAAATCCAGATTTTCCAAGATTTTACCATAGAATTGACTCACTGATTTTTGTGCACGCGGCACTAAAAGCGACCCTTGATTTGCCAAAATATTAGTAGATCGACTCACTGATTTTTAGTGTTGATAGATTGATCAAATTATTATTTTTATACAAGTTAAGTGAGTCGACCTATTCATTTTTGGTATTAATGGATTGATCGAATTTTTTTATTTATCAACTCACTGATTTTGGTGCATGTGGAGATTAAGGAAAATCAAATTTCCTTGATTAAAAGCGTGTTAGTTGACTCACTGATTTTGATGCAAAAGGGGACTTAAAATTGATTCTTTTTATTCTAGATGTGTGAGTTAACTCACTGATTTTGGTACACGTTGAGGTCTTGAAGTGCAAATTTCTCTTTATGAATCTACTTGGGTGGACTCGACAATTTAGATGCACGTGGTACGCTAAGTATTACATTGATTTTATAAATAACAAAGGAATTGATCTATTGATTCTTTCACCTGGATTTGAATTTATTTGTCAATCAATTTATGGGTGCATGCCCCTATGACTTATTTGAAATAATGGAAATTGCATGTGTTTTAAAATTTTCTATGAGTAATTTTCTATTTTAAAAAATTATTTTTATAAATTTCTAATTTGGGAATTCATCATATTTATAATTTTCTAATTTAGAAAATTTTCAACTTCTAATTTAGAAACTTTACAAGTTCCGAATTTAGAAATTTTATATTCCTAATTTTATAAAATTTTCACAAATTCCCATTGTTATTGATTTGAAAAATATTTGAACATGTGGATTACTAATTGATTTTGGATAATGAGACATGATTAAGGCTTTTTTCACAAATTTTTCTTTTTTTGTGTGAAATTCGAGAAATCATGTAATAATTGGAGAATTTTATCTGTAAAATTCATTTAGCAAATCCGATGTAAATTGATGATGATTGGACCATAATTTGACATTTATTCTTTGTATGTTGACCATAGGATAGTTTTGGATTGTAATAGAGCCCGATCATCTTGATCGGGTTGGTGCCTAACACCTCTCGAAACCAATAATCTGACCCCTTACCTACTTCTCTAATTCGTGAACCGATCAATATCCATTTGGAATTATTTTGGTTCCTAGAGCTAAATTAGGTGGCGACTCCCATTTCTCAAACATCCCCAATTTACCTCTTTAAATTATTTAATGAAAAAGGGTCGAGGCAATTTCACGTGGATAAATCTATTTTTTATTATCTAGAGGTTGAAATTTACAACTTTTGTAGAAGTTAAAGATTAAGGGTATTAACATCATTTCCTGTTGTGAAAGTAAGATGTCAAAAATTTTAAAATGAAAGGCATCCCAAATATCCATAAAAAATAAAGTTTGCAATTCCAAAGCTTGCGTATGAGACTTCCAAGAAACTCAGCACCCATTAATAGGATTTATTTTTGTCACACTCGCTTTCATATTTTCATCAAAGTAGGATATTAGGAAAACTGCTTAATAAACCCTGATGGTGGTATTTCTTTCTAAAGACTCCCTAATTTTTCAACAATAACTAGTGTTTTCATTTAATAAACTTTTCTTTCTTACTCCCCCTAACACCTTTCAATTGGTGAAATCGATGATCCAAATTATCATGATCGATTATAGATCAACCTTTTACAATTGTTGAGATCAACGATTGTAAATCTTCGATCTCAACATTTGAACATGATTCATCGAGATCAACGATCCAAATTGTTGAGATCAACCTTATTACAATCTCCGAACTTGATGTTTCAACATGAATCATCGGGATCAATGATTTGGATAAACACCATGAGTTATTTCTTTGACTTTTTGTCTTGATTTCTAACATGGACAATGTGATTTTTTGAGAGGCCATTAGACATCTTTGTGCTTTTCTTGTTGGAATAAATTTTATTCTTGCTTTGCGTGATTTATTTTATCTTTTAGTTAATTTATGATTTGGGTTGTTTCTCTAAGTTGATCGTGTCTCAATTTCTAGTATAGAGATGAATGTTTTTAAAGGTTATTATGACATAAGGCAATTACAATTCTTTGTACTTTTACTGGAATCAATTTATTCCTAGTTTGGATGTTTGATTTATCTTTTTAAGGATAATTTTTTGATCGGTTATCTTTTCAACAAATTTATGATGTGGGTTTTTCTTTTCCTTGGTGTGTATTAATTTCTAACGTAGATGATATGTTTTTACTTTCCTAGAGTTTATTATGCTTTTAATTTGATGCAATTGGATTGAAAATGTCAAAACAAAAATAGATGGTAAACAAATTGTCCAAGACATATCAAGTGAATACCATATGACCAAACCTGCCATCGAACTACCTTGACAAGCGTTTGGAAGGTGACAAAGAATACGATTTCAATCTCTTCAAGGTAGATGGGATACCTGCATAAAGCGGCCCAACACAAAACAAACAAGATTAGTTGTGTATGTTTTCATTCGGGAGTGTCAAGGATCTGCATGAAGAGCAGATTGAAGAACTTTCTTTGGGCTTCAGGCAGAATGAGAGAAATTTTTTGTGGGTGATGAAAGCATCGAAAGAGAGAAGCTTCTTAGAAATTAAGCATGTGGAGTAGACTTCAGAAAAAGGATTGGTGGTGACATGGTGCCCTCAGTTGGAGGTGTTGTCCCATTAGGATGTGGGATGCTTGCGGAATTCTACGATTGAAGGAGTAAGCTTGGAAGTTCCCATGTTGGCCTGTGATGCTTCAGTTTCTAGACTAATTCAGGCAAGTTTGTGGAGGAAGTATTGAGAGTGGAGCTTAGAGAGAAAAAAAATACAACTATGCATTGATTAGAGAAATATTGGATGGAGCGAAAGGCGAGAAATTCAAGAGGAATGCCAAGAAGTGGAAAGATTTTGCAAAAGAGAATGGGATAAAGGTGGAAGCTCAGATAAGCACATCGAGGATTTTTTAGGTTTACTTGCTTGCAACTATTCTACCAGTGCTTGTGTTTTTCTAAGGCTAGCTTTGTATCATGTCTCACTTTGCCACCCTTAGGTTTTAAGGTATGTTTTTTGCTAGGAAATTATTACGGGCTTGGTTGGTTTCATTCATGGTTTAAAATCCAATTGTTTCGGGGTAATGTTTCAATTGGGAGAAAAAGCAAAATGATCTTAGACTGAAACATTCCAGAACATTCAATGTGTCTTGGTGTGGTTTCATTTTCTTAGTTGGTAGTGTTATTTGAGCTTTTCTTATGCTTTCTATCATGTTCAACCCTTGTCTTTGCATCCTAATTTTGACTTCTAAGGTATCTTATAGGGTCACACATTCTTAGAGAGTTTTGTCCATAATAACAAGAAGAGTCCTGATAATATGACTCGTCAAGTGGCATACTCAATCGACTCCTTGGTATGGATAAGTTTGGGAACTATAGATCTGAACACCTCATGATACGGTTCCCTCGAGATACATTTTTTACGGGAAAGTGCAATCGTGTATCCTGAGGCGCACAAATCTATGATTCTATAGCTTGTCACGTCAGGGAGTCGATTGAGTATGCCACCTGGCTAGTCATATTATCATGACTCTAACAAGAAAACAAACCTGACATGTCATGAATCACATGATATTTGACCCATAGTTGGAAGTTGAAAGGTAATTTGGTAGGATGACTAATTCAGTATCTTGTCCATTGTAACAGAAAATAAATTTGACGAATCGCTGAGTGATACTTGAGGGTAAACTTGGTAGGACAACTCATTTAGGGATTATTGTTCATAAAGAGCACAAAATGATTCTAACTTATCAGAAAATCATACTCGGAATGTAAGTTGATAGGATGACTAATTAGGGGACTTGTCCATATGATAGCACCCAAGCCAATATGATTTGTTACAGAGTTGGACTCGAAAGATAACTTGATAAAATTTGACTCAATTATGGAGATGAATTATTTATAACTCTAAATCAAAATCTCACTCAATCGGGAATCATATTCGTTCATGTTAAGAAAACAAGTGCAATCTAAAAACAGAAACTAGATGTAATCACACAAAGAAACACAGAGAATTTACGTGGTTTCACCACGTGTAAACTGGAAAATTCGAGCCAAGGCCCACGAATTTTAGAAATTGAATTTCAACGGTTTAGGACTGTCAAAAATCTTGTTGTTCCAAGATTTGACGGCTTAGAGCTGTCGAATTTCTCCTATCATTCATTAATTTAACAGTTTCGACTCATCGAAAAAAAAAATTGACAATGAAATATTGGACACCAATTCGGCCTTGGTCCGTCAAATTTGGGGTTTTTTCACATTGTGTTTCCTCAAGATTAAATTAGGTCGGTGTGAAGGTGTGGCTTGATTTAGAGTGCGTCCTTGTTGATCATTACTATCAAGCTCCACAATCCACAACAGTTAATGGCATGGGAATTTGTCAGGTGATTAATATGTTAAAAGTTACAGTTGTTAAAGGGATCAATATAATGCTTGACCAAAAGATTTAATATTCTCGAAGTAAAATATTTCAAACATTTATCAAATCAAACTCCACCATTGAAAGGGTCTTTTATAAATAGTACCTCATCCATATTGAATAGGTGACACTAAAATGTGTGTATCTAGATACTAGGGCTACTCTAGTACAAATCTCAAGGACATTGATTGCCACTTTTCTTTTAGGATAATCTAAGGGTGTATCATGAGATTATGTTATGACACAAAGGCATGATTGAAATTTGATGTTAGTTTATTAGGAAAAGAATCCTTAGATGAAAATACTCTTAATTGTTAGGATTTATCTTCTTTGGATAAATATTCAATTGGCAATCACAATGCTTGAGAGATTAAGATTTATTCATTTATTCAGAGTTCTATTTTTATCTATTTGAAGAGAGAGAGAGAATGGTTTATAAGAGGGGGAGGGAAGAAAGGAATGTAACATGCGATCGATTATGAAAATTAGTTAAATGGATGGAGTTCAAATACGTAATCGTCGGATTTGCGACTAACCCTGTGAAAAATCTCGTGTTTTATCTTTTCCAATGGTGTTTGATTTTGTGTGATTGATCGAGCGAGTGTACATCAAAATAGGGATGTTTGTGGGAGGAATTTTGGAAAATCAATGTGATTCGAATTTTTTTCATTCATACCCCTTATGTTTTCATACTGGTGAAATACTTTCATTGACCTCGATATTCTATGAGAGACGAACTAAAATAGCTTAAATGCATTCATGTTAAATCTCGACCCAAAAACCTTGATTTTTCTTTTCAAGAATTTTGTTGTACTCAAACTCTTAAACTTCTCGGGTTAATTATTTTTTAACCTATTCGACCTTGTTTTTTATGCACCATCTCCAATCTCTTTAACCTTTTGCCAAAACCTTCAATTTGTTATTATTTTTTTTTCAATTTTATCTTATTTAACATTTAAAAAAATCGTATCTTATTAATGAGGTTTAAATATTTAAAGATGTAAAATATTGAGATTGGAGACGTGTTTAAATCTTTTTTATTCTTTAGAGGTTGAAATTTATAGATTTTGGAGAAGTTAAAGATTAAGGGTATTGACATCATTTCCTATTGTGAAAGTAAAGTCAAATTTTTTAAAATGAAAGGCATCCCAAATATTCATAAAAAAAGCTTTGGAATTGTGAACCCTGATGGTGGTATTTCTTTCTAAAGACCCCCTAATTTTTTTCCAATAACTAGTTTTTTCATTTAATAAACTCATCTTTCTTAATCCCCCTAACACCTTTCAATTGGTAAAATCGATGATCCAAATTATCATAATCGATTGTAGATCAACCTTTTACAACTGTTGAGATCAATGAATAAATTGTTGATCTCAACATTTGAACATGATTCATCGAGATCAACGATTCAAATTGTTGAGATCTGCCTTGTTACAATCTCTTAACTTGATGTTTCAACATGAATCATTGGGATTAGCGATTTGAATGATTGATTTCCATGATTTGAGTTTATCAATTTATGGGTTGACAGGTATATATTAAGAAAAGACTGGATCGGTAAGATACTGCACCAAAACTCGGGTTGCATTTAGAAAGACCTTGGTACCATAGTGTCTCGTAAGTAATTTTATCAAGATATTATTTTATCAAGATGACAGTAAACATTGTTATAACGTACGTCCCGCACATATCCTATCCTCACATGCTTTTTAGTGAACCTCGTGGATTTCGGGGATCCTTTTATGGTTAGGCACATAATGGCAATTCTTTATCATTTAAAATATAACAATTCATTAAATATTATCATGTGGTATTCTCGTTTCTCCATGAGTTAAAAAATTAATCTTTATAATTAAATTTAAATTAGTTTTTAATTTATAATTATTATTTAAACATATAATATAATATAATTTTATAAGTTATATATTAATATAAACATGGTTTGACATTTAGTCTCATTCACTAAGAAGACTGAATAATTGACAAGATAAATCATTTAATTCGATATTCAATTCATTTATTAATATATGTTTATATGCAAATAATTATAAATTTGTATATAAGACAAGATAGATTAGAAGACACTTAGTTACACTACGATATTCTTTTTTAATTAGATGATAAATATTTAAGTTATAAAACTTTTATTAAAAATATCAAATCCCAATTAACTCGGTAGTCTTTTTGTTGACTCGAGTGATAGTAATAATGTTCAAGTCATCTTACTTATAAAACAATGTATAATGTAAGAAATGATTACCATTGACTATTCGTTTCAACCTTTGTTGGGTTTGGTGATATAAAATCACCATTCTTTTGTTTTTTAAGGTTAATGGGTATTGTCCAAGAGTATTTTGGGTAATGTCATTTATTAGTTTATCAGAAACAAAAGAGGTTCCTAAATGGTAGTTATTATCCATAAAAGGAGTTTCTTTGAAAATGAGGTATTCTCTTGTATTGAAAGTATGAGAAAGCATTGAGTCTCTATGTATGTATTTTTCTTCTCTTGTGAAACCTAGATGCTCAAGATACTTGAGGGTGATCTACCAATTGTTATTGCGGATTTGTAACAACAGGAGTGATATCGATTTCTTATTTGGATTCTTACTAGAGTTGCGTGTAGAGATTTGATGGGCTTCACCGGAGAGTTGGAGGTGAGTATAAACCTCCAGACTTATAATTTCCTCATTGAGTAGTGAATTTCTACTTGTCGACTAACACATGGATGTAGTCTCATTGTCAGTGAACCACATATATCTTGTGTTGTGATTGTGTTCATTTATTTACTTTATTTACTATTACTTGCATTTGCTTTGCAACATATTCTTGGGGTTTAGTTGTTGGAATTGATTGTTTTGGTGTTAGAAATGATTAATTTCAATAATCGAGTTTCCGTATGTGGTTTGGAATCTAGCCACAATAACCTTGAAAGATACCAAGAAATTATTCGAATGACTCATCTCAATCTTTGACAAGATTTAAAACAATAAATATAAAGACATTCTTTTAACATATGTCACAAAATTAATCAAAGTGTTTTGGGTCAACCATTTTAACCCTTCTCACATCTTACAATTTTATTCAACGATGGCAAAATGAAGTTATTCCATACAAAAATTTAGATGGTAAAAAATACCCTTGCATTTACTTCCAACCTAATTATTAGAAAATTTAAAGTCATTTATAGCAGAACGAATAAGATTATAATCCACTTATTTCTAGAATGACATTAGTTAGTTTTAGGTTTTTTGATAATCGGGTATCACTGCAATAGACAGTGAATCGAGATCATATCTAGGCTTTGTCCAGTCCATAGACCATGGCCTTATCCAAGGACTAGTCCCAAGGGATGTGCAACACATGCACATCACATGTACTAGGTACGTGAGGGTGGTGGCCCCTAAGGAATTAATGCTCAAACTAGGTATTAAACTCATGATCTACGAGCATCAGCTGCTTATCGGTTCGAAATTGTCATTGAGCCAAACCCTTCGGAGTTACATTAGTGTGTTTTAGTTTTATAAAATTACAAAATATCATTTTATTATATTATCTATAAAATCATCTTAACTAATAGTTTAAATCAAACATAAGTAATATAAAATTATTATTTGGGACCCTGTAGCTAGTCCAATAGCTCCTTAGTTAGGTTACTAAAATTATAAAAATATCATTTTATAAAGTTATCTTCAAAATCACCTTATTTATTATATTAAATTATAAAAAGCCACTACATAGGTTAAATGTAAAAAATGATTTAAATTTAGATTATTTATTTAAATTTTTTAAATAAATTTAAATTAATGATAAAACATTTAATGATGCATAAATCCTGATTTTTATTATACACATCCCACGTACTTCTTAATTATAATAAAGTAAATATTGAAACTACTACTTCTTAATTATAATAGAGAGTTTCTATTGTGACACCAACTTTTGCTATCGCCACCCCAAGATGTGTACCAATTCTACATATGAGTTGGCAGGGGCGGATTTAGTGTGGGGGCAATGGGGGCACTTGCCCCCATAAGAATTTTCAAACCTTCTATGGAGTAATGAGCTATTGTGAAAGATAATAATGGCAAATAAAAAAATCTGCTGCTCTTGCCCTCATATAATTTGTTTTACACTCTTAGTTGCCCCCACAAAAAAGTTTTTCTTGTTATGTTGCCCCCACACAAAACAATTACAATTTTTGTTGCCCTCAAAAAATTTCTACTTTTACGTTGCCCCCACATGAGTAAAATCCTGGCTCTGCCCCTGTGAGTTGGGGTGGTGTTAGCAAAAGTTGTTGTGGCAATAAAATCTCTCTGATAATAATAGTAATTATTTTGTTCATGTGTCAAGTGGAAGATTCAAAATCGCACTTGTTATCTTTTTCTAAGTCAGATGCAGAGCATTACTAGAGAAAGTTGTTTCTAAACTAAGAAAACAATGTAAACGCCCTAAATAAGTCTTTCATTGCAGTCCAATGCAGTAATAAGACGTGTAAGATATAGTTCACTATATCCGGTAATGAGAATTTCATCAACGTAAAGTAAGAAAAGAATCATCACTACATGGTGATGATCATAAGTAAACAACAAGTAGACGGCTTGGGACCCACAAAACCAAGCTCTTCATTAAAGTCTGAAAATCATTGATGTCACACCCCAGCTTTCAAAATCTACGACCTGATTCATTACCATCATTCGAACCGTGATTTGTGACCAAGGGATGATTTAGGAGTAATCCACTTATACTCATCGATTAAAAAAATATTTTGGACCTAACTAAAATCATCATCTTAATCTTTTTTATTTTATTTTAAACATTCATATAAGACAAACAAATATACCTTCAATCAAAAATTCATAACTTGCTCGATTTTATCAAAATTTAATGTAACACTCTAATTCGGAAGGATGATCAAAATATCCACAATATAAAAATACTACACCAAAGAAAATATTTCTTTTTATGGTATGAAAATACTGAACAAGGTTGATGTATTGTGGCACAAGTTAGAATTTAACAACCTATTGCTTGAGTTTGAAAATTTCCACACAATTCAATTCTAATTGGAATATATAGATATCAGACTCTATAGAAGTTAATGAAATGTGAAACTTAAGAAAAATTAGCAAAGGATTTTAAAACCATGGTTTGGCATGTGAATTATTTTTACAAGAATACAGAGGTACACAATGGATTCTCTATAGTCATGTTAAGTAGTTTGGACGGTAAAATCAGGAATAAATATTTCTGTCATACAGTGATATGAGACCAAAGCTATATCAAAGTTAACTTTCAAAATCTAATCCTAAAAAAAAATTAGAATCCAAGATGAAATCGAAACAGGGAGTATTGCGATGCTATAAATTTTTTTCTCATATGCCTTTATCTAATCTTACCCTCTTAAAGAGTGATATTAATTTACACTCATTTAGGGTGGCATTAGCAAATAAAGGACTTATTATCCATTCCAAAATGGTTGATACGTACCCACCCCCACACACACACTCTTTCTTTTGCTACCACCACCCCAAGATGTGTGTTTTTGGTGATTTACTATTGAGTTGGCGTGGGATTAGCAAAAATTGGTTTGGCAATAGAATCTCTCTTATAAAAATGGTAAATATTTTGTACATTTGCGTTTGTACAGTCTGCGTGAAAGTTTCAAAATCGCACTCACTATCTACCTCTTTTGTCGTTGTTTTCCAGATTTTCACAATAAAATATACCTTTGCACATCCCACCTTGATTCTTAATCAAAAGAGTCGTGCTGGGGTGACACAAACGGAGACAGAAAGGTGGCGCCACCCCCATCATTTTCCTAATTGTAATAAACACTTTCTTTATAATAATAATAAATATTGCATCTACTTCTTATTATAATAATAGTAAATGTTTTTTTCCAGAATTTTATAATAAAATATACCTTTACACATCCCAACTAGATTCTCAATCATAAGAGTCGTGCTGGGTGACACAAACGGAGACAGAAAGATGGCGCCAACCCATCATTTTCCTAATTGTAATAAACACTTTCTTTATAATAATAATAAATATTGCACCTACTTCTTATTATAATAAGCACTTTCTTTGCTTTCTTTATACTAATAATGGTAGATATTGCACCTACTTCTTATTATAGAAAACACTTTATAATAATAGTAAATATTATACCTACTTCTTATTATAATAAGCACTATTAGAAAAATAAATGACGTCAAAGAGGGCTGATTTTCTTACAAGAAAGTCTTCATTGAATCAATACTCGGCTGACTTGGCATGGACACTAAATCATAGTTCATGTTCTTCGGGAAACACAACTGTATATCCTCGTAAAAGATTTGCAGTTGAGTATCCCGAAGAAGATTAAACAACTCTCTTCCTTCCCCAAATTTTCAAAGAAAATTACATTTGGATGTGTACATCCAACATCGAACATGAAGTATATCCCATACAAAAAATTAGTTGCAAGACTTACACATCAAACAGGATGTAACAATATGTGACACTGACACATCTTTTTGTCATTAGATTCGGTCATTTGATCAAAGGACCTGTATGATCAAATTAATTTGGATGGTTTCATTAGAAATGACATGTCGACCAATCCTTTTTTGTGATTAATTAAGATGATCACACTAGAATCATAATTTAAATTTGCCCTCCAAATCTAATAAAACCTCAAAACTCAACAGACCCAAACCAACTGAGTCAGCTCAACAAATTGGATATATCAAACTGAAGGGTCATCAAGTCAGGCCTGAAATGCAATTCAAACATTCATCTAAGTATTCTTACACACCACAACAACACCTGTGGTGTGTAAGCAAGATCATTAATTATTCGTATGATGGCACCCTCAATTTTGAGCAATTCCTAAACAAGCCCGAAACAGTTTGAGAACCATTTCTCACTGAGGCATAGCAAATAAAAAGAAACTGCTGAAAATGATTTCAAATTTAGGGGTTCTAGAAGCGTTAATAACCATTCCAAAATCTGGGAATTTGGAATGGTTAAAAATCGTGCATAATATGTAATCATATTAACAATAATTTTGATTTAGGAATTGATATGAACTATTTTAACTGTTTAAAATCTAGTAAAATAAAATAAAATACAGGTGAAAGAATAAAAGTGTTTTTGAAAGAATGAGTAGAAGAGTGACATATGTAAAGGTGAAGTGGTAGGTAAAAAATAAACATTGGTTTATTTGTAAATAATTTATAAAGCAAGGGTAATATATATTTTTTTGAATAAACTAAAGGGAGAACTCTATGTATGTATTTGAAGGTTCCTACCTTTTGAGATATGATTGGAAGTTCTCCCAACTTTAAAAATTTTTACTAGAGATCAAAATGTTTTTTGGTTTGACTACACTTTTTTAAGATATTCTTGAGATTTCTTAAAGAAGTTGACTTTCCAATTAGGATTGAGCATTGGGTGTTGGGGTTTATCAGAGACCAATATGTGTCCCTTCTTGACCATGGGCTTAGAATGAGCTTTGTATGAATTTTGTCTTGGACTTGAGTTATGAGTTTAGATTGGTATAGGTTTGGGAATTTGGGATATGGACCTTAGATGGTTTATGTTTAGGTATTTAGACTAGACTTAGATGTGAGATTAATATTGGATTAGGGTATGGGTAATAGATTGATTAATAGAAATAAGTTTGTATTGGGTCACTTTATGAGTTTGAAATGATGGGTTAAATAAGTGAGTTTGAAATTGGATATAGACTAAGAACAATATCTGAGTATGCAAAATTATATGACATGATATATGTGCATGTATGCATGAAAAAAAGTACCAAGTGACAATTATTATGCAATTCGAGTCTGTTGAAGGCTTTAAACTCTTAATTGAAATCAACTTAAGAAAATTTGAATTTTTCTAATGAGTTCGTACAAATTGGAGTGTCTACAAATAGCAAATACAAACTCTAACTAGTGAGATATGAGAAAACTTTAATTTCTTAAAGATGAAGTTGGATTTTCTTTTAAGTCAATGATGTGAGATATTTCATTCCAACAGTTGAGATTTGATTTGATTTTTTATTTTTTCAACAAAACACAATGGTATTTTTGTAATTTAAATACTACAAGGATAGTTTGTGTATTTAGATAGTAAACCATTAACAAAACAAACATTGGTAATCATTTGACCAAATCAATGAAAGTTCAGAGCGCTAGACCGCATCTTATATTTCGTGAGGGAGTAACCCTAATTTCACCTATTTTGCAGGGGGTGTTACTAAAATACCTTATTTTCAAAGTCTTTGACTAGAATCCTGAGGTTACCATTTGATGTTTGGGATATGGCATCATTATAAGTTGGTGAGCTATGTGTATCATGTTGGGGGTACGCTCCATTGAATTATTGAGATAATGAACCCCAACAAGTCCTTAGAGGCCATCAACTCATTAATTGTTAAAGAATCTTTCAAGTAATTGGGTCAGTGATAAGAAATAACAAGATTAAAACTCTCTTCTTTTCCCAAATTCTCAATGAATATTACATTTGGGTGTATACATCCAACATCAAACATGAAGGCCTCGTTTGATACAACTGCTAAAATCTGTTGTCAAATTCTGTTGTCAAATTCTGTTGTAAGAAGCTGTTGTCTTAAACAACTATAAAATGTTGTAATACTGAAAAGTTTGTTTGACAGAGTTTTGTAAAAGTGTTGTGCTATTTATTAGAATATAATAATTTATTGTTTAATACTACTGCTGGATTCTGCTGTATTAGGGTAAAATGACTAGAATACCCTTATAAATTCTAATCTCGTCAAAACAAGTTCAAGAACCGTAAATTGTTCTTTTTAAAAAAAATTAGTTTTTAATGTGATTATAAGTTTCAGAATGAGCTGATTTTTTGTGAGGATGATCTCCAGACTATATAGATCATCCTCACCAAAAATTGGCTCATTCCAAGAACTCTAACTCATATAAGACAAAAAAAAAAATTGGCTATGATGTGGATTGTCCTTATTAATTTGTGGGTTGCTTTTATAATTACATATCTTTCTTTTCCATTGAAAATTATTCATCTAAAATTAAGTTCTTTCAATGTTGATTTCAAATTTTGGTGACTTGTATGACATTATTGTTTTTAATTTGAAATTTGTGGGATTTTAGAAATAAAAATTATTATTTAGAAATTGAAAATTTGAATGTTACTTATTATTTAAAAATGAATTGTATTTTAATTTTACAAGAAATAATATATTTTATTGTGTTTGATAAAAAATGTGCATTTGAAATATACAAGCAATGTATAATATAATAGAAAGGATAAAAAAAGATTGTAGATACGTGATTCTAAATTACGTATTTTTGGACCCTTTCGAGTAGGTGATTCTAAATTACGTATTTTTGGACCCTTTCGAGTAGGAGTCCATTCTAATTGGGGTGTCTATTAAGATAATTTACTAGTTTCGACAATGTATAACAAACATGATTATACGAATTTAATGCTTAATTTTGATTAATTTAATACTATTTTAACATCTAAATAAATAATTTTTTTAGCACTTTCAGTTATTCAACACTTTTTTTAAAAAAAATTTAACAAACAACACCTAAATATTACGCCTACTTCTTAATTATTTTGAAATAATTATGAAGTTTCAAATCATTCCCCCCCCCCCCCCCCCCTCGCTATCTACTTTCTTTTATTGTTGTTTTTCAGATTTTTTATAATAAAATATACTTTTGCACATCACATCATGCTTTTTAATTATAATAAGTACTTTCTTTATAATAATAATAAATATTGCACCAACTTCTTAATTATAATAATAGTAAATGTTGTCAGGTTAACGTTTCAAAGTCCCCCGCGCTACCTACTTTCTTTTGTTGTTGTTTTCCAGATTTTTATAATAACATATACTTTTGCACATCCCATCTTGCTTCTTAATTAGAATAAATATTTTCTTTATAATAATAGGAAGTATTGCACCCACTTCTTAATTAAAATAATAGTAAATGTTGTTGTTTTTCAGATTTTTATGATATATATGTGTACGTTTGCACATCCCATTAAGGGTGCACATGATTCGGATTTTAATAAAATAAAAATCGAATCAAACATGATTGATTCTACGAATTTGAAATCGAAACTATCCAAACCAACCTTAATTCGGATCGGTTGAATTCAATTCTTGATTCTCATACTTATTATTTTTAATAGTAAAATTAAAATAATTAAAACTTAAAATTAAACAAAATAAATATTAAACAAAGCATCACACATAACACATTAAAAATAAAAATCATTTAACAATTATTTTGTAAGGAATGATTGAAGATCAAAATCATTCTTAAAATTAAGGATATGTTTGATTACATGGAAAGTCATTTTCCATGAAATTTGAAATCCATGAAAAATGACTTGTGGAAAGTAGGTAGGGTTAGAAAATCAAATTCCATTGTTTGATTTCACTTAGATAAAATCATGGAAAAAATATGAGAAAAAAGAAGAAGAGGAGAATGAGGAAGAAGATGAGAGCAGGGGGAGAGGAAGAAGAAGATAACGAGGAAGAGGGAAGGGGAAGGATGTGGCGAAGAAGGTGGCGGCAGCAACGACGACGACGGTGGAGGAGGCGGTGGAGACGACGATGGAGGTAAGTGAGGACGATGGGGGAGAACGTGGTGGTGACGAAGGAGGTGAGGGCTGGAGAAGGAGAAGAATAGAGAGAGAGAAGGTGGTCGGAGACGGAGCCGATGGGGATGGTGATGATGATGACGACGATGTTAGTGTAATGGTGGTGGTGGTGGTAGGGAAGAATGGAGGATCAAAAATATGAGTGGATTTCATTTTTCCACCCATATGGGTGGAAAAGTAAAATCCATGATTTAGTGGACTTTTTGAATGGGGTGGAAAATGAATTTTCATTTTCATGTGCAATCAAATACTTGAAAAATGTCATTTTCCATGGAAATTGATTTTCCACCCTATTTTTCATGTGCAATCAAACAAATCCTAAATGTTGTTTGTTACTTGTTCAAAGTCGAAATCAAATGTTGATTGTTGCTTTATGATTATGAGTTTTTGTTAGAAAAATACATATGAGATGAAGTTGAAGACTTTGACCTTTAACGCACTAACATAGTTGACAGAGAGAGAGAGAAAAACGAAACTAAGAAAGGGTTTTATATATATATGGGGACGGTTCAGTAGCCCTAAAGTTTGCCAAGTTTGGTGCCAAACATTTTTCAAAATATGGGTTAGAAGCTTTGGAATGAGCTGATTTTTTGTGAGGATGATCTCTATGATGAGGAGATCATCATCACCAAAAATCAGCCTATTCCAAAACTTCTAACCCCACCAAAAGTGAGTTACAAAAATTGGATGGTCCACGATTCTTCAACTTGTAAATTAGGGTTAGAAATTTCAAAATGAGCTGATTTTTTGTGAGGATGATCTCTTTACCGTAGAGATCATCCTCACAAAAAATCAGCCTATTCCAAAACTTCTAACCCCATCAAAAGTGATTTACAAAAAATGTTTGGCACCAAACTTGGCAAACTTTAGGGTTGCCGAACCGCTCCCTATATATATATATATATATATATATATATATATATATATATATATATATATATATAATAGATAAATAAAAAAAATTGATTCGGCTCTATTATACCCCTAATCCGGAATCGAACCAAATCAATTGAATTTTTTTTTTTTTACAATCCACACCCGAACCAAACCATGCTCAATCCGAACCAATCCAATCCAAAAGGCTCGGATTGATTCAGTTCTCGGATTTAGCCAATCCAATGTGCACCCCTACATCATCCCATTGCTTCTTAATTATAATAATAGTAAATATTGGACGGACTTCTTAATTATGATATAGTAAATATTTTGTACATATGTGTATACACGTATTAGTCGAAGTTCCAAAATTGCACTCTGTAGCGATTTGTTCCTGTAGCAATTTATCTCTAGTGAGGAGGGTGGTACTACAAAAAAAAAAAAAAACCATAGTCCTCTGTTATGAAAGTTTTGATCAGATTTAACCAAAAAAAAAAAACTTTGAAAAATAATTTTTCTATATGACCTAACACTTTCAAAATGGAAAGCACCGACCCTTCCTTGTTCAACCCATTTTCAACGGTGTGCTTCTTTTTGTTTTTATCTGTGCAGTTTACATGGAAGTCTCTTCACTCTTAAAAAGCGCTACAGGAAAAAGTCGTCACAGAGAATCCGCTACCTTCCTTCATATATTCTCGTTTTCCAGATCTTAAGGATCACTTTTCAACCACACAAGAAAAAACTCTCACTTCGTGTTGACATGCTTCTCAACGTTTTGGTCGATATCAAAGGTACGTCTTTATTTTCAAATGATAACATGCCCTCTTATGTCTTCTCTCATATATACAATTGAATGATGTATATGCCCTCATTTTCAACCTCCAATATATAAGACCTCTGATTCTATCCCCAAAATCAGTCATCTTCAACTTTTAAACTTCAATAACAATAGGAGATTTTTGAAAAAAATTAAAAAGATGACTTTTCCCAAGATCAATGATTTCAACCTCCAACAGAAAACCCTTTGGTTTTTGTACTTCTAGTCTCAAAACAAGTAATCTTCAACTTCACCCGTCACGATCGTACGAAACCACAATTCACCCAACACAATCATCTGGGCTGAACAAGAATTGAGGATTGGATACGGGTGAAATTCCCGCCAATGACTGAGATGGTCAGAGTCCACTCTCTCCCCCTTTGTGGGACTCCCGACCCTAAAGAGTGAACAGAAAAGGGAGAAGGAAAGAGGAACTATGAACAAGTGTAAGCTTCGCTGCCCCAACAGTATGGAGTACTTACCACACCGAGGGACAGGCCGTGAAGCGAAGGACCGGAAGGAGCAGAATCAACCTTAGTACTTGTCACTTGTCACGTGAAGGAATGCCACCTGGTGAGTCTATTATCACAACTCATTTGAACTCTTTTATTGCCACGTGTATATGAATGCTAACTGAACGTCTCTGTCACGCATTTAACATTGTTTTAAAAGAGCAAAAATCCATTCTCTTCAAAAGCCATCCCAAATGACAGATACGATTAGGAATCATGACTAAATGTCATCATGAAAACTTCAGTTTAGAAAGATAAATGATATCAACATATTTTCCAAGAGAGTTCACAGTGTCAATACTCGGCTGACGTGGTTTGGACACAAAATCATAGATCATGCTCTTCGGGATACACAATAACTGTACAGTCTCATAAAACATGTACAGTTGTATATCCCAAGGAACAAGATCTATGAGCAAGATTAAACAACTCTCTTTCTTTTCCCAAATTTTCAATGAAAATTACATTTGGATGTGCACATCCAATATCGAACATGAAGTATATCCCATACAAAAAATTGGTTGCAAAACTTGAACATCAAACAGGATGTAACAATATGGGACACTGACACATCTTTTTGTCATTAGCAGATTCGATTATTTGATTAAAGGACCTGTATGATCAAATTAATTTGGATTGTTTCATTAGAAATTACATGTCCATTTTGCCATTAATTAAGATCACACTGACTCAGGACCCTTCAATCAACAGGTTTGGGTTATTGATGAAGTAGACCCATAATTACACGTGAAAGATTTCAGTAAAGGTTGTGTGTGTGTGTGTGTGTGTGAGAGAGAGAGTGAGAGAGGGGAGGGGAGGAGAGGGGAGGGGGAGGGGGGGGGGGGGGGGGGGGGGAAGTATTAAATCCTAAATTAACAATAATGCTTATTTTTAGAGACAAAACTAATTAATAATAACGCACATACAATATCCATGAGAGGAGGGGGGGGGGGGGGGAGTATTAAATCCTAAATTAACAATAATGCTTATTTTTAGAGATAAAACTAATAAATAATAACGCACATACAACATCCATGAGAAGGGGGGGGGGGGGGGGAGTATTAACTCCTAAATTAACAATAATGCTTATTTTTAGAGACAAAACAGAACTAATTAATAATAACGCACATACAACATCCATGAGGGGAGGGGAGGGGAAGGGAAGTATTAAATCCTAAATTAACAATAATGCTTATTTTTAGAGACAAAACAGATCTAATTAATAATAACGCACATACAACATCCATAAGGGGGGGCGGGGGGGCAGGGTTTAGTTTAGAGACAAAACAGAACTAATTACGCACATACAACATCATAATAACGCACATACAACATCCATGAGAAGGGACGAGGCGATCGACTAATTGGGTCTCAATTATCGCTCCTGTTGTAAAGCCTAATCTGTTGGATGAGATGAGTCATGTTGTTGTAAGATGATCCCCCCTTTTCCATAGCTTTCTTAGCAATCTCTCCAAGCTCCCTTACTCTCTTTCTAATCAGCTGCATCGCTTCATCTCCACTGTCCATCAACCCAATCACCGCCTTTTCTATCTTCTCCCTTGTCACCGTTACCTTCTCTTCTTCTATTTCTGGTATATTGTCACTCCATATCTCATTCTCAAAACCCACTGGAACTCCGATACTCAAAACTTGAGTCACCAACTTTTCGTTGTAAAATTGATCAGCGTAGAGAGGCCAAGTGATCATTGGTACACCCGCGCCTACGCTTTCAAGTACAGAATTCCATCCTGCATGAGTCACGAACCCTCCGATTGCTGGATGTTCCAAGATCAGTAACTGTGGGGCCCACGTGGTTATGATGAAACCCTTATCACTTTCCTTCATCTTCTCCTCAAATCCATCTGGTAACAACCACCTTTGTTCTTCTTCATCTCCAATATTATTGGGCTTCCTAATAACCCATATAAATGGATGACCACTAGCTTCAAGACCAAGAGCGATCTCATGAAGCTGTGCCCTACCAAAACCTGTCATACTACCGAATGATACATAAATAACAGAGTTGGGTTTTTTTGAATCGAGCCAACTCATACAATTAAGTTCACTACTTTCATGATCACTACCATTCCTCTTAGCCTTGTCGTCAGAGACCGTATCTTCGTTACAGCTTATAAGAGACACTGGACCTATAGACCACACTTTGTTGTTCAAAAACTTCTTGAAGTAATCAACGTAAGCTGGCTCTAACTCGTAGAAGCTGTTCATCACACAACCAAAGCTACCAGGAATTGAGTCACGGGCCCGTTTTATGACATCTGTATAAGGAATTTGAATCCTTAGGTGTTCAGGGATTTGGGACTTGGTCATCTTGATCTCATCTGGAAGGTCTGGTAGTATAAAATCGGATGATGAGGTGGATTTTTTGTTGTCGCTACTTGTTGTATAGTAGCGTTGGAGAGAATCGATTGCGCATTGAGAGAACAAGCTAGAGGGTTCAAAATAGATCCTCGGGATTCCAAGATCGGAAGCGAGGTCATTAGTCCAAGGGTAGAACATATCAGTGATGATGCAATGTGGGTGGTTTTCTCGGATGAATTTTTCAATCTGAGGTTGGACAAGTCTGAGAGCAAAATAAAGTTTTTGTGAATGTTGAGGGGTTTTGGTGGTGTTGAAATTTTCTATTCCTTCAGGTAAGCCGACATCTGCAGCTGGGAAGTTGAGTAAGTGAAGTGAGATTTGGTAACCAGATTTGATGTCTAGATCAATGGAGTTTTTGAAGAGTTTGGCATTGAAAGGGGTGGTGATGATGGTAACTTTTACCCCATGCCTAGTAAAGATTTTGGCTATATCTACCAGAGGTATCATGTGCCCCGGACTCAAAAATGGAAGGAAAAACACTTTGAGTTTACTGACTTCTGTAACTGATGAAGCATCCATGGTGGTAGACTAATTGTGTTAAGCAGAGAGAGAGAACTAGTATAATGATTTTTTGGGATTTCTTTAGGGTTCGGAACTCTCGATTTATAGAGAAGAAGAAGAAGAAGATGATGGTTTTTTTGGGTAAAAAAAATATTTTTACGATAATCTTACAAGTGAATTTTTGCTCATAGCCCAACAACAATTTGACATGTGGCGTGAATGACATCAGTAATAGGCTTGTCAATGGATAGCCAAAAATTCGAATCCAATTCGAATTCGTATTCGAAATTTCAGATATCAAATTAGGATTCAGATAAATTCTAAGTATTCGAATAGATTTCAAATACGAATTCAGATGTTGATACATTCGAGTCATTAATATTCGATCCGATACTAATGCAAAATACTTATATTTTACTTTCAATTAATATTATATATAAATAAAAGTGGAAGACAATTTTTTTATATTATATATATTGTGCGGTCAAAATCCGATCAACGGTTCTGATAGACTCTGTCACATTGATTCGAAGTCGTTCAGAGCACTTCCCTTCTCGAAACGACGTGGTACCTGTCAAAGTCACTTTGACGCTCAAGTTAGAGAAGTAGAAGAATAGTCTTAGATAACTGGTTAGACTCTATCTCCCCTCTCTACCCAAAAGATTCCTTTCAATAGTGCTTATTGTGTTATTTATAATGCCTCACCATGTAGACATCCCATTTTTGCACTTGCCTGATTAATTAACTCGTCAACCCGATTATGACGGCTTCCGTTGATGAACGAATATTTCAATGTTTTTTGTTTGTTATTAAATATGTTTCAAAAATTCATATGAGTTATCTTAAGCAAACAAAACTTTAGAAACTACGCTACGCTAAGAAATATGATCCAAAAACATAAAAACCATCATTTTTAGACAAAAAAAATTTACAAGAAAAATCACTAAAAAAATATCAAATTACCAAATCAAAACATTCTTAGAGCCTACATAATGCTTAGGAAAATCCTTTTGAACATATAAAACAACAAACTAAAATACAATAAACTGTTTCACCAATTTTCACAAATTTTGATAAAATTACGAAAATACCCCTCATAGGGTCCATGATCATTTCATACAAAAAATCCATAAATGACACAAATCGATACTCCCATTGGATTCCTTACAAAAAATTGATTCCAAAACATTAAAAAACAACTTCGAAACACAAAAACCTTCTTTAAAGGCAAAACGATAATTTTTCAATCCTAAAAATTCAAAATTTTGAAATTAATAATTAAAATATTAATTAACGTAAAGTGAAATCTTAAAAAATTAAATTAAATTTTTAAACAGATTAAATCAATCAATCAAGCCCATGGGCCAAATTTTAAGTGGTAGCCCACTTGTTCAAGTGGAACCTACCTGATATTTATTAAAAGAGCCTTCCATCTAAGCGTGCAAATAATTAAAGATGTAAAAGGGAGTTCTCTCAGAAACTTAAAAAATATATTCTTTCATTGTACGTAAGAATGAAAACCCTAATTTAAAATCTTAATTCAAAATCCTAATCAAATCTTAATTAAACAACTTAATCTTATCTAAAAAAAAATCAAATCAAATTAAAAAGTTCCTAAAAAAATCTATAAATAGGAGCCTCTACAACCTAATCTCGCATGTTAAAATAAACCCTAGGAAAAAGAAGTCAGAAACACCCCCCCAACCTTCCTAAAACCTTAAATCTGGAGCCCCAACTCCCTACCTAACATCCAAACCCCAGTTTTTGCTCAAAAAACATCTAAAAATCCTTTAAAAACACATAGAAATCTTCCAAAAATTAGAAAATACTCAAATCTAAGATAATGATACCTCAACTTAGAAATCGTGAGCAGATCTAGTGACGGAGAAAAAAATAAAAAAACTCACACGATGACGCTCTCCGCCAGTTCTGAGGGACCGTATTGTCGCAATCACCCAGGTAAAATAATCTTTTTTATTTTATTATTTATTTTATTTTTTGTTAGGTTATTTTTAGCAATGTGATTTTTGAGAAAAAGTAGAAATCGGCATTTGTCGGGTGGGATTAATGCCTAACACCTTCCATTCTCGTAACATGATCTTTAGACTCTTTCTTTTCGTAGATTAGTACATTTTTTCCAATTTAGAGTCAATATTCGGTTCCTATACTATAATAACTAGGTGGCAACACTCAAACCCAAAGAAAAGGAGATCCGCAACTCGCGGATCGAGAGTGTTTTCAAAGCCTAGTACTCTCAACTGGCAATAGAAGCTTCTACTAAAGCCTACCATGAAAGTTTTGAGGCTGCTCAATTTCAGTATGAGGAAGAAAGCGACGATGAAGAGAACATGGATGATGCTTTTTTGGTTTCTCTTGTCAGGAACTTATCTTGGACTAGGCACCTTTGGTGTATCCATCTTTTTTCAATTGGAAGAGAAGGGGAACCTTATTGCTATCCTGCAGCGAGTCCTTGGTGACCTTATGGAAGTTGGTGCTACCTTAGAATTGAATCTTACCTAGGTGACAGATTCTCTAGCCCAGACTAGCGATCTACCCCCTGTTCTAACTTCTGACCTGCCGCCTGCTCCTATTACTAACGTGGACCAAGATGAAGCAATTGACCTTCCGAGCTCTACTACTGAAGCTGATCCTCATCCTTCCGCTTCTGAAACTGATTATTCTATTTCTACCACACAGACTTATCTTCCGCTAGCCAACCTACTACTCCTGAATGAAGATCTACTCTTTGCTTTTGTTACTATTTTCTGTACTATCCTTACTTTGGGATCTCTCACTTGTATTTTCCCTTCGTTATAAATGTGGGAAAAAAATTTGAGAAAACGATATGTAGTTTTATAAAATACAAAATATCCTTTTATTATGTTATCTATAACATCATCTTAATTAATAGTTTAAATCATACGTAAGTAACATAAAATTAATGTTCAGAACCCCTGTAGCTAGCCCTGTACCTCCTTAGTTAGCTTACACAAATTATAAAAATATCAATTTATTAAATTATCTTCAAAATCACCTTATATATTATATTAAATTATAAAAAGCCATTATCTAGGTTAAATGAAAAAATGATTTAAATTTAGATTATTTATTTAAAATTTGTAAATAAATTTAAATTAATGATAAAATATTTAGTCATGTATAAATCCTGATTTTTATAAAACACATGCCACGTATTTCTTAATTATAATAAAGTAAATATTGCAACTACTACTTAATTGTAATAGAGAGTTTCTATTGTGACAGCAACTTTTGCTATCGCCACCCCAAGATGTGTGCAAATTCTACGTATGAGTTGGGGTGGTGTTAGCAAAATTGGTGTGGCAATAAAATCTCTCAGATAATAATAGTAATTATTTTGTGTATGTGTCAGTGGAAGATTCAAAATTGCGCTTGTTATCTTTTTCTGAGTCGAATGCAGAGGATAACCAGAGAAAGTTGCTTCTAAACCAAGAACACAATGTAAACACGTTATGTAAGTCTTTCATTGCAGCCCAATGCAGTAATAAGACGTGTAAGATGTATTTCACTATATCTGGTAATGAGAATTTCATCAGCGTAAAGTAAGAAAAGAATCACCACTACATATTGATGATGATACGTAAATAACAAGTAGACGACTTTGGACCCACACCCCAAGTTTCAAGATCTGCAACCCGACCCATTACCATCATTCGAACAACGATTTGTGACCTAGGTATGATTTAGGAGTAATCCACTTACACTCATCGACTAAAAAAATGTTTTATACCTAACTAAAATCATCATCTTAATCTTTTTTTTTTAAACATTCATATAGGACAAACAAATACACCTTTAGTCAAAAAAAAAATTATAGAAATTTAATGTAACACCCTAATTCGGAAGGATGATCAAGATATCCTCAATATAAAAATACTACACCAAAGAAAATATTTCTTTTTATGGTATGAAAATACTGAACAAGGTTGATGCACTATGGCACAAATTAGAATTTAACAACCTATTGCTTGAGTTCAAAAATTTCCACACAATTCAATTCTAATCAGAATGTAGAGATATCAGACTCTATAGAAGTTATTGAAATGTGAAACCTAAGAAAAATTAGTAAAGGATTTTAAAACAATGGTTTGGCATGTGAAATATTTTTACAAGAATACAGAGGTACATCATGTTAAGTAGTTTGGATGGTAAAATCAGGAATAAATATTTCTGTCATACAATGATATGAGACCAAAGTTATATCTAAGTTAACTTCCAAAATGTGATCCTAAAAAAAATCAGAACCCAAGATGAAATCTTAGCAGGGCGCGTGACACTATAAATTTTTATCTCATATGTCCTTATCCAATCTCACCCTCTAAAAGAGTGATATTTACACTCATTTAGGGATTAGCAACTAAGGGATTTATTATCCATTCTAAAATGGTTGATACGTACCACACACACACTCTTTCTTTTGCTACCACCACCCCATTATGTGTGTTTTTGGTGATTTACTACTGTGTTGGGGTGGGATTAGCAAAAATTGATTTGGCAATAGAATCTCTCTTATAATAATGGCAAATATTATGTACATTTGCGTTTGTACACGTGTGTGTGAAAGTTTCAAAATCCCATTCACCATCTCTCTTTTGTTGTTGTTTTCCTGATTTTTATAATAAAATATACCTTTGCACATCCCACATTGGTCCTTAATTATAAGAGTCGTGTTGGGGTGACAAAACGGAGACAAAGGTGGCGCCACCACATCATTTTCCTAATTGTAAAAGCACTTTCTTTATGATAATAGTAAATACTGCACCTACTTTTTATTATAATATGCACTTTCTTTATAATAATAGTAAATATTGCACCAACTTCTTATTATAATAACCATTTTCATAATTAAGCACTTTCTTTATAATAATAGTTAATAATGCATCTACTTCTTATCATAATAAGCACTATTAGAACAATAAATGATGTCAAAGAGGACTGATTTTCTAATTAAAAAGTCTTCACTGAATCAATACTCGATTGACTTGGTATGGACACTGTAGAGGTTAATTCTCAGAACTATTGACACACAGCAACTAAGAGCAATAGATACCAACCCATCGAGTTATGAGGAAAATGTATCGAGTTGAAAGTACAGGTCGAATCACTTAGGGTTGTCGTGACAGGTGTGACAACACAAAACTGATAGGACATATGTAATAGTTGACAGCATAAACTGACAGTTGTTGCAACTCCTGCAGCTGTCAGGTCATAGAGTAGGTTAACAACTCTGAGAGAAATCACTGAGAATATCTAGGGAAATCCGTCAATCAGGACCCCTATAAATACCAAGTTGCAACTCATGTTAAGTGTGAGAAAAAATCTTCTCTAAGATTATAACTTGATCGTCGGAGTGATCTTATAACAAGCTACCCATCGAGCTAATAGTTTTAAAGGGAGATTTCGAGGTAGAGTAAAAAAAATCACCTCTACAATTTGGCACCGTCCGTTGGAAACTTACATGGAGAAAAACGATCATTATGGTGAGAACTAAAAGCGAAGCGCATGGAGAACTATTAAACCCCCTACCTACAGATCCACCTCCATCACCACAGGATTCAATGCTTGTAATGTATCATTTGTTAACGAAAATGAGAGAGGAGATGCGCAGGGAGTTGGAGAAGTAAAATAACGAGATCACGACAATACGAAGAGAAAACGGGGAGCTTAGGCAAAGGCTAGGCGAGGGAACTAAAAATGGAGGAGGGTTAGAAGGAGAAAGAAGCCAGGGGCATACAATCCACACAACATAGAGAACTGAGGTTGATCGGACTGTAGATTCTACAACACCAAGAAATGAGCAAGGAAGTTTTGAAACCCAGAATCCTATGACTAGGGGAGATGTTGAAAAGAAGGGATGAAGATCGAGGAAGGGACCCTGGGTAGAAAGCTCAAAATGCAATTCGGGAACTCAGGGGAACGTCGTTTTCACCAACAATAATGAACTCGGATCCTCTTAGAGCGTTCCACCCATTGAAGTTCAAGACATACGATGAAACGAAGGATCCCATGGACCACGTCCACCAGTACATCAGTCAGATGGTATTGTACCAGGGCTACGATTCTTTGCTTTGTAAACTCTTCCCGTCCGCTGTGAGGCACAGGGCTATGTCATGGTTCTAGGAGTTGCCAATTGGGTCGGTAATGTGTTTTTCTGAATTATAGGAGATGTTCGTTGGATAGTTTGTCCACTTACGAAAGACTCTTTTCAACTTATGACAGGAGGTCAGCGAGAGTATATGCTCCTTTGTCACCCGATTTTAGACAAAAGCTATAGTCGTTGAAGGAATGGACAAGGCGACCACATGCGCAGTCTATGTGGCAACAATCATTCCTGGAACACGGTTTCATGAGTCACTAATAAAGTCTGACCCCACGCGACTTGAAAACCTTTATGCGAAGGTGGAGAAGTATATCTTGGTGGAAGAGTCGATAAAGAGCATGGGTCGGGGAGCACGGACCGTGGCTAACAGCGAGGGAGGACAGGTAACCTAGAAAGAAATTTCTGAGTTGAGAGATGGGGGTAACAAGAAGAGACGACACAAACCAAAAGAACAGTCAAGGTGGAAGAGAGGGCGGGTGTACATGCCTCTCAATAAAAAGCTATCGGTAATACTAAGGCACATATGCAGTGACCCGACTTCGTCTAACTACCTCGGGATTATTGAAGGAAGCCCGGAAAATCGTATTGTGAGTATCACGGAACTGAAGACTATGCGACTGATAACTGTTACAGATTACGACATATCATATAAGATATGATCGAGGACGAAAAGCTCAGGAGGTATGTGGCCTTTACAACTAGAGGAGGGCGAGAGGCCCCGGGGAAAGCAAACCGAAAGCTACGACCTTAACTGCCAATTGGAGATAGGCATCATGAACCTAAGGGACGCAGAGTAGTATACACAATCTCGGGGGTGCACGATTCAGAAAGATTTTCCATGAGGTTAGTGTTAATCGAATCACCTCGGGAGTAAGTATGGAAAGGAGACTAAGTCCAGCAGTAGGGGAACAAGCGATAGTATTTACAAAAGACGACCTTAGAGGGACAACTGTGCCACATCTGGATGTGCTCCTCATAGCGCTTCCAATTAGAAATGTAAACCTCAGGAGAATCCTTGTAGACGTTGGAAGTGTAGTGGACATCCTCTTCCTAGAGGTAGCAAAAAAGATGGGAGTGTTAGAAAGTCTACTCTCGACCCAGTCCATAGTGTTCAGGTTTAACGGGGCTTCTAGTAGCTCGATAGGCGAAACTACTCTCCCTGTAATGACGGAATCAAAGATGGTCATGACAAGGTTTGTAGTGATCAACTCGGACTCAGCCTATAATGCCATTCTTGGGAGACAATGGATACACGAGATGATGTTATTATCATGATGCACAAAAATGAAGTTATTGGTTCTTCCAAAGCATATGTATTTCATGCTTGTTTAGTTTCACTTTCACACGTATAACTAATAAGACTAATGATTTTTGCATTCAACCTAACAGTCGGACTCAAAAACTCACTGACGTATCATGCACAAAGAACTATAGATTCTTT
Source organism: Akebia trifoliata (assembly GCF_017979445.1). NCBI lineage: Eukaryota > Viridiplantae > Streptophyta > Magnoliopsida > Ranunculales > Lardizabalaceae > Akebia > Akebia trifoliata. The sequence continues at coordinate 35,805,253 of NC_141377.1, read as the reverse complement.
TGCCTGAGATACACAACTATACCTTTGGGATACATAATTGTGGATAGCAGGTTGGTTTTGTATCCTGAGGGATAGAATCTATGGTTCTTTGCTCATGCCACGTCGGTGAGTTTTGAGTCCCCCTATCAAGTTGAGTTCAAAAATCAGCACTCAACTAATTATGGAAAGAATTGTGTTGGGGTGACACAAAGGGAGACACAAGGGTGACAAAAACTCCTGGTGCCGTGCACATTACCTTAGACGCTTTTCCGCGATATATGAGTAAAAAACATCTACAGTTATGTGCATGCCACCAACACAAACGGAGACACAAAGGTGACAAAAATGATTAATACAAACTATAAAAGACAAATCCTCTACCATTATAAAAACGGAAAAACTGGAAGCAATTCCATTTTTGTCCGTCTAATTTTTTGTCTTTTAGGGATGCCACCTCATCAATCAACATACCATTTGATTTTATAAATAACATATTAAAAAGATATTTTGTAATTTTATAAACTATTAGTCAGTGCAGTCTTCTTAATTAATGGCAAAAAAAAATAAATGGTGGACATGTAATTTCTAATGAAACAATCCAAATTAATTTGATCATACATGTCCACCATTCATTTTTTTGCCATTAATTAAGAAGATCACACTGATTAATAGTTTGTAAAATTACAAAATATCTTTTTTTATGTTATTTATAAAATCATCTTAACAAATAGTTTAAATCATACGTAAGTAACATAAAATTAATGTTCAGGACCATGTAGCTAGTTCTATACCTACTTTGTTAGCTTACTAACATTATAAAAATATCATTTTATTAAATTATCTTCAAAATCACCTTATTTATTATATTAAATTATAAAAAGCCATTATGTAGGTCAAATGAAAAATGATTTAAATTTAGATTATTTATTTAAAAATTTTAAATAAATTTAAATTAATGATAAAATATTTAATCGTGCATAAATCCTGATTTTTATAATACACATGCCACGTACTTCTTAGTTATAATAAAGTAAATATTGCATCTACTACTTAATTATAATAGAGAGCTTCTATTTTGACACCAACTTTTGCTATCACCACCCCAAAATGTGTGCCAATTTTTTGGTGATTTACCTATGAGTTGGGGTGGTGTTAGCAAAAGTTGGTGTGGCAATAAAACCTTTCTTATAATAACAGTAAATATTTTGTACATGTGTCAGTGGAAGATTCAAAATCGCACTTGTTATCTTTTTTTAAGTTAGATGCAGAGCATTACCAGAGAAAGTTGCTTCTAAGCCAAGTAAATAATGCAAACACCTTAAGTAAGTCTTTCATTGCAAATAAAGAGCCCAATGCAGTACTAAGACGAGTAAGATATGATTCACTATATCCGGTGATGAGAATTTCATCAACGTAAATTAAAAAAAGAATCATCACTACATATATAGTAACGATGATAAGTAAAAAACAAGTAGACGGCTTTGGACCCGCAAAACCAAGCTCTCCATTAAAGTCTGAAATCATTGATGTCACACCCGAAGTTTCAAGATCTGCGACCCAACTCATTTCCATCATTTGAATTGTGATTTGTGACCTAGGGATGATTTAGGAGTAATCCACTTACATTCATCGACTAAAAAAATATGTTTTGGACCTAACTAAAATCATCATCTTAATCTTTTTTCTTTTTTTTTTAAACATTCATATAGGACAAACCAACAACACACTTATAGTCAAAATTTCATAACTTACTCAATTTTTATCGAAATTTAATGTAACACCTAATTCAGAAGGATGATCAAAATATCCACAATATAAAAATACTACACCAAAGAAAATATTTATTTTTCTGGTATGAAAATACTGAACAAGGTTGTGGCACAAATTAGAATTTAACAACCTATTGCTTGAGTTCTAAAATCTCCACACAATTCAATTCTAATCAAAATGTAGAGATATTAGATTCTATAGAAGTTATTAAAATGTGAAACCTAAGAAAAATTAGAAAAGGATTTTAAAATAATTGTTTGGCATGTGAAATATTTTTACAAAAATTGTGGTACACAATGAATTCTCTGTAGTCATGTTTAGTAGTTTGGATGGTAAAATCAGGAATAAATATTTCTATCATACAATGATATGAGACCAAAGCTATATCAAAGTTAATTTCCACAAGCTAATCCTGAAAAAATCAAAACCCAAGATGAAATCTAAGCAGGGAGTACGACGTTGTAAATTAGGTTACGTTTCCTTTTCATTCTTGTTGTCCACTAACAACATTAGCTAAGATAACTAACTATAAACTATAATAAAATTTTGTAACAATCCAAAAAAAAAAATAAGGATATACATGTATGAGTTATAGAATTGTTCCAAGTGGTTTTACGTCATTTTGACAACAAATGAGCATTTTACAATCATTCTTGTAAAATATGTTCAATTAAATCAACAACATTAAAGAGAAACTTTTCCAAGTCAATTAATAACTAAAGTCTCTAAAATGAGTATCCACCGCATCTATTCATCAAATTAGTTTAACACAAACTCCAATAAGCATAAGATAACTTCAAAAAATTATCCAAAAATCTCATACACCCTTAATCAAGAAAGCAAATCAAACTTAAATAAGAAAAACATATCAAATCTCCGATGACGATCTTACACCCATAATATGTCCTCGTCGAATCTGAAAGTTTTGACATAAAATGTCAATGAGCGGTGAAGTACAATAGGATTAACATGACACCCAATATATATAATCCAATAATAATAATAATAAATATCAAACAATATAAATCGAATACTTCACACATGGTATATATGCAATAAGAATCTTCGTAACACAACCACGTCAACACATGGAAAATATTAAAATAATCATAGAATATGTTTGTTTCCTTCATTAATTTAGCCATTTTATCCTTGGTCTTGCCAAACAGTAACTACTCTATTCTAGGATCGTCCTCGAGGACTTGCAGGTCTTACACCCAAGTGCCTATGCCTTGTTATTACACCATCATTTTCTCATAAACACACTCCATTATCTTTTATTCAACTAAACAAAATCATGAGAAGTGATCGTCTCAATCATGGCATCCACACAATCATAATAAGAGATCATCCTCACCAAAAATCAGCCCATTCCAAAATTTCTAACCCCATGTTTACAAGTTGAAAAATCGTGGACCGTCCATTTTTTGTAAACCATTTTTGATGGGGTTAGAAGTTTTGGGATGGGCTGATTTTTGGTGATGATGATCTCCTAACGGTAGAGATCATCCTCACCAAAAATCAGCCCATTCTAAAACCTCTTACCCATATAGGACAAAAATGATTGGCCAAAATGTTTGGTGCCGAACATTTCCCTCTATAGATATATATATACTTATATATGACATGTTTTTTTTCCTCATTATTAAACTATATTGTGAGAGTCATAACCTACCTAGATCGAACTCTCGATCCTCTCCAGTTGAGTCACGCATTCTTTACACCACCGTAACATCTTGGTCTTCTCCTTTCTGTACTTAGTCCAAAAGAAAATTATACAAAAGTAAAGCTAATAGTAAATGAAGTAAATTAAAATAGAAAAGTTGAAGATGAAAAAAAAAAAAAAGTAAAGGAGATTACACTATGGGAGAGTCTTAACACAACCTTAACCCTTTTTCCTTTCTCCGCTTTTCTTCATTTTTTTTTACTTGATTGATGAAATTAATGATTGGTTAAATTTTAGAAATTTAAAAACTTACTATTTCTCTCGTTGACTTGTCAAAAAGAACTTTCTAAAGTGGGCCAATAAAATAACATTTTTCAAATTTTAAAAGATAGGAATTTTTTCCTTTCTAAGGGTAAAATGTCCATAATAAAAGAAACAATAAGATCAGGGAATGTACCCAAATAAAGGATTAATTCTTCATTCTAAAATGGTTGGTACGTAACACACACACACACTCTCTCTCTCTCTCTCTCTTTCTCTCTCTAGATTTCTCCTAAATTTTTATCTCATATGCTCTTATCCAATCTTACCCTCCAAAAGAGTGATATTTACACTCATTTAGGGTTAGATTAGTAAATTATGGACTTATTATCCATTCCAAAATGGTTGATACGTGCCACACACAATCTTTCTTTTGCTAACACCACTCCAAGATGTGTCTTTGGTGATTTACTGAGTTAGGGTGGGATTAGCAAAAATTGGTGTGGTTATAGAATCTCTCTTATAATAATGGTAAATATTTTGAACATTTGCGTTTGTCCAGTATGGGTGAAAGTTTCAAAATCGCACTTGATATCTACCTCTTCTGTTCTTGTTTTCCAGATGATTTTTATAATAAAATATACCTTTGCACATCCCACCTTCCTTCATATAATCATAATAAACACTTTCTTTATAATAATAGTAAATATTGCACCTACTTGACTACTTCTTAATTTTAGTAATAGTAATCTTAATTATAATAACCACTTTCTTTATAATAATAGTAAATATTACACCTACTTCTTATTTTAGTAATAGTAAATGTTGCAGGTTAAAGTTTCAAAATCCCAATCGCTACCTACTTTCTTTTGTTGTTGTTTTTCAGATTTATATAATATACATCATCCCATTGCTTCTTAACTATGATAATAGTAAACATTGGACGGACTTCTTAATTATGATAATAGTAAAGATTTTGTACATATGCGCATACACGTATTGGTCGAAGTTCCAAAATTGCACTCTGTAGCAATTTATCTCTAGTGGGGAGGGAGGGTACTACATTAACAAAAATTAAAACCATAGTCCTCTATTATTAAACTCTTTGATCTGATTTAACCAAAAAAAAACTTCAAAAATAAGTTGTTTTCTATATGATCTAACACTTCCAAAATGGAAAGTCACTGACCCATCATTGTTCAACCCATTTTCAACGGTGTGCTTTTTTTTTCTCTGTGCAGTTTACATAGAACTCTCTTAACTCTTTAAAAACGCTGTAGGAAAAAGTTGTCACAGAGGATCCGCTCCCTAATCACTACATTCATTCATTTGTTCTCGTTTTCCAGATCTTATGGATCACTTTTGGTCGATATCAAAGATACATCTTTATTTTCAAATGATAACATGCCCTCTTGACCTAGGTCTTCTCTCATATAGACAATTGAATGATGTATATACCCTCATCTTCAACCTCCAACATAAGACCTCTGATTTTATCCCCAACAACATCAGTCATCTTCAATTTTTAAACTTCAATAACAATAGAAGATTTTTTAAAAAATCAATCTTTAAACTTCAATAACAATAGAAGATTTTTTGAAAAAATCAATGACAGCATATGCAGTACTCATCTTCAACCTTTAACAGAAAACCCCTTGGTTTTATATTTCTAGTCTCAAAACAGGTAATCTTCAATCTAAATATATAGTTGTCACGTAAGTGAAGCTTTTAAAGAGTAAAAATCCATTCTCTTCAAAAGCCATCCCAATTGGCAGACACGATTAGGCAGTAGGGATTTATGACTAAAGGTCATCATGAAAACTTCATCAGTTTAGAAAAATAAATGATGTCAACATATTTTTAAAGAGGGATGATTTTCTAACTAGAAAGTCATCACAGGGTCAATACTCGACTGACGTGGCATGGACCCAAAACCATAGATCTTGTTCTCCGGGATACACAACTGTACATCGTCATAAAAGATGTGCAGTTGTGTATCCCGAGGAACAAGATTAAACAACTCTCTTCTTTTCCCAAATTTTCTATGAAAATTACATTTAATTGGATGTGTACATCCAACATCGAACATGAAGTATATCCCATACAAAAACTTGGTTGCAAGACTTACACATCAAACAGGATGTAACAATATGCGACACTGACACATCTTTTTGTCATTAGCAGATTCGATTATTTAATTAAAGGACCTGTATGATCAAATTAATTTGGACTGTTTCATTAGAAATTACATGTCCACCATTCATTTTTTTGCCATTAATTAATAAGATCACACTGACTCAGGACCCTTCAATCAATAGGTTTGGGTTATTGATGAAGTAGACCCAAAGTAGCTTCTGATTAAATAGGACTGCCAAGTGATAAAGCCAAAAAAATTGGAGACCACTGTGTAGTCACTCGTGATTGGTTAACCCATGTAAACAGTCGAATCCAAGAAGACTTGTGCTTCCAAATTCCAAATCATAATTTAAAAGTGCCCTCCAAGTCTAATAAAATCTCAAAACTCAATATTTCAAAACAAAGGAAAAAATTACAAAAAAAAAAAAGAAAAAAAAATGAATATTCATGATCAAACTTATTTTTATTACAATTTTTTTTGTCGAATGTAGTTGAACAATTGATTAAATCTGAGTTTAAAATATTTTTATAAATATTTGATAAAAAATTAAAGATATTGAATAATAATAATGTAAAATAAATAAGAGTCAAAAATTATATTTAAAACAAATTTTTTTATTGAAAAAGAAAATTAAGAATAGCATGTATGTACAATGATGATGACACAATTGGTATTTGTATAAGATGAATAGTGAAATAGAAACCATCTCTATTTTTTTTTTTTTTTTCGGAAAATGCTGGAATGACACAAATGGAGATACAAAGGTGACACAAATGACATGGTGGCGCACACGTAACTGTAGATGCTTTTTACTCGTATCTCATGGAAAAGTGTCTACGGTAATGTACGTGCCATCACGTCATTGTGTCACCCCTGTGTCTTCTTTTGTGTCACCTTAGCACCATTTTTTTTTTTTTTTTTTGCTTTGTCTCCAATTCTAAAGATGTGAATAGTGATTTAGAGGGTGTGTCAAAAATTAAGAGACCAGTTGGAGTTTGGTTCGAAAGTCTCTATCTCTAACTATAGAGATATAGAGACTAGTTAGAGTTGCTCTGAGATTCTTTGTTTGTGATTGACTTGTTGAAATTTTTTGTGTTTCCATTTTGTTGTCGGTAAAAGTCAATTTTAAAAAAGAGGATTTAGTCTTTCTACAAATCAAATTATTTTAAAGGATTTTAATATTGAAGGTTATTTTATAAAAATACACATGAAAGATTTCAAGAAAGTTTTTTTTTTTTTTTTTTTTTGTAAAGGGGTCAAGCAGATCCCTAATTAGAAATAAAAAGATTATAACTTATCATAGGTATGCCCAGAAGCATCCATACATATAATGTCTACCAACTGCTAAGGGAGATCCTATGCTCAAGAATAACTCTACCTAAAGAAGGTCGACAGCTTTCTTGCATTCTCTACGACAAAGGTGAACAATATTACTTATTTTTAAAGACAAAACAAAACTAATTAATAATAACGCACATACAAAATCCATGAGACGGGGTGCAGGGAATCGACTAATTGGGTCTCAATTATCGCTCCTGCTGTAAAGCCTAATCTGTTGGATGAGATGAGTCATGTTGTTGTAAGATGATCCCCCCTTTTCCACAGCTTTCTTAGCAATCTCTCCAAGCTCCCTTACTCTCTTTCTAATCTGCTGCATCACTTCATCTCCACCGTCCATCAACCCAATCACCGCCTTTTCTATCTTCTCCCTTGTCACCGTTACCTTCTCTTCTTCTATCTCTGGTATATTGTCACTCCATATCTCATTCTCAACACCCACTGGAACTCCGATACTCAAAACTTGAGTCACCAACTTGTCGTTGTATAATTGCTCAGCGTAGAGAGGCCAAGTGATCATTGGTACACCCGCACCTATGCTTTCAAGTACAGAATTCCATCCTGCATGAGTCACGAACCCTCCGATTGCTGGATGTTCCAAGATCAGTAACTGTGGGGCCCACGTGGTTATGATAAAACCCTTATCACTTTCCTTCATCTTCTCCTCAAATCTATCTGGTAACCACCACGTTTGTTCTTCTTCATCTCTAATATCGGGTTTCCTAATAACCCATATAAATGGATGACCACTAGCTTCAAGACCAAAAGCGATCTCATGAAGCTGTGCCCTACCAAAGCCTGCCAAACTACCGAATGATACATAGATAACAGAGTTAGGTTTTTTTGAATCGAGCCAACTCAGACAATTTAGTTCACTACTTTCATGATCACTACCATTCCTCTTGGCCTTGTCATCAGAGACCGTATCTTCGTTAGAGCTTATAAGAGACACTGGACCTATAGACCACACTTTGCTGTTCAAAAACTTCTTGAAGTAATCAACGTAAGCTGGCTCTAACTCGTAGAAGCTGTTCACCACACAACCAAAGCTACCAGGAATTGAGTCACGGGCCCGTTTTATGACATCTGTATAAGGAATTTGAATCCTTAGGTGTTCAGGGATTTGAGACTTGGTCATCTTGATCTCATCAGGAAGGTCTGGCAATATAAAATCTGATGATGAGGTGGATTTTTTATCGTCACTACTTGTTGTACAGTAGCGTTGGATTGAATCGATTGCACATTGAGAGAACAAGTTAGAGGGTTCAAAATAGATCCTCGGGATTCCAAGATCGGAAGCGAGGTCATTAGTCCAAGGGTAGAACATATCAGTGATGATGCAATGTGGGTGGTTTTCTCGGATGAATTTCTCAATCTGAGGTTGGAGAAGTCTGAGAGCGTAATAAAGTTTTTGTGAATGTTGAGGGGTTTTGGCGGTGTTGAAATTTTCGATTCCTTCAGGTAAGCCGACATCTGCAGCTGGGAAGTAAAGTAAGTGAAGTGAGATTTGGTAACCAGATTTGATGTCTAGATCAATGGAGTTTTTGAAGAGTTTGGCATTGAAAGGGGTGGTGATGATGGTAACTTTAACCCCATGCCTAGCAAAGATTTTGGCTATGTCTACCAGAGGTATCATATGGCCTGGACTCAAAAATGGAAGGAAAAACACTTTGAGTTTACTGACTTCTGTAACTGATGAAGCATCCATGGTGGTAGACTAATTGTGTTAAGCAGAGAGACAGAGAACAAGTAGACACTTCGGGATTTCTTTAGGGACCGGAACTCTCAATTTATAGAGAAGAAGACTGATGTCGTGGAATTCGATGTTTTTTTTGGTTAAAAAAATCTTTAACGATAATCTTAATAGGGATTTTTGGCTCATAGTTTGACATGTGACGTGAATGACATCAGAAATGAGAGCCATGTTGAAAGAAAAGATAACTTTCTATCTGATATTTAGAAAAAAAAAATTATATACATTTATATATGAATATTTTCATTAAATGTAAAAGACTGTCTCGTTGAATTGTCACTGTAATAACTAATATGGGCTCAACAATTCTTTTAAAGATTTAAATTTTAGAGTCGTGCTGGGGTGACATAGGATTTACTGTGATTCTCATAATTCTGACGTGAAAATGCATATATAATCGTAGATGGTTTTTAATCGTATCAATAGGAAATATATCTATGGTATGTGCACATCCCACGTCAAAATTGTGAGAATCACAGTAAATTCCCTGTGTCAGTAAATTCCTTATGTCATTCCAGCATTTTTCTAAATTTTAATCACTAGATAGGTGGCCGAATGGTAAGACTTCGAAGTCAAGAGGTTTGTTCCCTTTGTGGTTTCAAGATCGAATTCAATCGTTCCTAATATTAGTGGTCACAGACCGTTCAATAAGTCTTGTTCGGGGAGGAGGGAATAGTCGGTGTGCGCAATTTAGTTTGAATTCCCTTCTATACAAAGAAAAAATAATAATTTAAAATAATAAATTTGAGGTCAGAAGACGTGCGGAGACAAAGGAAACTTTCTTTCTATTACTGATGTCATTCGTGCCACATGTCAAACTGTTGTTGGGCTATGAGTAAAACATCACCCATTATCTTACTATTGAGGGCTTAAAAAAGTAGTCACAAATCACGATACAGTAACGTCCCACCCCTATAAGAGCATTCAGCCTTTTACTGAGTCCAAATACAAATTCCAAAGTATATATTAAATGCACTTGCCCTAAGGTACTAAGTCCAAATACAAATTCCAAACTATATATATATATTAAATGCACTTGCCCTAAGGCCATACATTAACAAAATCCAAATGAAAATAACATCTCAGGCACACCAATAGTAATCGATAGAGATTTATTGTTGAGTGCTGATATTGTAATTCAACCTCACGATAAAACTCAAACACTCATCTACGTGATGAGATGAGGGATTTTTTGCTCACAGCCCAAAAGTCGTTTAGCATGTGGTACAAATGACATCTCTTGCGCTCTGCCCACATATTTATTTTTTAAGATTTCAAATCTTAGAAAAAAGTTGTTGGGCCCACATTGATTATCACATTGTCAACCCAACAACACAGAATTCTAGATTTCATGAAAATATTCATATTCAAATTTTTTTTTGTTTTTTGAACTTGATCCAAGGTGTTGAAAATGAATAATTACCAAGCACCCAAATTTGAAAATAAAATTCAACGTTAACAAAATAACTAAAATATTTTGATAAAATCTAGAAGGAAAATGGACAGCTACCAAACACCCGAATTTAAAAATAAAATTCAACGATAACAAAATAACTAAAATATTTTGATGAAATCTAGAAGACTTTATTGTTGGATTGTCCATGTGATAATCAATGTAGGCTCAGCTACTCTTTTTTAGATTTGAAATTTTAAAAAATAAATCTGAGAGTAAAGGATGTGCGGGGCAAGAGTTATTTGTACCACATGTCAAACGATTGTTGGGCTGGGAGCAAAAACTGTTCCCATTACATGAGGAATCCTACCTGAAAGTCACGTGTCAGTAATACACGTCAGCATTCCATATCATCTTATGCATTAAAAAAATTTTGATTTTTTAAAACCCTTCTCTTCTCTTCCAGATCTGACTGTGCAAAGAGAGGGTTGTTCATCTGCTCCACTCGAGAAAAGGGGTTTCTTCTCCAAATATGAATCAGGGTAGTGCGAAGAGAGGGTTTGTTCATCTTCTCCACTCGAACAAAGGGGTTTGTCCTCCAGATCTGAATCAGGGTAGGGTGGAGAGGGTTGTCTTTTCTGAACATAGATCGTAAATCGATTGTGTTCATCTTTTCCGCTCAAACAAAGGGAAAAAAATCAGCACTTGAACAAAGGGGTTTGAGGATTTTTCTTCTCCTTTGCCATCAAAAGCTTAGAAATCAAATTTTGTTAATGCATAAGATGACGTGGAGTGTTGACGTGTATTAGTGACCACGTGATTGTCAAGTAGGTCTTATCATGTAACGGGAATGTCTCTACGACGTACATGAGTTTTTGAGTTTCGCTATAAGGTTGATTTACAAAATCGGCACTATTTGCTGTTTTGAAAGTAATATGCTAAGTTGATGAAACATTGGCATGACACCATGTGTATTAAATAAGCAAAAGTGATTGATAACTTTTGAGGTGACACAAGATTTACTATGATTCTCACAATTCTAAGGTGGATGTGCATACATAACCATAGATGATTTTTACTCATATCACAAGGAAATACATCTATGATCATGTGCACATCCCTTGTCAGAGTTGTGAGAATCGCAATAAATATTGTGTCATTTCAACATTTTTCATGAAAATTTGGAAGTAATTTAAGTGCTTAAGTTTTTAGTAATTTTTCAGTACACCAGGCTTCATTCCATTGGTACATCAACTTAGCACATAACTTTCAAAACAACAAGTATGTGTTCATTTTATTCATGGTGTCGATCTGATTTAAGAAAAGAAAATAATAAAAAATGAATGTTTTATATGGCACAAATCACAATCCAACACTTTTAAAATGGACAGTCTCTAAACTCTCAATTTCAAAATGTTATGTTATCACTTTATATTTACGTGGCACACTACACGTAACGAAGAGGGTTTCTTCAAAATTTTGAAGTGGGTAACCCAGTTCAAAGTTATTTTGGTACAAAGGATCCGCTCTCATACATGAAATACTAGTCATGCTATATTGCCAAATCACAAGTCTTTGAAATATGCTCGTTCGTACTACTATCATTATTATCATGATGCACAAAAAAGAAGGCCCCGTTTAATACAACAGCCAAAATTTGTTGTTAGATTCAATTGTAAGAAGCTATTGTCAGAAACAGCTTTAAAAAGTTAGAATACTAAAAAACTTGTTTGATAGAATCTTGTAAAAGTGTTGTGATGTTTATCAGAATTTAGTAATTATTGTTTAGTAGAACTGCTGGATTTTGTTGTATTAGGATAAAATGACCAGAATACCCTTAATGCTGATAATGCAACAAAAATGACTAGAGTACCATTATAAATATATAATTATACTAAATATATATAAATATAATAAATTTTTATTAAAAAATTATAAAAATAATTATTTTAATTTTAAAAAATTATAATTCTATAAAAAAAAATTATAATTCTATAGAAATTTCGATAATATTTTCTCTTAAAAATGGATATATAAAATTTTTCTGAAAAAAAAAAATACTTGCTTAATACACAATCCAACATCAATATTACATCATATATACATAACATATCCGCATAACATCTCATTTATATTTTAACATCATTTAAACATAATAACCATAGCCACAAATCTGAACCCAATCATAACATTATATATTTTGTTCTGTGATAGGTACATAAAATAATAACAAACCAACAAAAAAAGAATTGTTTGATAGGTAAATAAACTAAGAACAAATTAACAAAAAAACTGGTTTTTAAAAAAAAAAAATTTAGGATTTTTAATGTATGATGTCGATCGAACCTATAATGGAAACGGCAAAACAATGGAAAAATCCCTGTCAATCAGACTTGTGATGGAAACAACAAACAAAGCGGAAAAAATCCCCTTCGACCAGACTTGTAATGAAAACGGCAAACACAATCGATCGGAACTCTAATGGAAACGACAAACACAACGACGAAAACCCCCGTCGATCAGAGCTCTAATGGAAACGGCGAAAATCCCCTTCGATGGGAGCTCTAATGGAAACGGAAATGACAAACACAACAGTGAAAATATCCGTCAATCGGAGCTCTAATGGAAATGACAAAATCTCCGTGTGTAGACTTGATTAGGGCAGACGAATAAGAAATATTCCTTATGTATTTCTAATTTGAGAAGGATAGGGATAAAATTTATGTTTTTTTAAGACTACTTTGGCATTTTCACTTGAGCTATTATTATGACTTCGCTTCTCCCCAGACGCATCTATGGTAATGGGCGTGATACTCCATCATTTTGTCACTTTTGTGTCTCCATTTTTGTCACCACCATTTTGGTCAGTCTAGTCTTTTGTAGGGATGCCACCTCATCAATCAACAGACCATCTCTATTTTTTTTTTTTCCATTCTTTAAGAGCTTTTAATTGAGCACTACCAACTTTATCAAACGTCTCTACCAACCCTTTCATGATTCATCTTTTTTTTTTCTTTCTATTTTTTACTAAGTTATTATGTCACCTCACCAGTTGACTAGCCTTACTAAGATAGTAAAGATTTCATCTCACTAAGATCCTTAGGCTTAACTTGTGGCATGCAAAAACATGATCCCCAAATGAATTACTTTTCAAACTTCTATCAACTTTAGGAAAAAAAATCCCAGAAATAAATTATTTTTCACAGTTAAAATCCAATTTTAAGTTTGAGAGTTACATGGAAGTTTGGCAGCCGTTCATTTTCAAAACCTTGGATCAAGTTAAAAACTTTTGTTTTTCGAATTTCTTCTCTATTTGAGTTTATCAAAGAAACTTAGCCATGGTGTTGGATTGCTAAGGTTGTAATCCATTTGAGCAAAACAACACTTAGTAAGGCTCAATTCTTTACTAAGTTAGTTAGGAAAATATTTTTCATCGCCAAATCATCTCTCATTTATACTTAGTGATGTCACCTCATCAATCTACACACCATCTCTAATTTATTTCCATTCTCTAAGGGCATGTTTGGAAATAGGAATTCGAGTTACAATTCAAACTCCAAGAAGGTCCTCAACTCACATTTTTAAATCATCCATTCTATAAACTTGGCAAAGACATCGGATTTCTCCTTCATAGAGTAAATCCAAATCTTTCTTCAAAAATCATTTATAAATGTGAGAAAGTAGCGAGCTCCACCTTTTGATTTAGTAGGTGCGGGCCCCCACACATCAAAATGAATGTAGTCTAGCAATTTCTTACTCTTAATTTTTTTTTTTTTTTTTTTTTTTTTTGCAATCTTCAACAAAACCTTACTTTGCTTTCCCATGACACAAAATTTGTAAAATTCTAACTTACATGCCCCAATATCCTTCAATAATTGTCGCCGATGTAACTCTTGCATTGCTCTTTCACATATATACCCAAATCTTAAGTGTCAAAGATGAGTTCAATCCTTGCTGGGATTTTTTTCTATGGATATTGCAATTCCACTTAGAATTTTATTCCCTGAAAACTTATAGAGCATATTCAACTCTTATAATCATCATGACTCCCTTAGCAATTTTGAATATTCCATCATTTACTGAGAATGAATACCTATTTGAGTCGATTGTGTCCAAGGATATCAAATTCTTCTTGAGTGTAGGCACATGCCTCACACTACCCAAAGTTCTAACAACCCCATCATACATTCTTATCTTTACGATACCCATTCCAATAACTTTGCATGCCACATCGTTATCCATTCAAACATCTCCACCGTCATGAGATTCATAAGAATCAAATCAATCATGATTGGAACACATGAAAAGTACATTCAAAATCTAAAATCCAAGAGTTAGAGGTGAGATTACCCGAAGATGTTGTTAAGAGCTCTCCATCGCTTTCCGATGCTATGCTTGCCATTGAGCTTGACTCAACTTTCTTCCCTTCATTTACCTCCGCTTCGTATTTTCTACAATCTCTTTTATAAGATCCCTTCTTCCCGTAATATTAACACTCTACTTCTTTTTTTACTTCTAGATTTAAATATAGAGTTCTTCCATTCATATTTGCATTTCTCCTTTGTTCGGCATCGCTCACTTGAATCTTTTGTAATGAATTCTTCCCCTTAAGTATCCTTTTCACTTGACTTATTCATGATCACATGAGAGATAAGGTCTTGAACCAACTCCTCAAACTTAAGTCTCATTGTCGAATATAAGATTAGTCCAAAAATGTTTGAAAGAATTAAGAAGTGATCTCAACAAAATCAATGCTTTGTCTTCTTCTTCAAACTTCACTTCTACCTTCTACAAATCACTAAAATACCAATTGAACGTATTCAAGTGCTCCATGATATCTTGTCTCTCCTTCATCCTTATGATTGAGTTAGTCCTTAAAGATTAATTTGTTGGACAAAGTCTTTCCCATGTAAAGCTTTGCAAGTTTATCCCATGTTCTCTTTGTTGTCTTTTCTTCCATGACGTTATACATGATTTCATCGGAAACATGCAACTCAATGGAACTAGTAGCCTTCAAATCCAATTCTTCACATGTCTCACTAGACATGCCCTTTGGCTTCACTTCAATGCCTCGAATAAAATTATGAAGCCATTGTTGGATAAGAATATTCCTAATCTTCATTTGCTACAATGTAAAATTGGATTTTCCATCAAATAGTTTTACTTCAAACTTCACCCCATCGGAACTTCTGATCATCATTGTACCATTTTCTGTCATTGCAAACATCTTAGATAACCTAAGCTTTGATACCACTTGTTGTGTATGTGAAGCTCACGTAGTAATTTGATCAAACACCTATTGAATATTTCACCAAATACATTGTATGTCACACCTTCCAAGACCTTATTTGATAATGGAAATGAATGATAACCCAACTAATAGTAGAAAATGCAAAGAAGATAAGCAATCACACAAAGAAATAATAAGAACACAATACCCACAACACGATATCTTACATGATTCACCCAAATGTTACATCCATAGAGGTATAAGCGTTGGAGCTCGATTTCACTATGAAGAAAATGAGGCAAATCGATACAAGAAGTCAACTTTATCACTTAACTTCACATTCTTGTAGATCTCAATCTTCCCAAACTTCTCAAACTCTCCTCTCTTGGGTTTTTTTTCTTTTTTTACTCTCTTCTCTTGAAAAGACTTAGACTTGAAGTTAGACTTACAACAAAAGAAAACAAAACCCATTTTAGAAGTACCACATAAGTGGGTCACTTACATAAGTTACAAGCCCAGCCCAAAAATACATAGACTTGGAACGATATAATTGATTTTTGAGTCATACTTCAACAGTTTGATTTGTAGATATAAGGAGAAAATTTATTCCAACTGAATGAGATCTTCATGTGAGCAATTAGATCTTAAAGAGATTTGTCCTTCTTTTTCTGTCTCAAATTGGTCTTGTAGTCATTCAACTCTCACGGAGTTTATCGGTTAGGGACGACACTACAAATTATTTTGGTAGTTTAATGTTTTCATAAGTTAATTCATGAATAATGTTTTGAAACTCAATCACTTGGTCTATAAATGATTTTCCATCAACAATTAAATATTCTAAAAAAAATTCACGACAGATTTTTTGACTCTCGCATTTTCTATTACGTACTTCTTCTCAAACATTCCTTACAACTCTCTAGAAGTTTCATATATATAGTAAATGTCATATAGGTGTTTACAAGATAAGATAAAATATAGTTCCTACAAATCCCATATGCTTTTAGCCAGTTTTGCAAATTAGGGTTTGTTTCTTTATGTTTTTTCTCCCTTGAGAACAAATAATACATTTAGGGCTTCAAGGAATAAGAGAATCTTCTGGCTCCACCTTCAATAAAACTTTCCATTACAAGATTTTGATATCAACAAATCCGATTTCACATGTTTTATTTTGAAATCTTTGTTCGAGGTAACAAATTAGAAATAGAATATAGAAAAATTGGTCTCAAGATTGTTGTCAATTTTGGTTCTGTGTTTTGGTTTTATGTCCTTGAAACAAAAAGATACTAAACAATAGTAGAATGAAAAATCACGAATAAATTACAATAACTTATCAGTAACTGAGGCATGGAGAAATTGTTGTCTTTAAAATCAAATTTGCCCCCTTAGGAATGAATTCACAATGTATTTGATCTCATGCATCTAATTTTCAAGATTCAACAATCCGTGTCTTTCTTAACTGTGTACTCAAAAATAGCAGATCTAAGTCAAACCCGATCGAATCGAACATTGTAGAACAACAAGATGTCGTTTTAGAGAACAATAGAAAAGAAAGATAAGAGAGGTCAGGAAGATTTTTTCTATATCTCTCAAACGGTAGAGCACGATTTGTTTTATGGACAGTAAGCTCAGCTATCTAAAAGAGCTCAATGATCCACTATAGTAATGATAGAGACATTTGGGCCTTAATTGTTATATTTCTGAACATTGAAAAACCCCCCACGGTCTAAAGCTCGTTAAAGAAAAGAAACTATGATCTAATAGTTCAATGAAAATATACAAATCAACAGTTGAGATAAGACAAAATTAAAAAGGGATTTTGATCAAAAATAACTTTTAATTAAGACCCAAACCCAAGTCCGAGCTCGGCTCAGCACGGTGCATGTGTGTGTGTGTGCACGACGTGTGCACAAGTGTCCTTTAAGATTTTCTGATGGGTTGGTCCCAAACACAATGGATTGTAATCCTACAGTGCCTTAGGAATATACTTTTGACAAATTCATCAAGTGAATCGATCCATTTAGAGAAGGATCACTCCAAAGGAACTTAAGGGTTTCTAATTTTTTAGTACACTAATTGGAACGTTGAAAGAGCCTAACCAAGATTTGAAAGGAAGTAAGGATAGACTTGATTAGCTCCAAACACCCAACATAAGAGAGAAAACCACCTTTCAAGCTTCTTAGATACAATAATTATAAAAAACAATTTTATTTTGAATGCCAAGTAGGCATGTGTGATAAAAATTGAAGTAATATGGACTTTATCAGATCTTGTAGCCTAAAAATACTCAATGAGACATGTGATATCTGACTTTTTTTTTATAGAAATACTCAATGAGACATGTGATATCTGACTTTTTTAGATCTTGTAGCCATAAATTACTAATGTACATAACATTGAAGTAATACATATTAGTTTTATCGATCTCACCAGTTTAGAAAGTCCACTTACTGTATAATATTGAAGTAGCACATGATTTATTGGATCTTTTAGTCTAGAAATACTCAATTTGGAGTGATTTTTGCTCACAGCCCAATAGCCGCTTGGCATGTTTTCGAATGACAGAAGTAAAAGAGAGAAAATTTCTCTCTCCTGCCTGCAAGCCTCTGCCCACAAATTTTAAATTTTAGATTTAAAATCTTAAAAAGGGTCATTGGCAGGGGCGGAGCCAAAAAGGGACGAGTGGGGATTAGCACCCACTCAACTTTTTGGAAAACATACAATATCGATTATTAGCCCCTACTCTTTAATTCATATTAGAAATAGTCCCATATTTTTCAAACTAACGTTATGTAAATCCCCGACTGCCGGTGCCAATGCCCATAAGATAGTCCCATGTTTTTCAAACTAACGTTATGTAAAATAAGAAATTAGATAAACACTTTTCTTACTAACTTAGTATGATTTCAAATCTTATTACGGGTCGTTGAGCCCAAATGGATATCAATGCTATTCAATATCACAAACCCTCTACATTTCATGGAAAAACTCATATCCAAAAGAAAAAAAAAAAAAAAAAATTCAGTATTTTTATCTTTTATTTTGGCCTTCATTCAAGGTTTTGAAAATGGATTATCAAAATCGCACCAAACCTTCAAACCTGAAGTTCAAATTCAAAGGTTAAAAATAATTCAATTTTTATTTTTGTTTTCAAAATTCATCAAATATTTTTCTACATCCCTATGGCATCGGATCATGTTTTTGGATACCTCAAGGTGAGCTCAACAGCACATTGTAGGATTTGAAATCTTACTAGGCCAGCAATGAACCTAATATATGCATAGAAGAAAATTGTGTTTATTGGTTGATCAACGTAAGCAATTGATCCTCATTGATAATCCAAACAAATCTCATATGAAGAACAAAACTTAATAATTAGAGAAAACTAAATTGCTTTATTACTTTTTTTTCTCTATCCCACAAACAGAGTTACAATGGTACTTTTATCAAACCTCCTTGTAAAGTTATTAAAAGGGTATTCCAAATATTTTTCTTAAAAAAATCTACAAAAGATCCTTAATAGGTTAGTATTTTATTAAGTGAGACATAAATGCTTCGTATTTTATACTAGGGAACAATTCAGTACATGTTCTCAATAAAGAGTCCATCACTGTTTGTCTATGGCATTTGGAAGGATGCCATCATGGGTTATGCATTTTGAAAGATTTTTTATGTTGAACCTTAATTATTCCTTGAGACTACAACAAAAAATCAAAATTAGGAACGGTTTATAATGGTTCCTACGTCAGTCTAAAACGGTTGATAGACCATCTTTGATTGAGGCGTTGTTAATGAAATTAAACAGTTGGAAACCATTCTAGATCTCAGGATTTGAAACGGCTAAAACCTATTCCAAAACTCAGAATTTGGAACAGCAAAAAACCATTTCAAATCTGCATTTATAAAACAAAACGTATTAATACCAAAAAAATACCTTAGACATCGAGTTAAAATCCGATGTCTATAAAACTGATGTCCTAAGTCTAAGACTTTAGGCATCAGTTACAACTCGATATCTAAAGTGGTCATAAACTTGTATCTAAACTTTTTTTTTTTTTTTTAATTATTTTTAATTTTTTTGTCTACGCACTTATCACCTGCGGTTAAAATAGACCCACATAGAGAACATCGAGGTTCTCTATCACATTCATTTATACACAAAAAGAGTTACAATGTGTCATAATTTACAAAATTACCAAGTACTTTACGATCAAAATTACAAAATGTCGCATAATACTACAAACAAACATGTCACTCATAGAACTTGGTCTCTTGACGCAAATTCTAAACCAAAACCAACACCTTATCAACCCACCTAATTTTGCATCCCTTGACTTACAGCATCTGAAGCAACTCAAAGGAAAGAATTTGAGAGTCATAAGCAGCTTAATCTTCTTGAGCCGATCACAAGATGTCCTTAGTGCGAGCTCATAACCTTCCAACGACACTTGGGTGAGATGCACCAGCTTCGCGTCTTGGAGACACTTTTAGTTCCCCATCACAAGTTAGATGGTAATAAATATAGTATGAGATTATAAGATTGACGGAATAACAAAAATTGTGATACTAGTCAAACCAAAGAACCATAAAGTAAAATTGATAGGCATCCATCACAATTTCAAACTATACAAGTACAAAGTGGGGGTAGTGCCCACCTTGGGGACAACAATAGCGGATACAACCATCAATTTGGACCCATTGCCATATAGCCTGCATGAGATGGACATGGCTTAATAATTACCCTCATCAGACTACCACATCCACTGAATCAGCTCTTTTTGGTAGACAGTAAAACTATGTGCAATGAAAAGTCCAGTAATCAGAAAATTATGATGCATTTTTCTATGAATAGCTCGCGATTCAATTAAGATGATTGATGACCACATACCACAATTAATACGTAAAGATAAAAGCAAGTGGCAGTCATACGATGGGAAGCTTCTCGGAATAACTTTTCTCCAGTTAGCTCAACATTAGACTAGAAAGACAAGTCTATGCACAATTCAGAGTAAATAATTATGGTTAATTTTGCATATGATGTCCCTAAATGCCTACCACTTCAATGTTAAATGACAGCAGACAATTTCCATGTTAAATGACAGTAGACAATATCCAAAATAAGAGATTTAACCCAATCAAACACATCAAAGAAAACCACACCAAGTCATCTTAGTACAATAAACAAGATCTCCAATGAAACAACTATGCTTTGATCTTAAAATACGCATAAGGTACAATTTCTAGAAATAAACTTCCATCACATGGTAATACAGTAAACCATGTTCAAATCTATATCTGTTTCTCCCAAAATATGGTGGACAAAGTAATTGTGAACAAGGTGAACCAAATCCACTTCGCCTTATTTTTCTTCCCAAAATTTAATCAAACCAATTCTAAGTAGGTAAATGGGTGCTCAACTCAGAAATGCCACTATTTTGTTCAGCAGATTCAAGCCAAATATGGTTTCTTCACAGTTGACTTTTGCATAAATATTCAACTGTGCACAGAGCATTTACAATAATATTCAATGTTTCATGCTATGATCCTCCTCATAATTTTGCTCCATGATATGATCAGTGAAGGTGCAGCTGTTGCAAAACAATACAATAATACAGCCAATCTTTTAGAGAGCTTTGTTGGGAAGGGTTTTCTATAATACAACCAATATTACAAAATAAAAATAAGGACTCTGGGAGGCATTCCTAACATCTAATCCTTAGGTTGCTGGTTCAAATCTAGCAGATCAGATTTCTGCCATGGCGACCCTAGTATACATACATACATATATATATGGACCAAAGCACCACTTATTTCTATGGACCACATCCATGTGGAATCCAAAAACACGATCAGGTGAGACATCGATGTAGAGCATAAAACTTTACTAACTCCCAATATATATATTGAATAAAAAATTCACCATTGGATTTAAATGTTACATCTGGGAGTTCAGTGGTAGCCACTTGAGAGGTAGCAGATGGTGATGAAAACAAACTTGAAGTTTGTCGTCTGACCAAGTTCTAGAGATGCAATTTCTTCCATATGAACTACCATAGGCACGACATCGGAGGTTGAGGTGCAATATTGCATAAAAACCTCTCAAATAAAATAAACAATGAAAAGCCATATAGTAACAAATATAGAAAAGAATATTGTGGTGGTGACACCATAAATTTATAAACCATACATGTGCCCCCTCCAATCCATTAGTAAGAATGTGAAGTAGTGATGAGTAGGTTTTATACCTACGAATTAACCACTTTTAAATATAATATTTTGTTAATTTTAGAGTCTTTTAGTTGTTTTTATTTAAGTTTAGCTAGTTTTATACTTTTTATGTGATTATATGTTTTTATTTGATTTTTATGCTTATTTTACAGATTAGGAACAATATGGAACATTGGGATAGGTGCATACGTTTAGGAGAAATTCTGACTCCAAATTGGTTCACTCTCGGAAGAAGGAAGCTAAGCATACAAGCTAAAAAGTCTTCAAGCCGCAGCTTGATAGAAAACGAGGCCGCGGCGGGAATTCAAGAATTGCATAACAGAAATATAGAAATACAAGCCGCGGCATGATATATTGGGAGGCCATGGCCTGCTTACGTTTTTAGCTTTACACGTTAATTTGTGGTGACCGAATTAGAGACGGATTTTGGGACTCTTAAACCCTAATGACTCCATATCTATAAATAGGAAAGTTTAACCCTTATTTGAGGACAGAAGTTTTGGGATTTTTCTTGGAGGCAGAAGATTGAGAAGGAGGACGGGAATTGGAGATCGGCTCTTGAGTTTTATCTTCTTTAACTTTAACTCTTCTCTTAATTTTGTAATCTAAGAATGGCTAAATACTTTTGTGATTTTGTTTTCTTTTCAATGAAGAACTAATTTCTATTCTAGGGTTATAATGGAACCCGTTCATGATATTTGATTAGTTTTCTTTCTTTCTTCTATGATCCCACATGTGATTGTTTATTCTATCCAATGTTTAATGCGATTTGATTAACTGATCATTGATTGGATTGATTTGGTGAACCTTAATAATATCGGCAGAGTTATTTTGTGTTCATGACCTAGATAGATTAACATATGCTAATTTGATATAGGAATATACTCAGGTTGCATGTGCATTCCTTATGAGAACTTATTCTTAATGAATTCTTCTTGATTTGATTCTCATAGGCATATAGGGAATTAGTCTAGAAGGGTATTTTTACATGACCATCGGAAGAGGCTTGTAGAAAATTTAGTATTCTTGGATGACAACCATAGTGGATTAATTTATCATAGGGAAGGAGAATTAAATCAAGTGGATTGTTTGGGGGAAATTATAAACCTAGATTTTATCACTCATTGATTTTAAATCTGCAAGTTTATTTCCTCCATTAGTTTTCTTGTTTAGTCTTAAATCCTATTTTTACTTTTGTTTGGATAAAATTAGATTGAGATAAATTGGTAATTAATAATAGATTGATATTTAGTCTCCGTGGGAACGATACTTTCTTATCACTTTATTACTTGTTTCGATACGTATACTTGCGTGCGTAAAATTAGACAACAAGTTTTTGGCGCCGCTGCCGGGGACTAATTTATTAATCTTTTTGTTAATATTAATTCAATCATATTTGATTTTAGACCAAATTTTTTTTTTATTTTGTAGGTGTTTGGTTAGTGTATGCATAGTACAGGGAATTCAGAGCTTGTTCCTTTGGATTTTGAGATCGAGAAAACTTGTCGAAGAAATAGAAAGAATAAGCGAGAAGCTTCTCAACACCATACAATGGCCGACCAAATTAATGGTAATGAAGGTCCTAAGTCTATGCGGGATTATGCTGTTCCATTGGTAGATGGGATTCACACCAGTATTCGTCGTCCAACGATACAAGCCAACAATTTTGAACTCAAGCCGGCTACTATTCAGATGATACAAGCATTTCAGTTTGAGGGTTCAAATGTCGAAGATCCCAATGCACATTTAGCTAATTTTCTAGAGATATGTGCTACTTTCAAGTATAACGATGTTGATGATGATGCCATCCGGTTGCGACTATTTCCATTCTCATTGAGGGACATGGCGAAGAATTGGTTGAACTCATTGCCAAGGGAATCTATTACCACTTGGGATGACTTGGCGAAAAAGTTCCTGGCTAAATATTTTCCACCATCAAAAACTGCAAAGTTGAGGAATGATATCACTACTTTCGTGCAGTTAGATAGTGAATCTCTCTATGAAGCTTGGGAGAGGTACAAAGATTTACTTCGGAGATGTCCTCATCATGCTTTACCGGAATGGTTGATCATCCAAATTTTCTACAATGGGTTGGTTGGATCTATTAAAACGATTGTTGATGCTGCAGCAGGTGGATCTCTTATGGCGAAGACATTTGAGGATGGGTATAATTTATTAGAGGAGATGGCCTCTAACAACTTCCAGTACCATACAGAGAGGATGAATCCAAGAAGAACAGCAGGAGTGCATGAATTAGATACTTTTACTGCTTTGACTGCTCAAGTGGCCTCTTTATCTAAGAAGTTGGATTCATTTGGAGTTCATGTCATTCAAACTCCTATTGTTACATGCGAGATTTGTGGAGACAATCATTCAGGAAATATGTGCCCTAATAATCCAGAGTCTCTAAATTTTATTGGTAACAGACAAAATAATCCATATTCTAACTTCTACAATCTGGGCTGGAAAAATCATCCGAACTTCTCTTGGAGTAACAACAATCAAGTTGAGGCTTCTTCTTCTGCAAAGCCCATGTTTCAACCGAGTTATCATCCTCAAGCCCTCCCTAGAGAAAAGAAGCCTTCTTTGGAAGATCTAGTACATCAGATGGGAACTAACACTAATCAGTTCATGACAAACACTAATCAATTCATGACAGAGACTAGAACTCAACTCCAAAGCCAAGCAGCTTCTATTCGCAATATAGAAATTCAATTGGGTCAGCTTGCTTCAACAATTAATAGGCGTCCTCAAGAAACCTTGCCTAGCAATACAGAGACTAATCCAAAAAGAGATGGTAAAGAGCACTGCAATGCTATCACATTGAGGAGTGGAAAAGAGTTGAATGATGTTGTCAAGGAACCAAAGGAACCAGATGTTTTAGTGGCAGAAGAAACAGTCTCTAAAGAGAAGGGTGAGCAAGAGAAAGAAACTACAAACCAAGATCATAACAGCCGGGCTTAGAAAATATTACTCATTACAACCCACCCCCACCATTTCCTCAACGTTTCAAGAAACAAAAAAAAATGATGAGCAGTTTGCAAAGTTTCTAAATATCTTCAAGAAGTTGCATATTAATATCCCATTCGCTGAAGCTTTAGAGCAAATGCCAAGTTATGCCAAGTTTTTGAAAGATATCTTGACTAAAAAGAGGCGATTGAGTGAATTTGAAACAATGGGTTTGACTGAAGAGTGCAGTGCTATCATTCAAAGGAAACTTCCAACAAAGCTTAAGGATCCAGGGAGCTTCACTATACCATGCACAATAGGTAACCACTTCTCTGGTAGAGCTTTGTGTGATTTGGGGGCTAGTATTAATCTAATGCCGCTGTCTATATTTCGAAAATTGGGATTGGGAGAAGCTTGGCCTACTACTGTGACACTCCAGTTAGCGGATAGATCACTAAAGTATCCAAGGGGAAAAATTGAAGATGTGCTTGTTAAGGTTGACAAATTTATATTCCCTGTGGATTTTATTATTCTTGATATGGAGGAGGATAAGGATGTTCCAATCATTCTTGGCAGACCATTCTTAGCCACAGGCAGAACTCTTATTGATGTGCAAAAGGGAGAGCTTACTATGAGAGTTCAAGATCAAGAGGTGACGTTTAATGTTTTCAAAGCTACAAAGTTTCCCACTGAAGAGCCTGACGATTGCTATAGAATTGATGCAGTGGACACATGTGTTCGACATGACCATGAAAAAACACTCCCATTTAATCAGCTTGAATTAGCAATCATTAATACTTACAATGAGAAAGATTTTAAGTATTTTGAGTTGGTAAAATACTTGGAGGCTGCACTAAAATTCTCTCGTTCTAAACCAGAATTTGAGTTGTTAGAAGTACCACCATTATGTTCTCATTTGAAGCTGTCAACTCAAGAATCATCATCATTAGAGCTCAAGTATCTTCCTAGCCATATAAGGGAGTTGCGAGATTACAAGAAAGCATTGGGATGGTCCATAACGGATATTAAGGGGATTTGTCCTTCTATCAGCATGCAGAAAATCCGTATTGATGAATATCATAAGCCTTTTATTGAGTGCCAATGTCGGCATAACCCAATCATAAAGGAGGTGGAGATCTCTGATGTGTGGGGAATTGACCGTCAAAAATTCACCACCACTCTAGCAAACCTGACGTGACTTCAGAGAAAGTCAGGCTGAGGACTTTAAAACAAGTGCTTCTTGGGAGGCAACCCAAGTGTTCTAAACTCTTTCTCCATTTATTTTGATTTTCATTATTCTTCGTTAATTTTTGTTTATTTCAAAAAAAAAAAAAAAAGTTATTTAGTTTGCTTTTATTAAAATATTTAGAATTTTTTTTAATTTTCTTATGTTGTGTTGAAACATGTTGGGAGTCTCTAAGCAAACCAACTACATTAGCAACATGGCACAAGTCATTGGCAGCACATATTTTAATAGCATAAGCCTTTCTTCAATCCCAGTTGCTATATCTAAAACAGACAGCAGTTCTGATCTCACAGTTCGAAGATGCCATGGCTTAACTCTTCTTAGGCCAAGGCATTAGTCCGTGGCAGAACTGATCAGAAATATTAAAATGGAGGCCATGGCTTAACTCTTCTCAGGCTAAGGCACGAGTCCGTGACAGAACTGATCAGAAACATAAAAATGCGGGCCATAGCATGATATTTTAACAGGCCTCGGCCCAAACTCGTACCCACTTAGAAAAGGGTTATACTTGCCCTACTATTTCTATTGTTATACAATTTCACAACCAACAGTCTCTTCGTGCCTCAACGATAGAAAACTCTTCATCTCTCTCCCTCTTCTCCAGCATTATTTTTATATCTCCCTCTCAATATCCAAGGGTGGCGAAAGAGATATCAAATCTGTGACCATGATTTCACCAAATTTCAACGGATATTTCGAGTACTTTCTTTACTGATTTGACCAAATCAAGTGAAGCACCATCAGGTTTTGTCTGTAAGTCTTACATTCACTTAACCTATGTTGCATATTGTGAATAAATATTTTTTATTTGGATTGAAAAATTCGAGTTTTGATTACACTTGTGGTTGTTTGAGAATGTTTGATGGATTTAATCGGTGATTGATGTTGAGTGATTGATGGAGTGATTGATGTTGGAATGAGTGTGGGGAGTGTTTGATTGGTGGAGTACTATGTGCTGCAATATGTACGGTCCTTTGTGACAGTAGCTGGTATTACTAAATTTTGGGGAGATCATTAAATTTTTGTGCATACCAGGTGTTTGTGAAAAATTCAATGACAATGAGAGAGGTTGGAAAGGTTAAGTTGCTGAAAAGTTTGGGGGTTGTTTGATATACATGGTGCTTGCTGGAAATAATTGAGTGTAGTTGCTATACTTGTCATCTTGGTTGTAGGTGATTGGGTTACTATTACTTATTATGGAGTCGTGATTTTTAACCACCGATTGTGAAAAGTAACAGAACACGAACTTCAACATTTCATCACTACCACCAGGACTGAATGATAACAACAATGAAGATGGCGCGGATGATGCTGATGACTCCTGACCACCAATAAATATTTCAGGGAAGTTCTTTCACCTACCTTTAATTTTAATTGATTACATTGGGGACAATGCAATAACTAA
Organism: Akebia trifoliata; assembly: GCF_017979445.1. Lineage (NCBI taxonomy): Eukaryota > Viridiplantae > Streptophyta > Magnoliopsida > Ranunculales > Lardizabalaceae > Akebia > Akebia trifoliata. The sequence goes on along the minus strand of NC_141377.1, from coordinate 35,777,901 downwards.
GTTTGGGGGTGTGAGTAGTGTATTTTTCTGAAAAATTTTCTTTGATTTTTGTGTTTGCTTTCATGTGTTTAAGTTTAGATTTGGCATGTTTACGTTAGTTTTAATTTCTATTCTAAAAAAAAAAAAAATTGTGTTTTGTGATGATTTTTGCTTGATAATCTACAGCCAATGATAATGATTTTGATTGAATACATACATGATTCTTAGAAAATGATGGAGGTTGAACTTGTCTGTGTGCTTAACTCTGATGAAATTCATCCTTGTTTTGAACTCTTTTACATTGAGTTTATAATCTTGCTACACTTAGTTGTTTGATACACTTGGAGAATGTTTATGCTTTTGAGTGTGATCCATGATCTCAATGAACTCTAGAACTTATTTGATTGTTACTCGAGGCGAAATCCTAGGTTGCACTTGATTAGGGACATGATTTAGGCCATTCTTGGATCGATTGAGCCTTTTAAGCTTACCTATGTTGAGTTTATCACTAGTCTTCCCCATTGAGCCTTGTTTCCAATTTTCTTTGGCACCCACAACTCTAACCAAGCCTTTTTGTCTAATTTTTCCAAGATTTGACCCATCACCTCTTAGGCATATTGATTGATACTGGATAATTGTGAGCTATGCAAATAAGGGTTGAAGGTGAAGTTCATGGAATGTGGAAGGCAAAGTTTCAAGAATGTTTAGTTGAGGGTTTGGAAAGCATTTATGTTGAAAAAAAAAAAAAAAAATCTTATTACTACATCCCTTCTTGTAAAAGAATGCATTGAATTAGATAAGTTTGGGGGTGCAGTGGGCTATAAATAAAAAAAAAGTAAAAAAAAAAATGGTGAATAAAAGGTTGTCAAGGGAATGAAGTGGGAATGAAGTGAAACAAGATTGAGAATGCGGAGTGACTTGATGTTGAAATGTAAGTTTGCGCTCTGTGAGAATCCTAAGAGATTGAGGTGTTTAAGGGGTGATCTAGCCACAAAATTTCCTTTTATCCTACCTTTAACCTAGCCACACATTACAAGCTGAATAAAAGTCCTATTGATTCTTGATTGAGTGACAACCTACATTAGTGGAGAATAGCATGAAAAGTAAGCCTATGGAGTTCATCAATTTCAATATCTAGAGATCATCTGTGTTTACTCTTGATTGCATAAACTGATTTGAGTTGAAAACTGATTAAGTGAAAAGGGGTTGTTTGCACATATGTGGATGGTTCAAGGTGAGGTTGAATGACATTTGGGTTGAAAATCTAGACTGTTTCAATTTCTAAAGTTTTCTTTTGAATTGTGAAATTTGCATAATCTTTGAGGCAAGTGTGGAGAATCAAGCTAGTATCATCACTTGTGTTTTCTTTATTTTAGATTTCTTTCCCGTAATTAGGTTTTTCTTTGTTTTTGTTTTGCTCGAGGACTAGCAAAATGTTAAGTTTGGGGGTATTTGATGAGTAGGTTTTATACCTACGAATTAACCACTTTTAAATATAATATTTTGTTAATTTTAGAGTCTTTTAGTTGTTTTTATTTAAGTTTAGCTAGTTTTATACTTTTTATGTGATTATATGTTTTTATTTGATTTTTATGCTTATTTTACAGATTAGGAACAATATGGAACATTGGGATAGGTGCATACGTTTAGGAGAAATTCTGACTCCAAATTGGTTCACTCTCGGAAGAAGGAAGCTAAGCATACAAGCTAAAAAGTCTTCAAGCCGCAGCTTGATAGAAAACGAGGCCGCGGCGGGAATTCAAGAATTGCATAACAGAAATATAGAAATACAAGCCGCGGCATGATATATTGGGAGGCCATGGCCTGCTTACGTTTTTAGCTTTACACGTTAATTTGTGGTGACCGAATTAGAGACAGATTTTGGGACTCTTAAACCCTAATGACTCCATATCTATAAATAGGAAAGTTTAACCCTTATTTGAGGACAGAAGTTTTGGGATTTTTCTTGGAGGCAGAAGATTGAGAAGGAGGACGGGAATTGGAGATCGGCTCTTGAGTTTTATCTTCTTTAACTTTAACTCTTCTCTTAATTTTGTAATCTAAGAATGGCTAAATACTTTTGTGATTTTGTTTTCTTTTCAATGAAGAACTAATTTCTATTCTAGGGTTATAATGGAACCCGTTCATGATATTTGATTAGTTTTCTTTCTTTCTTCTATGATCCCACATGTGATTGTTTATTCTATCCAATGTTTAATGCGATTTGATTAACTGATCATTGATTGGATTGATTTGGTGAACCTTAATAATATCGGCAGAGTTATTTTGTGTTCATGACCTAGATAGATTAACATATGCTAATTTGATATAGGAATATACTCAGGTTGCATGTGCATTCCTTATGAGAACTTATTCTTAATGAATTCTTCTTGATTTGATTCTCATAGGCATATAGGGAATTAGTCTAGAAGGGTATTTTTACATGACCATCGGAAGAGGCTTGTAGAAAATTTAGTATTCTTGGATGACAACCATAGTGGATTAATTTATCATAGAGGGAAGGAGAATTAAATCAAGTGGATTGTTTGGGGGAAATTATAAACCTAGATTTTATCACTCATTGATTTTAAATCTGCAAGTTTATTTCCTCCATTAGTTTTCTTGTTTAGTCTTAAATCCTATTTTTACTTTTGTTTGGATAAAATTAGATTGAGATAAATTGGTAATTAATAATAGATTGATATTTAGTCTCCGTGGGAACGATACTTTCTTATCACTTTATTACTTGTTTCGATACGTATACTTGCGTGCGTAAAATTAGACAACAAGTAGGTGACCACCTAACTTACTGGATTTTATACAGCCTAAAAACATGCTAACAATCTAATAGACCTGACCTCAAGTTTAGGAACTTCTTTTCCAATCATAAAATCTGTGTTCTACTAGACCAAATTTTAGCAATAGACCTCCATGACTGCCAATCATCGTGATTTTTAGCTATACCTCAGTGAAGAGATGGACGCCATAGTTGCTAGGTTACAAGAATGTGGTGCATGATATTACCAGCCTCTATGGAGCCAACACCTTCACATATTTCCTCTTTTTTTATAGATACACCTTCACATTTCCAAATAATTACTAGAGAAATGTCCGAAAACATGGGGAACTTTTGTTAAACTTTCCATTCCAATACACTTTCATTTTTATTCCGAAAACATGCACATTGAGATCGCAGGAATTTTAAAGTGACAATTTTGCTGATAAAAGGTAGCGAGATCACTGATATTTTTTTTCGAAAAATGGCAATCTCGCTAAAAAGTGGCGAGATCGCTGCTATTTATTCTAAATGTGATGATCTCGCTGGTTTATAAAAGTGAAGAAGTCGCTAAAAAGCATGTTTTGAAAATTAAAATGAACAGAACTAGAATCTGAAATTTGCCATATTCAGCGCACGAAATGGTAATTTACCCTTATTACTACCTACTAGGTGAACAAATAAAACAGCCAAGTATGAAGAAAAATGAGAAAACCAGTAACTCAACAACCATTATGGATTGAAGTATAGCAAGAGATCACCTTTTGTATGTTTCAGATGCATGGTCAGTAGATTCGGTGGTCAGTAGATTCGGGACTTCGATTAGACTCTTCATCTGTTAATGGTTCTGTGGAGCAGTTTTCTAAGGAAATCTCCACACATACAATTAACGAGGATACACTTGAAATCTCAGATGAAAATGAATAATCCACCTTGAGGCCATTTCCATTAGTAGGATCTAAGAGTGTATAGATATTTGGTCTAACTCTAGCATCAACATTCCTTATAGAGATTCTTGCTAAAAATAGTTGCACAAGACTTTTGTGTAGATGAGGTCAGTTCTGACGAATCAGGTTGCCCATTCAACCAAGATTCTAATGAGCACTACACCCAATAATATATGTCTAGGGCGGTACAGATTTTGACCATAACCGCCAATTAAAGAATTGTAGCCCAGCTCATCAATGATAACGGAGATGCAAGGTGTTAAGAGTGATCTTGACGTGACCCAACTACGTCTCTCCTGGTCTCTTGTGGATAAAAGAATGATAACAAAGAGAAAGGGACCAAACTTAATATTGGAATGGGGATCACTTCCTTTCCTTACAGATCACTATCCTAGATCCTATCATGGTTGGATCACCCAATTTCAGTCCATTTCTCGCAAACACTGGTTAGACAGGCTTATGAATGTATATGTGGCCATATTATGAATGATTTTCGAAATAGACCATGCCTGTGTATGTGCCATGGATATTGAAAAATTATCTAATATACCCCCTTCCCATACCCAGGAATCATAGAAAAAATATGACTAGACCATCTCACCAGCTCAATCATACTGAAGAAATTATGTTGTGAATCACCAGGTCTTTTGACCTATTGATAAAAACGTCTACCAATTCACAACATGGCCTACATTCAATAGACCTTAAGAATTGGAGGGAAAAAACAACAAACAAACAAAAAAAACCATTCCCTGAGTAGCAACTAAGTACACAAACAATGCAATGAGAGAAGAAACACTGGTGAAAGAACCATGCTTTTACTAACTCTTTTTTATTGGCATCCCTTGAGACCATTCATAGTTCACACACCACCAAAACCTCTGGGAAGAAAATGGTCCATGTGACAGAACATAATTATGCAGCACAACCCATTTCATATTTTGTTCGTTACTTTTACATTGGGTTCCATCTATAAAAAAAACATGAACACTACAAGCATAGCATTAATGGATCATTAACAGGGAAAAAACACATACATATGGTAGCAGTTGCATTGAAACTAAACTTACCTTTTCATGACTAGCTGGATCTTGCTTTAAAATTGCTTTGAATGGACATCATTGCTTGAGCCAAAATACATGCTTCCCCATCCATCAAGCCCAAATCACAAGTCAAATATTCTATGATGTAGGGTGTAATTCAATAGACAATAGATAAAAAATAAAAAAATTATGAACATATGAGGTTACTAACTATATATAGAAGGAACTACCACAAACCCTGTCTAGTCAAAGCTAGAAGCCCTTCCAAGCAAGTAAAACTTTCTCATATCTTATCTGGGGACATAGACATAACAAACCATGTAAATATTGAATGTTTTCTTATTTATTGCATCACACATAAATATCTATATATATGGGAACGGTTCAGCATCCCTAAAGTTTGCCAAACATTTTTCAAAACATGGGTTAGAAGTTTTGGAATGAGCTGATTTTTGGTGAGGATGATCTCCTCATCAATATATATATATAGGGAAATGTTCAGCACCAAACATTTTGGCAAAACATTTTTCAAAACATGGGTTAGAAGTTTTGGAATGGGCTGATTTTTGGTGAGGATGATCTCTACGGTGAGGAGATCATCCTCACAAAAAATCAGCCCATTCCAAAACTTCCAACCCCATCAAAAATGGTTTACAAAAAATGGACGGTCCATGATTTTTCTACTTGTAAACATGGGGCTAGAAGTTTTGGAATGGGCTGATTTTTGGTGATGATGATCTCCTCACCGTAGAGATCATCCTCACCAAAAATCGAGGAGATCATCCTCACCAAAAATCAGCCCATTCCAAAACTTCTAACCCATGTAGGACAAAAATAGTTGGCTAAAATGTTGGCCCAAATGTTTGGTGCTAAACGGGACCCATATATATATATATGGGAGCGGTTCAGCAGCCCTAAAGTTTGCCAAACATTTTTTCAAAACATGGGTTAGAAGTTTTGGAATGCGCTGATTTTTTGTGAGGATGATCTCTATGATGAGGAGATCATCCTCACCAAAAATCAGCCTATTCTTCTAAACCCATCAAAAGTGATTTACAAAAATTGGACGGTCCACGATTCTTCAATTTGTAAACTAGGGTTAGAAATTTCAAAATGAGCTGATTTTTGGAGAGGATGATCTCCTCGTCATAGAGATCATCCTCACAAAAAATCAGCTCATTCAAAAACTTCTAACCCATGTTTTGAAAAATGTTTGGCAAACTTTAGGGCTGCTGAACCGCTCCCTATATATACATTAGATATTCAGTAACCTGAGTCATATTAGGTGCAAAAACCGTCACAATATTCCGTGCATTCATCTTGTTGTGGTGTTCGTGCTGAACGACATCTGCCATCAGATTTATTGCCAGGTCAAGTAACTGGGCTTCCATTGAAGGCAGTAATCAATTTAGACAAAAATTTCAACATAGAATAAAAACAGATTATAAGGATCTGAAAACCAGAGGATGTATTTACAGATTCAAATGGTTTAGAAGTATTGAATGTTCAATTGGATAACAATCTCAACCATTTATAGAAGAACAAGTTTGCCAATATGGCTAATAAGTGTATAAGCAAAGGATAATATCTCAGTCAATCAGAAATTCAATGTTCAAACAACAACCAGAAATTCAAAATTCAATTGGAAGAGAAAAGAAAACAGAGGATTCAATCCAAACACGGATATCAAACTCAACGTGTGTAATTAAACATCTTTGTTCCACCCAAAACACATTTCCAAGCCTACCATCAAAATCTAGTAAACATCTAAGATGACCAAAACACCCTAATTTTGTCTAGCCGAAGCATAGAACAGCCTGAGAAACAACGAGAGGGAAATGAAATAAAATCAGATTTGTCTCCAACCACATAAATCAACAAAAATTCAAACAAAAAAGAAACCCTAGAATGAGAAAATAAAAAAATGAAGAGAGAAGGCAAATGTAAATGATTGAAATGTTACAAAACCATAAACATTCAAAAACTAGGATGAGAAAAAAAAACAAATTTGAAAAAAACCTAAAAGAGAGGGATTGTGAGAGAACAAGAACAATAGCTATAAATATTGAAGAAGAGAAATGTAAAAACAGATGAGATAAAAGAGAGCCTTGAAACGAGAATACCAGAAATCAAGATCGTACGAGAAAATCAAAGCTCCAAAAATCCTACGGATCCAAACACCATTGCGAACTCAATCCATCGATCTTTCTCATATAGAACCAGCTTTCGAATTGGAGAATTGAAGAAGAGGTTAATAGAATTTGCAGCAATTAGGAATTCTGGACCTGAAGATTTCACAATTTTCACTAATCTTGAGATTCTTCTCACCAATTTCAGTAGAAAAATGCAAAACTAAGTTAGAGATATCTCAAGAAATAGTAAAACAACAGAAATGGTGTAGGGGCAGTCATCAAAACAATCAAATATGGTAGAATAGATCAATAGAACACCTTAATTAAGAGAAGAAAGTGGCAGTTCAACAACGTTCACAGTATCATATGAAACAAATAATTAGAGATTAAAAAATAATGTATGGACTAAACTCACCAAGGAAACAAGGACTAAAGCTTGCCAACAATAAAATCCAAAAGCACAAAAACAGAAACGAATTTTTTGGTGAGAATGGTGGATGTCAACATTAAAATGAAAAATTAATTTTATTTTATGTTTTCAAAGATGAGAATTTGATTCGTTTTATAGTCTTTTGTATTTAAGGAAGCAATGAAAAGAAACCCACCTTATTTTTCTTGATGAATAGAAGAATATATTAAATATAATTAATATTGTTAGAATGGAGCAATTTTTATGGACCAAGTTCCTACCTACAATGTTTTGAGCTTGACATTCCTATCCTTAGGTTAAAAAAAAACAAATGAACTCAGCAAAGGTCCGTTGAAATATTGGAATAAAATAAATGTCCTTTTTAATGCTCAAACAGGAAAGATGGGCACAAAAATCAGGCCACCCATTCTAGACATGCCAGAGACTAGGGAAGTTGAGAATAAATAATTTATGGAATTGATTAATGGTGACAATAACGATGATTATTTACAAAGGCATGAAGATGAAAATAGCCAATAAATAACTTTAGTAACTAGTTAGATAGCTTTGGAATTGAGTTGCACCCATCTTATTTTCTCGATTCTGGTTGCGCCAATGAAATCGGGGAGTTGGAAACGTTGTTTCTCGATGTCACGCTTTCCCTACAAAGTAAATGAAAACTGATGATACACAAAATCTCCAACATGTGTTTCTTTATTCAACTCTAACCAAGCTAATTATAAGAATAAGAATTTTACTGCACCATAATTCTCCAGAACATCTGCAATAGAAAGAATGAATTCAGTCCAAGTATTATGCACAATGGAAACAAACACCATGCATAATCCATATAACCTCAACCTTTCAATGGTATTTTAATGTCTAGCATGTAAAGCATGACATCTAAACTAGGCACCTTATGTGTTTGCAAAATGTGGCATGATGCACAACTAAGCACACTCCCACCCAAACTAGAAAGATGTTAAAAGATAAACCATTCAACAGTCCCCTTCAGAAAACACCAAGAAGTCATGGCTCAATGATTATTATAGCCGATCCCCTGCAAGAACCATGTATAAATATAAGAGGAGTGAAACCTGATCGACTTTATCTTCTCCCAACCTCTTATTTGAACCCATCATGTTGTATATGCCCACCAAGCATGCAATGCGTACATAGCCCCACATCAAATGTGTGTTAAATGACCGACCAAAAAAAATGTATATTAAAATGCCAGTCACCTATAAGAACTTCCTCTCTTGACACCAATGTCTAGGAACAGGAACAGTATTCCGGTAGGATTTCAGAAACATCAGCAACTTCGGGTCTGTTGCTGTCGCATCCCATACCTAAAAGTAACAAGGAACATGTGGCGCGGGCTGCTATTATATATGTTTTTCGGTCTTGCTTTCAATCACATTGGGGAATTTTGGGCTAGGGGCATGGGTATTCTAATTTGGTTGGTTGAGATGTGATGCTTGGGAGGAGAGTTCAAGAGACTTTGAACCAACATAAATAATGGGTTTGGGAATATCATTCAAATACTTGTTGGGTTGGGTCTAGATCTGAAGAGCATTCTAATCCTTAAATGGGTCTTGTTCTGTTAGTGCCTAAATCAACTCATATTGAGCATATTCAAGGAATTCATCATTAAAGTAATAAGCACAAGAAAATAAATATATGACAGATTAAAGCTTATAGTTGCTTATACTACTTTCCCTCTTTCTTGATATTCTTCTGCAAAGATCTATTAGGTTATTTAGTTATTGTTACAAAAAAAACAATAAACAATCATTGTATAACAAGTGAGATAATCAAGCAATAAAACTCAAAAAACTTACAACTAGTATAGAGTCAATTCTATGGTGGAAATGATAAGAGCTTGCCTAAGCAAAGATACCAAAATAGAAATGTGATCAATACACAAACAAGGCAAGGAAAGTTTTAGAGATGCATGTTTTATATTATCCAATTAACAGAGCATGATTGAATTTTCAATTCAGCACAATTTGAAAACAACTACTCTCAATTACCCGAGCTTATCTCTTATTTGACACTCATATTTAAAAACTTGATACAGCTCGAAACAAAATAGATATACTAATATTATGCACCTCGACAGAAATTTAAAAAAAAAAAAAATCATAAAAAATTTAGCCTTTAAAGTGTTTTTTTGAAGAAAAACAAAGTAAACGAAAAAGGAAGATGAATCGGCACTGAAAATTTGGATCTCTTTTTCATAAGAGAATAACAAAGAAGAAAAGCAACAAAAAAAAAAAAAAAGACAACAATAACATGGATTGCACACATATTCTGAACTAAAAATCTAGACATAATACACCTCATTGCATCTCAAAGAGGGGAAAAAACCATAGAAATCATATGAAAATCCAAGTAAACAAGCATCCTCAATATAGAAACCAAAACCCTAACCATAGAACCAAAAACTTGAACAAAACCCCATTTGCTTGTAAGCCCCCTTTGCTTGTAAGAGAGAGAAGGAGAGAGAGTTACCTAAAGAGTCGTTGGAGTTGTTCTTGTTGAAACCCTAGGTAGAGAGAAGAAGAACAAAATAGAAGAATCAAATCCAAATGTAATGACTTGAAAATCTTAATATGTATCTCGAGGAAAGAATTTTAAGTTTTTACGTTGATTCAAAAATATGGATTATTAATTTCTAATATTTGAGGAAAATTAACTTCACCAATAGATTTAGAAGGGTCGAGAAACATACTTTAGCCTGTAAGCAGGACTTAATCAGAAGTCAATCGAAAAAGTTATCAAATCCTCGAGTTTCGCATCAAGTAATTACCAAATTAGTAAACGACACTTTAGAGATATAATTTGAGGAATCCGGTCATACCATTTGATTCGTGCCAAAAAATCACCCGAAATAGAGTATAAGATTGTCCAAATTCTTGAAATAACGTGTACGTCCCAACTTAAGTTATAAATATCAGTCGCTAATTAGAAATATCTAATTTTTCTTATTCTCCTCTCCAAACAAAACTAAATCATTTTTCCTTTTCCTTGAGATTTGCAACTTAGATCTATGCCTAACGAGAACGATCCGAGCTTTGCCGCAAGAAGGAAAGTTGTTCCTCTCGTCGAGGGTTACGCGTAGACGCTAGAAACGTCGATTTTCGTCGGAGGAAAATCTTTGAGATCGATCGGAGGTAATCTTTAGACTCCATTGAACCGTAGAGAATAGCCCGAAGTAGGTTGCCTTCTCTTCTACCTTCTAGTGGTGCAATAATTTCATAGAAAATCCATGCGATCTTCGATAGATCAATTGTTTCATTATATTTATACATATTTGAACGTATTGGATCATATTTGCATGGTTATTTTTTATTTATTTTAGTTCATTTGATGTATTTTATGCATTTTATGAGTAGTATAAAGTTTGGATCGATTTTGGTTAAGTTTCGACGAAAAATCAGCAATTCGAAAAAAAAAATCCAAATGTTGAGTTTAGTTCCAATTTTTTTTTTTTTTTTTTGCTTCCATATAATATGTAAACACATTTCATACTTTTATTTCATTTATATATACCCAATTACTTCAAGTTCTTTATTGAAATTTAGGTTTTACCCCCCATTTCAAACGTTGGGAATGGTTTTAAGATCTAAATCTCATCATATCAAAATGTAATTTTTGGTTTCAAGAACAAAACGTAAAATTCGACGTTTTCACCCGATTTTCAAAACGCGATATTTTAAGCGTTCCTTTGAATTAAGTAATAAAAATTATATAGTGTTTCTCATGTTGTCGAGGACTTTCATGTACAAAAACGCATTTTCAATTTCAACAACTTTGAAAATTCATTTTTTTCAACACTTAGCCAAATTTTCACAGATTTCCAGCTTTTACGTCTTATGGTTTTATCGTATTTTCCGAGTCTTTCGACTCAATCAAAACAATTGAATGGAATTGGTTGATACCTTATGAGTTTCGAATTACTTTGATAATTACTTAGATGGAAATTAGATGATAGATTGATCAATTTGATTGATGGATGGATAAGAAGAACATATGTTCTCGATTGATTGATGGGACAGTACTTCCAATTCTACGTAATGGTCGTGCCACGTAAAACGTGATAGATTGATAAAGGGATGGGATGGTTGATGGATAGAAATGACAGATGATTGTCACTGGAGGGCACTACCAGACCTTGTTTGTATTTTCGATTAAAAGAAATGATATACTATATACAAAATAAACTATTTTGTTTACCAGAAAAGGTTCGTAAAAAACCCATAAAGAGTGACGCGTTGCTGTGTATCCGGAAGCGGCAAGTTAATCTAGTATAGCGCTAAATGTCATATGCTCTTCGGTAGTATGGGATACCTTAGAGCATATTACAGCTTATGAGATCCGAAAATTTCTCCTACTTATTTCCTGGGGAACGTTGTATGTAAAGGTAGTCTCCGTATAGTGTAGAGATAGACGGGGTTCACATGCCTCTTGATAGGCTTCTACACGAGAAGCCTCCTAGGCTAGTTAGTGATCACTATTCGTCTATAGTCGTAAAACGATCAACCTCACCGTTATTTGAACTCAGTATTGGGTTCTTGGTCAATGGCTAGTCTTAGCTGGATAAATGATCATCCAACTGTGGTATGCTAGACCGACTACAAAATCAGATTATAACGATGGGATTCCACGTCGGATTGAAAGTCTAGAATAACGAATTGCCTTAGCCGATACGGTTACTTCGACGTGTTCCTCTACTTTCTTATCGACTACACCGTTGTGTTCTTATTATGTATCTTTTTCTTATTTTGTAATGTTTGATAGATGTTTTTATTTGAAAGATGCATAGGTTACTTTAAATGATAGATTGAAATTATTATAACTGTTTACTGAGTATGTTTAGACATTTATCATATGTTACATTACTCGTACATGTATAACTCGCTGTTAAAATGGCGTTCATCTTATTGAGTAACATTCCTTTGTTACTCACCCTATCCTTCTCCTTTCAGATTTTTCAGCTTCTGAGGAGCCGTTCTTTGAGGAGGTCCCTGAGAAGGATCAAGTTGATGTTCTGCCACCGCTGTCTCTTTGAGGATTAGTAGAGGATCCTAGTAGTTTTTGCTTATAGATAAGAAACATGTTAGTTTAAGAATTTTTGTAATCTGATGTATTATAAGATTGAGGATTTTAACTTATATCAATGTTTGGCAATTGCTTCCGCTTACTCTAGAATCTTATATAGATGTTAGTCAATTGTTGCTCCGTTGCATGTATTTCTTTTTCCATAAGCATTATTGCTTGTGGTTGTTCTATCAAGTTGTGTGTTTGTTCACCTCACACCTCGAGATTCTAACAGAGGAGTCATTGGGATTCGTGTTGGGATTTCAAGACGTGACACCAAATATCTTATTTGTAGAAAATCAAAATCCAAACATAATACACCTCATTGCATCTCAAAGAGAGCGGAAAAACCATATAAATCAAATGAAAATCAGAGCAACCAAGCATCTTCAATATAGAAACCAAAACCCTGACCACAAAACCAAAAACTTGAACAAAATCCCCTTTTTGCTTGTAAGCCCCCTTTGCGTGTAAGAAAGAGAGAGAGTTACTTGAAAAATCGTTGGAGTTGTTCTTGTCAAAACCCTAGGTGGAGAGGAGAAGAAAGCAAAAGCAAGGGGCGGAGCCAGGATTTTGCTCATGTGGGGTCAACCAAGAGTAGAAAAAAAAATTGTGGGGACAACTAAGAGTGAAAAAAAATAGTTGTGGGGGCAACTAAGAATGGAAAAAAAATAATGTGGGGGCAATTGTGGTAGATTTTTTTATCCGCCACTAAAATTTGTCGCAATAGCTCACTATCCATAGACTTTGAAAATTCTTGTGGGAGCAAGTGCCCCCACTGTAAATCCACCCCTGAGCAAAAGAGTTGTTTTTTCATAGAGGGAGAATGATATATTCGCGTGCGAGAAAGTGAAATATTCGCTAAAAGCCATCATTTTTGTATAACGTCGGTTGTAGATACAATCGACGTTATAACCCTCCCATGAAAAAAATTGTAACATCGTTTATTATAAAACCGACGTTATAAACACCTCGCGGAAAATCCCGTAAAAAAAACATATTTGTAACGTCGATTTTTTAAAAAAATCAACATTACAAACCTTTTTAGAATTTTCAGGCGATCTACCGCGAAAATTCTAGCTTTGTAACATCATTTTATTTTAAATCCGACGTTAAAACTTTAATATGGGGCACCTCCTATATTCCCCTCAGTGTAGTAGTGATTAAATTTAATATTGGTGATAGAGTAAGGAAGAGAGTCAAAGAGATATGAATGAGCAAGACTCTTGGACTCCATTAGATTTATCAAGACACAATATTGAAAAAAATTACACACATCCTGATATAAGAGAATAAGATCTAGATTAAACAGATCCAAAACAACGTTAAAATATCCAAAAAAGAAATACCAATGATTGGCCAAAAATATAGCAACCAAAACCTAATCTGACACAAAAAGGGGTTCAAAAAAGTATCAACCAGCCAACGGATTGGAAAATGGAGGCAATAAATGACCTTTAAGGATAAAACCAAGCAGTTCAAAAGAAGTAAAAACAATGATTAGGGTCAAAACCCTAATATGGCACAAATAGGGGTCGCAAAAAAAGCACCAAACAGCCAACAGATTGGCAAATAGAGGTAATAGGTGGCCTCTAAGAACAAAAATGACCAACCCTCTTTAGGGGGTTTTGCAATCGAAAAAACGATCACGATCGGATCACAAAAGTATGAGTTTCGATAAAATTAGTCAACAATCCTTTAGAACAAGATAAACACATCAAACATCATCAAAATTAACCTAGAAGAAACCCATGGGACTGGAGAGAGCAAAATCTCTCGGAAATTGAAGTTTTGAAGTGATCCAGAGAAAAAAACAAGGGCTGATGTCATGCTAATGTCATCAATGACAAAGAACATGAACATAGCCGAAGGTGCTCTAATACCAAATTGAAGTTCTGAGAATAATTTCTCTTAGTGAGCATTGCACTCAACTAAGCATATGTATTAACAATAAATTAATATAATTACAAATGTATCCCACTGTTATACACACACACCAACAAAACTGTCTATCTACCTATATAAAACGACTCACCAGTCTGCCTTCTCTCATTATAGTGGTAAAAATACAGTGGAAAAAAGATAAAACAAATATTACAATCAGCAGGCGTCCCTTCCCTATTTTTTTTATGCCTCCAAAACTATTCTTAAATCATATTAAAGAAAAATATTTATCTAGTGGCATCTTGCCCATTACCTAACTATATTATACAATTATTATAATGAGGTATCCATATCTACTACTACTAGTATATGTCCCATATCTAATTATATTTAAGGAAAATGACTTAATAGACCTTGGCAGATTGGGGAGGCTTTTTCGAACTTCCACTCCTCGAGATCTGGGTGATACTCCTTGGATGAACCTTGATTTTATCCAACGATTGATTCGTCCTCGAAGTTGATTTCTTCTAATGGCTCCCAATGTAGTTACTGCAACTATTGAAGGAAGAAAGGACGAGGCATTGATGTGAGTCTATGACGATCAAGTCAATAACAGAAGAGCTAGATAAGAGAGATTAAGGAAATGATGAGTAATAAATTTGCAGTTAGTGAGTTAAGTGCATGTGCTTTTTAAATTGAGATAAGAAATCAGGTTTAAAACCCTCCCTCAATATGTGGTAAGGGTTTTTACAACTGAGTTTCCAAGGGAAAGTGTTACCACATGAAAGGTCCAAGTTAGTTTCCAACCAGTGGCTAAGTTGAATGGGATTGTTGACTCTATTTTTGGGGAAATGTGCCCAAACCTCATTATTGTTCATACTTGAGGGGGATTAGTGTCTCAATATAATTAATAAGGGGTTAGTCAGATTTCACTGTTTGGGGTTATGTTAGTCCAAAAATATCCTTTCTTAACCCCTTTTGATAAGTACTGTGCATTTCAAATTTAATGCTCTGATTTTCATGAGAGGGGTGTTTAAATCAATTTTAATGTTTTGTCTCATTATATTGTATTTGACAAGGGAAAGCTGGACGAAGATCTCAAGCTGGAATCAAGGCTTTATCTTGTTATATTAGGTTTGACTCGACCAAATTGAAAGAAGATCCAAGCTTAAGGATAAACTTACTCATCCCCAGTTGCATGCTTTTTAACGAGCTGATTGGGGATGGCACTTCAAAATGGGGATTAATGTCCTCACGTTGACTTGACTTGGCACTCTTTTGAGACAATGGACAGGATGTTGCAAAATCCGAGGACAGTTGTAGTGATCCTCAGAAAGGATAAATAAGACATGTACAGTTGGGGGCTTGTTCTGAGATACAGGGTATCAACAAGTATCCTAACAGTCTATTAAGTAAACTTTTTCTATCTAAATGGTCCCTCAAAACCTTAGCTCCAAATATCAATCCATTAAAATTCCAAAATTACCCCACATTCAAACTCGTCAATTTTTAGGGCTTAGGGAGTTTGAAATTCTAACAACTTGAAGATTTCGATCAACCACTCCAAAAGAAGAAGAAAACGATTGTGCAAGAAAAAGGAAGAAGAAAACTAGATCGTGGTGAATAATATTTAGGGTTTTGTTTTGTTCTTCTAGTTGTTTTGTTATGCAATATAAGAATTTCAACCTAAAACTAAAAGAGTACAAAAATGAACAATTTCTCCAGATAGTGTTAACTAAAAATTAAATTTTCCATGATTTTAGTATTAGTCGTATTTCATTCTATCTCGAACAAGTGAGAAATTAAATGGAGGAAACAAAACCAATTAACAAGAACAAACAAACAAGTTCAGGTTTTTAAGAGTAAAATTGGGGGAAAAAGTAATTACATGCTTAATGGCGACCTCTTCATTTGTCTGAATATCAGTACCTGCAAAAGCAAGCTTATTCACGAATCAAAATGCATAAAAACCAAAGAAAAAATCTCAAAATTTAAAGGAAAACAAATCCAAATAGATTTCCCAGAACAACTTGTTGCCGATGTTATAACCGATATAGAACTTGTTTCCAACATGAAGCTCCATCATACAAAACTCAAAACCATAATCAAAACTAGTGCATTAACCCTGAACTCAAATCCTAATTTATTGAAAAAACTACTGGTTATCCCAATCTAGAAATCTAATTCAGTCCACGCTCATTGCTTCAAGAAATTATATATTGGATCGAATAAGAACACACAACGTTCACGAGTTCAATTGAACGAGGAGTGTAGATGAATTGATTGAGATCCAAACAATGACACTTCGATGGAGATCTAGTGTTTCTCTTCTAGAGTTAAGTTAGCGGAGGTTTTGATTGCAGGTGCTCACGAGGGAGATCATACTTGAGCTCTGATTCTGGTAAATGATAAAGGTCTGTACATTTTACCCGAAACCCGGAACGAATATGGATCGAACTCGTTCGGGTTAAGACCGAACCGAAACCGATAAATATTAGTTCGAGTCTGGGTTTACACCTCAAAGACCGGATCGAACCGGTTCTTAGGACCGAGAACAAATTTATTATATTATGTTTATTTTTACTTAGCTTTAGCACAAAGTAGCACTTGGTGAGTTGATAAGACGCTTTGGCATGGCTACATCCAACGTTTGACTCCCATAAATTCCTTCTTTTTTTTTTTTTAATATTTTACAAATCTTTGAATTTCAATTCTTTCCGAACCTTAAAAATACTCAAAAATTTTGGTTTAATTTGGGTTCAATTTTGATTTTTAATACTTGAACCCAGATAGAACTCAAAAATTTGGTCTAATTTGGGTTTTTTGAATGTACATCCTTATTCTGATTCCACTGGAAAAAAAAAAAACAAGAGAGTAAGACTAGAGCGAGAGATAGGAATCAAGAGTTGTTCCTAAATTTAGTATTCTACTATTGAAAATGGGAAGTAAATTCTTTTTTAGTTTCTAAAAAGTTTATTTAAAAGACTTTGTTTTTTACCCATGCCCTTGACGCCCTCTGACATGCTGACTCACAACACAACAAACGTATAAAATGTGATGTGAATGATATCAGCAACAAAGAGAGCTTCTCTCCCTTGCTCGCTGCCCACATATTTATTTTTTTAGATTTCAAATCTTAAAAAGGGTCATTGAGCCCATATTGACAATTCTACGACACAATCTTTTAGATTTCATTAAAATATTCATATTAAAAAATAAAACAAAAAAATAAAAAAAAAATTCGAACTTGATTCAAGGTGTTGAAAATGGACGACCACCAAGCATTCAAATTTAAAAATAAAATTCAACAATGAAAAATAAATATATTTTTTTAAAGTTCATATAATTTTTTCCCCTACAACTCTATTGCATCGGATCACATTTTTGAATGTCACAAGGTAATCAAATCAGAAAGTTTACTTTTTTCACTATGGACAAGAGAGAGAAAGGAGGTCAAGGGCATTGGCCAATTAGCATCATTCTTTTGAAGTAAAAAAAGTAACCTTTTGAAAAATATATATTCAATTGAGGCTTAAATTAATAAGGAAATTTCTTAGGCGCACCACCTTGTAACATCAAAAAATATGATCAAATTCCATATAGAACACAAAATTCTAAAATTAAAAAAAAAAAATATATATATATATATATATTATATATATATATATATATTTTTTTTTTACTATTGAATTTTAATTTTAAATTTAGGAGTTTGGGTGTGATCCATTTTTAAAACCTTGGATCAAAGTCAAATAATTTTTTATTATTTTTTTTAATCTGAGCTTTTTGTCATGAAATCTAAATAGATGTGGTGTTGTATTGCAAATGTGGCAATTCATAAGGGCCCAACGAACCTTAGTAAGATGAGTAATGCTAGGGTGACACTGGCCATACACTGTGATTCTCACAGTTCTGACGTGGCACAGTATCCACGTCATACACTTAATGAGTCAGCTGCCATTTCATTTTTTATTATTAAAAAAACAAAAACCTTTCCTTCTCCTCTCCTCTCAGCATTGCTTATGTCTTCTCCTCTTCTGTCCATGCTTTCCACCCGATTCCGTCGTCCTTCCTGAATCCACCTCAGAAGATTCCATGGATTTAGTGAAAGAGCACGAAATGTGACCGTAAAGATCAACCACCTTCCTAATGTTGTTGTTATGCTCTCTAATTAGACCTACATTTTGGCTGAGGTTATTGGGTATCTTCGACTCATGATTCTGATTGATTTCATTGATTAACAACCTATTTTGATCCAAGATGTTTTGGACTTGACCAAAGTTCTTTTGGAGTGTTTATAAGATCTTGTTGTCTACTTGGGTACCATTGTCAAGATCTGGAAAGGTGTCTCCATCCATATTCAGTCAAAATTCAATAAAATTAAAACCAACCCTGTATTAGAAAAGAAAAAAAAAATGAAGATGAGATAAAACATAACAAACATATCAAGATTGGGCTTTCATTCGAAATATGTCTTGATCTTTTAGTGGATTTTCCTTAAAAGTGTATAAAAAAGTAAGATAGGATGATTATATCCAAGCGCAATCTCATGAAGCTATGCCCTACCGAGACCCTGTCATACTCCCGAAAGAAACATAGAGAATCGAGTTGGGTTTCTTGGAATCGAGCCAACTTAAACAGCTGAGGTCACTTTCAGTAGCACTCCTCTTATCCTTGTCGGAGGTATCCCTATTGCAGAGAGACACAGGGCCTAGAGGCCATACATTGTTATTCACAACCTTCTTGAAGTGATCAATGTAAGTTGACTCTAACTTGTAGAAGCTTTTCACCACGCAACCAAAGCTACGTGGTATTGAGTCACGGATCTTTTTCATAATATCTGAATAAGGAGTTTGAATCTTGAGATGTTGGGGGATTTGAGACTTGGTCATCTTGATCTCGTCAGGAAGACCTGGTAACATAAAATATGGTTCTAGAACTGTATCTGCTTGGAGAGTGTAGTCATCACTACTTGTGTAGCGTTCCATGCTGTCAATTGCACTGAGAGAGAAGACAGCAGTGGGGTTGACGTAGAGCCTTACGATTCCAAGCTCTGCAGCTATGTCATTTTTCCAAGGAAAGAACATATCACAATGCAATCTGGGCTGTTTTCTCGGAAGAATTTCTCAATCTGAGGTTGGAGAAAACTCAAAGAGAAATTTAGCTTGTGTGCATGTTCAATGGTTTTGGTGGCATTGAAATTCTCAATTCCTTCGGGTAAGCCGACCTCTGCGGCAGGGAAGTAAAGTAAATGAAGTGAGATATGGTACAGATTAGATATCTAGATCTATGGAGTTTTGGAAGAGTTTGGCATTGAAAGGGGTGGTGATGATGGTAACGTTAATCCCATGCCTAGTGAAGATTTTGGCCATACCTACAACAGGTATCATATGGCCTGGACTCAAAAATGGAAGGAAAAACACTTTGAGTTGACCAACTTCTGTAATTGATGTAGTATCCATGGCAAGAACCAATTAGTAGATCTAGTACTAATGTGATTCCTCTTGGGTACAGGGGTCTCAATTTATAGGGGAGATTGGTGGTTTTCTGGTTGAAATATTCTTTTCATCATGATGAGATTCTTGCTAAGTTTTTACCAAAAGAAATTGATAAACTCTTGGATATGATATAATGACATTGAAGGTCGAATCATTCGAATCATTCCAAGAAACTCAATGGGGTGATTTAACTTCTAATCTTTCATTAATTTAAGAATTTGGCGTGTAATAAATAAAAATTGGGGTGCCAATAGCAGATTTCTATTACGGAGTAATTTTCATGTTTGTATTTCACATGACATCGAGCCATTGGTTCATGAGCTTAGGGCTTGTTAACAACAAAAGTTCCGATAAGCTGCCTCTTTTTTTTTTGGTTACTCACTTTGACTCCCCCTTCACATCACCGTACATCCTTTGTTTCGGGATACAAAAGTCCAAAGATTTATGATTTTATATGGTGAAGTGAACGGAGAGTCAAAGTGAGCCAGATTATCACTACTCTAACAACAAATCTCGGTTCCACATGGCTAGGCATGTACATTCAGGTAGAACCGAACCTGATTTTCAAGATCGTTTTCGGTATAGCTAAAATTGAAACTGAATCAAATGCTTTCGGGTTTGGTAGGGTTTTCATTAAAACACAATAGCAAAACCGAACTAAACCAAAAATTTTGGGTTTAATATCGGGTTTGGATAACCTTAAAAATTTTGAAATTTCAATTTTATTTTATTTTTGGTTTTCTTCTAGTTTTGGTTTTGGTTCCGATTCCTGTTCTGGTAAACTTATATAAACTCATATATATATTATACACATGTAACTAATCGTATGTAAACTCTTATACATTATACATATGTAACCTTATATAATTTATATAAATAACTTGCATAAATTAAAATTTTAACTATATAAATTATATAATAAATAATTAAAAAGATAACATAAAATGAATCAAAAACTCCAACCATACTTTATTAATACAAATATAAAATTACATTATAACTAAGAGCATTACATCGATTGCATTATGCAAAACTAAATTGTAAAAATGGGAGGTACTGCATCACAATAATATTAGTACATCACAACTAAGTTGGCACCCACTCATCTATCTATCATACGCACAAATCAACTCAAAAAATAGAAATAAAGAATTTCAAATTTCAAATTTCTCAAATGATTTTTTTAATTATGTTTGTTTTTCTCTTTTTCATTCTCAACACTAGGCCTCTCACCAATGTTTTAAAAAAATTAGGGCCGCCACCATCTCCAAAAGTAGACGACTTCTATACGGAATTAAAACTTTTCCTCTTACACTAAAAGTCGGTTCATAAGTAATTATAGATACATGAATAGTTAGAAGATCACATATCATAAATGATAGCACGCGATATTGTGAACTACAACCCTTCCACCAATCTAATACATTAAATGTACTCTCATCCCAAATTTCTATAAGATTGGAGTTCAAATAACCTTATAATTTTGATATTGGAGTATTTTGGGAAAAGTCTATAGGTGCTTTTGTTAATAATTTTTTAAAAGTAAATTTAAAACCATAAAATGATAATGATGTTGGTGGTGGTAAATTATTTACATCTAATTTGATTTCATAAAGTCTATAAAGATTAAATAATTCTTTTTAATTTTAACTAATTCTACTTCAATATCAACATAAGGATTTAAACTCCAATAATTTATAAAACTTTAACTTTATACATAGGATCCATAATTGAAGCAAATGCAAAATTTGTAGAAATTGTATCTCAATATTTATTAAAATTTTCAATCATTTTAAATACATTTGTATTATGAGAATTACGATTTAAAAGATCTTTAATTGAAACTACTTGTAAATAAAATTCGGAGGATGTAATGTATTTTACCCCCAAAAAAGGAACGATAGTTCTGGCTGACTATTGAAAAAAATCACTAATGTTTGATACATTTTTCCAATCTTCATCATTTATTTATATCTTACTACGTAATTCAAATAATAAAGGATTAATTATATTTTTATAAGGAATTACTTTTTAAAAAAATGTATAATATAGGTGGCATTCCACCTATGTGGCACATTTAATGGTAATCTAGTAATTTTTGAATTACTTAAAGTACAAAATTCATAAAATCTTTGTTGATTAACATGAGATAATATAATAAGAGTAATAACTTCTCTAATATTATCAATCATTTTACCGATATATAAAATACTGGATTATACAATTAAATTTAAAATATGTTCAGCACAAA
Source organism: Akebia trifoliata (assembly GCF_017979445.1). Taxonomy (NCBI): domain Eukaryota; kingdom Viridiplantae; phylum Streptophyta; class Magnoliopsida; order Ranunculales; family Lardizabalaceae; genus Akebia; species Akebia trifoliata. The sequence continues at coordinate 35,755,879 of NC_141377.1, read as the reverse complement.
TAACATGAAATATATATCTTTTAATATTTTTTTCATTTAATAAATAATATTTAAGAAAAGATCAACTACATCATTATTTTTTTGCATATTTAAAGTAATTTTAAAAATCTTATTAGAAATTTTATAATCTTTTATAGTATTATTTATAGTTTCACCAATTATGACCTCACGATGTTTTGAACATAATAATGCAAAAGATATTATTTTTTTTTTAATAATCCAATCATGATCAACATAATGTGCCATAACACATATATAAGGTATTTTTGGATTGAAAGACCACAAATCAGAAGTTAAACAAATTTTATTGGGCATATTTTGTAAATGCTTTTCATTTTTAAATTTTTTTTAAAATTTTAATATTTTCATTACATTTCTTTTTAAAAGTATTTCTAGAGATACATCTATGATTTGGAAAATAAGTGTTTTGAATGTATTCTTTAAAAATAAAAAAAATAAAAAAAATTCAATAATTCAAAATGGTATTTGGGCCCTAATAAAATTTTTTACTGTTTTAAATGGTGTTACGTCTTCCAAATAAGACCACGTACTTACATTACCCATACTTGATTAACTAATTAAATTTTGACTAAGATCGGATTTATACCTTTTAAACACGTTGTTTCAAAATATTTTTTTATTGAACTAATTCCAATTCCGATACTTGAATAAACTAAATATTTACCGCAATAATTACATTTAACTTTTTCAAGTTTAGATCTATTGGGATTTAAACTCTCTATTAACATAAAATGGTCTCAAACCTTGGACCATTGTTTTTTTTTTCTTTTTGGTGGGCAGCTAGACGATTTAGGTTCATTACTAACTGCCTCTCCAATATTTGCGAAAGAATCATTTGGAGTTTGGATAGAGTCAATGAAATTATTCAAATCATAATCATTTAAATTGTAATTATTATTGAAATTATCCATAATCTATTAAAATGGTGGGTGAAAAAAAATGAGAGGGTTTAAAAAAGAATTTAACAAGTATGTAAATAGAGTTAGAAAGACTACACCTCTGGAAATTCAAATTTTAGAAATGTCACGCGCCAAATTTGGTTGGTTACCATGTGAACTTGATGATGATGACTTGATCTTAATAAACTCAATGTCTCAATTTGAAAAAATTAAGAGAAAAATAAAATAAAATAAGGTTAATATGAAAAATTAGAAGTAATTTGATAATTAGTGTGAGAATTAATTTGAGAACTAATGAGGCATTAAAATTGAGAGAGTTGTGTGAATTTGATTCATTTTGGAAGGTATTTATAAATAAATACCTACAAAAATAATATATTAAATTATATAAATGTAAAATAAAAAAAGTTATTTATTTTTCCTCCCCCCCCCCCCCCTCGCGGTCATAAGAGCATTGGGGGTGTGGTTCCATGTTCGATTCTTGATCCGATTCTCAATTTAGTTCAACAGGTCCAAAGTTTGGTTCGAATTCGGTCGGTTCTCAAAGGTAGAAACCAAACGCAGGTCAAAACCTTGGTAGAAAAATCTAGTATTTTCTACAAATGATTAAAGTTAAATTGAGAACAATGGGAAATAGCGAATTTATCGTGAGAGTAATGGGGACACTTGCCCTCACAAGAATTTTCTTAACTTATAAGAATTTGTTAGTTATTGCAACAAATATCAACGGTGGATAAAAAAAATCAGTTGTTATTGCCCTCACAAAATAAAAAAAATCCCTCTAGGTTGCCGCCTAAAAAAGTTTTCCAGTCTTAATTGCCCCCATGTGAACAAAATCGTGGCTCCGCCCCTAACAATGAGTTCAATAGTAGCATGGTTTCAAATCTTGTCCCAAACTGAGAAGACTCAAGTAGATCATCTTAGTCTCATTCAAGAACAATGTTTTTTATTATTATTATCGTGAATCATCTCGCATGTCATCTCATTTGACAATCGAGATGATTCAGACAATATTTTAAAAATCTTGTTCTAGTCAATAGAACTTGGCCTAGTTTATTGGGATTTTGTATTTTTTATTAAAATAATTAATTTCTATCTTATCCTTTGAAAAAATATGATCCTGTGATTAAGCATATTTTAATATGCCTTATTTATATAAAAAATATTATAACTTTTATATATCAATAAATATATGTAAACCCAGTTAGTTTATTTGTTCGAGACGAGATGGCCCATTTGAGACAACTCAGGCTTATCCATGAACGAGACGAGATGTCAAACCGAGTTTTGAAACCATGATGCGTACCGATATAATCCAAGATTGATACAAAACATTGTAACGAACTATTTCAGAACATTCCAATCGAAACTATGTCAATTTTTCGCTTGATCGAAACATTGACTCTAGACGAGATTTTAAATCTTGATATAATGTCCTCTCTCTCTTTGCCCCCCTATTCCTAATTTCTTGTTGCTTGAGGACAGTTGGATGTATATAAGGGTTTACATGAGGTTTGTTGGGACTATAGTAACAAAAAACTCTATTTTTTGTTTTTTTTAATGTCTCGTTTAAAACACATTTTGAATCTTCAACAATTAAAATAATAAATAAATAAAAACTCATATTTAAAAAAAAAAAATTTCTTGCATTTTAAACTCATTTTTTACATTTTAACACATTTTTAACGTTTCAAAATAATAAAATTTCATTTTTGTACGCCTATGATTTGTTTCAATAACCTTATGGTTGTTTGTGATTTGATCATAAATGTTGTTTAATATAAGATTTGAGGATAATGGCTTGATGTTATGATTTTTTATTTATTTATTTATTTTTTAAATTTTCATTAGTATCTTATTCTGCTCAAAAGATTCATTGATGTTTAAACATTTTTTAGCATCATAGAATGTATAATTTCGTCTGGAAACATGTTATCATGATATTCAATAATACTTTTTGGGTCAAAAATATACTAAACATTTAGAATAAATGTCCAATGTATTACACTTTTTTTATATAAATAATATTTTTTTATTTTTTATTTTTATATTTATCAATTTTTTTTTTTTCGTTCTTTCATGTTTTGTTCGTTTTTTCTGAAGTTTTTCCTTACTGTTTTAAATCCGCATTCCAACTTGGTGGCTATGGTTAGGACTAAATTTGCTAACCCACAATTTTTTATTTTCATATTTCTTTTATCATTACTATTATAATAAGAGTCTAGCTAAAGAGATTGTACAGGACATTGTCTTAGACATTGAACTCTTGAGGAAAAGCATTTATGGTTTTGTTCACGCATCCACTTCAGCTCAGTGTCTAATGCAATGTCTTGTGTAGTCACTTCAGCATTTTCCTTGTAATAATGTAAGAAGATGAAATAGAGTTTCTTAACTCTAAAATTCTAAATTTCAACAATGCACTTATATTATTTGAAATGTGAAAAAGTTAATGGTCCAACTCAACCTCAACAATGTCCAATAAGTTACACATGTCTCACTAGTTCTCCCATTTTTCAAGGATTCGGCTAATTACTCTCAAATCCCACTAAGAGATCATATTGAAACACTAGATAAGAAACTTCCCATTCTTGACAAGAATGATAACAAGTAACTTTCTATGATACACTCAATCACAAAGGGAAAACTTTGCACATAAGGAAACTTCATAAAGATTGTTCCCAATTGTAATTATTTATATCATTTTTTCATACGCCTCTCTCTCTCTCTCTTACTTATTGGAGATTAAAATTTTAGTTTTGTAATTTCAATAAATTATCTAATGTGGAGACATTCGTTTGCAATTTATTTTATTTGACAAAAAAGATCCCCAATAATTAGTAAGCTTAAATGTAGGACATTTTCCCAAATGATTCCGTAGGTTTAACGTTATTGCAAAATCGGGCCAATTTTTTTTTAATGCGCAAAACAGGTTGAAATGCTATAGTAACTCTAGTTTTATATATTTTTACTAAAATACATTTATCCTCAAATTTTCAATATTTTCTAACTTCTTCCTCTTCTTCAACACTCTCGATTGAACAAAAAAAAAGACAAACAACCCTTTCTCTTTTCATCACTTTCATCTCCATCTGCTACTTTGGATTCTTTAGAACCATATCAAGAAAGGAAAAAAGATGATGGAATCACCTTCACCATCTAGTTCTATCAAACCCTCATCCTCTACTTTTTTTTTTTCAATCGAAACATCTCAAATATCCTCATTCCTTAGGTTTTCTTTTTCATTTCTACTTTCCAAACAATAATATCTTGATGATGTTATAAAATACACGAAAGTGATGACTCCCTTTTTCTGCATTTTTTGTTGCTTCATTTCTTTGTGGGTTGAAAATGAATTGCAGAAAGCAAGATTCGGCTATTTGTAAATATACATCGAGGCTATACGTATTCAACATATAAAAATTGTCGAACTTTGATTATAACTAGGTTATAAAAATGAATTTCACAAATATGTTGAGTTTCTATGGTTTGGACTTTGTAAATTTAATAGTTTAATTTGCTAAATATGGGTTGAATACCTATTGTTTAGTAAAAGTTAATTTCCATCCCATCCATGAATATACAAAACAAAATTAAAAAATTAGTTATTTATTCATCATTTAAAATTTTATTTGTTTTTATACTTCAATTCTTTACTTGAACATCATTTACTAATATTACACAATTAGTTCACTTATTGGTCAATTTTTATGAATTACAGGTTTGGCAAGAGGAATTCGAAGATAGATGAAGTCATGTTAATGGACGTATATCTAGATTGTTTAAGAGATGCCATTAATATTTTGTTTGTAAGGAACCAATGGGAGATTGCAAACCTATTAGTCATTTTACACAAACTGGTTAATCATTCCTAGTGTACTCATATTTTGTTTACATAAATATCTGGATTGTTATTCTCTTATTTGAACATTTATAAAGGAAAACAATTGCTTTGCATTAATCAAAAGAAAAGAGAATAATTCTTACATCATTCAAATAACACTTATCATCAACCAAAAAGAAAAGTTACTGTTATCGCATATTGTTCATCCATTACATATCCAACAAAGAAAAAATATTGTTCACTACTTTATCACCCCATGGATAAGCGATCTTGTAGTATTTTGTCTTTCATTGGGTTTACGAAGAAGTATTTGTAATTTTTATTAGATATACAATGTATTTAAATAATTTCAAAGAGATAATAAGAATAAAAAGTTATGTTTGCATCAAAATTTTCATTAGTAGTCATCTAAATTTCAACAATAAAAGAGGATCAATAAATCTAATTATGAAAACTATATAATCATCTAAATTTTCTTGTTTGGAGGGTTATCATAAGTAACAATGGTCCATTCAGACCACAACTCTGGGCGTTCTCGGTTAACTCGACTAAAAAGTCGTAAGCCTGATTAGAGGTTTAGAATATGAATTTTTCCTTATGCATGGACTTGATTAAGGTTTTCTGTGTTGCTGGCAAGCCTTTGTAAAAGGAGTGTGCCAAATGCATTTTCTCAAGTCCATTGTTTTACATGTTTTGCTCAAAGAGTGTAGTACATTGGTATCCAATGGTAGAATGATGCTCCAAGACTACGTCTACTGAGCATACATGAATGCATACAGAGACAATATCAAACAACCTAGTTGACTTGCTATAGATGCTTAAAACTAGATAGCTTTTAAATGTTTAGAAACAACGAATCGAGTCTTTCAACCTAGTTCTTTGAAACCAAAATTGGCCAGTCATATCTTCACAAGGACATTCTTAAATCACTTGAAGTCTAGAATAGATATAATCTATCCCCCTCATGCAGTAAGTTACAACGGTGTAAGATTGTTCTTAAGCATCAATTAGGGTTAAGAACAACAATTGCAACTCTAAACGGGTTTCTCTTATTAAGCTCGAGGGCCCTAAGATCCAATTTTACTGAGTTTTAATTATTAATTAAGTTGATTTAAGTGATTCAATTTAATCCTAGAGGGCAAGAAATTAGTGATGAAATATGATCCTTATTTTATTGAGTGTCCTTCCTGTAGGGGTACTCTTTTACTAAAACAAGGCAATCGATGTGTAAAAATTGAAACAAACAAAGACAATCAGAAACCCACTTGCAACAAATTTATGGGGGCCGAGATAGTAACATCATATTGTCCTTATTCCTTAAATCTATTACAATATGGGCCTTCTCAGAATAAATTAAATTAAAAATTAAAAGTATCTAACTAAGAAAAAAGAAAAATAGAAATTCTAAATTTCCTCGCCACTCTGTCTCCAAATTTGAACTTGAAATATTGAATTGTTAGAATCCAAATTATTTTCAAAAATTTCAAAATAAAGAACTGTCATTTGATATGAAGTACTCTAGTGGTAAATTAAAAAAATCAAGCTAATCTTATTAACTTAATAAGATTTCAAATCTTATTGGGACTTGAGCTCACATTGTGGCATCCTAAAACATGATCCAATGCCACAAAGTTGTAGAGGACAAACTTTTAGAAACTTTAGAAAAAAAATTAGAATTTTTTTTTCACCTTTAGGAATTCGATAGAAGTCCATCTTCAACATCTTGGATGAAATCCAAAACAGATTTTTTATTTTGAGTACGAGTTTTTCCATGAAGTGTAAAAGTCTCTAATGTTGGACTGTCAATGTGAAAATCCATATGGGCTGGAACACTCTCAATAATATTTGAAACTTACTAAGTTAATATGAAAAATAATTTTCTTATGTAAAAAATGACCGTTGGGTTGAGTTTGAGTAAAAGTCAGTTAGAGAATTAGAGCATCAAAAGTGATAATTTTACTCAAATTTTAAATTTGAATCTGACTTTGGATAAGGCCGGGAGATGGCCTTAAGTTTGATGGGTTTAAGAAGTTTCTTAACAATTTTTATAAATTAACGGTTTGGATTTTTATCGGATCAAACTAGACTAATCCGGAACCGCTCCGACAATTTATCGGATCTTTAAATTTTCGGACCCTTGGCCAATGTTTAAGATGGTGATGAAAGAGTTTTTTCTACTTTTATAATCTAGAGGGAAAGTAGCATCCATATGGGCTCCACCATCCTTAATAGTCAGGCTATATCAACAGCTGGCACTGGGGTCGTATTATACTAACGTACGAACGGAACTACAGAAGAAAAAGCCAACCCTCCCAGCTCTAAAGTCTAAAAGGCAAGGCGATTAAAAAACAATTCACATCAACGCTACCACTGCGGCACTTTTACAATAATACAGTTTTCGCGCGAAAAAGCTTCGAGGGCACTTGTTTATTGTGGGGGAAGAACTGGAAAGGCGAACTCGTGGGCTCAAATGGCCGTCTCTCACTCTTATCTTTTACCTCTCTCTCTCTTCCTTTCGTTGTTGAAGCTCTGCAACTCGTCAGAGAAGACAGTGTACAGCGATTCGGGAGAGATTTCGTCAAATAATGGTGAAGGAAACCGAGTATTACGATATCCTTGGTGTCTCTCCCTCCGCTTCAGAGGAGGAGATCCGTAAATCTTACTATCTCAAGGTCTTAATTGGTTATTGAAACCCTAGTTTTTTTATTAAAAAAAATGATTTTTTGATGTTTCCATCAGTTTGAAGAGTAATTTGTATTGTTAGATCTTATAGAATTTGAGTGTGTTTTGATTATGTTATATATAGGTTTGGTGTTCTTGATAATTGTTGAATTTTAGAGATTTGATAGTAACTGTTTGATTGTTTTTGTTCAATTATTTTTTGATTTGTTTTCGGTGAGTGAAGAAAATAATGGATGAAGAATTGAAGATTAGTAATCGACTTCACATCATGGTTTTTAAATTTCGGTACTCTTATCTCCTTTCGACCCGTTAAATCCGAGTTGACTCGCCTGAGTCATACCGTCTCAGTTAAACCATTACCCTCGGTTTATAATTATTTTATTACCCTATAATTATAATTAAAAAAAATAAATTTAAGGTGGATTGGAATATGCTTAGTCTCAAAATCATATATCAGTAAGATAATAAATATTTAGATTGTTACAGCATTTATTTATTTTATCAAAAAAACCCAGTTGACTTGACCGATAAATATCGAATGAGTCATATTGGGATCTTGGACAATTCAATGTGAAAGACGATTCACATTGAATATCCTGCTCGTCCATGAACGATACTGAGATGATTTGGTTGAGTCAACTCATTAAACCATGCTTCACATGTATTTGTTAAATTGAATTACACATTATTTTTGTTGTCTACTCTAAAATTCTCAAATTTTTCCCTAAGATCATTTGTGTTTTCTTTATTTTCTATAAATGAGACTAGAAATGGAGAGTGAAATTCTAATAGTGTTAATGGAACTTAAGTTGGGTCTGAAACATTTTGTATTACTTAATCTGGGGATTTATGGCCCATTTGTTGACCGACACACTCCATTTTACTTGAAATTCTTAGTCGTGTAGAGTACATTGAGATTCTTTTTCTTTGCTTAGGTTGTTGAAATTTTGCGTTTCTATTTTGTTGTGTAAAGCATAGTTTTTAAAACAGGATTTTGTCTTTCCAGAAATGAAATTATTTTCTAGGATCTGATTGGAGACTTCTATTAATATTGATACAGGCAAGGCAAGTTCATCCTGATAAAAATCCACATGACCCTCAAGCTGCTGAAAGATTTCAGGCAAGTTTCTTTGTTTTTTTTTTTTCTTTTGGTAAATGAGCAATGTTTGAATACCTGACCTTGTTATCTTTAGTAATTGTCTCATATGTGGATGCATATTTTCTTTCTATATTGGTGCCTAGTTGTCTTCAATAATATTTTTTTGTTCAGAAATTGAGACATTAGAAGTTGAGTACTCGGCAGGTATTAGGAGAAGCTTATCAGATATTAAGTGATCCAGTTCAAAGAGAAGCATACAACCGGAATGGAAAGTATTGCATTTCTAGGTAAGCAAAAATGTAGAACTATGACCTTGAAATTTACGTTATGTCAGCTTATAAGTTTGATTCCTTATTAGCTTTAGTTTTTTTTTTTATTTCAATTGCTTTTGGACATGGAAAATTTTACCAGAATGAGTTTATACCAATTTAACGAGCTTCTGCGGACTGAGAATTCAATGAACTTGGGCCGACCCAGTCATCTAGGAGTGCCTCCCTCAGTACAAAGTTTGACTAATATGAGTTTTGTCCTATTGTACCTGCTAAAAATGTGAAAGGAGAAGAAAAGAAAGAAGTGGATACTGAATCACTATAAAGTAGATTGTATTATTTTGGCACTCGTCAATGTTAAAGATTGAACTGAACACTTTTTCTGCATGCAGAACAGTACTTGAAAGCTAAACTCAACTGCCTTAACTAACTAAAGCAATGCTATCGTAATCCTACTTTTCAATTACGTGATCATGGAATTGGTCACTGTATTCTTGTCTTCTTTCCTTTCTAGGAAATGTACATAGATAGCAGGGTTATTTATTCTCAAATTATTGACACTAGAAGGTGGCATGTGCAAACAGACGTGTCTCTGAAGGGTGTATTTGTAATTTAAAATACTAATTAAAGGGTGGTTTTGAAGATTACATAGTAAAAAGGATTTTATTTTATTTTTAAAATTTTGAAAACTAACCAACGTGGTTTTAGGAACGTGGGATTGCAATTTTCTTGAATTTTGACCAAAATGACACTGATTAAGGTGGGGGCATTTTTGGAATCCAATATCTGGTGTCGAATCGCTTCTACTCCGCCTTCTCTCATTATAATAGTAAAGATATGTGTTATGTATGGTATTACTATTCTGTGTTATGTATAGCATAAATATCTTCATGGTATCCCCCCCCCCCCCCCTTGTAATAAGCTGTTATTTCCATATCTCTAGGGAAACCATGTTGGACCCCACTGCTGTCTTTGCTCTTCTTTTCGGAAGTGAACTATTTGAAGATTACATTGGACATCTTGCTGTGGCATCGATGGCTTCCTCTGAACTAGCTGGTGAAAGTGACCATTCTGACAATATTCATGATAGGTTTAAGGCAAGTTTGTTCTTAATTTCATGACATTCTCAACATTTTGCTCTTTGGAAGTAGTTAGTAGTTAACTAATGTGGTATTCTTCAGAGTAATGCATCAGATTCAGAATTAGCTTATGCTTTTCCTCAGAGCAGTTAGTATTGAGAACATAGAATAGTTTACCTATGTTAAATAATTCAAACTTGCTATTGCTTCAAATGACAAAAATTGCTCAACAAAGTCATGTTTTCATTGTTAGGATTTTGGACTTTTCAATTTTGGACTTGTATCTTAGTAAATACATTCTATTGGCATATTCTTTGCTCCAAATGACCAGGAGTGAAATATTGACCTTGGACTGAGATCCAGCATTGGAATAGTGCCACGCTAGCTATATGGATAATGACTATCACCATAAAAGTCTAAGTAAAGTGCTTTTTCTTGTTGTTCGATCAGTGCTAGCTCCCATATATGAAGTATATTTTCACTTTTAAAGCAGTAATGGAACAAGCATAATTATAAGCCTATAATCCTTGAAAACACTAAACATACTAAATACTAAAAAACAATAAAAAAGTGGAAATATGCATGATAATTAAATAACTAAAAGGTTTTTTCGTTAAATTAATGTAAGCAACAAAATCAAAATGTTTATACACCAAGAATAATAATAATGTTAAAGTTCAATAGACTCAGAAAATCTAATTTTGAAGATCTTCCATGTAATTGTGATATACATATCAACCTTGAATAATATAAACTTAATTTACCAATTAAAAAAACTTATAGTAAATTTTATCATCATCGTCTCATTGTTTGGTTCTTCGCAAAATATTGGGCTTGTTGGATAGGTAACTAAATATCCTTTCAAATGAAACACAAATCAACCTAATATGACAAGTTTTGATCCCACAAAATAAGACATAAAAAATGTCAGTGAATAGTACTTAGATTCAAATCAAACTCCTACAATAACTAAAGGACAACTCAAAACCTGAAATAGCTAATCTAAAATTAATCCCAACACATTACGAGTGATAAAAAAAGAACTTTGGACCCACAAACAAGTAGATTTTGCGAATTCGATTTTTTTATAGAAAGTTTTGATCCATTAAAATAAGGCCTAAAGAAAATGACGTGAATAGTAATTAGACTCAAATCAAACTCCTAAAATAGTCAAAAGACAACTAAAAACTGAAAATAATTAATCTAAACTTAATCCCAACACAATACAAGTTATAAAAAAAAACTTCGGACCTAAACAAGCGGAAACTTGAATAATTACATAATTTCCATTGGAACCTGTGATTAATGGCTCAATTCGCTTTCCACATTTTGGTATCTCGTTTGGACTCTTGGACCCTTCAACTTGCATTTCTTTCTAACCATATTGTCATTGACTAATCAACCTTCGTTATTTTGTAATAAAAATGAAAAAGAAAAAGAAAAATAAATGGCTACTTGTACTTTATGAATTGAAGATTATTTGGGTATGATGGACATGAGTCTGATGTATCAAGTTGAGATGCCGAAGAGCATATATTTTTGTGTGTATGTGTGTGTGAAGTGAGTGAGTGTGTGTGTGTGTGTGTTGGGGGCTTTTAGGGTTATATGAGAAGCTTAATATCATTTTCAAACTCAAGGATACAGAATGGACGCACACATTATCTATATTTATTGTTAGGTATCTAAAACCATGTGTTCTGCTTAGCAAAAAAAACCTAAAACCATGTGTTCACTAGATATGCGTGAATGAAATATGAGTAGTAGTAAGCAAGCCCCCATTTCTTCCATAAAATCATTATATTTTCTAACACTCCTAGAAGACATATTTTATCTAAGTTTCTCTAGCTATTTGTTTACAACCATTCGAATGAAGACGATCCAGAAGGAAAGAGAAGAAAAACTCGCTAGGTTGCTGAGAGATTTTCTCAATCAATATATCCGTGGTGACAAAGAGGGATTCTTACAACGTGCTGAATCTGAGGCAAAACGGCTTTCTTGTGCAGGTTTACCATGATGCTCACTGACTATTTATTTATTTATTTCTCTTTTAATTAATAAATCTATTGTATAAAGATTGCACTAGTTGGACATAGTCTAGTTGTGTTTTTCTAAGATATCAGTTTATATTTTAATATAAGATTTACTTCTTGAATGCAATAAGGAATATTGAATATGGAAGCCATAAAGGGAATTCTTAGAGTAATGGGGACCCTAAAACCATACAACCTAGATAGAAAAGACGTCCCTTAGAAGGCTTTAAAGAAAGACCACTATTTGGAGTCATGCACAATAAACTCTCATTTAAGTACGAAATCATAAAAAATAACCATTTACAGTCTTTGACTATACAGACTACCTAAAGAATAGGTTTAATCTATAGGATCATGCTTTTCTCATCGTCATCCCTACAAAATCTAGCTATTTCTTTCCTTCCAACTTCCAAGAATGGATCAATTAACTCTATTATGGAAGAAAGGCATAAACACATAGTTCCTTCAATTGCAGAAGTCTTGCACCACACTTCTTAATATTATCCAGCCGGTACCAAAAAACTCGGAAGAGGAGGTATATACTTCCTTGGCCGCAAAACAGTTGAGGAGCTGAGGAGATCTGGACAAAATGGAAGAGATCCGACTGATTGGAAAGGAAATATCAAAGGACCCACCCCCCAACCTAGAGTAGATAGATGAGGAAGTGAAATCAATCCTTGTTCATATATGAGCTTCTCCAATACAAAATGAGTCACTTCAAATAGGTTCATTGCTCTAGCCAGTAATATGATTAATCCGACATTGGCTATGTGAACCCCCGAGCACAAAGGTTGACAATTATTAAGGAAGATAAATGATCTACTATTAAAAAAAATTTCACAATAAAAATGCCATAATGGATAGGTCATGGGTATCCTGCACAAAGGAAACAAGTAGAAGTTGAGATGAAACCAAATGAATGGCCAAGTAGAAGGATGAAACCAAGAATATGCCCTTCCCCTCCAAGCTCTACACCCTTTTTATACTCAAATGAAGAAGCGTCACCTCCCATACACTCCTTGACCAGGCAGCCCATCTTATTTGGCAAAGAGAATAAAGTAGGATATACTACTTTCAAAGGGGAATCATGAGTTGTTTTAAGACTTTATTTTTATGTTTAATTGGCCCATGGTCTTTGTATAATATTTAGGGGTAGTTTAATAACTTTAGTTTTTCATTTATTTAAGTTTATTAGGGTTTGAAAATTAGGAGAGAGAAAGTTACGAAATTAGGCTATTTATTTGGTATTTTAGTTTGATTAGGATTTTTGCCTTTATTTTCTTTATATATAGACCGTATTACGATATTATTTTTAAAAAAAAAGAAGAATTTGATGAATAAATACTGAGTTTCTTTCATGGAGTGAAGTGAGTTCTCCACCATTCTTGGTGTGATTCCAAGAAACCCTTGATGATTTCAAGGTACTGTCTTTTCTATCATCTTCTCATCTTTTCATTCTTTTTTCTTGATTTTCTTGAAACCTTGAATTCTTGAATCCATTAAGAATTCTCTTTTCTTGATTTTCTTTAACCATTATTTTATTAATCTCTTTTCCAAATCTACCTTATACCCTTCATAATTGTAAAAAATTTCATTTTTTTGGCCATTGGGATTATGGTTATAATTGCAAAACGCCAAAATTAAAACCTACGACCCAAATTGGGTTTACGATATTGTTATCAAAATCCTTAACTCAATTCCAAATCACCCATATCAGATTCCGTAAAATTCTTATTTTCATTTTCTTCCTTTATTGTCCTGCATCAAATTTGATATCAGAGTTAAACTTGGAATAAATAGAAATGGTATTGGAAGTCAAAATCAGATTTGTTTTACCTTTCGGGAAGTCATTCAGAGTGTTGTATAGTGATGAATATGAGGAAAACTTGATTTTCACAAGTTTTTTTGAGAAGATTTGAAGAATTTTGAAGATAAGACTTATTGTGGTTATCGTGATTATGGCTTCATTGTTTAGTTTTGTTAGGGAAATTTTATCCATGGTGCTGAGTACAAGGTAGTTCCTCTAAAAGATTATCATATTTTGTTGAGTCGATATTGGATCTCACATGTACAAGCTACATTTGATGTAGAGTGAAATAATCTACGTGTTACTTCAAGCAGACAAAATCTATTCAAGGTATGTCCATGGAAATTAACTTCTGTGGTACCATCAGTCCAATAGCAGATTGAAGAAAAGACAGATCAAACATCAGCTTCAGATGATAGTGTGCTTACAACTCTAGAATCAACAGAGGAACAAGATCATGAAGTGGAAAATACGTCAAAAGAGCCTAAGGGAGATCTTTTGGAGAAAATCTACAATTTTTGTTCATGATGTAGCTGTTTCATCACTACCTCTGACCGACCTAATCATCTCAGACGGGTACAATAAAGACTTTGCCAAGATACAAGATCGTAATTTGAAGTTGATGGTTCAACATGACATTAAGACACGATAAAAAATCTTCACCAAAAGGGATGAATCACAATATCATTTTGAAGCACTTTAAGAATCGAAGACGAGTTTTCTCCAACCAGAGGAGAATAATGTGCAACATAAATCAAGTCACTGGTCAAAGGTTTCGACAAAAAATTTGTAATTATTTAGATTTTCACTTCATTAGACCTAGATTTATCGTTCATGGTTATTTTATATTAGTTATTTTTTAAGTTTTGAGTTGTTTTAAGACTTTATTTTATGTTTTATCGGTCCATGGTCTTAGTATAATATTTAGGGGCAGTTTAATAACTTTAATTTGTCTATTATTTAAGTTTATTAGGGTATTTAAATTAGGAGAGAGAAAGTTATGAAATTAGGTTATTTATTTCGTATTTTAGTTTGATTAGGATTCTTGACTTTATTTTCTTTATATATAGATTGTATTAGGTTTTTTTTTTTTTTAAAAAAAAAGAAGAATTTGATGAATAAAAAATGAGTTTTTTTATGGAGTGAAGTGAGTTCTCCATCATTCTTGGTGTGATTCCATGGTACTATCTTTTCTATCATCTTTTCATCTTACCATTTTTTTTATTGTTCCTTGATTTTCTTAAAATCTTGAATCCATCAAGAATTCTCTTTTCTTGGTTTTCTTTTAACCTTATTTCATTAATCTCTTTTCCAAATTTATCCTATACTCTTCGTAATTGTAAAAATTTATAATTTTTTGGTCATTGGGATTGTGATCATAATTGCAAAACACCAAAATTAAACCCTACAACCTAAATCCTTTTGGATTTATCCTATTGTCGCCCAAATCATTAACCCAATCCCAAAATCACCCAAATCAAATTCCTTAAAACTCCTATTTTCCTCTTTTTCCCTCATCTTCCTGCATCAATATCCCTTTGAATCGTATCCTTGGTGTGTTGAGCACTTGAAATCGTCCTTTATCTCGTTTGAGTGGGTACGTTAGGAACTAGGTTCCTAAGAATTGGTATTAGATTATGTTAGGAACCTAGCTTCTAACTTGCCTATTTAAATGAGAGAAATGATGATATCGAGTGCTCAACACACCAAGGAAATGATTGAAACAAATATTCTCTACTTCTTATTAATGGGGGTTACATCCTTATATGAATAAAGAGTTCTAACAACTTACTAATTCCATTATTACTAAAATACCTATTATATTAGTAATTAAACCCTACAATAGAATCCTCTTTATATGGAGATACTACTAGAATTAGAAAACTTAACCTAAATAAAAATAGAATCCTAACAAGTTGCCCCTCTAAAAATTGAACATTTCCTCATAGTTTGGGAAAGTAATTTTAATTGGAACATTCTCATCCTTAACATCACCAAGAACGTTCACATCATCCTAGCATTCAAAAAGATATATTTACATCTTTTTACATTGATGGCATGGGGTGTAACATTCATCACAATAATAACACAACCCCTTGTTTCATCGTATTTTCATCTCATCACTTGAAATTTGCCGTGTGGATGGCATGATCATCTCAAGTGGATTTTTGACATGTTTTGCCATTAGTAACCAATCCTAGCATTGGTCGATTTGCACGTCGAAGTTGGAATACTTTCTCTTGTTGTCAAGCCAACTTTATTGCATACCAAAATCTCCGACTTATTGAAAAAGTGACGATTAAATTGTGATTTTTTTCTTCATCAATTTAATTATGATTTAATTGCTACTTTTTAATAAAACACGACTTTTACGAACTTTGCGATTAAATCGGGAAGATGAAATATGAAATTGATGCACTTGAAAGAGAATATGACCTTGATGCACTTGAAAGAGAAAATGACCTTGATGCACTTGAAAAAGAATATGATCTTGATGAAGATGATGGTAACCATTTTACCAATAAACATAAGATAATAATGATATAAATGAGGATGACATTTATTTTGATGTTTTTGAGCAGTTGATGAATCTAACTCGAACTTATGAGTTTTTATCTTTTTTTATATTTTGAACAATATAAATCTTGACTATATTTGGACTTGTGTTTACTTGTTGTGCATGCACGGATGAAATCAATATGTT
The DNA here is from genome assembly GCF_017979445.1 of Akebia trifoliata. NCBI lineage: Eukaryota > Viridiplantae > Streptophyta > Magnoliopsida > Ranunculales > Lardizabalaceae > Akebia > Akebia trifoliata. The sequence continues at coordinate 35,739,448 of NC_141377.1, read as the reverse complement.
TTTTTATTTATAAAAAGAAGTAAAATCAATATGGGGGTTGGTAATTGATTATTATAGTTCAATATGATATTTAATGATATAACATGAGAATACCACTTAGTAAGAACAATTACATAGATCTAACCCTAACTTGATTTTTTCCTGATGCTATCGATTTTTCCTCTTGCCGACTTATTCCCGAACTCCGACTTGGTGACTATGTTTCATTGCCTCTTGTAATGTTGAAGGTTGAAACATAAAAAACTCTTGCCCAATCTCGTCTCGAAGTCTTTGAATGAATGATCCCATCAAGGCTCCATCAGGCCAACCATCAACTCGATCAGAAACTTGTTCGAACTCCTCTTGGTAATTTTTATATATTCAAAACCTTATTATAGTTTTGCCAACATTACATTAAGATTCTCGTAATCAGTTAATCCAAGATGAACCAACATGACTTCCATCCGTACCCAATGAGATATGGGTTTGTATAACTATATCATTGAAACCAAATTGATGCAACTCCCTCCATGTGGAATAATGCAAGGAAAACCTTTTCATTTTTTTAATGTTAGGAGAAAAATCGCTCTGCTTTGTATATGAATTTTAAGGGATTGTGATCCGCAAATAAATAATAGAAAATCAATTTGAGTAAATCTTGGTTGAATCTTTTTCTCATTTTACTCATGGATTCATCATGCCAGATTCTCTGATTTCCATGATATCTTCATTGTTGATGGGAGGAAGTTATTGGCTGAGTCGCTCTAGAGTTTGTTGAATCAAATCAAGTTTGTGATTCATCTCTTCCATGGCCTCCAATTTATTCATCTGTTTCTCCCTTAGATTTTCTTTCTTCTTTGGCATAACCCAAGAAAGATTGCTTTAATACCAATTATTAAGAGCCTAGATCTTAACATGCACACTCAAACGAGAGAAAGGGCGATTTCGAGTGCTCAACACAAGAAGGATACAATTGAAACAAATATTCTCTACTTTTTATTAATGGGATTATATCTTTATATAAATAAAGAGACTTAACAATTTATTACTTCTACTTTTATTAAAATGCCTACTAAATCAGTAATTAACCTTACAATAGAATCCTCTTCATTTGGAGATTCTAATAGAATTAGAAAACCTAACCTAAAAAAAATAGAATCCTAACAAAGTAGTCCTTCTTGGGTTATGCAAAAGAAAGTAACTCTAATAGATAAACGAATGGAAAACTTGCAGGTTCGATTTGATTCAACAAACTATAGAGCGACTCAACCAACAATATCCTCCCATCAACAATAAAGATATCACGGGAATATTGCATGATGAATCTAGATGGGAAAAATTAGGGAAAGATTCAACTAAGATATGCTTGAATCGATTTTCCATGATTCGAAGGTCATGATTCCTTAGAATTCATATACAAAGCGGAATAATTTTTCTGTCATCATCAGACAACTGAAAATGAGTCTTTCCTTGCCTCGTTCTACATGGAGGGAGTTGCACCAATTTGATTTCAATGGTATGGTTGTACAAACCCATATTTCACATGGGGAAGAATGGCGAAGATCATGTTGCTTTGTGTTGGATAAACTAAGTGTGAGAATCTTGATGAAATGTTGGCAAAGCTACAACAAAGTTTTGGATTTGTTGATGGTTGGACATATATGGTCTTGATGGTATCATTCATTTAAGGGGTTTGAGATCATGCAAGAGGTGTTGATGTTTCAACCTTACAAGGGGCGGTGATGTTGGCTCAATGATAAGAAGAGAAATTGTTCCAACTTCGATTTGCAAATCGGCCAATCTCGGGATTGATTACCAATGGCCAAACACATGCCAAAAATCCACCTGAAATGATCATGACACCCGCATGGCAAATTTGAAGAGACGAGATGAAAGTTCGATGGGATAAGGGGTTGTGATATTATTGTGATAAACGTCAAACACCAAGCCATCGATGTAAGATGCAAATATATCTACTTGAAGGATGGGAAGTGGACGGTCTTAGTGATGTTAATGATGAATATGTTCCAATTGAAAGTGCTTACCTGCCATGAGGACATGGTCGATTTTTAGAAGGGGGCATTGTTAGGTTTCTACTTTTATTTAGGTTTATTTCCTATTTCTATTAGTGTCACCAAATTTGAGGATTCAATCGTAGTATTAATTACTGATTTAGTAGGTATTTTAGTAAGAGTGGAATTAGTAAGATGGTAAGACTTTTTATTTATATAAGGATGTAAACCCATTAAAAAAAATAGAGAATATTTGTTTCAATCTTATCCTTGGTGTGTTGAGCACTCGAGATCGCCCTTTCTCTTGTTTGAGTGAGCACGTTAGGAACTAGGTTCCTAACAAATTGATATGTTTTAATATGCTTCAGGAAACATTCCGAAATGTTTGGAGACACACCGAAACTTTCAAGTTTCAATAAAAAAAAAAATCTTTCTATACATACTGATAGTTTTATTATGTTTTATGAAACATTCCAAAACATAAAAATATTTTGAAACATTGTGATGCATTTGAAATTTCACAATATTTCATTTTGGTATGTCAACATTTCGGAATGTTCCACCAAAACATTCTGAAGTTGAACAAAACTTTGAACAATGGATAAGCATAAACCAGATACTCTTATGTGCAAATGCAGCTTTTGGAGCTGATATTCTACACACCATTGGTTACATATATGTGAGACAAGCAGCACAAGAGCTGGGAAAGAAAGCCATTTATTTAGGGGTGCCATTTTTGGCAGAATGGGTGCGGAATAAAGGGCATTTCTGGAAGTCACAAATCACAGCAGCAAAAGGTATCTTGTTGCATTGTCAGTTTGCCACTATTTTATTTTTTTGTTGTAAGTTTTCATTCATAATGGTCTGACTAACTGAGAAATTAATCTAGGTGCTTTTCAGCTACTGCAATTGCAAGAAGACATCCATCGGCAATTTAAAATGGATACCAGTGGCCCTGAAAATGATGTTGAATCACATATACTGTCAAACAAGGACACACTGATGAACTCATTATGGAAACTGAATGTGGTAGACATTGAAGTAACCCTCTTGCATGTTTGCCAAATGGTAAGTTTCAGAGTAATTTTACTTTCATCAGCTTAATTTTGTATATCTTTATGCTAGAAACCAAAAATATGTGCAAATTCTCTAATTCAATATCAAATGGATGCCAATTATTTTGATAAGTTTCAGTTAGATACTAAAAAATAAGGAGAAATTTGATTTGTTTAAATTTATCGATTTCTTTTCCATAAGGATTATTATGTTCTGCCGCATTTCTAGTAATGGTATATCAATTGTGCAGAATGCAGTTTGTTTTGTTTTTTTTTTTCTCAGGTTCAAATTCAAAAGAAACTCAAGGTGAATTTTGAAAGTAAGATTAAAAATTTTCTACTTAATTAGATCACCCAGTTTTAAATCTAGTAATGGTCTACAGATTGTGCATGAAGCAGGTCTTTATTTTTAAGTTCTAAGTAGATGCTCAAGGTGAGTTTAGAAAAATAAGGATACATTTGTTTTAATTCAATTTATCAACCACTTTTCAATAAGGAAATTATTGTTGGACTGCATTGTTGTTTCTAACATTAGTTGTGCATGAAACAGATGATTATTCTTCATTTATTCCATATTTTCATTCTTTCACATCTTAATTTACAGGATGACACTACGAATAAGGAGGAATCCTTCTTTCTCTCAGCTGCTCTAATAAGTTTTGGTTGACTAAAACAATGTTGGCATTTTTTGCTTCCAATGGTTGAATTATTTGCAGGTGTTACATGAAAACAGCGTCAAGAAGGAAGAACTTAAAGCTCGTGCACTAGCTCTGAAAATTCTTGGGAAAATATTTCAGGTGCAATATTATGCAATCAGTATGATCTTGCAATTTGGTATAAAAAAAAATTGCTTTTTGTAATTTCTAAACCAAATTTTCCACCCCTACGAATCATTGAATTTTATGCAGAAGATGGAAAATGTCATGTGCTTACAATCTTATTTCTATATTTGACTTATCTGAAAGAAATTCTTTTCAACTATAATTGCCCATACTATTTATCTTTTATGCTGGTATCAAAAATAATATTTGGAAAATTTCCAGCGTTTTGTTCTTTTGGTATGAAAACATTGCCTTTTCTTATTAGAATTTTTTCTCTGAGTTGATGAAAAAATGTGCTCCCACGTACTTCGATGTTAATGATCCCATATTGCCTTTGTGGAAAAAAAAAAAAAAAAAATAGAAGGAAAAGCATGCAAGAAGTGGTGGAACATCAAAGAGGAAAAATGTATCTGATATTTATGAAGATGGAAGCAGTTCTGATAGTAGTTCTGTTGAAGAATCACCAAGAGCACTTTCATACCGAACTCCTCTAATCACTCAGGTATGTTAGAGTTTTCTTCAGAGCTATCGTACACTACACAGGCTTATTTCATTAATTGCTTTCATTATCTAAGTAAACGTCCTTGATTCTTTATGTTCATTATCATCATGATACTTCTTATTTGTGCTATACATTAGATTAAATGAGCCAGATAACCCCAAATCTTCTCAAATTCAATGACAAGGAATGATTGGGATTAAATGAATTTGATCTACAAATACTTGGGCTGTATGTGATCCCAAAGAAGGCTTTATAAGGTGATTCAATTAGGGGGAATGGTGAAAAAGTTAGGGGAAATAAACAGGGCTGGCAATAGTGGGTAAAATAACTGTTAGAAAGTCTGAAAAGTTGGATTGAAGTATGGAACAAGGTTACTGATTCGACGAGTGGTGTGGGCTGTTTTTTGTAGGTTTGATCGAGGTTTATTAGTGTTAAAAAAAAAAAAAAAAAACAGAACTAAAACAGGGGTTTGTTTTTAGGAGTTGATCAGGGGTATTTTGGATGCTATTTTTATAAAAGTTTGTGTTGGTAGAGATGCCCAACCCAAGTGCATGAGGAAATCCAATACCCTAACTTGGCAATTGATTAAATCTTTAGTTTGGAAACATCCAAGGAGGGATGATAACAACTTGGTGTTTTAGAGAAGAAAGAAAAGAATGACGGGTTTCCAAGGTTGGGTTTGAGCAGAGGTGGAGAAGATGAAAAAGAGGGATTTCTCATCCTTATGTCTCTTCTCTAATCAGAGGAAAATGTGGTTTTTTCTTTGCAGATGTGACTAAATAAGGGAAGAAAGGGAGGATCTTGAAACATGAGAACCAAAATCTTTGGATAGAACACTTTGGAGGGTATTTTGAAAACTTCAGTATCTAGGGTGAGAGGATTGAAGAAGGGAGAGAAAGATTCCACATTGGTAAATGCAAAGAAGGGACGGCCTAGAAGATGGACCAGACTTTTAGATATAGTGTCAAACAGCATTAGTCGCGAACCTCCAAAGACTAATAAATTTGTGCCATCTGTATTTGAGAAACCGAAGAACTTAGGCATGCTTAGGCAACTGCTTTTGTACTACCACCTTCCTGGATCCTATTTTAGTTGGCGAAGCATTAACATACTGATATGGATAGTAGTCAAGTGTCATAAAAATACTCTTAAGACTCCAAATCTTTGAGATCAGAACAAATGGAAAGTTTTCCCTGTGAACGAAGGTAACCTTCCAAAACCTAATGAAACTGTTCTAGCATCTTAGTACTCTAGATGGTCATCACATATAAGATAGAATTGAGCTTATAAATTAGTCCAACACTTCGATAGACATGCATTCTTTTCTAAAACATGGTGAGTAAATACACAATTTTAATGTTTTACGTTTATCTCATTAATATTAGTGGCAAATGCTCATCTCAATAAACTATTGGGATAGGGTGTAGATGAAGATGATATCGACATCTCATAGCATGGTTATTTCATCAAAGATGATGTCTGTTTGGGATTTATGAGAGAAGATATATTGAGTGAGTATAGACCAACTTTAAGGAGATGAGTATATTACTTACTTGCATTGTTACCTTTTATCTGTTGCAGGGTATCGGCAGACTCTTTAGATGCCTTTGTAATCCAGCATTTGATGTGGATGATGAAGAGATTGTGTACAAAGGAAAGTAATGCGATGAGACCTGTACTTTTCATAAAAAACAATTGAATCCAAGCTCAATTGAGACGAAGCACACATCATGAATAATTTCTGATTGGAAACCCTTGTGCAAGTACAGCGGTGCAAGCCATGAACACCTCGTCATTAGTTTCTATGTTGTTTTGTGTGTTTGTGTTTGTGTGGATTTTTCAGAGAGCCCACCACATCTCTCATACTAGCTGGAGATCAGAACTAAACGACCCACAAAATGTATTAGCAGATGTAGAGCGATCAATGTCATGTGAAACTTATATTTGCAAATGTAGAAAGCAATCATCAACTATGATTCTGTTTCCAATTGATCTTGCTATAATGATACCTTGAAAATAAAATTAATAAATTTCTTTTTGTATATTTGGAATCTTGCATTTTTCGTGCCCAGGTTTTCATAGAAAAGTTGGAAAAAAAAAATCCAACGAAAACTCTTTGGAAGTTTGTGTTTATGATTTCTTGCATAAATTGTTAATATATATATTTTTTCAATAGAATAAATATTTATTAGATCCAATAAAAATCAAAATATTATTTGTATTTTATGTTTTGGGTTAAAAGGGTTCTTTTTGTAAGTGGAGAGGTACTTTTGTATTATGCATTCTAAGAGAATGTGTAGGTTTACTAAAAAAGAGAAGACTCATTGAGATTATATATGAAAGCTGTAATGCACACTAAGTTTTACTAATGCCACACCAATTCTTATGTAAATCACCAAAGAATTGCACACAATTGGTGTGGTGTTAGTAAGATTTGGATTGGCAATGGTAACTACTCTTATATATATGGGAGGCGTTCGGATGCCTCTGTTTTATCAATCGTTTTAACAAAAGAAACCCGACTGTTGGATATTTTTTAATCGGACGGTTGAGATTGCACGGTGCGTTTAAGTTATAATATATGATTTTTTACAGAGCCATCCCTCTGTTTTCTGATTATTAGTGCCACCTCCCCGAGTGAATTACAATGACAGAGTTCTCTCTCGTCTGTTCTCTCTCGTCTGTTCTTTCTAAACCCTCGCTCTCTCGCTCTCGTCTGTTCTCTCTAAATCTCTCTAAATCCTCGCTCTCTCGCTCTCGTCTGTTCTCTCTATATCCTCGAACACCTCTCTCTCTCGCTCTCGCTCCGCTGAAACCGTCCTCTCTCTCGCTGCAACTCTATCGACGAAACCTCTCTCTCTAAATCCTCGAACACCTCTCTCTCTCTCGCTCGCTCGCTCGCTCCGCTGAAACCCTCTCTCTCTCTCTTCGCTGAAATTTACAACTAGACCTCAGGTACAACAACATAACAGGTTACATCCCCCACTCAATCTCAATTCTTAATAAATTCCAAATTATAGCTTTACTCCAAAACAAATTAGGACCCATTCCAGTTTCTATTTGCCAGATTTCATCTCTTCAACACATTGATTTGGGTTTAAAACCATTTCAATGGAAGAATACAAAGTTGCATCAGCAATCTTTCAAAACTTGAAATATTTTATGTTGCTCAAAACTCTTTGGAATACACAGTGTCATTGATATCTTTGTTTCAGAAGTCCAATCCATGTGCGATCCTTAACTGTAGAGGCATTTCAATCCCCTTTTCCATCTATCTTACAAATAAAAACGCTAGAATTACAATCGTGCCAGTTGAATGGATCTGTCCCAGAATTTTATTTGCAAATTCTGTCGTTGTAATTCACTCGGGGAGGTGGCACTAATAATTAGAAAAAAGAAGGATGGCGCTGTAAAAAACCATAAATTATAACTTAAACATACCATGCAATCTCGACCATCCGATTAAAAAATATCCAACGGCCGGGTTTCTTTTGTTAAAACAACTGATAAAACAGAGGCATCCGAACGCCTCCCTATATATATAGTCTCTCACATATCTAACTTTAGTTAGTTATGGACAATATTCAATATCATTTTTACTTGGATCAGTCTTGATTTTCCAAATTTTCGATAACTTCTTGAGTTTTTGATTGCTATCCTGAGTTTCTGATTTTTCTCTTTTCATTAAAAAAAGAGTTGTGCTGGAGTGACCTCAAGCTCAAACCTCATATCACACTTCTTGATGTGAAAGCGGATAGGAATCATAGATTCTTTTTCACTCGTATCTCGATGAAAAGTATTTATGGTTCCCATACACTTTCACATCAAGAAGTGCGTTATGAGGTTCCAGCCTGAGGTCACTCCAGCGTTGTTGTTAAAAAAGTTTTAAGCCTGAAAAGATATTGTGCAAGTTTGGGGTATCTACAGACAGGATCTATCGGAGCAATCTATGATGTATTCTTGAGATACGCTGTTGGATTTTGCATTTGCACCGACGGGATTGTGTCTGAATATAAGAGTTTCTTTTCAATGAGTCTCAGATCACAACCCATTTTGAGTTTTAAGTAGTGCTTACTAATCCCATAGTTAAATACTGAAATCATTCTAGAGCCGCGCTGGAGTGACCTTAAGATTAGACTTTACATGGTACACCCTGACGTGACAGTGATTCAAGGAAAAGCATCTATGGTTCCGTGCACTTTCACGTCAGGGTGTGCCAAGTGAGGTTTAATCTTGAGGTCACTTCAGCATTATTCATCTTTCTATTAGCTGCTTTTCCTCCATCCCCAACTGTTTGTTGGACGCTAAATATCCAAATGACTTCAACATTTAGAATCTCAAAAAAAAAAAAGAATTTTGGTAAGGTCCAACTGCCCATGATCGATGTTGGAAGAAAATGCAATTTTCCTAGGTTAAGTTTTCAAGAGAAATACAATTTTCCCAGGGAATGTTGTCAATGCTTGATATATTTGTCAAATTAATCTAATGAAAAAAAATTATTTGTCATTTTTTCATTGATTTAGAAGATCAAATAGGAGATGTTACATCGACTAGCCATGCTTGCATGAATGGCATTTGTTGGTCATGTTCTCACATATTTGCGGAGGTCACACCTCAAGTATATAGGTGCTCGAATACGGAGGTTGTTCTTATCCAATTTGACTAGTCACGTTCACACGAATTACCCTGGAGGGTGCATTTGGATGGTCTGCCACAAAGGTCACATGATTCTCGACTACAGAGGTTGCTTTTATCGGTCCATGCTAGAATGCTACGTGAATGGTACTCTTGAAGGCTACATGATCGTATAATCCACCAAAGTCACAGCCGTACTTGCTTGCATGAAATTGGTTTTCAAGCATTCACATGATGGTCCATAGAGGCTATATGCTCCAATATTTTTTTTGGATCGGTTATATGCTCCAATATAATTGTATAGGTTACATGTACTTGACCGAGGAGTTATCTCTTATCTGAAACGACTAGCCCTTGCACGAAATATTGTGAAGGTGACATGCTTGCATGATCAACAATAGAAGTTGCACTTATCTAACTCGATTAATCATACTCACATGAATATAAGTGGAGATCAAGTGATTAGATGTGAGCCATGTGTTCCACTGTGGAGGCCGCTCTCATCAGACGACTGGTCATTCTTACACAAATGGTCACATAGGCCACATGCTTGTGTGATTGGCAACGGGGGGTTATATGAACTCAGCCATTGATCACACTCTTATACAACTTGATTTGCCATGGTTAAGCGAATGGCCATGGACGCTACAATATACATGATGGTTTCCCTCATCGCATTAGCCATGTGTTCTAGATTCTATTGGTCACCTACATTTGGCTCCATTAAACATGTGTGTGCTCTACTTCATTGAACACATGCACTTGACCCCGATGGTCACCTTCATCTAGTCACATCCAGGCCTATTTTTAATGAGATCAATAAATCTAGGGTATCATCAGAGTAACTCCAACTCATAGCTTCAAATTAGCTTCTTCATTTTGAAGACTCTGAACTCCAATCTGTGGGACTTCGAATTTGCATCTTCTTCGAAAAGAAGACTAACATAGTAGTTATGGAAAAAAGAGAGGATAAAATAGGTATTTTGAAAAAGGTGAACAGTAATAGAGACATGAGCTTCAAAAATTCTATCCGGGCTCTATATTTGAAGACGTGATCAGATATAGAACCCAAATCTTCATTTTGAAGTCCAGTTGGAGTTTGGTTTGAAGGACTCCATCTCTAAATATAAAGATTTGATGCCCGATTGAAGTTGCTCTCAACCAGCAACTTTACCATCTTAGATATGTGCTCATGCACACGTATTACCTAATCCATTGTTTCGCACGCTTGCTTCCTTGACCACTTGGCCCCATTGACTGTGTAATAGGAACTCAAATTCCTTTTTTGTTTTTGTTACAGGGAAGCATGCTTTATTCCTTTGATAGTTATTTATATTACTTGGTTTAGATGGTAAAGTTATATTGTTAAATTTAAAAAATTAATGGATACACATAACATATGGTTATAGTTTGGTATCAAATAGGATTGGACAAAATAATAAGAAGGCGTAGTCATTTTTGTTATCAAGGTAATCTTTCATACATTATCAGGACATGTGCAGAAAGGATTTGAATGCATCAAGATGAGATTTTTCATCTTTACTTTTTGATTGGTAAGCTTGTTTTTAATGAGTTTAATAACTCGATGCTGTCGCATGTTATATTTATGTTTGCTATCAAGGTCTTTTTCATCAAAATGAAGAGAGAAAAAAATTGACAAAAAGATCGTCTCTCTGATATTAATTAATTAATAAACATTATTAAATTATAAAAATAATCTTACATTAGAACATCTCCAAGATACTTTGGCTTGAGTTCTATATCCTCTCCCAACTATGATTTTATAGAGTCAAAGTCCTTCGAAAGCACTCCAATGCATTTGAGTTGGGACTTTTTATTTTAAAATATTTTGAAGAAAGAGGCAAAAGAAGAGAGTGAGTTTCTCTCTATACTTATTAACGATAAAAAACGATGGCAGTTGTGAAATATTTCACTATAGTTGAATTCGTAAAAAATCATTTTGACTAGTATGATTGGAGTGAAGACCCCTTGAATAGATAAAATAACTTTACAATAAAATACCTACCAGATATGCCTAACAAATATGTCTATTTGTATTTAAATTATTCTTACTTAAATACTACATGAAATACTATTAGAATATTTATATGAAAATTTTAAAATAATCTTTTAAATTAATTATAAAGATAATTATAACTTAGGCAGATTTACCAAAACTGTACCGTTTTGGTAATTTATTCTATAATTTATATAAATACAAGATTTTGTAAAGCATGTGCAGCCCACGATTACAAATGATTAAAGATATGGAGAAATTTGAGTTCAACTGGTTGCCCCTCGCTTGACACGTGGTCCAGTAGAGGTACATAAGGTGATGTGGTGGTGGGTTAACCATCACTGCTCTTTGAAAATAAGTAAAAGCACTGTATTTTTTCAAAGAAAAGGGCGCCCAAATCATTCCCCCGACCCAAAAGGTATGAATAGAAATCACCTTTTTTATATAAGAAAATGAAGGGCAACTTTGCTTGATACCATTTAAAAATGCTTGGCATGCTGAAGAAAAAGCTTAATCTTCCCTAGTGCTATGTCAGTCGATCAGATCCCGGGTAGGGTCGACCTGGTTGGGTATGATCCAAATATGATTATTAGGAAAAAAAAATATATATTTGAAACAGCCAAGCTGCTTCAAAATTTCAGTAGAACCCTCTTTTTTGGATGACACGTAAGGTCTCCAAAGAGGTATCCCAAATATTAATAAAAAAATAAGTGTCAAATAAATAGAAAAAATCACGTGTCATCTTGTGAAGAGGGTTCTACTGATATTTTGACCTGATCTGAAATATTTAAATAAAATATATAATATAATTTGTATACTTTCTCACATTTTATCGGATTGAGCCATTTTATACTGTTTTACCTTATTGTTGTAACCAACTTAAGACTCCATCCAAATCCATCTCTGGTTGATTGGTGTTTAATTTTGATCTTTGAAGTTATGCCTTCAATTCCATTCAGATCCCTAGTCTTTTATTGTTGGCCTAAACCCAACATACATTTTAAAGTGATATCAGGGCGATAAACACGACCCAATTACACATTCGAGCAAGAACTTTTGCTTTCCTTTGCTATGTAAATAAAGGATCGGAATAAGTGCCAGATCCTAAAGCATACGAAGATGATAAAAACAAAATAAAAGCAAATAAATCAACATATTTTTCTCTTATTTATAAATTTTAACATATTCTTTTTATTAGGGAGATTATGTCTCGAGCTTTCTACATATTATAAGAACTAAGAGAACAAGTCTCTAATAAGTGTGAAAATATTGTTCCTTTCGCCACAAAAGTTGATTTTACCGTCTAACGTTTGTGGAACACTTTTTGGGCCTAAGCCAACCTTTTATGGACTTATGCACAAGCAATCAGCTTAATTGTTGACTACTGATAATTATATTTGAAGCATTTTTTGTTGTACACAAATACTCACAACTGACATCTATGTATTTCTATTCAAGTTAATTTTATGTGGATACATCTATCTGCAAAAAGAGACTGTATGAGCTAGGATTTTGCCTGTGTGAGGGCAACTACGAAGAGAAATTTTTTTGTGGGGCAACTAACAGTGAAAAAAAAGAATTGTGGAGGTAACTAAGAGTGTAATTTTATTTATTTATTTTTTGTGGGAGCAGTAGTGGCAGATTTTTCTTTTCGCCGCTAAAATCAGTCACAATAGCTAACTAATCCATATGCTTTGAAAATTCTTGATCAGGCAAGTGGCCCCCCTCTAAATCTGCCCCTGGATTTATGTGAGTGGTAGGGTCAAAAATATTGTTTCATATCTCTCCAAAAAGGGAGAGGTTTTGATAGCAAGCCTCCTCGTTGCTTATCCACATGGATTCATCTCGACTTGCCTAACATGTGTGGTTTGTGGTGTTATTGCCGTACCCAAGGGATTGGGTGAGGCATGATGCTCTAAGAGACCAGTTACCTCATCTGTTCTAGTTAGTGGTAAAGTCGGGTTTCGAGATTATTTGAAAAGAGAAAGGTTCGGAAAAAAAAAAGGCAAAATTTTGTAAAGTCGAAAAACCATTGGATAAGTTTAAAAATAAAAAATAAAATTTTAATTATAAAACATATGTATTTCATATATTAAATGATATATAAAATAACACTTAAAGAATGCTAAAAATAAAATAATTTGTAAATTTGTCAAAAAAAATCGTCTATCAAATCACAATTAGCGTAATTTTTTTATTAAAGAACTTTGTGATTCTTTTTGAAAAAAATGTGTTTTTTTTTAAAAAACTTGCAGATTTTCGTCATTATGTTATGTTTGAGAATTCGATGAAACTACTCCAATCGTAGAAGATCAAAGTGTGATTGAGATGAGAATCATTAGGGAGCCTATTGGTTCCTAAAAGAATCGGAACAAAACCTATATATATATATATATATATATTATATATATATATATATATATATATATATATATATATATATATATTATCTGTTCTTGAATCTTGGGAACTTTATCGATTTTGGTACTCAAATGAATTTAATTCTTTAGACTTGAATCTAATCTAATGGATTGAAACAAAAAGAGGGGGTTTTCAAGATCAATTACGATTAAATGGCTGCCTATTGAAAGTTGAAACCCCCTAAGCCCAAGATTCTCCAATCATAATTTTAAAATTCGTCCGAGATCAAGATGTATCGTCCGAATTAACTTGATATTGGAGTTGAACAAGACCAACTCACAAGTCACTTTTTTGACTGAGATTTAATATCTTACATTCAATTTTTTTATTTTTTGAACAAAACGTCTCAAATGTATCAAAAAATTCATTCGAAACGATTTGGTATCGGACTTAAACGAAACGAGACGCGAAACCGAGTTTTAAAACCATGTCTCGAATAGCATCCATCTATATATATAATCTCCAATTCGTCGTGTAGTGTAGTAGTCATGGTCAAAGTTAAGACTTAAGACAGCACCACTTTTCATTTTCGGTGCCCCACTTGTCACATTGAGTGATTCATTCACAGCCCAATATCTGCGGACCAACTGTTTGGGTACGGGATTCCTTCAGCCCACCTCAAGAACAACACTAGAGCCATTCATCAAGCAAGTTATTACATGAACTTGTTTAGCAAAAATTAAAAAAAGTTACACTGAACTTTTTTTAATGATATTTTAAAAAATATATCAAGTTGTTAGAAATCTTCAAATCAAACTGTCTGATGTGGTTATTATTTATATTATTAAGATTTGATTTCTCATATCTCGAGTTATCACCTCGAGCTCCCATATGTGACATGTCTATCAATTGCTAATGAGAAATTGGATAGACTCCGGGGCAAGTTTACGGTGAGGGCAATGGCTGCATACTTTTTTTTTAAAGTTACACTCTCCTCTTGAGAATTTGATATATTTTGAGTTTGTCCCCTCAAATTTGTAACAATTGCCCCCTTCTCCCCTCTCTCTCAAGTTTTTGGGATTTATTAAAATCCCTCTAATTGATTAATATTTGGCAGTTGCTCCTCACCACGACTGATAACATTGTCCTTTAACTTGGGTCTTTTCTCATAGACTAATAAGTAATGACCTAAATGCCCTTTTTATCAATCTCTAACAAAAATTTTTTTTAATGAATTTTCACCCCAAAATCATTTATCTTTATGTTCTTCAACCTTATAGCACAACTATAGTTTGCCCCCACTACAAGAAAATCCTTGCTCCATCCCTAGGTAGACAAGCTGATGTCCTGCAAATAAGTGGATTTTTTAAAATTAATTAGTCATTTCTACTTCCCTTAATTTCTATACAAAAAAGATAAGCTCTACCTCCATTCCTTTACTTCGGGTCGTCACTCATAGTCATTATCATCCCTTACAATCTTTCCGTTCATGTTGTTGCTTTCTTACTAATTTGCTTTCCATTTGAAGATGGTTATTAGGAAAAATGTAGGGGTGGCAATGGGTTGAGTCGAGTCGTGATCGTGTCGTGTTGAGATAAGGGTATTATGAAAATTTACCAAACCCAAACTCAACCCATTTATAAATAGGTATGCTTGACCCACCCCATATATAACCTATTTAATAAAATTCTAATCTTTTTTTGAATAAATAAGTTTCATTTTCACAATAAAAAATAAAATATCATTACTAAAAATAAAGTCACACAACCGTGAATTAAGTTCAATGATGAAAAATAACTTTCTTTTGATTTTTATTTTTCAAAGTTTGTAGAATTTTATCCTTTACAACTATGTGGCATCAGATCATTTTATGTCATAAGGTGATGTAATCATAAAACTTTCCTTACTAACTTAGTAAGGAATGCGTTTTTCAATATTATTATTATTATTTGCTAAGCAAAGTGTATTTCATTATCACACGAGACCTAATAGCCTTACTTGGTAAGATTTTAAATCTTACTGAAGGTCATTTTGTCAATATTAAGAATTAACACTACACACCTCTTGATTAAATTGAAAAAAATAGAGTAAAAAAATATAAATAAATAACTTATTAAGAAAGATGTTTTTTCTTTTCCAAACTAAAGCTTAACCATTTATTAACTTAAAAATATCTTTAAAACACCTTATATTTTATAGATTTTGATTTAAAAAAAAAAAAGAGAGATATTTATAGAAAAGTGATCAACTTTTGATGAATTTATGATTCCGTCTCATTGTTCACTTTAATTACTAAAACGTGAACAATAATGAATTTGGAGGCTTTTAAAGTGATTATTTTTTTAAATCTGTGAAATTGTCACTTTAAACCTGCAAAATAATCACTTCGTTCTAAATTTTTTTTAACAAAAATGTGATTGTTCACATTTTGGTAATGAAAATGAACATTGAGCGAAAAACGTAAATAACTCATTTTCAGCTCACGAAATAGTAATTCACCCTAAAATAATGTATTATGAAAAAGTTCTTGGAAATTTTAGAAAAAATGTGTAATTTACAAAATTCTTAAATAATTGTTGATATATTTAAAATTATACATTAATGATAGAATAACTAAATGTGTCTAAACAAGTTAGGCGGGTTGACGTCCAGAACTCAAACCCAATCCATTTATTAATGGTGTTAGATAGGTTGACACTATTATTAATCAAACCCAATTAGACTTGACCTAAACCCACTTACTTTGTGTCGTTTTCGAGTAGTGTTTACAGGTCATGTTAAGATTGCCACCCCTAGGAAAATAGTTCCATCGATCTTGCTACATATATTAGGTTGACAGTTTAAGAAAGTTCATATTATCATACAAAAATTTTATAACTTACAAAATAATAACAATTAGTTTGAATCAAGATCTCTATACAATAGGAACGTGTCTACGTGACTCCTTTTGGCAGGTGTTTGAAACACATTGGGCTCCTAATCAAACCATTTTTCACATGGCATGCAGTCCAATGTACTTAATCTCCAACTAAAAAGTGTCACATAGACACTATATGTTGCTATAGAAACCGGTCACCATTCTGGATCGTTAGTCTTCTATTTTTAATGATTGCACCCCTTTTATTCTTCTATTCTTTTTCTAAAAAGGAAAAAAGAAAAAAAAAATCTCTTCAATATATATATATATTGGAGAAAATCTCTTTGAATTATAAAGGAACAGTTATGACTTATGAGAAATGCGGTCAATGGATGGGATTAGACCCAAAACCCAATGTAATCCCATCTAATAACTTTGGATTTGGATTACGATAAGGATCCAATCCAATAAGTCATCAGATAGGTTATGGATAAATCTATTTTGATCTGATAGGGACCCGGTCAAAATAAAATATGAGAAAATATATAAATTACATTATACATTTAGTTTTATATATGAAGTTTGTTTAGAATTTGTATTTTAAATCTGGATTGATCCAATTGTTATTGGACAATGTTTGGATCTTAGAATTGAGTTGAGATGAAACCCGATCCTACAAGAGTATGATCTGATGCTTATTCGATCGATTCCAGGTATGATCCAATCTATATCGAATTGGTCCCAAATCAATCCCAATCAGATTTGCTCATGAGAGTGAGAGACTGATCAGAATTTAAAAAAATAAAAATCAAAGATTTGACTGTCATTAAATGTTTGGTCAGATTTTTTTTCTTATTGGTTTGATTTGGCTCATAGCCCATTCAACATCTTGACCCATTCGGTTCAACATTCCATTGGGGTCAATGTTATTTGTCCTCATATCGATTGGAAGTAGGAATCCCATACGTAACTAACTACTTTGGAAGTAGAAGGATTGACGTGGAACTTATTATCATGCAACTTGATTATTAGATTAGTTCTACTAGAAGTAGTAGTGGTTGAACTTACTTGTTGTAGAGTGCAGCAGACCTGACCTGTAAACCTGGTACACTTTTTGGGGGTCCACTACCCATGAATATTGATTGGCCCACCCTTCATATACTTATATTCATTCTGATTGGTGTTTCTAACCACTACTCAGATTCTAGCATTTAAATATGATAGGGTCTGAGACTATGACATACCTTGTAGTCTTTCCTGATAGATTGTTAAATGATGACCTATCCTCAACCTATACCCATAAATAATAATAAAAACTTGATATTTCTTTCCAAAATCCACCATCATCCACCTCTCTAGCTAGGGTTATACTTGTACCATCGTATCAAACTTCAATTTAAGAAAAATATAAGATTTTCAGAGAAATCTAGGATGATTAATTACTAATGAGAAAGGGGATTTTGGCAACAGTAGATGGAATATGAGAATGTATGGATTAAATAAAAATAATGGGGAGAAAAAATAAGGGTTTTTGGCTACAACAAGTAAGGGCATATAAGTCATTTTTTATTAATCTACGGGATTCGAATTCATTCAAGGGAGTAACCTTGTTAGTTTAAAAACATAGGGGTATCTTAAATATTTACTAAAATCTCAAGGGTTATTTTGACCATGAGCTATATATCCCACAAAATATAGTTATTGGAGAAATTCATACTCCTTCCAATCTTTTCCCTTTGAAAGACATGTTTATAACCTTATTTGATTTATTACATACTAGAAGATGGCATGTGCAAATGCACATATATCTGAAGGGCTTATTTACAATTTAAAATATTAAATAAACAGTGATTCTAGAGATTATATAGAACAATGGATATTTTGTAATTTTTATAAACTAAGCTAATGCGATTTTAGGGATATGTGATTGCAATTTTCTTCTCTTATTACAATATTAAAGATAAAAGTCTTAAAACATCTCTAATGGTGTCTCAAATTTTGGTCGCAAGTCCAAAATTTTAGAATTGTTTCCCATAAATGGTGTCCAATGTAAATTCTATATGGACTCTTAAAAATGGAACACGCTTAAAGCAATGTTATATTTAACTTTATTTTTAGAATATTTGAAAATTTGTTAAAGTGTATTTTGTGTTGGAAATTGAATTATTCTTTTTACCAAATTGTAATCTAAAGCATAAAAAATATATATTATTTTAGATTATTTATTTTACTAAATTGTCATCCAAAACATATCAATGATATATTTTTTTTTAAATGAATCTTTGGAAAGACATGTGTCAAATATTATATTTTTTCAAATTATTATTTTAAAAAATGGAATTGAAAAGGTAAAAATAGCATCGCCCATTGACGATGCTCTAAATAGTGACTTGAAGTAGCACCGGGTGTAGAGAACCATTGATTTTCCTCGAATATTTAACACTTGCATCTCTAGACAAAAAAATATATGGTTTTCTGTACACTCAATGCTACTTCAAGGGTTATTTTAAGTCACTTTAGTATTTTTTTTATTTTTATAAATAATTTATTAATTGAAACGGAACAAAAGAATATTGGTATGGTAATATCAGCTCTCTTAAAGAATTGGTCAAATACAAAAACTAGAATTATAAATCAAGCTGATTTTGTCGTGTACTTCTACTACTCATGGTAATGGCCGAATTGTTAAAATGGCAGACAAGATTGAGTTCAAAGGAGACGAAGTTAATTATTGGATTTATTATAGTCTTTATCATTGGATTTTCAGTTGTCTGTATGATTAAAATTACTAGGAAAATCTGATACAGGCTTTCATGATTACGTATTTTGCAAGAAAATTAAATTTCTATGTAGAACTATTTTCTCATTTTGGCAAGAAGATATTCTTGACCTGACCTCCCAAGAAAATGAATTATTTTTTTTGTTTTTTTGTTCCTATTGCTGGAAAATCTTCATGTTATTCTCTCATTAACTAAAATGCAAGTCTCAGCTTGACATTTTCTTTGGTGCAATTAAACGAAGACAAACATTATAAGAATTTTTTTTTTCTTCCATATTTGGTTTTGTTGAGAAAATATTTGTCCGCATTCCTATACTTGAATTACTTATTGTTGTTTTGTGGTTTTTTTCCTTTTGGATTGCATCTGTCTTTCTCCTCCCACTTGCATTATTTTATTGTAGCTGGGCCTTTTAATTGAACTTTTTGGACAGCATTTGTTGGCCGTGCTAGTTATTTGATAGAGACGCCTAAGGATGAGAAAAATAGGGGAAATAGAAAGATTTTTTTTTTTTTTTTTTTTGAGCTTATTAAAAATAAGAATCAAAACAACAATAAAATCTTCTCAAAGATGTATGGTTTGCTGTACAAATTTGATTCTTCCATTCCACTTTGTCCAAAGCTAATGTAAATTTAAAATCTCATAATTAAAATTAAGCATACCAAATACTTTATTTGGTAGTTGTAATGCCAATCACTGTTCAATCTTTGAGTGAATGGGAATTGGGACTACAAAGTACAAAGTACGATGCAATGTGTTGGTGGGGCCTCCCAATTTCTCATCGTTACGATCTTGATTGATTCTTATATGAGAACTATGATTTCCTTATCAAATGTTTTTGCTTATAGTATTTCAATTGTTATATCTTGGTCAATCATCGTTAAAAATAATGAAACTAATATAAATTAATGTCTCCTCATTCATTTGTATGTATATATATAAAGAGCAAATACAAGGCCTAAAAGTCAGCAAAATGTATTTAATGTGCTTGATCATATAAAAATAATCTTGGTTATGTCACCATAAAATATTAGTGCATTTATTTTCTTTAGCTGTTTGACAAATCATGAAATGGGGCATGGAAAGATTAATAAATTAAAGTCTGGGGAACATTGGCCTGAAAAAAAAGTGAGGCTCTCCATCAAACAAATGGTTGAGATGGTAGAATGCTCTTAAAGATACTCTAAAATTTTGTATTGATCTTTGAAGAACAGTACTAATCTCTGGGAAATTTGTACTTTTTCTTTCGGTTCAGGTTATTTGCACCCCTCATTGCATCCACTTAAAAAACATTTCGGGTTGGAGCGTTAATGTATATAGAGGTAAGTGAGTGCATCGAACATAAACAGTAAGTGCAAATAGAAGGGCCCATTTTTGTTGTATTTCATTTTGGACATCAATTAACCTTCCCATGAGTAGTGTGACCATCATTACTATCTATCTTATTTCTTCTTCTTTGTTTTTTTCATAATTTTTTTTTTCTTAATTAGATTAGGTGGATTCAATGGTCAAAAGCATTATTATTTTGTCCAAATAGTGTAGGTGGGTCAGTTTGACTGATTAATTAAATAGATATCTTATAAGAGAGCATTATTTTGTTCAAACAGTTTAGATGGGTTAGTTTGACTGGTTTAAATAGATAAACTAAGAGAGAGAAAGGGAGAGAGACTGAGACTGAGACTTGTGCTCAATTTCAGCAATAATTTCATCTTGTTTGTTTGTTCTCACCAGGATAAGGATCTTCATGGCCATCTCTAGTGTTTGTATATTTGTGTTCTCATCTGATTTGTCCAACTAAGCACACTTACTCTCTCTCTCTCTCTCCTGTATTATCAGTGTGATCTGCAAGTTCAGTTCACAGTGTTCTAATGTTAACCGTAAGTTCACATCTTTCTATTACCTAAAGGCTAAAGTGTTCTCCATTCTCACTCTTTGTGGCTTACATTTCTCCTGACACTGTCATGAAAGAAGTTTTCTCAGCTTTGATTGAAAAACCCAATTTCATTTTCTTCATCTCTTGTCACCTCCTTGGTTTTCAGTGTCAGTAGTTCTGTTCTATTGTTGATTTCAGACCTTACATTGGTCTTGCATTGAGGACTCACTTCTTGCATTTTTAGTTTTATTATCAAATCTCTCACACAAATATTAATATATATTTGTTGTCTTTTGTTCTTCTTCATTACCCATTTCTTTGATTTGTAATCTAATCAAACCCATTTGTGTAGATTCTCAATGTCCATTGTTGTTCTTCATTACATATCTCTTAGATTTTGAATCTAATTAAGCCCATTTTTTTTTCTTTCTTTCTGTTTGAATTATTGTGTTTCAATGATGAAGGATGATCAAATGAGTATCCCTCATTTGTTTAGATGCCCAATCAGTCTAGATTTGTTCACAGATCCAGTAACACTATGTACAGGTCAAACTTATGATCGATCAAGTATCGAGAAATGGCTTTCGGCTGGGAACCTCACATGCCCAGTTACAATGCAGAAGCTTCATGATCTATCCATTGTTCCCAACCACACACTTCGACATCTTATCCATGAATGGCTCACCACAGACAATCACTTAATTCCAATCGAACCCGATCTTTACTTGGCTACATTGAAGAACAACCTTGAATCTGAAGAGTCCACCATCACAACAAGGCTTGAAACACTAGGAAGAATCAGAATTTTGTCTGAAGAAATGAATTGTAGAAGCTCTTGTTTGATTCAATTAGGCTTCTTTCAGCTACTACTGCGATTGTTATTCGGAAATCTCAATCGTGCCACCGAAGCAAAACTCTACGAAGAAGATTCAGAGCTTACAGAACAAGCCCTCAATTGTGTTCTAAAGTTGTTGCCTTTTAGCGAATTGGGATCGCTAAATATGCTTAAAGAAGCCTCAAATTTAGCATCATTTATGGTGTTATTAGATCAAGGGAATCCCAAAATCAAGATGAATTTGTGTTATCTAGTTGAGGCAATTGCATCATCATTGGAAACCAAAGATCTCTGTTTAATTCTTGGGAAAACTCAAGGCCTTTTGCGAAGATTAATCGCTCTTCTACACGAAAACTCCGAAGCTTCTGAAGCTGGGAGTGTAGCCATATCTGCCCTTTGTTCTTCTGAATTGAACCGAGAGAATGTCATTAGTGAAGGTGGCATCGATGGCCTTGTAACATACCTTACGAGTGCTAATAAACATCAAGCTTCGCGTGCATTGGCTACACTCGAACTCCTCTTAGAACTTGAAAGTGCGAAACGGGCTATAATTAATCATCCAAATGGTGTTAACATCCTTGTTAAGATGGTTTTCAGAGTATCGGATCACGAAGGCAGCGAGAGTGCGGTTAGCTCGCTCTTGATGATCTGTTATGACTCATTAAGTATACGAGAGAAGGCGATTTGTGCAGGAGTCTTGACACAGCTTCTTCTACTACTTCAGAGTCAGTGTAGTTGCAGGGCCAAGAACAAAGCTAGGGTGTTGCTTAAGCTGCTTAGATCTATGTGGGTAGAGGAGCCAAGCAAATGTAATTCACAATATGGTCTAGTAGATGCTTGAGTTGGTTTTTGTTTTTTTTTCTTTCAATGTGGAGGTTTTGTGGAAAAAATACAAGCTTCCATTTATGAACATATACTACTCTCAATAACCATTTTGGAAAATATAATTTATGTATGAAAATTAAATGTATGAAATCCCCTCTTTGTTCTTACTCTTTATAATGCTCTTGTTCTTGTTTCTTAGAGTATCCTCCCCTAATGTTCAGAGTAACACAATCTGAGGGCCCTCTTATTTCTTAATGTCCTCTTTTATCTTACTTTAGGTTGTAAATTTAACATACATTTTGTTCACTTAAAGAGTGAAATTGATTTGATCTATCTGAGTGGATGATACCCATTTAAACTGATGATTATAGCGCACTACATTAGAACTACTACCCAATTAGAGCTTGTAATTGTGAGCGTTGGGATCCAAAATCAATGTCTCTTTTGAGTGTGTTGATTCTGCCTTTTGGATGAAAAGGTAAAAAATATCTAAGACTAAAGTTACCGCTTAGTTTTATGATGTATGCCAAAAATGACTCTTAAATAGGAGAAAGGGTACGAAAGCAAACTCAAGTTCGATGATCAGATTATAGAGTTGGAAGGTGTTGAGAACCTAATTCTATCCAGCAAAGCTAATCTCTACTAAAACACGATATGAAATGTGCCTAAGCAAGCATGGAATAGCTGATAGATTTGCCAACATGATATTAATTTAGTGAAATATGGCAATAAAATGACCTATTGGATACTGAGATATAAACATGCTGAAATTAATGTAGACCAAATCTAAGCACCAAAACATGAAAATGGTCCAAAATAACTTCTGAAATTCTACACGAGTCACATCGCACATTCTACTTTGGGCAAGTCCATTAAGTTGATGGCTTCATTTGTGTGAGAGATGAAGACAAGAAGCACTGAGATGACATGTTGGAACCATTGAGGAAGGGAATAAGAATTACCCCAAGACAATGTGAGTTTCACAAGCAATGCCTACAAAATGCTAGGCCACAGCATGCCATGATATTCTTTTGTTTCTTACTAATGTAAGTTAAAATTTGAAAATAAAATATGAGAGGTTAAAATTTTCAACATCTTGATCAAATTTTCTATGAAGCTCAGTAATTTTGATATTTTTCAAAGTATGGAAAGTAGTGGGCACACCCTTCATTTGATAAATGGTCCCTCCTTGTCAAAAAAGATGAGCTGCTTTATTCCTTTATTGCTTTGACTAGTGCAGTTGTTCTCTTGCAATTAGGACAAAATTGTCATACAACTGGGAGTGTCCATTTATCAAAGGGAAAATTACATAAAAGACCCTAATGGACAGATTTTTTTTCTAATTAGTCCGTAAGTTTTAGGGCTTTTCTTAATAATCCTTAAACCCCACTCCACACATATCTTACGATTGAAATGTCGAAATTCAAAGTCATTCTTTTCGTCCAAAAAATTTGGATTTTCGGCATCTTAGTCTAGTTTTGGAGATTCCATTCCGATTGAAAGGATTTGAGAAAGAAGAAAAAGTCATTTTAAAGCATTTTGAAGATATATGTAAAGAGTTAGGGATTTTTTTATGCTTTGTGTGTGTGTGTGTGATGAGAGGGGCGGGGGGATGAAAAACGATCAAGGGTGGTTCTTTTGGTTTGAAATTATCTACATAAGTCGTTAGGCCAAGTTTTTAGTTGAACTTTCCATGTATTTTAGTTGGAAAAACTCAAAAAATGAAAACGGATGGGTTTTACCAGCGTCAAGCTCACCACTTTATATTTTTGGGTTCAACATTTTTGTTATCGAGTTTGACAAATTTTTTTTTAAATTGTCAAACTCAACAATAAATAAAATTGGTGAATTTGACTATAAATAAAAATTGGTGAGCTTGATAATAAAAGTTGTGAGCTCGTCAATAAATAAAACTGTCGATCTCGACAATAAATAAAAATTGGTGAGTTTGACAGTAAAAATTTGAACTTAATAATAAATAAAAAGTGGTGAGCTCAACACTACAATTTTTTTGAATCTCGATTTTGTTCTTCATTTTTTATTTTAAATCGTCGAAATTGATCAAAAAATACATCTAAATGTTCAAAATTAGAAGTATATCATTTCCATTCACTATTCATGATAAAAATCATCGGAAATGATTGCAATCGTGGCTGGAACCTCATATCACACTTCTTGACGTGAAAGTGTACATGGGAACCATATATGCTTTTCATTGAGATACAAGTGAAAAAAACATCTATGGTTCCTATCCAGTTCCAAGTCAAGAAGTACGACATGAAATTCCAACTTGAGGTCACTCCAACACAACTCATTTCAAAAATATTATAATGCGTGATGAGATTGAGGGACCATTAAGAAAAGAAAGTTTCATTAAATGGACTATCAAGCAACTGCCCAAAACTCAAGGACTAATTAGAAGAAGAAAAAAAATCCCTCTGTCAGGTCCTTTAAGTAATTTTCCCTTTATCAAATCTTGGTGTGTCCAAACACTATCCTAATTTTAAAAGATTACCAACTCGATACATTTGATTGTTGTTTCAAACTAGTTTATCATAGGTTATAGGATCTCGAGGAATTATAAATGAGGTATTGTGTGCATGGTTTAAAATTTAGTTCCATTCTAAAATGTTTCAGTTGGACATTCTGATTTTGATAGAGAGCCGCACGAATTATTAACCTAAAATCATATACATCTTTAAAGAAGCATTAGAATCAACCTTATTAAATCATTCATGAGAATTAGTAGATTTAACTAAAAAATAAAGACCAATTGATTGTAGATGGATACTTAGAAAAAAGTTAAAGACCATAGAGATCATCCTCACCAAAAATCAGCTCATTACGAAACTTCTAACCCATGCATTGAAAAAATGTTTGGCACAATATTTGGATCTCTCTAGGGCTTCCGAATGCCACACATATATATAACCCTAAAGAGAGTCAAACATTGTACCAAACATTTTTCAATATATAGACTAAAAGTTATAGAATGGACTGATTTTTTTACGAGAATGATCCCTATGGTGAGGAGATCATCGTAAAAATAAAATAAAAAAAAACAAAAAAAAAACAAAACCAGCCAATTCTAAAACTTCCAACCCCCATTAAAAGTGCTTTACAAATAATTGATGGTTCGCGATTCTTCAATTTATAAATTGGGGTTAGATGTTTTAGAATGGACTGATTTTTTGTTATAGAGATCATCCTTGCAAAAAATCAGTCCATTCCAAAACTTCTCACCCATATGTAAAAAAATGTTTTGTTGTTTTTAGGGCCTCCAAACGCTTCCCATATATATATGGACCAAACTTTATCCCCACTAAAAAAAATTCCCTAGTTGAGGAGGGAGGGGAGGGGGAAGGTGATCGAGGGTTTGGTGGACCCCAGACCAGAATTAAAGGACAAAGGATTCAATCTAACGATTAAAATAGGGGCCGCCCTAACAATATCAATCAATTCTCTTGGGTGGGATCTAGGGTTTGATTCGATCTCACCTAAACCATTAAGCATACTTGTGAGAAAATTGATCGTTCTACTATTTTCTCTAAAGAGTCATCCTTGGGAGACTGTGCAGGACACTATGTTAGACACTGAACTGACGTGAATGTGTCCACTTGCATGAAATGGTAGAAAGATGTTGAAATAGCCCACGAATCAAAGAAGGCTCTATTGTAAGAAAAATCCTCAACTTTCAACTCCATGGTCATGAATTTCATCCGAACAGCATGCACAATATGGTCAAAGACCAATGTATTTGGACAAAATTAAAGTTTTTTGGAACAATGTATTGTCTTTCACGCCTTCCAAATGTGGAAAATATAAGCATAGAAAACCTCACCTTCTTCACTTCGTCGGATGGAGAGGAACCCTTGAATATCAAAGAGTGCTCCTCCTACCAATCCTAAACTTGCCTATTAATCAAGCACCAAATCAGAAGTCTTTTCCAAATTTCCTTGGCATAGATGCAGTCCATCATGAGTAATGGATTATTGATGCTTGATGAGCGAACCACTTTCCACTTATGACATGTGGCGCAATCAAGTTCACTCAACAAGGAAAATGCTGGAATGACACAAAGGTGACAAAAATGATGAGGTGGCACGCACATAACCATAGATGCTTATTACTCGTATCTCGTGGAAAAGCATCTACGGTAATGTGCACGACACCACGAGTTTTTGACACCCTTGTGTCTCCCTTTGTATCACCCCAGCACCACTCAATAAACAAGGATGTGTATAAAAAATTGTCTGTATCTTTTTGAATTTCAAAATGATATGTCAACAAAAGAAATCCACAAAGCCTGCATATGGGCCCATTACCCTAATCCAACCCGGACATAGCAAGGCGAGACATGAATGTTTGATGAAAATAAAATTACCAATATTAATTAAAAAATTGGATGTAAAATAAATTAGGAAGGAAGATGGAAAAACCTCAATATCGATCCAATGGCCTCTTCACCCCATGGTGCCACACTACACTAGCAGAGACATTTCATTTCTCTCCTTTGGCTCATATAAGCCTACTTCTGGAGCCATTCTAAATTTCAAGTTGAGTTGGTTAATCAGTTTTATCATTGTGTGAATAATAAGGGCCCTGAAGAAGTCATCAATTAGGCCACTAGACTAGAGCCTTCCTTCCGTGTATGTCAGACCATTTTCTCGAATACGAGTATTAATTGTGATTATCTCTTTGCTTTTTTGCACATTTGGATGTTAGTGTGTATGAATTCGACTAACATGCATAAGATATACGGTCTGTCTGGAATTTTTGGCACAAGTGTGGAGTGTAACTACAGCAATAGTTTTAGAAGATGCAAACATACGACATAGAGTTACTATGCTCCAAAAGGCCAAAATAGAGTTACAATGTTTCTTCTGCGGAAAATTATCATAAATACCCCTAACAAATTAGGGTTAGCAATGTACCAATATTGGATTAGACACCCGACCAAAGGGCGTGCTGCCCCCTGAACCTGCCAGCATTGAAAACTGTGGATTGGTTAACATTAACTCCTTGTTGATCAGTACTATCAAGCTCGGCTGCAAACCATAACATGGAGGAATGAGTTCTTTAGACTGATGACCCCAAAGTGCACGGATTCAAAGAATGTTTAGACACATCCTCTTAATGATAAATTATGAGAGAGTATGCTGGTTGAGAGTTCAGGGAGGTCTTGGATCATTGTTGAGTGGAGAGAGGCAATCGTTCGAGAACTATTTTTTAGATTGGTTAACCCACCCGAGGTATTATAAGGAAGCTCTGGCAACAAACCACAACGGTTTCTAACTTGGATCAAATTCACAAATACGACTCTCATCTAACACCCTTTGTAAACATATTCGTGAATTGCCACCACCACCTATGCCTTAATGGTTGTGTAGATCACAGCCCAAGTCCAAACCACCCTTGGAACTACACCAAGAACACAACCTGCATCAACTTTCTCACAGAAGAAAACTTCAAGGCTTTAGTTCCACGATTCCCGCTTCAGTATTAATCATTTTATCAATTATTTCTCTCTCACTAGCATCTACACATTCTCAATCTAAACTTCACCATACCAAAGCACCTATTCATATCATCATGACCCTCTGCATTGCTAGGCAACCAAGAGTGGTTGGTACTTAGTAGTCAGCGTGAAAGTGGGTACTGTTGAGAAAAACAGAAACAATTGAACCAAGAAACGAATAAAAACAAAATACAAATCACACACAAAAACACAGAGATTTTATGTAGTTCTTTCAAAATTGAGGTACGTCCACAGATCACACTGATTCCACTATGAAGAGAAAACTCGCAATTATAGATTACACTCTTTCACAAAAAATGAGAAATATATATATAGAAATTTAAATGGGTATTACATAATACTAATGAAATTGTAAAAAATACCCTTGAAAAGGTGTGGCTTGATTTACAGTACATCCATATTGACCACTACTATCAGGCTCCACATACCACAACAGGTTCAACGTGATTTGAAACCAGCTAGATCATCATAAGCCTAGCTACCTTCCGCTAAAACTAGAGAGATCTATTCAAGCCTGACTCAAAAAAATTTCCTACTAAATTTTTAAACCCAAGCCCGGTCCATAACCAGCTGAAGCCTGGCCCATTAACATTCCTACACATCCAACCCCTCCACTCAAATCACCACCTCTTATTTATGACCAAATGAAGCCCTTTTCAGTTTTCAATTCTAATAAACTCTCAATAGCCTAACAAACAGGGATTCTTTTCCACCCTTCGAAACTACTACCTACCAGATCGGGATGCTTTTGTGTTGCAATACCCTCACTTTATATAAATGAAACCAAAACCTAATCCCCAAGTAACTAGAAAACTTTACGAAAAGAAAAATCACTTAACTTTCATCCTACTTTAATTTGGTCTTGGATTTTGTAATTAGAGATGAACATTAATCCAAATGAAAAATTCTTTTCATTTAATTTTGCTTTTTTTTTTTTAATTATTCTAAACTCCAGATAAACAAAACAAAACAAAACAAAAAAAAACAAAAACAAAAAAGAAAAGGAGGCCCAATCATATTTGAAATTATTATCTTTAATAGCAGAAGCTGGCAACAATATTCCAAACAGAACTTTTAGAAATTGCATTAAAACGTCCACAAATGCACTCTTAAGGATTACAATATGTCAAACATAAAATTGTTCTAATTGAACATTTTTCCCCTTCAAAGGCACATAATCCCCCAAGTAAACTTGGAGATGATCCGCTAAGCATGACTTATCGATGTTCTCATGGTGGTACGCTTTGCAGACAAAATAGATAACTGTTTGGATAACGAGACCAAGGTGAATCAACATGGCTAACAGTAAGAAACAAACGATCCCGTAACTCACCCTACTTAGAACCCCTCCTGACTTGTCATGTATAACAAGTTTGTGAAATGCTACCTGTATTGCAACAAAAGAGATATGAAGCATAACGAAGATGGCGCTTGCAACCCACATCTTACCCTTAATCAAGGCCTTGCTCTTGGTCATGGCTTGAATCCCATATACATCTTCCAATACCGATACCACACACGCGAGGTGCCAAATGACATTGATGTACACGAATCCAATCACGTACAAGATCGCAAACACTATCATAGTTTCCAAGAAACCCGTATCTCCAACCATGTGGAACCAGGAAATAATGATTACTACAAACAAGAAGTTGTACCCTAAATTGATGAAGAAGTTACACAAGAAGGTGACCATAAGTCTCTTCCATACTTTTGGGACTACACTCATGACCTTCTTGAAGGTGATATCTTTAGAAGTGTAGAGACACGCGATCGTGTATACGATAGCAGAAGTCGTGAGGAGGGAGAGGATGAGGAGGAATAGGTGGTACGTGGCTTTGAATAACCAAAAGGTGATCCATTCAGAAGAGATGCTATCGTATCTTATACTACCCGATCTAGTGTGATGCAAGGCCACTTTATGGTGGAGGAGCTTCGACATGAGAAACTCGGATATCGGGATTTGAGCTAAGAAGATGAAAGAGAGAGGGAGGACAAGAGTTAGGGTGATTTTGGAGAAGATCTTTTGTAAAGACAATATGATCTTGAAGGCCTCCTTGTAGATGCCATAAATTCCTAAGAATTGGAGTTCCTCTGGTTCTCTATCCATGATTCTTGCCTTGAGCGAGAGAGAGAGAGAGAGAAGATGAAGGTGGGACTTGATGAGAATGCTTAATGTTAAGAGATATATAAAATTGGGGTGGCTTCGAATTTTCAAATTACCCTCAATCAAGTCTTCAAATAAATCAAGCAAACCGGTTTGTTATAAAGGGCAAGGAAAAAGAAAAGATATAGGAAAGATTATAGATCCAATACTCTCAGAATTGGATAGCTATCTAACTCCGCATTTACCTTATTCATCACCATATTAACGATTCCTGGCCATTGAATTAATCGAATGGCCAGAAAAAATGTAAGTTGAATGTTTGTATGAGAAGAAGACTCACAAGAACGAAGATTGAAGTATTGATAATAGAGGGCATATGGACGAAGATATCCTTAATGCAACTTCAGGTGTTGGACTCGGCCTTCGACAAAAGCTTCTTCTCATTTCTTCCATAAGGACCTTTTCTTTTCGCGTATCATGGTTGTCCCTACCCTCTTAGTGAGACTAATCCCATGGTCACTCACACCACCCCTCGAAAATTCCTATGTGCAACTGATTCAGTCAAGGGTCAACCGGACCTTATAGGGTGGCCCCAAAGAATTCATTGCTTCTTAGGGTTTTGAACATTGGCCTACTCTTCTTGAGGAGCTTATCAAGGTTTGGCTTGCCACCACACCAACCCCTTAGGGTTTGGTTGAGTTCTCCTAACCATGGATTGCTCTTCGAAAGGAAAATATATGTTAGACATAATTGAATGGAAGAACATGATTCATTCAATGGATCCCAAATTTTAGAGGTAATAAAGCTTTGATCATCATAATAATGTATCTCTCGTTCGCCCTCCATAAGGATTTTTTCCAGCTTACTTGGTATATGTGGTTTGTGGGGGTATTATTTATATCCAGAGGATTTGAGTAAGATATGGTACTCTAAAAGGTTAGTTGCCTCACCATCTAGTTGGGCCTACGGTCTAGACACTATCATTAAAAAAAATGATGTATTAATGCACCTTCTTATGTTTTTTATAAGTTGGCTCGTGTATTGATGTAGAGCCCATTTCTAAAAATGCTTGATTTTCTAATTGCTAAAAATAAAAAAATCAGCTCAACTGATGTTTTCAAGTCAAGTGAATGTTGGAGCAAGCATTTTCATTTCTTAATCGGCCCTAACATATTACAAAGAGAAACATTTTCCTTACTAACTTAGTAAATATTTTAAGCCTCACTAGGGGTTGTTTGCTCACCATACAAATGGTGGAGCAAGCATTTTCATTTCTCAATTGGCCCTTACATATTACAAAGAGAAACATTTTCCTTACTTAGTAAAGATTTTAAGTTTTACTAAGGGTTGTTTTGCCCAAATGGATTACCACATCTGCAACCCAACACCACAGACCTCTAAGTTTCATCGAAAAACTCAGATAAAACAAATAAAAAAAATAAAAAAAATTTAGTTTGATATGAGGTTTTGAAAATTGACAGCTACTGAACGTCCGCACAACGCCCAAACTTAAAATTGAAATTCAACAATGAAAAATAACTTATTTTGGATTTTTTTTTTTTCAAAGTTCATAGAATTTAATCCTCTACAACCCTGAAGCATCGAACCATGTTCTTGTATTGCAGATTTCGAGTGGCATATTTGTAGTTTCACTGAAAAGTAAGGGCTCTTAAAACTCGCATATCGAATCTCCAACTTGTGCTTGGAAGTTGGACCCATCTCCTCCAGTAATGCCTATTGGAATAGTTTTTGGGTCCTAATCCTATCGAGGATTTTTTTTTTTTTTTTTTGACCCATAACGTGATTGGTGACAAGGGGCGGAGCGAAGTTACCACCCCCGGCTTGGAAATTGCCTCATTTCACTTCTTGGGCCCCTCAATGTTTTGGGTGATTTAGCCATCTCATTAGTTTTGGTGATTTTTGAGATACCCTTGTGTTTTCATATAGTGACATGCCCCTGCACCCCTCCCCGCGTCACATAATCATAATATTAAAATTCATTAAAAAATGGATTTTATTCTTTTAAAACTTTAAATCTGTGAATTTTCAAAATAATTTAATAATCTGGAGAATAATATTTTCATTGAAAAAAATAATTATGAATTTTTTAAGAATTAAATAGGAGATTGCTAACAAGGGTTGTGCTCTGTCAGCTTTCCATGGTTTTCTTTCATTGTTGCATGCTGTCTTATTTAATGCACTCAATAATTGACTTATATCTATATTTTAAAAAGATATTCATCATCATCAATTGGGCTGTCTGTATTCGATCCAATCCTAAAATTCAAGATTTTCTCAATATACATCAAGGACATGCGAGTGAGTTTTGGTTTTAGAAGAATAGAAATGTAGAATGATAAATATATAAAGAGTCATGATTTTCTTATGCCCCTTCTAACATATGTCCCCTAACGTGGCATGGGCGAGAACCACAGGCCTTTGTTCTTGGGATACACAACTACACATCCCCATAAATAACTGCAATTGTGTATCTCAAGAAAAAAAAATGTGATTCTAACCCATGCCATGTCTGAGAGCATATGTCAGAGGGGGGCCTTAGAAATTCATTATTTATATGTAAAACTAAAGAATTTATATGGGTATAGGATCTAGATTAGACAAGGATCAACTTTGTATCAAATGGATAAGCAATCAGATCCCAATAATCCCATTTATGATATTGATCTATTAAACAATAACGTCCTTCTGGATACAATCTCAACAAATGGAATAAATCAAATTTTAAGTTCAATCAAATCCATTGACAACCCTACGCATGAAAGCCTTATCTTGAAATTCAAGGCCTATTGAATGAATCATGTTCTTTCATTCAATTTTATCTAAAGTCATCTTCTGTTAAATCAAATGTATTTATAAATAATCTCACTATTTGGATTCAGCTTCACTTTTATTTATACTTTTTACTTCTTAATCTTCAAGTTGTCTATTCTTAATCTTTGGATGCACACGACATCTAGGTAAACGGATCATTGATGTGGATTGATAATGATTAAATGATACTATAGAGTTTATATACTTTAATACAAATAGTTGAATATTGAAGGTTCTTTCAATATCATATTTGGTTGGTTTATGTCGTTTTCTATAGGCTAGGTGAAAGACACAAAACGGTATTTCCGAAGGTGAAGCCGGACACATAGGGCAGTTGTACAAGTCTAGGTTATTTCGCCCATCAATTCGACAATTGGTACATTGTTTTGTTTTTTTTTTCTATTTTTTTCTTTAGTTGCTCTTGTACCTTGTATTGGTGATGGAGATGGGCAAAGATAGTAAAGAGTAATTTTAGACGAGAATGAGGGTAGAATAGTCAAAATAAACTGTTGGAACATTAACCATAATTTATAGTTCTGAACGACGGTAATATTTAGGAAAAATTACTTATTAATCCCTAACGTGAACTCTTTTTTCAATTTAGTCCTTGATTCTTGCAGGTTATCAAAATAGTCCATTAAGTAAATCCATCTTTTCAAAACAATCTCTAAACTTCTCTATAGACATTTCTCACGATTGAAATGTTGATATTACCCTAATCATTCAAATTCATCATTTTTTATTCAAAAAAATTGGATTTCTTACATCGCGGTCAAATTTTGGAGACTCCATTCCAATAAGTGGGGTCCACACTATCCCACTTTATTTCATTTCTTTATTATTTTTACTCTCTTGCGTTTCATTTTAATAATATCCTTAAAATTTTATTATCTTTTCCTTTTAATGTTTTAAAGTTGGTAGAAATATAAAAATGAAATCTTACATTATGAGACCAAGTCTTTTTTTACGGTACAAAAGTGTAACTAGAGTAACTAAAAAACATAAAATGAAATATGCTTTTACATCATCTCTGTTAGTGAGTGGTCAAAATTAAAGGGTTCGTAGGCTGTCACTTTGGTTAGTCATGTTATAGTTTTTTAAGAGTTCTAATGAAATGACTCTCCAGGTGACATACTCAAAAAACTCCATGATGTGGAAAAGATCGAGAATCGTAGATCTGTACGCCTCGAGATACACGGTTCCCTTGGGATACACATTTTATGGGAAAGTGCAATCGTGTATCCCGAGGTGTATAGATCTATGGTAATTGAACTTGTCATGTCGTGGAGTCATTTGAGTATGCCACTTAACAAGTCATATTATCACGATTTTTTTTACTCAATCATGTCACATCTTTCTTCGAAGGAAAAATTACTTAAAGAACCCTGGCGAAGGAACTTTTTTCTAAATGGTTCCTATGTTTTGGGTGGTCTCTTAATAGTCTATTTAGTAAACTTTTTCTTTCTTAAGGGTCATGGACCTCATCTCCCACATTTCTCATGATTGAATGCCCTAACCATTCAAAGTCATCGTTTTCATTAAAAAAAATGGATTTTGGGCATTTCAATTGAATTTCGAAGACTCCATTTTGTCATAAAGGATTTAAGAAGAAAGAAAAAGTCATTTTCAATTATTTTTTCACTTTTTTTCCTTAGTTTTTGGATGAATATCGATCAAGAATGATTCTTTTGGTATGAAATCATCTAAAAAAATTGTTATCTCATGATTCAAGTTGATATTTCCATGTATTTTAGTTGAAAAATAAAAAATTGGTGGGTTTTACCAATGTCGAGTTCACCATTTTATTTATTGTCAAGTTCGATAATAAATAAAAAGTGGTGAGTTCGCCATTAATTAATAAGGGACAATAAAGAAATAAAAAGTTTAGTACTAAATGTCCTTTCAAGCTACCGCCCAAAACTTAGTGACTATATATTTAGAAATAAATCCCTCCGTGAGGGTCCATTAAGTAATTTTCCTTCCTTAAAATCATTTTGTCACATTAGAGATATGCATCGACTTTTAAGTGCTTCTGACACTCGGAAGCTATGGAATTCAGACTCGGTATTCAATAATCAATATTGGGATTTATCCAGGTGGACAAGATTGTCTATAATTGGTAGAACAATTACAAAACGACTCTTTTTTAAAGAGCATAACAAAGAGGAGTTTATTCTTCTCCCGACGCTTCAAGTTAATGCGAGCGATTGTCCATGCATGCATAAGAATGTGGTACTTCTACATAGTATTTTACGAATCCTGAGGATGATGAAGTCAGCTCAGTGATCAACATTTACCATACGAGCCAGTGAGCATAAACAATCAATCAACCATACATAAGCGCACTTTGACCTTATAAGATAGGGAGTCGTTATATTACTAATTAGATACCAAAGTAGTATATTCATTTGTGTGGGGACTTCTGTAGTTAGGTCAACTAGATTAATTTTACATATATGGAGATTTCATGTGTAAGTGTGACTCTTAGATTATGTGAATTTTTTTTCCTCCCAGCGTGTAATCTTTTTGTCTCAGTTCTTCTTAGTAAAAATTGGAAAAAATTCTCTCAGAGAATCTCTAAATTGAGTTTGCTATGAATTTATAGCTCTTACAAAGATTAAATTTCCCCAAGAAAAAGTTATGAAATTGTGAAGAAATTTACACCAAAATGAGTTAGAATAGTTAGGTGTATAGTTCATTCTATCCATTTAATGCTACCAATAAAATACTGTTAGTTTGGTGGTTTACAAACTAGCAGCTGCCACGTGTGACTAACAATTAAGTTAGTTTTATGAGGTAGCTGAATTGATAGTTAGTTAGTTCATTTTCTTGTTCTTGATCGGTTAAGGACAGGCTGTTTCTTTGTTGTATTCTCATTCCCTTGATCTATAAAAGGGTCTTATATGTATCATTGTGAGAATAGAATTCATAGGAGATCTTTGGGTGTAAAAGGATTTAGGGAAGTGAGGTTTTCTGATTGTGTTTCAAGGTTCTTGTCCTAAGAGTCCTGTTTGGCCATTAAGAAAGCCTATAACAGCGAAGAGAGAAGAGAATTGTACTGCTTGAGGGTGTATTACTTTGGTTCTTGATAGTGGATTGGTGGTGTTAAGCCTCCCGGGGACGTAGGATTCCAGTTTTTGGATCTGAACCTCGTAAAATCTTGATGTGTTGTATGTTCTTGTCTTCTTTTCTTGTGTGGTTCTATTTTAAATTGAATTCTCACGTGTGGTTTTAATCCAACAAACTGGTATCAGAGCTTGGTCAAGGATTCGATCAAGAAAATGTCAACAACTAAGTTTGACATTGAGAAATTCACAGGGAAAAATGATTTCTTGTTATAGAAAATGAAGATGAAGGCCATCTTAACTCAGTAGGGCGTGGAGAAAGCTTTATTACCAGAGGAAAGTCTACCCGAAGATATGCCAGCTAAAGATTAGGCAGAAATGGCTAACAAGGCCTATAGTTCTATTATCTTGTGTTTGTCTGATCAGGTTCTTCGTCAAATTTCCAAATAAAAGACAGTTGCTGCAGTTTGGAGGAAACTAGAAGAACTATACATGACAAAGGCACTCCCAAATCGGATTTATCTAAAGGAAATGTTCTTTGGGTATAAAATGGATGAAAACAAGTCAGTTGAAGACTCATTGGATGAGTTTAATAAGCTGACACTGGATCTTAAAGATCTTGATATAAAGATTGATGAAGAAGACAAAGCAGTTATACTGTTGAATTCTCTCCCTAAAACATTTAAGAATTTCAAAGAAACTCTTAAATATGGAAGAGAGACAATATCCATTGATAACATACTCAATGCTCTGAATTCAAAATTGCTTGATTTGAAAAGCAATGAAAAGCTCACAAACAATGCTGAAGGGCTTATTGCAAGAGGAGGACCAGCTAAGAGGGACAATAACAATAGTCGACCAAGATCAAACACAAGGTCCAAATCGACTAGCAAGAAGGACTACTCAAGAACAAAGTGTTATCACTGTAATAAGATGGGCCACATAAGAAGACTATATCCAGAAAGAAGAAGCAATGGCAATATAACTGAGCAAACCCCTGCAGAAGCATCAATTGTCAAGGAAGAATTTGTCAGTGCCGAGGTGTTGACTGCTTCATCAGATCAAATTTCTCAAGGATGGGTATTGGATTCAGGGTGTAGCTACCACATGTGTCCAAGAAGAGAATGGTTTCAAAAGTATCAAAATGTTGATGGAGGCAGAGTTCTTATGGGAAATAACATTACTTGCAATGTGATTGGTATTGGGACTGTTGCAATCAAAATATTTGATGGGATAACCAGGATCTTGAAAGATGTGAGACATGTGCCTGATCTCAAGAGAAACCTACTGTCACTTGGGACTCTTGATGGAGATGGATACACATTCAAGGGAAGAGAAGGGAAGTTGTTTGTTTCAAAAGGCTCACTAATTGTCATGAAAGGCCACAGGACAAATAGCCTTTATATTTTTCATGGAGAAACTTGTATTGAAATTGCATGTGTTGTAACAAGGTCCAGTACAGATAAGACTCAACTTTGGCACAGAAGAATGGGCCACGTGAGTGATAAAGGGCTAATCGAACTTAACAAGCAGAGACTGTTATGTGGTGACCAGATCAGCAAGGTGGAGTTTTGTGAATATTGTATCTTGGGAAAACAACATAGACTTGCCTTCAAAACAGCCATTCACAACACCAAAAGGATAATGGAGTATGTCTATTCAGATCTATGGGGACCTGCCAAGATTCCCTCTCTTGGTGGTTCGAGGTACTTTCTTTCTTTTGTTGATGATTTTTCCAGAAAAGTATGGATATACTTGCTGAAATCAAAAGATGAAACATTTGATAAGTTTAAAATATGGAAAACTTTATTTGAAAACCAAACTGAAAAGAAATTGAAAGTACTAAGGACAGATAATGGTCTTGAGTTTTGTAGTGATGAATTTGGTTCTTACTGTCATGAACATGGTATTTTGAGGCATAAGACTGGAAGAGGTACTCCTCAACAAAATGGCCTAGCTGAGAGAATGAATAGGACCATTTTAGATAGAGTGAGATGCATGTTATATAGCTCTGGTCTTTCAAAGTTTTTCTGGGCTGAAGCTGCAAAAACAGCTTGCTATTTGATCAATAGAACACCATCAAGTACTTTGAATTTTAAGACACCAGAAGAAATTTGGAATGGAAAACCAGCTGACTATAGCAATCTAAAGGTTTTTGGTTGTCAAGCCTTTGCATATCAAAATGAGGGAAAGTTGGAACCGAGATCAATAAAATGTGTTCTTCTTAGCTACCCTGAAGGTGTGAAAGGTTACACAGATTATTAGTTAAAAATTCACCTGGAACTAAAACCATTATCAGTAGAGATGTGGTTTTTAATGAAGATATTATGCCTTGTATTAGAACTAACCTTGCAGGAACACAAGATGCACCAACTGGTTACATGCAAAAGCTGTCTAATGATGATAAGGAGTATTTTGAGTTTGAGGTGGAGCTACTTGGGTTGCCTGAAACTATAACTCAACTAGAAACTGAAATTGACCAACCAGATGCTGAAACTGATCAATCAAAATATATAAGTACAGACCAAATCACTGAACAACAGGTTGTTGAGGGGTAGTAGTAGGATGATACCATTACTGATTATAGTCTCACAAGAGATAGACAGAGAAGAACCATTAAACCTCCTGTGAGGTTTGGCTATGCAGATCTCATTACTTACGCTTTAGCAACTGTTAAGGAATATGAAGAACTTGAACCAAATTCATATGTTGAAGCTGTAAACAACAATGACTTTAGTAATTGGCTCACTGCAATAAGTGAAGAGTTTGAATCATTGCAGAAAAACCATACCTGGACCTTGGTCAAGAAACCACCTAATCAGAAGATTGTGGGATGCAAGTGGGTGCTTAAAAGGAAGGAATGTTTAACACCAAAGGATCCCAAAAGATTTAAGACTAGACTAGTAGCCAAAGGCTTTACACAAAGAAAGGGGATTGATTACACTGAAATCTTCTCTCAAGTTGTGAAGCACACTTCAATTAGGGTGTTAATGGCAATTGTAACTCAGTCTGATTGGGAGTTGGAGCAGTTAGATGTAAATACTGCCTTCTTACATGGTAACTTGGAGGAAAGAATTTACATGGCCCAACCTGAGGGGTTTGAAGAACCAGGAGGTAAAGACTTTGTTTGTCTGTTTAAAAAGTCTTTATATGGTCTGAAACAATCACCTCGCCAATGGTATAAGAAGTTTGACTCTTTTGTCATTAAGATTGATTTCAAGAGGAGCAACTATGATGGGTGCTTTTACTATAAGAAGCTGAAAACAGGAGATGTGATTTTTCTTGCTCATTTATGTAGATGATATGCTGCTGGCCTGCAGAGATAAGCAAGAAGTTTCAAATTTGAAAACTCTACTACAGTCAGAGTTTGACATGAAAGATCTGGGGTATGCCAAGAAAATCCTTGGTATGGAGATTTCCAGGAACAGAGAAGAGAGAAGGTTATTCTTGTCACAAAAGAGTTATCTTGAAAAGGTGCTAAAGAGATTCTCTATGCAGGATGCTAAACCAGTTAGTATTCCATTGGTTACACACTTCAAGTTTTCTTCTGTCCAATGTCCAAACAATGATGAAGAGAAGAAGAATATGCAGAATGTCCCTTATGCCAATGCCATCGGATCTGTCATGTATGCCATGGTTTGTTCAAGACCTGATATTGCTCATGCTGTTAGCAATCTGAGTAGGTATATGTCCAACCCAGGTAGACATCATTGGGAAGGAGTGAAATGGTTACTAAGGTATTTGAAGGGGTCCTTGAGTGTAGGATTGAGGTTTGGAGGAAATGAAAAAGAGTTTGGGGTAGTTGGTTTTGTTGATTCTAATTTTGCTGGAGATGCAGATAGAAGGTCTACAACTGGTTATGTTTTCACCTTAAGTGGAGGTCCAGTGAGTTGGAAATCGCAACTTCAGTCTATAGTGGCTCTATCAACCACTGAGGCTGAATACATTGCAGCAACAGAGGCTATAAAAGAAGGGTTGTGGCTACAAGGTTTGATCAAGGAATTGGAAGTCACAGAAGCAAAGACTGTTTTGTAATCAGACAGTCAAAGTGCAATTCAACTTTGCAAGAACCCAGTATTCCATGAAAGAACAAAGCATGTTGATGTAAGGTTCCATTTTATTAGAGATGTAGTGAGCTCGGGACAAGTCAGGTTGGAGAAGATCTCAACTGCCAACAACCCTGCAGACATGGCAACTAAAATAGTTCCACTGAACAAGTTCAGTCACTACTTGGACTTGATTCAGATGGAAGGAGGCGAGTGATTAAAGCAGCACTCTTAACACTGCCAACATCTGCTAGAATTTGAGAACCAAGGTGGAGAATTGTTAGTTTGGTGGTTTACAAACTAGTAGCTGCCACGTG
Organism: Akebia trifoliata; assembly: GCF_017979445.1. Taxonomy (NCBI): domain Eukaryota; kingdom Viridiplantae; phylum Streptophyta; class Magnoliopsida; order Ranunculales; family Lardizabalaceae; genus Akebia; species Akebia trifoliata. The sequence goes on along the minus strand of NC_141377.1, from coordinate 35,698,993 downwards.
TGACTAACGGTTAAGTTAGTTTTATGAGGTAGCTGAATTGATAGTTATTTAGTTCCTTTTCTTGTTCTTGATCGGTTAAGGACAGGTTGTTTCTTTGTTGTATTCTCATTCCCTTGATCTAAAAAAGGGTCTTATATGTATCATTGTGAGAATAGAATTCATAGGAGATCTTTGGGTGTAAAAGGGTTTAGGGAAGTGAGGTTTTCTGACTGTGTTTCAAGGTTCTTGTCCTAAGAGTCTTGTTTGACCATTAAGAAAGCCTATAACAGTGAAGAGAGAAGAGAATTGTACTGTTTGAGGGTGTATTACTTTGGTTCTTGATAGTGGATTGGTGGTGTTAAGCCTCCCGGGGACGTAGGATTCTAGTTTTTGGATCCGAACCTCGTAAAATCTTGATGTGTTGTATGTTCTTGTCTTCTTTTCTTGTGTAGTTCTGTTTTAGATTGAATTCTCACGTGTGGTTTTAATCCAACAAATAATTACAAACATGACATTTCTTTTAAACGTAAACTTACAATATTGTCATTGCCTCTTCAAAGAACCTAACATTATTCGTTTTTGTAATTTGGTCCAATGTCAATTTATTAATTAGAAACTGGAATCGTTGGACCTTTTACATACATGGATCATAGACTCAGCTTTTAATTATGAGAATCTCCAAAATTCACAAAATGGTTCAAACTCTAATTTACTCCTAATTCTCAGTTTGAAAGGGGCTTAATTTTGTTGTTTCCTAAAAAGAGTCCTATAAACATTGGCTTTGCAAATAGCTCTTCTCAAAGAAAAATTTGTGGTTCTATGCATGTTGGGACAGGATAAGAAAACCTTACAGTAAGGGGTTTGAGCTTAGGATTTTGTCTAGGTAGGGGACACTAGGACTTTTATAAATTAAAAAAAAAACATTGCAGTTGCAATAGTGGCAGATTATTTTTTCCACCTCTATTATCAGTCACAATGGTTCAGAAATCCTTATAAATTTAAAAAATTCTTGTGAAGAAGTGCTCCCATTGTTAATTCACCCCTACATTACATCTTAAGAGGAAATTTAGGTACATTGGATAATTTGTTACTAATGGATTTGAGTTCCTCAAAATGGTCAAATCTATTGATATAAATTAGGGCTTTTCTAAGATCTCGATATTAGAACTGAGATGGGAACAAAAATACAGATTTTTGGTTAATGGGGAGGGGTTGGGCACGTGCCCCTCCTTAAAGATCAAGTATGCTAATTATTTCAACCATTCCCAAAAGGAAACATCTACATATGAGGCGAGTCGTACTTGACTCTATGGAGGCCCAAACCTGATCAATCTTAACATTCACCTCTCCTACATTCAAATGGTTGACATGTTACTTTTTAGTGACTCAACATTCAACTCCATAGAACATAATCGGACTTAGTATCATCTAATAAAAAAATTCATTTAACTTGATTACAATGCAGCAGTAGTACTCTAGAAGCATGATCTACTTTAATCATACAACTCTTATTTCTCTAATTTTATGGTTACATTCTCCTAATTCATTCTATTCTCAATTCCCATATATATATATATAATAGCCAAAATGACTAATTTCAACAATAAATTAATGGGTAAGAAAGATAGCACAAGAAAGTGTGTATGATTGTAAAAAAAAAAACAAATAGAAAATCATTTCATCTAACAATCATCAACCGAATAAAAAACTCCAATGTCTAGGTTGAAACCCAAGCTTTGAGACCAGCTTGTTATTTGAAGGTCTTGCGAAAATCTTCACACACACGATTGGAAACATATTAGATGAAAGAGAAAATAAAAAACACACACACAAAGAACAAAAGATTTACGTGATTCAACCTTAGCCTACATCAACGAGAAGCAATGATCAATAACCATTCAATTAGAAAGACTCCCAAATCCCAATTGAAATAGAATATGAGCACACAACGACAGCAACAAAAATTAGAAAACAAGCTTTTGTAGAGAGAGTCGATTAACCAAAAGAAATTGACAACTTTGCCTCTTGTGATAAGCATATGCACACTGCACACACCATCAATCTAATTTACAAAAAAAATTAACGATTTTCTCATCAAAAGAAAACACAGGGTATGTGTAAATCATCCAAATCATCATTTTTAAAGAAACTATGACTTTATTATGGTACAAAATTATCATGTTTTTTTTTTTCACTTTTACCTTTATCCCTAAAATGAAAGATCATATCATTTTATTGTTGCAATCAAGCTTTTTTTTAATGATTTTCTAAAACATCATCATTATCATGATAATAATAGTCTACTACCTATATAAAAATGGAATTGTTTGGTACGACCCATTTTTAGTTAACTAAAATACACTTGTCTATCTACAAATTTCTTTTATATACTATTAAAAAAAATGTCATGTGAGGCACATGGCATACTCAATTGACTTATCTAATGTGGCAGGCTTGAAAATCGTAGATATTCTCTCCTCGGGATACAAAATTGCACCTTTTTATGGGGAAGCATAGTTCTGTTTCCCGAGAAAAGCACGTCTACGATTTCTAAGCTTGTCACGTTAGATAAGTCGATTGAGTTGCCACGTGCCTAAGGCAGATTATCAGCACTCTAAAAAAATCTTACCATCTTCCTTGTTTGATTGTCTCTACAGCTTCTCCGTATTAAAAGAGAATAGAAATTTCCACCTCTTTAATTCATCATCAACAAGGAGATTAAACAAAAATAAGTATTCTTATCATCAAAATGATCAATGGAAGATGAAGGTCAAGGTGATGGAGTTAAAAGAGCTTAAGAGACGGAAACCAAAGATTTGAATGATGATTTGATAAAAAGGTTGGATGAAACATTCCGAACAACCAGGTATTGATGGTCAACCCTATTTTAGGGTTTCAAGTAAAGTATGATTCTAATTAGGGTACTTGTCTAAGTATTATTGTTTCAAGTAAAGTACCCTACGTACCGGCTGAGATGAAAAAAGAAATACACGAATCAGTTGGGACGTTAATAAAGATGATCAAAGAACCAATTCTCTCAAGGAATCATTGATTATCTCTTGATCTTGATCTAGAGTTGTTCTTCATGGATTCTACTAATGATCCAGTAGTACACCTACTCATAAGGATTCCGTGTCCAATGTTTGATTTTTTTTTATTGGTTTTGTTTCATCAAATCAATTTTTAGAGAAGAATAATGTCAATGATTTTTTACATGATCAGTTCTTTTTGAGTATTTTTTTATGGAAAAAAAAATTTGTCTTATAATTCCTAATAGAGCATAATCCCATCTTTAGAAAATTTGGATTTTTCATAACGTCTAATCAAATTAGAAAACGTGTACCTCTATGTGTTTTTACTGCAATGAGATGCATCAAGAATGATGGGTCTCAATATTCACTTCCACGTATTTACCTTTACTCTTTCAATTTTTTTTTTTTTTTTTGTTTGAAATCTTTGTCTGATCATCTCATTACTGAAACACTCCAAAGAACATCTGGTAGTTCTTTAATAAGATGTAAACAAGTATGTAAGAAATGGCATTCATTGATCAACGATCCTGATTTCATCAGACATCATTATGATCATGCAACAAAGGATTCTTCCATCAATTTAGTTGTTTTTAGTACTTGTTTCCTGCATGGGGCGTTTTTTCTAACATCCATTCATCAACAATATCACTAAAAGAAAAAGAGGATATAGCAACAGCTAAAACCGTCATTATAGGCTATAAACCCATAACTCGCCGCTATAGGAATTCCGGTTAAACCCTTACTAAATAGAAATTCTATACATGGAGTTATATGTAGTTACTTAATTACCTTAACTACATTATCAAACCGATTTGGTGTACCTCTCTCTATACACCATAAGACATTGTATCATAACTACATGATCTTATCCTAGCTACACTACAATAATGACTTGGTGCTTCATAATACAACTTAATACGATACATTCCCTGATACTCTAGTACTTAGGCTGAATTAAGGAGATTAATCAAGTTGGTCTCAAACCTTGTTAGCAATTCGGAATACGGCAAAAACTTTATTTGTGAAAAATATGAGTTCTATTTGATTTTGGATTGCAAAAATCTTATCTAAAATTCGTCCAAAAATTCAATAAATGAAAAATATGCGGCATATGCTTCATGCGTGTATTATCCATTTCATTTCAAAATTTGAAGACCAAAAATTCAGCTGTGCTAAATAGATGTTAATAGAGACGGTGATGACGAAATTGGTGATGGTAATAATTAAGGTGCAATTTCAAATAAATGTAGAAGGTCTTGTCATTATTATTTTTTAAAGATAAAAAGAATATTTTTCACGTAAAAATTTGGATTCCTCCAAAATTTAGAAGTATGGCAGCTTCAAAGTTGACTTGTGTTTGATGTCATAACTTACAAATTTACACTTTGCAATATACAACAAGTTATAGTAACATTTTTTTTTTTATCGAGTTTTATAAAAATTTGTATAAGTCATAAAATTTGTAAATACCGTGTTTTATTCTTTTGAAACTTAAAATCCGTGAATTATTCAAAATAGTTCAATAATCCGGAGAATAATACTTTCATTGAAAAAAATGTAAAATTCATGAATTTTTCAATAATTAAACGGGAGATTGCTAACAAGGGTCTCAACTAATTAGGTTTGAGATATAGGGCTTCTTTTGGGCCTTAACATAGAGAATGGACTCAACTTGGGTTTACTTGTGTACATGTACAACATCGGTAGAATTTCCTTTTTTAATTTCTTTTTCTTTTTTTCCTCTTACCCGAACAAAAGTTGGGACATTGTAGGCATTGGGCTAAGAATCATGAGATTGTGGTACTCAGATTCCTTTTAATTTGAATAGATTGGACTCATACGTCTCGTGGCTGTGATGTTTGGTTACATCCATTCAAAGATTATTCTTTGGTGATTGTAGTGGAAACAGCGAAAACATTCATCCTTCAAGGGTGATAACAATGGCACAACAACAATGAAAAAGGCGATGACTGTTACGGCGAAGGATGTATCATATCGAAGAGATGGATGTATAATGGCACAGATGCGCAACTGGAAGATCTGAAGGAGATTAAATTTAAGAAGCGTGCATGATGGAAGATCAGAACCGATTGATAAAGTACATTGATTTTTTTAATGGCAAGAAAAGCCTTGAGGGTTGAAGAATGGGACATGAATATGAACTTTTGAAGAAAAATCAGAAATAATAAAACAACCATCAAGGAGTTATAAAGAAAGAAGTTTAGTGTTGCGCGCTGATCCAATGGTGATGAAAGGAAGAATGTTAAAAGATCCGATGGTGGGAAAAAAGAGTTGATTGTTGCTGAAAAGTTTGTGCTCCTAAGTCGGAAGTTCATGATCAACAAAGATTTATCAGAGTTTAGAAACCAGGAACATTTTCGCCAGTGATCAAGCCCATGGTAGTGCCGACATTGAAGTAGAATCATAATTTTAAGAGGAAAGAAAATATAGAACGGGGAAACGTGAATAAATGTGATATGAAATGATAAGAGGATGAGAAAAGACCAATCTAAACTTGTTTTACAATGTATCTTTAGTAATTTCATAAGAGTCTCATTGGAAGAATATGGCAAAAAATGACTATAGATGCAAAAACTTGCATTACCTTGGGATTTGTATCGATTCCTCGCGATCTCCACTCCTCGTGCTTTTAGGTGTGCCTGCAACAATACCTCTCTGACGCTCAAGTCAAAACCTTAATACCCAAATTAGTGTAGAATTTAGAAGAGGGAAAATTCATATATTTTAGTATCTCTGTCCATCTATAAATAGAGATGAAACCCTAGGATCCCTTTAGATCCTATTAACAATTTGACCCTTATTCAACTTAGAATGTAGATCTTAATTGGTGATTTGGGAATATATTTAGTAAATATCTTATCCACATACATTCCTTCTTTTTTGGGATTTTCCCTCACCAGAATTTTTACCTTTTTTTTTTATCTAATCCCTGATTTTATTCAATTGAGACATGAACCCATGATTGATTTGTAACTGAACTACCTTGTATATCCATACTAAACTCAAATCCTTAAGTGTCACATGTCGCCCTTTGGTACCCAATGATAAATACCCTCCACAATGACCAAGACATTTTATGGGAAAATAAAACTTTCATGGAAAAGAAACAAATGAAATGCTTTTATTATAATTCTTGTAGAATCGAGAATGAAAACAATTTTCATTTTGTACATGGCAAATCATAGATAGCCATAGAACAAATAAATTAATTCTAATTACCAAACCTCGTAAACTATGGCCCTACTTGTTTGCTTTGCAAAAGACTGTAAAGGGTCTAAATAGTAAAACTTTCTCGTCTTTTGTGTTTAAGGCGTGCTTCAACTCACGTGGGCCCACCCGTAATTTTACATAAAAACCCTCTAAAATATTTACAAAAGGTCATAATGTTTTACAATACAAAATCTTCCACAAAACTTTGTGGAAGACTTCCGATGAGTCGAGTCGAGTCGAGCTCTAACTATTCAAATCACTAGCTATTCCTAAATAACTAATTAAGAACCAAATGTTAAAATACAAAATAGGCTTGCCTCCTACATAGGAAATCTCCAAGAAATGAAGCTCCCAACCATACTCAAGGACACAAAACTAATTTCTTACATTACAAATCGTTCCAAAAAATCTACAAAAACTTAGACAGTAAAAAAGAAAAAGTGTTTTATACAGACTGATAATTTTGTAAAAATTTAATAAAATTTTAAAATCAAAGGTGTAAAAGGTAAATGCACTACAACATGGTATACAGTTACATAGTTTTACCAAAAGTTTTATATGTTTTGCACTTTCACCTTAAAAAGAAAGGTTCAAACATTTACTTCATTGTATGCATGGCTTCAAATCTCATCCAAGATCGCCCGAGTCATGTTTTGGTATCATCCATGAATGACACTGATAGACATGTCGTCTCAACTATGTGGAATCTTGTGAGATGAACGTGGGGGGTCTTGGAAGAGATTCTAAGTCAATAAAATCAAACAAGTCAATTGGGATTTTGTATATTTTAAGTAAAATAACTTTTTTTTTTTTTTTAAGAATTTAAATACATATTATTAATATTTAAATAAAATACGAGTTAAATAGTTTATCTCGTCCCAGACGACTTGACTCGTCCGAGACAGTCAACTTGGAGTGGACAAAAAATAATTTTGTTTAATGAACGCAAAATAGAAATATCTAAACAAAACCAAATATAAATTAACCTTAAAATTTATATTGGAAATTAAAGAAGAGTGGTTTAAGCTGATAAAAGGCCAAATCCAACGGCTGAGTTTTCTCCAATTGCATCTAATTCTCATCATGAATTTAAACATCCAACGATCGATAAGAATTCCCCACAATCACATAAAATAAGTCGAAGAGGAGAAGAGGGGTTTTTTTTTTTTTTTTTTTTTTTTTTTTAACAATCAAAAGGTTTGGGTTTCAAATGAACAACACAATTCTTAAAAATAAAATTAATAAATAAAAAGAAAAATCAAATAATTTAGAAACTCCACTTATGGATTTTCCACTCTGAGTTGACACCATCGTCTCCTCCAAGAGCTCATCCACAGCACAAACAACATTCACGCCGCCCTCACCAACGGCACTGCCGCCAGAAACTTCTAGCAAGTTCTCCATGGATTTCTTCTCCAATCATTAGGGTTTCTAATGTAATTTTATTCTGATCGGTTCGGTTTTGGATTTGATTAAACATCCAATCGAATCGGATTTGGTTAAAGTTTTTGTTGAACCGATCGGATCAGATATGGATCATACAGTAAAAACTTCGTATTTGGATCGGATTTGCTTTGATCCGGTACCAAACCTATCCATTGCCAGCAATTCAGAACACGACAAAAATTCGATTAGTGATAAATTCGAGTTGTATTCAATTTTAAATTGCAAATATCTAATCTAAAATTCAGTCAAAATTTTGATAAATGAAAAATGTACGGCATAGGCATAGGCTTCATACATGTATTATCTGTTTCATTTTAAAAATTCGAAAACAAAAAATTCAACCATACGATAATGACGGTGATGATGAAATTGATGTTAATGGTGATGGTAAAAATGATGGTGACTATAACAAGGACAGCAAGGCTATTGTTCCATTGATTTTCAAAAGAAGACTGAAGTCAAGGGATAAATCATCAATTTGAAAAATTAATATGTAATCTCAAACAAATGTAGAGGGTCATGTCATTATTTTTAAAAGATAAAAAGGGCATTTTTCACGTGAAAATGTAGATTCCTCCAAATTTTAAAGCATGACCACTTCAAAGTCAACTTGTGTTATATGCCACAACTTATAAGTTTACATTTTGCAACATATAACAAATTATGATAGTATTTTTTTTCCCATTAAGTTTTATAAAATTCATAAAAAACGCATTTTATTCTTTTCAAACTTAAAATCCTTGAATTATTCAAAATAGTTCAATAATCCAAAGAATAATACTTTTCAAATATATCCAATATTTGATTTTATTATTAATTTTTCTTTATCAAATCAATTTCAGAGAAGAATAATGTCAATGATTCTTGACCTGATCAGTTGTTTTTATTTGAGTTGATCCACTTTAAAATATTAGTTTTTTTTTAAGGATTTTTTATGTCAAAAAAGTATTAAAAAAAAATTCTAAATCCTTAAAATAGCATAACCCATCTTTAGAAAATTCATCATTTTTTTTTTTTATAATCTCAACTATCTAAAGATTTCAATTCCACGCATTTATATGAGAAAAAGGCACCCCAGTTATTCATTAGGGCCATCCGTGTGCAAAGGACACCCCCATATTATTGGATTTGTGATTAGGGCAACCTAGAAGATGAAAGCAACCCAATATTTTTTTGAAAATGCCAACATGTTTCTAAATGTACAAGACTTTTTTGTTCTATGTCGACATAAAAATGTCATCATTTTTTATATATGTCGATTTCTAGATGTTGACATTGATGTTTTCGTGGGTGCTCTAATAATTATAAAACTTACATTAAATTCATCATTTTTCAATTATTCGGGTTGCCCTTATCAATTCTTGGAGTGCCTTTATAATTTCCCTATTTATATTTGTTTTTTATTCTTTCTTTCTTCTTCTTTTTTTCTTCAAAGATGGAGGCTTTCTTTGTTTGAAATACTTGTCTGATCCCTTGTTAGCAATTCGGAATACAGCAAAATTTTGATTCATGAAAAATTCGAATTCTATTCGATTTTGAATTGCAAAAATCCACTCTAAAATTCAGCCAAAATTTTGATAAATGGAAAACATACAACATGTGCTTTATACATGTATCATCTGTTTCATTTTAAAAATTCAAAAACCAAAAATTCAGCCATATGACAGTGATATTAATAGTAATAGTGCTAAGAAAATTGGTGGTGTTAATGGTGATGTTAATAATGATGGTGGCGATAATGAGGACATTGAGGTTATTGTTCATATATTTTTAAAAGAAGACCAAGGTCAAGGAACAAATCATCAATTTGAAAAATTAAGATTTAATCTCAAATAAATGTAAAGGGACATTTGTCACCTAAAAAGATGGATTACTCCAAATTTTTGAAGCATGGCTGCTTCAAAGTCAACTTGTGTTACACGTTACAACTTACAAGTTTATACTTTGCAACATACAACAAGTTATAGTAACTTTTTTTTTTCCACCGAGTTTTATAAAAATTCGTAAAGAAACATGTTTTATTCTTTTTTAACTTAAAATCTGTGAATTAGTTAGAGAAATGATGGTTGGAGATGCAAGCATGATGGGAGAAAATGATGACTTTTTGATATGGTTATGGTATCAAAGGTTGGGCCACATAAGTGGAGAAGGCACGGTCTGATAGATAAAGATTAGAACCAAGGAGAATTTAGTGGATATGCTAATGAAGACGATTCAAGTAGAAAAGTTGAAAAAAAACTCGATTTTTCTAGGTTTCAAGCTAATGTAAATTTGGTTGTTTGGCAATGGTAGGCAGGTGATTTTCTATCAAGGTAGAGATTGTTGGGTTTGGTGATATAGAATCACCATTCTTTTATTTCTTAAGGTTAATGGGTTTTGTCCAAGTGTATTTTGGGTAATGTCATTTCATTAGTTTATGAGAAACAAAAGAGATTCCTAGATGATAGTTGTTGTCTATAAAAATGATTTATCTTAAAAGGGGTTCTCTCTTTGCTAGAGAGTGTGAGGAAGCATCGAGTCTCTATGTATGTTTTATTTCTTCTTTTATAAAACCTAGAAGCTTAAGGTACTTGAGAGTGATCTATAAATTGTTGTTGCGAGTTTGTGGTAATGGGAGTAGGATCGATTACTACAGTTGGAGGTAGATATTTTGTGGGTTTCACCAGAGAATTGAAGGTAAATATAAACCTCTATACTTGTAATTTCTTCATTGAGTAGTGAATTTCTACTTGTCGATTTGCCTGTAGATGTAGTTCCATTGTGAGTGAATCACGTATATCTTGTATTGTAATTGCGTTCATTTCTCTATTTTCTTTATTCTTATTTGCATTTATTTTGTAGCACATTCTTGATATATTGTTATTGGAATTAATTATTTTGATGTTAGAAGGAATTAATTTCAATAATCGAATTTCCGTATGTAGCTTGATATCTGTCACAACATGTTAAATGTAAAAATATTATTCACAAAATAAGTAACATATATATTTTTCCCCTTTTAAAAAATGACATGGTAATATTTTTGTTTTTTGAAAATTAAAATGTAGAAGATGTTATAAATTATATATTCATAAATAAAAATATTATTCTTGTTTGAAATTACGATTCTACAAGTTTTAAATATAATAATATAAAAGTTTAGAATTATATTATAATTCACGTACAACGCAAGTCCACTTTAATGTTACTGCAAAGGTTAGTAATTTTTCTAAATTCAAACTACACTCTCATATGTTTCGGATGTATTTGTAATTCACATTTATAAGAATCTTTAAAAATATCTTCTCATCTCAATCCTACGTTTAATAAAATTCTCTAAAATAAATAGAGCCGGCGTGTACGTGGCATGCTTTAGATGGAGTTTGAAACACGTAGGACTCCTAACCAAGTTGTGCATATTCTCCAATAAAAACGTGCCACATAGACGCAACTCAATTTAATATCAAACGAGTGACACCGCCAATGTCCAACGTGGTTGACTCTAGAGATTCAAAAAAGAATCCGTGAAGGGCGGAGAAAACTTCCTTCCTTGCTTGCGCGCTTAGCTCTACGACCAAAGACAAAAAGTAGTAAGTTTTTTCACGGATCACACCGAACAAGACGCATCGAGCTTTCTCAAACCGCACGTCTTTCTATCTCTTTTGTCTATTTTCCAAATTCTCTTAACCTACACCGCCCTAGCCACGCGTATCACGCACAAACGCGTAAATTATCACTCCTCCCCAAACAAAACCGATACCGATACCACATATGTTGCTGTTAAACTATCTTCTTTTCTTCTTCGTTTTGTATGGATGGATGTTGAGAAACCCTTTTTTGCTATAATTTGGGGTGGTTTTACAAGACCTTCATGGGCGGTTTTCTTGATATTTCTAACAGTTATAACGGTTTCTTTGCTTCAGATATCTACAAAACCGGTTTTTCCGATATGGGTAGTTTCGGGTACAGAGAAAATTGGTTTTTCGAAGGACCCACGAAGTTGTTCTGGGTTTTTTCAGCAGGGATCAGAGAGGAAGGTTGTGATGTCAATAAAAGATTTTGGAGGGGTAGGTGATGGAAATACGTCGAATACAGAAGCGTTTCGGAGGGCGATTGAGCATCTGAAACGTTTCGGAGATATAGGAGGATCTCAGCTTAATATTCCACAAGGAAGATGGGTTACTGGTAGTTTCAATCTTACCAGTAATTTTACTCTCTTTCTGGAACATGGTGCCGTTGTTTTGGGTTCTCAGGTAAGAAAAAGGGGAAAAAAAAAAAAACTTTTTTTTCTTGATTTTTTTTTTCTTTTGTTCTTCGTGGATATTTTATTATTGGGTTCAATTTTATTATTTATTTTAATAGAATTTTGATTAGGTTGAGAGATTATGATTTGTTTTAATCATTTTTTTTTTATATGTGGTGTTGGATTGGCAATTTGATAATCCATGTGGGCTTAAAGACCCTTAGTAAGATTTCAAATCTTACTAAGCTAGTCGTGCTAGTCTGATTCATAAAGTAAAGGTTTGCTGGCTACGAACTTGATAAAGTAGGGAAGTTTAATTTCTCTCTTTAAAGGAAAATATGAGTCATGCTGGGGTGACACAGGATTTACTGTGATCTCACAATTCTGACTTGGACATGCGTACATAACCGTAGATGGTTTTTACTCGTATCGTGAGGAAATACATCTATGGTTATGTGCACATCCCACGTCAGACTTGTGAGAATAGCAGTAAATGCCCTGTGTCATTCCAGCATTTTCCTTAAATTATTCTCCCCCAGGGCCTATTAAATACCAAAGGTCCCATTTGCCATAATTGGGCTCCCAGTTTGGGCCCCCATACTCCATCAAAAGTGTTCATCATATTTCTTGTTTGTGATATTTTAGTATTTCAAATTAATTAAAAAAAATGATTATTTAATTTAATTAATAATTAATTTTTAAATTTTAAATTATTGTGGTGGTGGGGGTGGTGAAACAGAATCCTAAAGAGTGGCCTGTGATAGATGCATTGCCATCATATGGAAGAGGGAGGGAGAGATTGGGTGGAAGACACATAAGCCTTATTCATGGAGATGCTCTCTCTGATGTTATCATTACTGGTACCTCTTGCTATAATTGTGCTGTCTTTAATTTCTTCTTCATTTTATTTTGAACTTTTACCATAAAAATTCCATAGGTTTATGACAATGGCAAAATATAGCTTTTTTTTTTTTGTTGACAGAGATTCCCCCACCTTACAATTTCTTTAGTGATTCCTAGAAAAATAATTTTTTTTTAATTGTAACTTCCTCCCCCATTGAAATAAAAAGAGATATCTTCATGCCTTCTACCAAAACCCATCAAATGGCAATTGGAGCTCACCAGATTTACTAAAGAAATTGTGGGTGGGCATTTTTGTCCAAAATATGAGTTACTATAGTAAATGACCCTATTTTGAGTATTAAAAAAGAGATGTGTTGGAGTAACATGGGGACATTTTTGACGTGGATGTGTGTCAGAACATAGATGTTTTTCATCGACATGCGAGTGAGATCTCGATGACAGCATCTAAGGTTCTGACACACATCCACATCAGAAATGTCCCCCACGATGTACATTAAAAAAAAAACCTCTCTTATCCAACAATTTGGAAGAGGCTATGTCTTTAGATTAAAGGCAAAGAAGGTTTTCCCATGTAGAATTGATCATCTCTTGATCTCCAAATCTACGTTTTATTGTTCTTTATGCTAATTAAACTGGAGCTTGTTGAGCATACTCTTATTGAGGGACTAGAGTTTGCTACTAGTGCAATACACTTTTCAGCCTCTGTATGTTGGGGGAATTTTGTTTTGGTATCCCTTGTTACCTAGCTCATAATGAATCCATGTGACATAAACATGGAATTATGAATTTTTGAACCATTTATTGAGGTCCAATTAAACAAAAAAAACATGAGCACTTTCTTTAGATTGGAATATGTTTTCATACAAAAAAATTCTTCTTTTATTATGTATTTTAGTGGCTTATAATTAAGTCCTCATCCTCTTCTTTAGGGAGAGGGATTTCAAATCAAGTCCTTCCAGCAAATTAATTCCATGTGTCCCAATAATTGATGGCATCATTTTTACCACATTGCGAGTAGACCATCATTTTGGTGTTATTTGTGTCTAGATGAATGGGGAATTCTTTATAATAAAATTAACATATAATGCATTTCCATTAGTAACTATATGTTTGTACCTCACATACTAAATGGCTTAGTCACCGAGTTGGGATTCAGGAATGAGTCGGCAAGGGAAAATTTTGAAAAAGTTGGTGAAATCGGAAAAAGCTCTGAAGGAAATTGGGCTAGGCTTAAGTTTGTGTAATTGTTCATACTTGGTGTTGTTATCATATAGATATATTCCTTGCCATCCACAGCAAGTAATCACAACTCCACAACATATTCAAGGTTTATATCATTCAAAATATAAAAATTTTCAATGTCATCCTCACTATCTAATGCTTCATCAATAAAATAGCCACCATCACCTTCTCTGACTAGTGTTTCAATTTCATCTTTCATTTTAATTCAATTTAATCATAAAGTTTTTTATTTAATCAAGAAGTTCGTATAAGTCATGATTTCTTGAAAAAAAATTGTGATTAAATCGTTGAAGGAAAAAACTCATTATTTAATCACGACTAGTTCAACAAGACGGAGAATTTAGCTTGTATGCTAAATGGTAGTAACTGATATTTGCTCCAATAGATGTTAGACCCAATATGATCTGTTTTCTGTTTATCAAAATTTGTTTTGGTTGTTATAGGAGATAATGGAACCATTGATGGTCAAGGGAGAATGTGGTGGAACCTATGGTGGAACAGAACACTGGAGCACACAAGGGGGCATCTCCTTGAATTAATGAATTCTCACAACATTCTCATTTCCAATCTCACCTTCCTCAACTCTCCCTTTTGGACCATTCATCCTGTTTACTGCAGGTTTTTTCCCCTACCCCATTTTTTAGTATGTTTATACCCTAATTTGGTGTTTGATTAAATTTAATTGGTGTATTATTATGAAAGAAAGGTTGGTATAGCAATATAATCTCCCTATTTTTTCTTTGTCTTAGCCTCCATTTACCCCCTAAAAAGAGAATCTATTGCTGTTCTTAATGTTTGATATAATTTCTTCTACTTTTTAAAGGACTAATATGGAATCCATTCATTTATTTTCAGTAATGTTGTGATCAAAGGAATGACAATTTTAGCTCCTCTTAATTCTCCTAACACAGATGGAATAGATCCAGGTATGAAATTATCAAAGACATGGAACTTCTTATCTCTATATTCCTTGAAAACTACTAATCTCTTATTAATATTTCACAGATTCCAGCACAAATGTCTGTATTGAAGACTGCTACATCGAGAGCGGGGATGATCTTGTAGCAATTAAAAGTGGGTGGGATCAATATGGAATAAAAATGGCCCGTCCAAGCTCAAACATTGTAGTGAGGAATGTGTCTGGTACAACTCCTACATGCTCTGGGGTTGGAATTGGTAGTGAGATGTCTGGAGGGATATCAAATGTGGTTGTGGAGGATTTACTAATTCGAGATTCTGCGTCCGGGGTGCGCTTGAAGACTGATAACGGGCGAGGCGGATACATAACCAACATCACCATAAGTAACATAACCATGGAAAGGGTGAAGATACCCATAAGATTCAGTAGAGGTTCTAATGATCATCCTGATGAGGGATGGGATCCCAAGGCCCTTCCCATTGTGAAAGGCATTTACATAAGTAATGTGGTCAGTGTGGACACAAGAAAGGCACCAATCCTTGAGGGTATCAAGGACGCCCCCTTCAAGGGGATTTGTATGAACAATGTTACTCTATTGGGATTATCTTCATCGGCAAAGTGGCAATGTGAATTCATCTCAGGTGTCGGTACGAATGTATCTCCAATGCCCTGCCCACATCTTCAGACCAATGGCTCTTCATCATGGTGTAAGAACTCTCTAGCTTCCATCGGCCTTATGTTGTGATAAATGTCTTGCATTTTATCACTAGGGATGTGTTGTACATTAGGAAAGTATTGCACACATGCCCAGGGGCAGTTTGATATTTTGGGATTCAGATTCATTTGATATAACTCCCTTTTTGGGGAAAGGGAGAGCCCAATCAGATGGGAAACCAGAGAGGCCTAGTATAGTGGACGTAGGCACACAGCCGATCCATGTAAATATGGTTTTCTTTTCTGGGTTGGGGCTTGATGTTCACATATTAACAGATATAGAGACTTGATTTTAACCATGGAGATCCTCTTGAATCGATTTTCGGTAATGACCCTTGTTATACTTCACATGAACCCACTTCGAATTCAAAGTTTGCTTCGACTGCGTCAGATATATTGTATTGGATTGGATCATTACATGTCAATTTATGTTTTGTTGGCATGGGCAGAAGACTCGACAAGCTTGCTAATGAGCCTGGGAAGCAATATTGGCATGCTTGTGAGTCAATGTTCGTTGGGCCTTTGCTGGGAATATATTTTTTTTCTTACTCCTTTTTCTATGGATGTAACAACTGGGGTTTTCTAAAATCCCACCATTTTTATAAAGTAAAAAAAAAAAAAAACTATTGTTATATGTACACAATAATATCTATTAGAGTTACTAAGGAGATGTTCATTTTTTTATTCTTCAATCTTGTTTACTTAGTTTCATAAAACATAATTCTGTTGTTTTATCTTGTTTTATCCTTATGCACACTTTCTTCTTTAAAACGAAATGAAAGATCACATTGTCTATGGTTAAGATCATGCTTTTAAGAACCAGTTTTTGAGGTCAGTATCTGATTTTCGGTCAACAACATTTGAAAAAAATTAACTGTTATTTATTTTATGATGCTTAGGATCAGAAGAATTTCGTTTCATATCATCCAAAAACCTTTAAAATCTTAAAAGCTATTTGGATATAATAGCAGATCTCTAGGCCAATAATATTGACCTCTTAGACCTTAGACACGATGTGGATCTTATCATCGATAATTGTTTGTTCGGTGGTCAACTTAGCCTTTGGCATAGAGTTCCACCAGCAATAGTCTTCCGTGGATTGTCATCTTGTCCTCTACCTCAGACAATCTCTCTAGTAGTGCTAAACTCTTGTTAATGTTCACCCTAGTATCTCATCATCACAAAACGTTGTTAACAACCCCTCGTCTTTGTCTATACATATGAATGTCTTAAGAAAGTGTGATATCGGTCTAACTCTCAAACTATGGACCTTAGGATGGTAGCATGGACCCAGAATCTAAATTTGGTCTCCATCCATAGCTGTAAAGCAGTTGTAATCTACTTCGGCTCTGACCACAATCGAGGTCGGGCTTTGGGCTTTGGACTTTATTTCTAGACTTTAGTGATCCCGAATATGTCTTTGATCTTTTCCAATTAATGATTGTTAATTGATGTGAAAATAATATTTCGCCCTATCCAGATTGAGAGCACGTCAGCTCTTAGCCTTGTGTGAATGTGATTGGGCTTGAAACCCCCTTTTTTTCCCCTTCTTTTTTTATTTTTTACTTTTATTTATATTTATGTGATAAGATCCTTGGATCCTAAATTGCCAATTTTCTTCAGGAAAATCGTTCCTCAATTCACACGTGCATTCACACGTGCATTAAAAAACTTAAGATTTATGCATGATGTATATTTTATATAAGTATTTTTTAAAAATTAAATAGATAATCTATTTCATACAATATTTTAACATTTAATATATTCTAAGGATTTTTTTGAAATTTAAAATATTAATTAAGGTAATTTTGTACATTAGATAGTTAAAAAAGAACCAATGGTCAAGGCGTTATTTCAAAGTGAGAGAGGTCTTGAGTTCAAGCCCCCTCATCCCTACTTACCTCCACAGGAATTTATCCTTGCTTACCCGGTATATGTGGTTTGTGAGGTTATTTTATGTACCCGGGAAATTTGGACAAGATATGGTGTTGTAAGAGGCCAATTGCCTTGCTTTTGCTACTCGGGTCTACGAATCTGGAACCCTTGTCATAAAAAAAATCATAGTAAATTTTTTTTATAGATATTTTATTTAATAAATAATCTAATTTATATTATATTTTATCATTCAATATTTGATAATAGTGTTTTTGTCATTTAAAATATTAACTAAGGTAATTTTGTATTTAAATCAATATTCATAGTCACAAATTAAAATAAATTTCTATATATATATATATATATATATATATATATGGGTCCCGTTCAACACCCTACGTTTTACCCTACACTTAACCCTACGTGTTTTGTCCTACATGGGTTATAAGTTTTTGAATAGGCTGATTTTTGGTGAGGATGATCTCTATGGTGAGGAGATCATCCTCACCAAAAATCAGCCCATTCCAAAACTTCTAACCTCATCAAAAATGGTTTACAAAAATTGGACGGTGCACGGTTTTTCAACTTGTAAACATGAGACTAGAAATTTTGGAATGAGCTGATTTTTGGTGAGGAAGATCTTCTAACCATAGAGATCATCCTCACCAAAAAACAGCCCATTTCAAAACTTCTAACCCATGTAGGACAAAACATGTTGGGCAAATTGTTGGATAAATGGTTGGGTGCTTAACATTTCCATATATATATGTTTCATAATTTTTTTATCTTTTATGTTTGATCCTTTTTTTCTTTCATTTTTTATGTTTTTTTCCGAAGTTTTCCCTTGTCGTTTTAAACCCTACTTCAACTTTGTAACTATGGACATAGAGATAGATACAAAAAGAGTCGTGCTGGAGTGATCTCAAGGTGGAATCTCATATCACACTTTTTTGATGTGAAAGTGTATGGGAACTGTAGACACCCCAATTTGATCGGGCCCCTACTCGAAAAAGAGTCCAAAACATGTTTTTATCCACAAAAAAAAAAAAATCATCAACGGGACTAAGGACTCAAATCTTCAAAATTCAATTTTATTGTTCAAATCAAAGGTCCTAAGACTCTTAATAGACATATGAACCCACAACAAGGCATATCTAATTTCTAACTTTTTTCTGAACCGATTCTCACTCTAACATCAAATCTAGAATCAAGTCCTAAGCCCATTACCAAGTCCATCCATCTAGAATCCACCACTTCCAAACCCCAAACCTTCTTCAAATCCTATCCTAAATCAATTCCTAACCTAACCCAATTCAATTCCAAGGTACGCCCATCCAATCAATTTCCAACCTAACCCTAATCTAATCCAATACCAACCTAACTTAAACCATAACCAAATCCTAAGTCCAACATGCAAAAACTTATTCTAATTCAAACCCCTACTCAAGCCCATACTCATATCCATAACCTTAACCAATCAAAGTCCATATAACATATGATCATCAAGATAGGCATTTGTCACCATCACAATCTACTTCTCAAAATCATTTTACCTAACCTTAGCATCACACTCAAAAGCTAATCAACCCACGCCACATGTTATCATCCAACATCATCAAATCTTCATTACAATTCATCCTCACACCCATTATTCTTAATCAACTCACCTAACCTATTCATCACATATAATTGGACATATATCACCATCCAACTCAGCCTCTCAAAACCTAACCATCTAATCCCTTACACAAACCATTATTTTAATCAAATACCCATACTCCTTAACTTAACCCTCACTCAACATAAGTATTAGTTGCTTAACCAACCCATTTAAATCTTATTCATGGATATAGGTAAAAAAAACAACTCACTTAACCCCTTTCTCAAAATTACCCTTCCTAAACTCCAAAATTCAAAACCTCATACCTTAAACCTATGTCATTTCCTTTCAACTTTTACATTTGCCTCTTCCTACCCCCTAAAAGTCATCTAAAAAACCTATAAAACCCCCCTATTCTTCACAAAACTCCCAATGCTTGAACCTTCTCTTTCAAATCTCTAAACTCTAAAAAAATTCTCAACCACTCAATTTCTCTAAAATTTCTCTCAAATTCTTACTCAACATTTTAAAATCACCTCTCTCACAATCTTAATCCCTACATTATAATACTCCCTACTTTCACTCTTAAAGTTCAAATTTCAAGGTTAAGAACTCTCATTTTGAAGATCAAGAAGAAATCTTTAAGAAAAATAAGTCAAGAACAAGGTAGGACAAGGACAAAAAGAGAAATATATTAATCCCCTTTTTTATCCCTTCCATTTTCCCTCTTCTACTTTCCCACACTCTCTTTAATTTTTGTT
This sequence comes from Akebia trifoliata, assembly GCF_017979445.1. Lineage (NCBI taxonomy): Eukaryota > Viridiplantae > Streptophyta > Magnoliopsida > Ranunculales > Lardizabalaceae > Akebia > Akebia trifoliata. Next base: position 35,679,108 of record NC_141377.1, on the reverse strand, counting down.
TAGAAAGGCATAAGATGTAATGTCAACCCTTCCCTACCTCTGATAGATCAGGCTTCGACTCGGTCGAAACTATAGGGATTGGAGTCATTTTCAAAATAAAACTTCGTCATCTTTAATCTCTACTCACAAGTTGCACATATCACAAAAACTAATTTTGAGACTAAGGTATTTTGACCATTCTTTCATAAGAATGGACTCATAACCATCAAAGCTTAAAGTTTTTTAAAATTCTTTGACCTTAAAGTAAAGTCATATTGAGATTCTTTCTCTCAATGAGGTGATTCTCATGACTTAGACCAAAATTAATGTCCCTTTCGTTTGAGGGGTACAAATCGTATTTTTCAACTTTTTTTTTTCTTCTAAAATGACTATGTATTTTAAGGTTACCACATTTTGGTGAGGAGAGAGGGGTGCTTAGCACCTTCCCCGATCTCTAATAGAACCCTTACCTAACTTTTAGGTAGATCAATGCTCGAATCCGTACGAGAGTCACTATAATGCTCAAAATGTCAATTTTTCAAAAAATATTTTCCAAGTGACCATTCACACCATTTTTTTAAAAAAGAATGGTGACGACTCCATATCCCCATAGTGGTGATCTTCAGATTCAAAAATTATGTAGCTACATGAACCATATATGTTTTTCATGAAGATTCGATGAAAAACATCTATGGTTCCCATATATTTTCACATCAAGAAATGCAATATGAGGTTCCAACTTCAGGTTATTTCAACATTATTACAAAAAATATATATATAAATTTAGAGTCATGCTAGGGTGACACAAATAGGGATACAAGGGTGACACAATGACATGGTGACATTGTTTCAAAACTCATTGATGAGACAGACGAACGATCTTTTTTTAGTTGGCTAAATCTCGCGAAACGAACAAGATGTCTCGGACGAGACGAGATATCGAAAATCTCATCCGAGATAATCGAGACCAATGAGTTTTACCACTTTTCATGATTGAAACCTTATCATTTTCACCCACAAATCGAATTTTGCTCATCTTCTCAATTAAGTGAACCAAAGAACAAAGGGTTTGGGTCCAAATGGGATGAAAAACTTCATCTTCTTCATTAGATTTTTTTAAATGGTTAAAAACCATTGTCTCAATGTCGAAACGAGACGACTCAACGAGACTAAACATATTATCCGAATCAACTTGATATTAGGCATGGATGAAACGAGATGCGAAATCGAGTTTTAAAACCGTGCACACGCACACATGACCGTAGATGCTTTTCTGTGAGATACGAGTAAAAAACATATACAGTTATGAGTGAGCCACCATGTCATTTGTGCGACCAGTGTCTCCGTTTGTATCATTCTAGCATTAGTGATAAATTTATTTTAATCATAGTTTCAAAACTCGTCTGAGATCGAGACGTATTGTCCGAATTGTATCGGTATCAAGCATGGACGAGACGGATGGACAAGCCAAATTTTCAAACGAGATTTAAAATCCTATGTTTATTTTTTCCATTTTTGAACTAGACGTCTCAAACGTATCGGAAAACTTAGCTGAAATGACTCAATTTTTGACATGGACGAGATGATGATTTTAACCGATTTGAAAATGTTTGTCTCGTTCGAGACGAGATGAGTCGGAGAGTGCCCGACTTTGTGGGGGAGTGTGGTGGGTGTCGTTAAGAGAGAGGAAACCGGGTTTAGAAACCATGTGCGTGATTCTAATCTAGGGTTCGAAAACCATACATCTCTTTTCTAGGAGTAATGTATGCATATTTTTCTTGATAAGCTCCACCCAAACGGCATGGCTCCCATTCACTGTCATACAGAGAGATGTCATCTCGGTTGGTCATTTTTCTTCTCTCTTTCAATCACAAACACATACATACATACACATAGCCAAAGCAGTCCAACTGACTATTTTAAGGTATTGATTTGTGGCTTGCAGTGCTTCACAGCTGTGGGTAAGGGTAAAACTGTCTGCGACTCGGATGATATTTGGTGATGTCGGGTTCAAGCTTTGATCGATTCTTCATCTCGATTTCTCTGATAATATTTCTTATTTTATTTTAATTGTGTTTTCCATCTAAACTCGACTCGACTCGATTTGATTTGATAGTTTACAAATCAAGTTGGTAATGGTAGCTGCAATATCTATCAGACTATAGGGGAAAGGGGGAGTGTCAATTTTTGAATTAGGCAGTATTTTCTGAACTTTGAATTTTGAACTAGGGAGTATTTGAGCTTAGATTTCTCAAGCCTGCTCATGACTCTTAGATTGTTAGATGTTTACATCTCATCTCAAGGTGCCACACATGTACATCCTTCATTTAGCACAGTTTATTGTACACACTATGATGATGGACTAAAACAAGTTTAGCTGAAAGAGATCTAGCAACTTCCTTATTCATGATATAAACATTGATAATGGTTTAGGATTACCTTCAGGAAAAAAAAAATAAAAAAAGACACTCATCACGAAAATGAGACATCAATGATGTAGACGTTGATGGGTTTTTTCTCTCTCTAAAAGAATGAGTGGTATCATTGTATGGATGAAACCAAATAGTGCTTCAAAAGATGAAAATGTGGTGGAATTTACCTTAATGAGAAAAGCAAAGTGTTTCTCCCAAAGGCATGTAAGATTCATGGAATGAAATGTGAATTCAATGGTTTTGGGAGTTCAAGTACTTGACTTGTGATCCCAAAATGGGCAGTTGTGGGAATAGAATATGATTATATCCCTATTGTACATATGTTAACTTAAAATAAAAGATGATTGATATTGTCAAAGATCCTAAGATGAGTTGTGAGACATGCATGAAAAGGATTTGTCATTGAGCTTGATAGATCTTAGAAAGTCGTCAACAGATAGGTTAGAAGATTAAGTTTTTAAAATATAAAATACAAGTAATGACTCAATTAGTTCCAATATAAAACTAGCCTCAAATCATTATCCCAAGAATTACGTAGACAAAAGTTATTGAGGTCAATCAATGAGAATTTCAAATGAAAACGAATTTACTAAAGACAAAGTAAAAAAGTCTAAAAATAGTAGATTAAACATAGTTGAAAATTGAATTCTTGCTTGAGAATGACTGTAAATTGTTGTTTAACTTGATTGTCGTAGTGTCTTTGATAGATATCTCATCCACGAGAATTTAAGTCCACAAAAAGAACATTAAAATTCAAGCAACTCATGGCATTGATATCAAGGTGTGCACATTCCACAATTAAAGAAGCACGAGTCTTGAAAGGTCTACCTATGTATCAATTGAATCTTGGGTTTTCTCATGATAAAGCATTGCAAAAATATTCATCGATAAGGTCTACTGATGATTCAATTGAATCTTGGGTTTTCACATGATAAGGTATGGCATCAAATTCGTCAATCGGCTTTCCTCTCCTTGCAGGTTCTTAACTCGGGGTAGTTCTTGAGCTTTGGTTTACAATATGTTTTTTTTTTGGGATGCACTTTGGTCCTTCATTTTTCATCCATTGGTAAAGTCGAGTATTTTCTTGGATCAACTCTTGAAGATGGTCTATATGTTCTCATTGTTGCTTTCTCAATATCTTCTTTTATCTAATTATTAAAAAAAAAAAAAAAAAAATCTTCCAATGATGATGAGATTCAAGTTTTGGTAAAGGATAATCTAAACTTGCAACAGCAACTTTCGAATAGCCTACGACCATGTTGCACCTTGATTGTGTAGTTGGCTTTTGCTTGTCCAAAACTTTGTATCTTTGTGGTTCCACAAACAAAGCCAAAGATTTAGGGGACTTTTGGGTATCTACATGCATCAAGATCCATTTCACAGGTAGTCTGTATGTCAGTCTCTTTTTTGTTACTTTGAAATTCTAGACAATGGGGTATTTGTTAAAGATACTCCGATGCTCAAGTTAGGTGACAATGTAATAGTCTTTCTTTAGCAAGAATTTTAATACTTAAGTATGTCTATTTTACTCTTGTTTATGGACTTTTTAGTCATTATCTTTTAGCGAATTTGCATTTTATTCAAGATTCACATTGAGTCACCCCTATCACATATATTTTCGTGTTTCTTGGGATCATGATTGAGACCCTTTGTTGGGTCTGACTTTAAGAGTTTATTGTTATTTTTAAAATATTTTTGGCAACTTAGTATGTTCCTTTGAACTTCTAACATATTCATCTAAATGACTTTTCTAGATTTTTTTTATCACTTTTATAATGGATTCATGTTGTGCACGCTTGTCCATCCATCTCATGATTTTTGGTAATATTAGTCATCTCTTATCTCGAGGTGACACGTGTATGATAGAGGATAAAATCTTATTTTTGTCTTTATAATTTAGAAATTGTATATTACGAAGGGAAGCATTGATTTTTTGTCAACAAGATTATTTGGGAACTTTGTCTTGTTAGAAATGGTGAAAAATCAAAATTCTTGATAGAAATGCATCCACTCATATTGACTCATTAGAAAGAATATGTAAAAATGGTCTTTGTAACCAAACACTATGTTTCCTTTTCCCTTGCGAGTACAATGAAGTATGTGGTGGACTGTTGTCCCCATGGATGCATATGATATTCTTAGTGTGATTGAGAATTTGCCTACGAAGCTATTCAGAGCACACACACACACACACACACACATATATATATATGTTCGAAATCAGAAATATATTTCTAATCTTTGAAACAAGCTTTTCCTAATAAGGGAAAAGAATTGAAGAAGCAGTGTGGAACGGGGTTCAATTAGCGCATAAATATATTTTGGATGCTTTTGCACATAGCAATGAGAGGAAACAAAAGAAAAAAAAAAGAGTTGAAAATGGCCTTTGAACAATATCTAATGGAATGGAGGTCTTCGTCAACTGGCCAAGATGTAAATGATCTAGAAGGTCCTAAAATTCTATCAGTTAAAGTTTAGGTGTTGTTTTAGCTAAGCTAGTTGTTCGTAATTAGTTGGTGAAGGTTGGTTTTAAACCTAGGTTGTGGTGTCAACACACTCTTTAACCAACTTAACAAGTTGGTGGTTGCATCTTTCAATTGCTTCTAAACCAATTATTGATCTTTCTCTCATTCTCTATCTGTCATTTTTCTATATGATATTTTAAGGAGATAACTCTAATTGTGTAGTATCCCTTCTACACTAAATAAATCTTGATGAAATCTCAAGGAGATGGCGGAGAGCACTCAAGCCTTATTTACCCATTGACAGTGCTTGAAGTGAAAGAAAAATTTATAGGTTGTAGTTGATGCCACAGGATTTGCATCTTATAGGATCTATCTTTAAGTCACAAAAATGAATATAAGAAGAAAGGGAGAGGGAAAGTGTTAATCCATCTTATGAGGTTTGCTACATAAATTGAAGACCACTTCCCTTGGCTCAAAAGAGTTCATCCATTAACCTTCTTCGTAGTACAAGCCTTTATGTATCAATTTTTTCTCCCTTCTCCAATCAGAAAATGGACCTTTAAATAGAACATTCATGTTATAGAAATAGTAATTACTCCCTTTAAACCAAGGGATGGACTCCTTTGCCAACTATATTCCTTCTAAATATTCTTTTGTTAGCATAGATTCCCTTGGCCTAATTATATTTCATACTAATCCCACTATTGTTAGATGATGTACTTGGATTTTGATATATCTGAAATCCCCAACTTTGAATTAGGGAGTATCTCGATTTCAATCTAGGCTGTACCTAGACTTTGAATAGTGAGTATTAGGAGATAGAATTTCTCAAGTCCTCTTATGGCTCTTAGGTGCTAAAATTCTCACATCTCAAAGTGACACATCTTAAGTTAGTGCAATTAATTTCACCCTCACTAATGACATAAACATTGATGACAATTTAAAGTTAAAAGAAAACAACATTCAGGATGATGTGACATCACTGACTTAACATTGATGATTTGCCAAAACTAGTGCCATCATTGTATGCATGAAACAACTATCTCTAGAGACAATATGGTAGCCATCAATGAAAAAAACGGGTGTCATTTCTAAAACCATAATGTTCGCTCAAAGGTAGGGAAAGTTCCTAGAGTGGCATGTGCATTGCATGATCTCAGAAGCTAAATAAGTTGACTTGTGAGGCCAAGAGAGTTAGTTTTATGGACATGTATCAATATGATTCTATCCCTTATCATACACATACTGTCTTGTGATAAGAGAAAATTGATATTGCTGAAGATCTCAATATGAATTTGGAGACATGCTCAGTATGGCTCCGTCATAGATGTTGGGATAGATCCTAGAGAGTAGTTAACAATTATGTTAGAAGATTAAGTTGTCAAAAATATATATATATATATATATTAAACACTCTCAGTCCATTTCAATATAGAAGATCTCGATCGTGATACCAAGAATCATGGAGATATATGAGATTATAATCAATTAATTAGAATTTCAAGTGAAAATGGAATTTGATTAAAAAATAAAGATAAAAAGGCAACAAAGAATTGTAGAATAAACGTAGTTAAGAATTGAATTCTTAGTAAGAAAGACAAATAGACCATTGCCTAACTTGAGCATCGAAGTTTCTTTGGCAGGTACCTCATCAATGAGGATTGGAGATTACAAAGAAGACTAAGATATAATAAACAAATTTCACTGTTATCAAGCTGCATGGTCTAAAAATGGGAACACACAAGTCATGGTAGGATATACCATGAATTGATCATATCTCGAGTTTTCTCGTGATAGGGAATGACAATATATTCGTCCCTATAGGTTTTTTGGGTACCTTCATACATCAATATCCATTCCACATATTGTTCATATCTCTATCTTCTTTTTGTCACTTCAAAATTATTGCCAATGAGTTGCATGCCAAAGACACTCCGACGCTCAAGTTAAGCATTTGTCCAGTAGTCCTTCTTTAATAGAAATTTTGATGTTCAACTGCGCTTGTATTCTTATTTATAAAGCTTTTTTATCTTTATCTTTTAGTATCATTCTCTCTTTTGGGGATTTTCATTCATTGATCCCAAGTACATCTATCTCCATGATTTTTGGGATTGTGAGTAATCCCCTTTGTTATTGGATTTGACTTTGAGAGTCTTTATCATAATTGTTTTGGGAAACTTCATACGTTGTTTCTATTCTTCTAGCATATTTATGGACTTATTCGGTTTTATCATGATTTTTGTGATGGATCTTAGTATATTTTTTAGTAATATCAATTATATTTCTCTCAAGATGGCCCATGCATGAAAGGAGATCTCATCATATTTTTCTTTCAATAATGTATTTTATGGGTTGTAGGAAAAAAAAGTGTCGATGTTCCATTGATGAGATCATTTAGAAACTGTCTTATTAGAAATGATGAAAAGTAGTATCTCTTGACAAAGCCACATCCACTCTCTTATCAACTTGTCAAGTTAAAATATGCAAGAATTGTGCTAGTGACCAAACGTTTTCTCCTTTTTGAGGACTCTGTGATAGTCACCTTTGTCAGCAATATCCCATTTTCTATTTTGATTTGCCAATCTCTCATTGGCCCGGAAAGGATTGCTTTTCCGTTGGGATATACAATGAAGAGAGCATATGGTGTGTTGTCGTCCCCATGGATGCATTTCATATGGTCCTTGGTAGTCCATAAGGAAGTTTGATCAAGAAGTTGCCCAGGAAGCTAGTCAGAGCACATTTACATTTATGTTCGGAAGAAAAATTATTTTGATACCTTTGTAATAGGTTTTTTCTAATGAGAGGTGGAAATTAGATATAATTAGTGCATAACAGTATTTTGGATGATTATAATAGTGAAAAGAGAATTGAAAGGGCCCTATGAGCGAGTCCAAATAGATTTAAAGTCTTTTTGAACTGGCCAAGAAGAAGATGTGGAAGGTTCAATCTCAATGCCAATCACACATGTAAACCTTTATCAATAAGCTGAAGGTGCCTGCTTGCTAGGTTGGTTAAAGTCTGAGTGTTGATACCATGACTCGGGTTCAAAACCTTCCTTCACCTACTAATTACTGACCACTGGTCTAGCTTGCTTAGCAATATATATACTAGTAAACTTGTCTATATGCATTTTATATGATTCTATCAAATTTTGATTGACTTCATGGAAACTGGTACAATTAATACTAGGCTGATCAATTTGAGGAAAGGATGGGAGACCAGGCAAACAAGTGTGTGTTAAGATATCTGTTCATATGGTTTTTCTAATGGAATAGTACAACTCTGCAACTTCATTGGAATTGAAGAACTCGTGTGTTTTGACACCCCATCTCTTCCTCTATCTATGTTATGTCACCAATATTTTCATTCATATGAGCAAGTTCAATAACCTGGTAAGGCATAGCCCCATAAAAGCAATTAGTATTCGTCCAAGAATCAATGAGTTCAGTCTTGAATGAATGAAAACAATTCCTGATTTTTTCCTAAGTCTAAGAGTGCTGCCACCAACTCTTGACAAAATGGATATTTATCAATCTCTGACCTAAGCTAGAATGATCTTGAGAACGAGTAGTTGGAAATGAGTATTCAACTTGGGAGGATGTATGAATTCAAAGAAAACAGAGTCATAGCTTTGTTCTTTTTTTTTTTTTTTTCTTTTTTTCTTCTCTTTCTTGGGTTGGTCATCTTAACCTTCCCTTTTGTTGTTGCTTGTATTTTTCTTGCTTTCCCTTTATCTATAAAAAAAAAAGGTGGAAGAAAATGAGTAGTTTTAAATCTCTAAAGTTGCAAAGAGATTTGGAGTTGTCATTCTTTCTCTCTTAAGAGAGAGATTTATAGACAAATCAAAGAGTAACTAGATTGTGATCCCATTCATTTCAGTGATCCAATGCACAAATGTTTTTACTGAGTTTCAAGCTTTATTTTGTAGGTATGGAATTAATGTTAAGAGGGTTGGTCATCTATCATGATACAATCTGACTCAGTTTTGTCAGTAACTGTGCCGAAAGGGGAAGGATTTCCTTACTGATCATTGAGTAACTCGGTTTACTCAACGACTTGCAACCTTGAACTGGGAGGCAGATTACTAGTGTTCATTGGGAAGGAAACCAGTGAGCTGATTCTTCTGCTTTCTCTGCAGTTTGTTCTAAAACTAATGCCCTTTTTGGTAGCGTAGGGTTCTCTCCAACTCGTTTGTGAAGATGCTTAATCGGAGATTTTTGAACGTTATTAATTTTTTGTTTCCGTTAATGTAAAGTCTTGGACGAGTGTTATGCCCGTGAAATGTTGTATCATATTTTATACAATTAATTGTAATAGGTGGTTCTTGATTTATAGAAGAGGCTGTGTCGCTTGAGTTACATATACAAGTAGGACATTCTAAAACCGAATTTAGTCCATAACTAAACTACTAAAGATCTATATATTTTCATGGAGGAACAATCCCTTTCTCACATGTATTCTTGAGTTGGTGATATTTTTTTTGTTTGAAGTGAATGATCTTTCAACCAGTGCCCAGACTCTAGAGGGGTGAGTGTAGAAGGGGATAAGTTGTAATTTTGAATGTGGAAGACATCATTGATGTTAAAGAAAACTCATAGTCAGGTTTTTTATTTTCAACCCAATAGGTAATGTGAATGAAGGAGACCAGTGGTTGAAGAAAATGAGTATACAATTAGTTTAATTCTTAGGGAAACGATTTATTTATTTGACTTTTTCAGGGGTAAAACACAGTTTCCATTATTTTGCACTTTGTCATTTATAGTTTATTCCAACACAGGCAAGGAATGTTAAAACATACTGATCCTTCGAAGATGTTAATGTCGATGGGACCTCATTGTATTTGAGAGAATTTATTTGTAGGGTGTGTTTTTGTTGTACACAGTTTATATGCATGCATGCCGAGAGTATTACATTGGCAACCCTTCATAGAGGCACACGTGAATATTAATTTGTTAGGTTTTTGTGTGTTTTTTCCGTTCATAGCTTGGATTCGTATGGGGAAAATAGGATCACCTAACTTTTGGGAGAATTAGGAAGGCAAATCATCCCTATTGGTGTTTTTTCCATTAATTACTAATATTAATTAGATGAGTGCTAATCTTGTGTTACACGCAGGTCAGTATCCTACACTTAATATCTGGGCACCACATGACATGCTCTTTGGGGTCCTCTGACCAATTGATGCTTAAGCTCACTCTTTGGCTAATCTACACACTAAAAACATCCTTGTTAGTGTCTTTACTTGCAGGGGATTTTTGGAATTTGCATACTTCAAGATTCATCTGTTTCATCTGTCATTTTGATACAATTAGGGAGTCATCCATTTCGATCATGTTTCATTTGTCATTTCGGATTCACAAGGTACTATTAATTATCTTGTATCTCAAGGTAATGTGCACGATGGGTGAGTGAAAATCTTATTATTATTATTATTCAGGATCTGATTTTGAAATAATTTCAAAATTCAAACAATCCTCCACTGGGACCAAATTTAATGAGCATTTTAATTGACAGTTTCAGCAGAGGAAAATTTTGCCAAGTGGACACAGCATACCTGAAAGTACAGCTCAATGACCTGTTTGGGTTGTTAGCATCTTTGTCATCTGTCACTTACGTGAGCTGGGATTGTCAGTAATGTCTTTCTATTGTTGTAACTTTGGTCTTCTAGTCCATTTAATTCATGCAAACACTCCTATAAAAACCCTAACCTCCTTAGTAAATATTTACCATCTTTTCTTCTTCCATTGTTAGTAGTGTTATTTGTAGTGAGATGGCTCAAGGAAGAGACACTGCAAGACTAGCTCTGGTTGCTGTAGTTGCATTTCTACTATGCCTCCTTCTTCGTTGCCACACGGTTCATGCGGCCAACTATACGGTTGGAGACTCAGCTGGTTGGACCTTTAATGTGGTTGATTGGCCCAAGGGAAAGCATTTCAAGGCCGGTGATGTACTCGGTAAATATCATGACTCATTTGTTTAAATTCAAGTAGTGAAATAGGATTCATGTTGTTGACCATAATCTTTGTTGATCAAAATTGTATTCATGTTGCAGTATTCATGTACAACCCGATGTTCCACAATGTGGTTGTAGTAAACAGTGAGGGTTACAACAGTTGCAAAACCCCAATTGGATCCCCAATGTATCACTCTGGAAATGAACAAATTGAACTAGTTAAGGGTAAGAACTACTTTATCTGCAATCATATCGGACATTGTGAAGCATTGATGAAGATTGCAGTTACTGCAAAATAACCCAAGATTATCTATTTTGTAAACAGAAGAGGCATGCTAGTAGTGCCAATTTATCAGTTAATGTGAGTTGTTGCAGTGAAGAGTCCTATGTGAGTAGAGTTGGTTGGTAGAATAAAAATGAAGGAGTTGATGAATGAGCCATGTTCCTATTATTCTTGTTGGTTTGTTTATTGTGTGATCATTTATTTAGATGGAAATATTTTATGTGGACCTATTTTCTACAGATTGGGATCGGATCCACTATCCCAAGAATGTTTAGTCCCCCTATTGGACTCGCACAAAAACTCAGTCTGATTGGTGATGTATAAATGTTGGATTAAAGAACATTTCTAGCTACTAGACTTGAGCAAGTTTTTATATAAAGAGATCTGATGGCAAGAAATCACCAATCAGCCTGATTTTTAGTTTGAGTCTGCAATAGGGAGATGAGCATTCATGAGTCAGTCTACCCACAGAAAGTATAAAGATGGTCATTTTGTGATGTGCACAGCTCCAAATAAGGAAATTAGTTTTAAATCAAGAGTCGTCCCCATTCTGACAAACACCCCTACGCCCCCCATCACAGAAGCGTACATCGTTTGCCTCGGGATATGCAGAATCATAAATCTTTTTCTTGTGTATCCCAAGGCATCTGATCTACAGTTCTGTGATGGGGGTGTTTGTCAGAGGGGAGCGTCATATTATCAAGGTTTTTAAATCAGACATTTTTCATTTTTGTTGACTTTCCAAAACTTCAGGTAAGGTTCCTGTAATATAGGGAATTGGGTTGCCATAACTTTCATTTCTACTGCACATAGAACACTCTTTTGAAACTAATGTCCATGAATGCTAGGCATCACCCTTGTCAATCTCTCACATATAAATAAAGTTTTAATTGTATTTTTTTCCCCTAATTATGGATTTGGAATCCACCTCTTTATATGAGAGATGAACAGTGAAGCCCCTACAAGACTCCAATAAACTGTAAGATTAAGCAATAGATGGAGAAGAACTCGTTTGAGGAATAAACATTATCAAGGCTACTGGTCTGATTATACTTGTGAGATTGTCCATCTCCTCTGAAATATTTAATGTTTCAATGTCAATGTTTCGTCCTGATCTCGATCAAAGTCGAAAGGTTCCATTGAAACATTTATACTTGTCCAAGCTCCCATCGTTTTTGACTGTTTACATGGTTCTTCAAACTCTATAATAAATTTGTTTTCAATCTATTTAACCTCAAACATAAAATCCAACAATTAAAGTTTTTTTTAAAAAATGCTTTAATCTATTTTAAAGCGTTATCAGGTTGTCAACGTTTATTTGATGCCCTTTGGATTTTCGTGTTTTAACAATTCTTTGGTATGCTTTTTGGTAATCCAAATTCCCTGCCTCAGGAAGATCTGACTGAAAAATGCGTCGTATATGGTTTAATGTCCCTTGACCCAACTCAGATCCAGGTCGAGCCGTACCCATCATCCGCCCCACCTAGATTTGGTTAAGTATTGCTTTGAAATTGTATTTTAAAATTTTCAAAATGACATTTTCTACTACTTTTTTACAGCATGAATCCTTGTAAAATGAAAGAGTATATGATAAAATAGAATTAATATTATTATAAGTTTATAAAGAAGTGAAGAAAAAAAGAGTCCAACATTCTAGAATTATCCGACCTGATTTGTATTGAATCCAGATTTGAATAAAAAATTCGGATCTCAACATGGATATATTCATATTAGACACAATTTTTTTCCTACTTAGATCAAACCTAATTTTAAGAGATGCATCATATTATGATGCATGAGATACATTGTATCATTGTCAATGTATCTCATAATAAAATGAAGGTTGAGGTGATGATTAAGAATAAAATATTTAGTCATATCTATTAAGATATTCTAAATTAAGAATTATAGATAATTAATATATCAATATATCTATATTAGGTTAGTTTCTAATACTTTGATTGATGTAATCTCTATAAATATCCTAATAGAATTCATGTAATATTCATCCAATTCTCAATAAATCAGACTTTTACACTAATTGCCAAGGATTGATACCAGACCAACTACTTTCTATTAATTTGATCTAGAACATTAAGGCACATCTTCTTTATGAGGAATGGCTCCCATGTAGATGAAAAATCATGTGTGGTAAGGGGGAGTTCAAGAATTGACTTATAATATTAGCACAAAGAAATACAATCTAATAAGCATAAGAAAGTGAGACCCTTACAAGACTCTTGATAAATTTTAAGCAAGGGATGGGAGAAGTAAATAAAAGGTTTAAAGAATGCACATTATCATGACTATTGGTCCTGATTATACTTATGAGATGTCCATCTATTATGAAACTCTCATGGTTCTTTGATGTCAACACAGGCTTAAAATCAATGTTGATTGAGATTGTCGAGTACATTAATGGTTTATGTAGGTTGTATATGCGGGTGGCGTTAAGCCAACTCATTTGTCTTATATGACTTGAAAGTTTTGGATTGAGTTGATTTTTTGTGAGGATAATCTAGATGGTGAGTAGTTCATCCTCACAAAAAAATCAACTAAATCTGAAACTTCTAAATCTATCAAAAAGGATTTACAAATTTTTAGTAAAAAAATCGATGATCTAAAATTCTAAATCAATCCGAAACTTTTAAACTATATAAGACAAATGTGTTGGCTCCATATTTGGCTTAAAAGTTTCGGATTGAACTGATTTTTTATGAGGATGATCTCTATGGTAAGGAGATCCTTCTCACCAAAAATCAGCTGAATTTGAAACTTTTAATCCCATCAAAATTATTTTAGAATTGTGAACCGTCGTTTTTTACCAAAAAATTGTAAATCACTTTTGGGCTTAGAAAAATCACCCCTCACCAAAAATCAGCTGAATTTGAAACTTCTAACCCCATCAAAATTATTTTAGAGTTGTGAACTGTTGATTTTTACCCAAAAATTGTAAATCACTTTTGAACTTAGAAAATTCAGATTCAGCTGATTTTTTGTGAGGATGATCTCCTCACCAAAGAGATCATCCTCTCAAAAATCCAACCCCCCCTGTATATATATGGGTTATATCTTCTATTCTTGTATATGGAGAGTTGTCGTGGATTCAACCCAGATCTTTTGATGATCCGTTAACGACCTGCATGACCCGTTTAATTGGTAATGTATGAGGTTTCCCTACCATTACCGGGGATGAATCCCCCAAGCAAAATATTGGGTCCATTTGATTTGGTTTTGTATCCGACCCGTTTAACCTATTTGTAACCCTAAATATATAAAGGGTAAGAGATGAAACCCTAAAGGGTGTGAGAGATATAAGAGAGACAGAGAGAAATTGTAACCTAGCTCTTCTTTGGTTAATATTGTGAATCGTCATTTTTTCCTGTGAATATAGGTCAATCATTTAATCGAACCACGTATATCTTGTGTCGTGTGAGATTCTTGTGTTCTTGTTTAATTTATACTTCGACTTATAGGGTTTTTTCCAACAATATATATATTTCAGAGGGATTCTCTCTTGATTTGGTTTAACCATGTTGGTTTATACCATCTACGGGTTTGTCCTTGATTTCTTTATGTATTTATATCTGATTCTAATCATCATCAATCTTTCAAACAAACTATCAACTTCTAGAGACGTTGTTGTGATATGTTTAGTATTCTGATTGGGCTTGGACTTTAAGAGGCAAATCAGAAGTAAAGAGTCCTTTTCCGACATTATGGGATCGGCCTAAAGATTTTTATTTTATTTATTTATATTTTTTATCTTTTGATTGCTTTGTGAGATTCCTTGTGGCTGAGAGAGTTGTAGAGGTTTGAGAGCTTATAATCTTTATCGTAGATAGTGGATTGATCTCTTTCTTCTCCATGGACATAGGCCATTTGTTAAACTACATAAATCCTGTATTCTTTATTTGATTGTTTTTCATTTCAAGATCTCGAGTTCCCAATAAATCACTTTTCTCGAGGTGAAACATATCAATGGGACTAGATCATAGTTTTGTACATTAGTGATTTCTATCGATCAGATCCAAAGCATCTATTTTTTCATCATTAGCTTCATTGTTGAAATCCAAACCCACGATTCATATATATAAACTAGCAATCTGGTGACATTTGAAGCTCTTCATCAATCGAATGGCTGAGGTTGGAGGATACTCCTAGTGATTTCTAAGAAAATGAATCTCTAGAAAACATGCTCTAATCTCTAGAAAACTAGCGTTGATGTCTATTAATCCCTAGAAAACTAGTGTTGATATCTATTATTTGGATCCACAAGTGGGCCAAACATTCTTGAGTCAATAGGGCCAATAAAGTTGACCACATACAACTTTTATGATTAGGCCACAACTCCACAGAGAAAATAAATACACATAATAAATAAGAGAACATGACTTATCCATCTACTTTTCCATTTTTATTTTACTAGTAGTAACTCAAGTGACATAGTGCTCTTCATACTGTACCACCAACTCATAGTAGTTGATACATTAGTACAACTAATATGCCTCCCCTTTTATATAATTTATAAGATAGATAGATAATCATTAGCCTTATCTTCGATTACATCGCGTTAACTGCAATCTTCATCCCTGACTCACAATGCCCGACGAAATTGCAGATAAAAAAGTTCTGACCCTTAACCAATTTGATCTGATCGTTTCCTGATCGAAACACTTTGGCTCCCCTTGGTGTCTTACAAGTATCGTAACCATTCTTGTTCAATGAAACCACATTATGGATACTTGGGTTGTACTTGAAAACTGCAAAAAGTTATACAAGTATTATCATCATCATCACTTATCTCAATTACAAGTTTGAAGATAAATGTAATTAACCAAAAGAATAATGATACACATACCAAGTACATCTCCGGCCCTAAAACGCTTCCCCTTGGGCCAATTGGCCACATTAAAGGACCAACCGCCTGAATCTCCAACCGTAAAGATGGCGGCATGAGCCATTTGGCAATGAAGCATTAGGCAGACAAGTAGTGCAACTGCAACAACCAAAGTTGAACTTGCATTGCCTCTTCCCTGAGCTGCCATTTCACCACAAAATATATATTATTACTTCTCACAACAGAAACAAAAGGAGTGAAGAGAAGAGTGTGGATTTGTTATGTTAGGAGCTTAGGGGTTCTTATACAAGTTAATTTCCCATTTGGGTAAAAATAAAAAGATCATAACAACCACCATAAAGAGAGACTACAGACAGTCCTATGTCTTAAAGTGTGAGAAGGTAAAGAGGCCAACAACCCACCAAAGGCCATCAATTTGGACTTTCAGGTCTCGTTGGTCCGTGACTAATTGGCATGATTTTCACTTTGCGTCATATTTAATTCAATGGTTATTGAATTGGTCCTCAAATAGTAAAAATACTTTAATCTATTTTAAAGTGCTGTCACGTCAACATTTATCAGGCCTTTGAATTTCGTGCTCTAACGATCGAGATTTGTTATTCATTCATTACCAATAAATTCTTTAGAATGATTTTTTTTTTTTTTAAATCAAATGGTAAATCTTGTAGATGCTTCAAGGCCTATTTTCGTGAAGATGCGTGAATTT
The DNA here is from genome assembly GCF_017979445.1 of Akebia trifoliata. Lineage (NCBI taxonomy): Eukaryota > Viridiplantae > Streptophyta > Magnoliopsida > Ranunculales > Lardizabalaceae > Akebia > Akebia trifoliata. The sequence continues at coordinate 35,662,429 of NC_141377.1, read as the reverse complement.
GAATTAATGATCACGACACTCTTGAATTGACAACGAGGTCAGGTCGAATTTATCCCTTTTTTTTTTTTTTTTTTTTCATGTGGTGCTTAAGAGGATTATGTCGAATTTACGCATGTTCTCACGTATTGAAAGGCCCATGCACTATCGATTTGATCTATAGAATATGTAGCACGAGTTCTACCCATCTTCTTGGGGAATGCTTTCCACAATTTTTTGTAATCCAACATTATGATCACACAAATGAGTTAATGTGGTGGGTCGTGGGAACCATGTGCTGTGTTGCAAAGTGGTTGGAGCTGCTAGCCAGTGAAAATTAATATATGATAGAAATGTCCTTGCATTATAATAAATGACACATATTAATAAGGGAAAATTATTAAAAAAATAATTCGTAAAAAATAAAAAAAATTTTAAAAATTATGAGTAGAAACCTTTTTCAGCCCTTCAACGGTCAAAATTGTGTTTTTTTAAAAAAAATTAAGAAAAAAAACTTATTTTCGACCCTTTAAGGGTCGAATATATATTTTAATATAAAAATTGGATTTTCGACTGTTTAACGACCAAAAATTTCTTTCTCTTCGTATGATAAATGCAGATTTTGGCCCTTAAAGGGTCGAAAATCTCTTAGAAATTTTTACTCATTTTTTGATTTTTTATAAATTTAAAATTAAAATTTTTGGTCCTTTAAGGGTCGAATTTTCAATTTTTAAATTTTAATTATCCAATCGCTATTTAACCATTTTTAAGTCTTTTTTTTTCGACTGTTGGACTATATATATATATACATATCTCACACTCTTATTCTTTCATAATTCTCATTATTTCATAATTCTCGTCATTTTTATTCTTTCATAGTTTACATCGAAGATGTCTTCAAGAGTAATTATTTGTCGATATGGAAGTTATATTGAATGTATCATGTATATTGGTGGAAATACACTATTTTTATCAACTTCATCAAAAATTATATATGCGGAATTAAAAACTCTTATTATTTAAATTCTAAATATTTAATGATAATTTTCAATAAGATCAATTATCAATTTAGATAATGAAAATATTTTAATTGATATTTTTTATTAAGAAACTAAGGAATATATATTAAATTATAATCAAAATTTCTAGAGTACAATTAGTTTTGTGGTACAATATGAAAATTTTATAACGTATCAATCAAATTATGGTCACTAATTCATCAAATCAATATCAAAATACTGATATAGATTATAATATTGCGTACAATACAACTCAATATAATTTTGTAACATAAAATGATTCTGATAGGGATATAGATGAATTTGTTGATAATAATTTGAGTTCGTCATCCGACAATGATGCAAATATATTCGATATTTATATTTGTAAAAATTTTAATAATGTAATTGAATTAAGAGAAAAAAATATTTTCTTTCGTTATTACAAATAATTTTAGAATAAAATATGTTATTTATAATAAAGAAAAAGTTATAGTTAAATACAATGTTCCAAACTATGATTGGCGTATATATGCAAAATTTTTTGTAAATGGTGATTTATTTACCATATATAAATTTAATACAACCCACACATGTATGGGTACAATGGACTCACGACCTCATCCCCAAGTCAGTAATAACTGGATAAAAGATAAAATATTAACTTGCATAAGAAAATATTCAATTTTATTCTCTCAAATCTATAGTGGCTGATATTATAGATGAATATAATGTATCTATCACATATATAAAACCTTGAAAAACAAAGGAAAAAAATAATCGTGAAATACATGATTGCGAAGTTAAGACATATAAAAATATTGAATATTATTGTCAAACTATTTTAAAAATAAATTCGGGAAGTTTTTATTTTCTTAAAATAAGTCCAAATAATCATTTTTAACATATTTTTATATTTTTTAAAGCATGTATAGATGATTTTAAATTTAAATATTTACTAATTGTAGAATTAAATGGTACATTCTTAAAAGATAAATATCAAACTATACTGCTTATCGTGGTTACTCACGACCCGCATTATGATGTTTTTCTACTTGTATATGCAATAGCTAAATAAGAAAATAAAGATACTTGAGAATGATTTTTAAATTATTTTGAAATATCACTTAGACCTTATGATTTTAATAAAATTTCATTGATTTCAAATAAATAAAAAGGAATAATATTTACAATTAATAAATATTTTCCTTCATCATTTCATTTTTTTTTTTTTTTGCATTTAACATTTTCAAGCAAATTTTAAAAAAATTATAAATCAGATTCATTTTGTAAACTTTTATGAAAAGTAGCTAAAGCTTATATTGAAATTGACTGTAAAACAAAGTTAGAATTAATTAAGTAAAAAAATATTGAAATATATAATTGGATAATATTAGAGGAAGATCTGACACATGCATTAGTCCATTGGATAATAAGTCATTCTTCAATACCTCGTTTTAGAATAATAAGATCAAATACAAATGAAAATTTTAATTCATGGATATTAAAATTACATATAAAACAAATAATCGGGTTATTAGAAAGTATTAGGTATAAAATAATTGAATTACATAATAGACGTAGATTAAAGAGTCTTACTTGGGATTCTCAATTAGTTTCAATGATAGAAAATAAAATTCGAAAAAAAATACAAAAGGCTATTAGTTGTGAACTTTTAACTATTAATGATATGAGATTTGAAGTATATGATCGCGAGAAATAAAAAACGCATGCATTTCAAATTGTGTGGTAAATAGACTCAAACACTTATTTCATGCTAACATACAATCAAAGTATGTGATATGAAAAGATAGGATAAATATTAATTTTATTCTAACAAATTTAGTGTTAAAAGATATAGACAGTGTTATGCAATTTCTATTGAAGGTATTTCCGATTTATATGAGTTAGAAAATCCTCTTCAATGAGAAGAGCAAATTTTGCCACCTATGACTCAATGTTGACCTGGTCATCTAAAGGTAAACAGAAGGAAGACTGGTGTTCAAGATGTATGACTATTACATTGTACTTGTTGCGAAAATATTAGACACAATTGATCCACATGTAGAAATTCAATTTAAAAATAATTGTAACTTTTTAATTTTTTTAAATGTTTGTGTTTAATTTTGTATATCAATTTGTAAGTTGAGATGTAATATGTACATATGAAAATAGTGGATTAGTTCGTAAGAACCTGGGGACGTAATTGTTATATTATACAACGAACTTCGTAAATAAATATTGAGTATCTTTTACTTTAATTATGTTAGTTTATGTAACAAATAAACAACATGAAAAATAATTGATTTGTGAATTTCGAATCTAAAAATGTAGCTCACGTTGCAAATATTTCGAATATAAACTTAATCACGTGGCAAACATACAGTTTATGATTTTCGAATATAAAAATGTAGCTTACATGACAAATATCACGTGGTAAGCATAAAGTAACGATTTAATAAACGGTTTCTTTCTAAATGGTCTTTGAAGACTAGTTTCACCATTTTTGGGTATGACATACCCAATCTACCATTTTTCATTTTCTTCATGAAATTGAGATTCGAATTTTTTTGATAATTATATCATAACTTTTGATTTGCAACCATAATTGATGCATTTTTTAGTATTTCGAAGGGATTAACTAAGTATCAAAATTGAAGAACGAAGTTGAGATTCGAACTTAGTTAACTTACCACTTAGTGTTGAGTTTACCATTTTTTATTTAATTACTATCAAACTTGACAATAATTAAATAAAATGTAATGAACTTAATACTAAGTTAAAAGTGGTAAACGCGATACTAAGGTAAAAACTAGTTAACTCACCATTTAGTGTTCAATTCACCACTTTTTAACTTAGTTAACTTACCACTTAGTGTTGAGTTCACCTTTTTTTATTTAATTACCATCGAACTCGATAGTAATTAAATAAAATGTGGTGAACTCGACATTAAGTTAAAAAGTGGTGAACTCAATACTAAGTTAAAAACTGGTGAACTCACCATTTGGTGTATTCAATGAATTCATGGGTTATACATGGTTTCACCCTAATGCAAGTATTAGAAAAGAATCATTTGATTTTTCTTCTGATTTCATTAGAAGATTTAACTATTTTTTAAAGGCTAAATAATTCGAATTTAAATTTAATTACATTATAAACTTAATTACATAGCAAATATTTTGAAATCTAAACTTAATCACGTGACAAACTTAATTACGTAGCAAATATTTTGAATCTAAACTTAATCACGTAGCAAACAAACAATAAATCATAATATATAACATAATAAATTATTAATAACGACAGTGCTGGTTTCGACTACAATCACCTTTTAATAACTCTCGAGTAAATTTTTTAGATATGTTTCTTCTTAGATTATGTCTAGGTAAAACAATATATAATTCTTTAGCAGATGGGGTTGAAATGATTGAATATGTGGAGTCTGTGGACGTTGTGGAGTCTATGGGTATTGCATATGATATTCATGTGCAGGCTGAAATGATTGAAGATTTGGAGTCTCTAGAGTCTGTGAGTATTGTATATGATATGACTTTAAAGGAGAAAATGTTAAGTACATGTCATAAGGGGGACCCAACAAAAATAAAAAATTACCTGTCCCAAGATTTGTATGCATCATTTCATTATCCTGATCAACATGTAATGGAATTAATCACCCTGATTGATCTGTGTGTAATATCCAATCCCATCATCCTACTGCTCTCGAGACTCCTCATCCTACTGTTCTCCAGACTCCTCATCACCACCTTCCTCTTCTTCCACATCTTCATTGTTATCGTTATCCTCATCCTTAGACTCAGGCTCAAGTTTAGGTTCAAGTTCATGCTCAGGCTTACGTCGATGTTGTGAAACTATATAGACTGACTCACCCGGTCTAGGTATCTGAAGAGGCAAAGGCGAAAACAATATCAAGGTCGAGATAACAGCTTCCAATTGATTTATGAGTCGTCCATGGACATCCATCTCATGGATCTACGAAGTCAAAGAATTAAAAACATCGACTTGAAAAATAATACATTATGTTAGATATAAATTTTTATTAAAACAAATTAAATTATTAAAATAAATGTTATAACTTGCCACGTTATAACATCTGTCTTTGTATAATACATATAAGTTATCCGTATAATCACAAGACATACATCGCGGCTCAAGAAAATGAAACGTCGGGTTATGCATTCGAGAACAACCATACTATCTTCGAAATTCCTCAGATGACCAATCAACTAAATATTTTTAAAATTACCATGTAAGTCTTAACATAATTAACATAACTAAACTTCACTTTTTAAAATTATCTTGTAAGTTCTGACATAATTGGCTATGTACACGAAATCTAATAAATCTTTTTTCCTAATTTATCATTACTGTAGTATTTATTGTTCTTCTCCTTCCTACTGTAGCTCACCGTTGGACAAGACCTGTGATAAGTTGCTATAAACTGAACTATCGCATACATCTATCCGCAGGATGATACAATACAATGTATAAAAATATTACACAAAATCGGTGCAGGCTTAGATTACGAGTTGTATGTATAATCTCTATATCTCCCTCTGCAATATGAAGATATGGGATCCATATAACCTAAAAAAGAATTAATAAATAAATAAGAAGAAATATCATAATAACAATTTAATAAAGAAAAAAAATCTAACTCGATTCGATATGGTAATACACTATGATGCAGATCGCCAATATATGTCATATTATGCGTCATCCATCTACACGTTCAAGGGAATGAAAGATCGTCACTCATAAGTATGAGTCTACTTACTGGTAATCGTTCGTGTGCTCATACTTGTAATGCGGTGTACATCCCATAAGTCTTGATGATCGCTTTCCTTTGTTCCTTACAAATTTACTAAGAAAATAATACAAAAATACAAGAACGATGGCACCCCAAGCATAACATGACGTAACAAATAGATCTCTAAATAAATGAAGTAGACTACTATCAATAGTATTACCTAATATATCTAGAAATAATATGACTCCACACACACACACACACACACACACACAGATATATATATATATATATATATATATATATATATTAATTTAATATTTTTATAATAATAAAAAATTAAATTTTATTTCATTTATAGACATATCTATATTTGGCAATCTCTCAAATGTATCTCGTAGTTATGCAAGACTAATAGAACTGTAAGAAGAACTTCTATCGATAGGAGGTAAATTTTTACGACACTCATAAGTAAGATTGGAATACTTCTTTCTCATTGTACGTGGCACAACAATAGGGTACCTATCAATCTTGATTCACAAATAATGGAAGGTGTCATATAATGTGATGGCCATCTCTCTAAGTGGAAGGTGAAACGTGCAAGTCTGTGGCCAAAATTTCTCAACTAATACATAGCAAAGGCATGAATTATAATGCAACCATCATATGCGCTGGTAATGTTCAAAACTAACAATAACAGTAAGGACTTCTCGTTGATCACTAATGTCCTAATTTTTTAAAAATTGTACATGATATTACAATCATAAATGGTACTCGTAATCTGCATAGTTATAAAATTAATTATTAAATAATTATATAATTGTAATTTATGTGCATGATTAATTTTTAAATAAAAATTCTAACCTGTCCCATCCATATATCATTCGATATATGACTCTATCGATCGATTAAAATATCTGTAGTCGGACTTCCAAGAATACGTCCATCATTAACTGCCATCTATTACTATAATATTTTTTATATAACTATAATATTTAAATACTTATTTTACAATAAACTTGATGATCGATTATAACAACAACATGATCATGATTAGAATCTCACGATCACGATCATGATTTTCATCATGATCAAGATCTTCATCACGATCACGATCATGATTACTATCACAATCATGATCAAGACACGATCACAATCTTGATCGTGATCATGATCACGTTAATTAAGATAACAATCATGATCTTGATCTTAATCAATGTGATCATGATTGTCATATAATGTGAATCACGATCACAATCTTGATCATGATTGTCTTATGATGAGGATCACGATCATGATTACGATCACAAGATGATCATGATCAAGATCAATATCTTGATTTAAGATCAAGAGCAAGATTTTAAATGTAAATTTTAAGTAAATTTTTTTTTACCTTTTTTTAGTTGAAAACTAGTAAATGGAAAGGCGAAGAAGAAGAAGAAGGTGCAACACTAGAAGTAATGAAGTCGAGTGGAGGGAAAAAAGATAAGGAAAGAGAGAGAAGATTTTTTGCACTTTAAGGGCCGAAAATCTAAAGGAAGAGAGAAAATTATGAGAGGCGAGGTAAGAGAGAGAAAATTGATGAGAGAGAAATTTTCGGCCGTTAAACGATTGAAAATCCGATTTTTATATTAAAATATATATTCAGTCCTTAAAGGACCGAAAATCGATTTTTTTTCTTAAATTTTTTAAACACATTTTCAACCATTGAAGGGTAAAAAAAAGTTCCTACTCATAATTTTTTTAAAATCTGGTTTTTGTTTACAAATTAAAAAAAAAAAAAAAATTTCCCCTACTAATAATAATAAAAATGAATGACACAAGACGAAATTAGACAATCTATTTGAAATTTCTAAAATAATCTCTTAAATCTTTACTATTATAATGAGAGAAGGTGAAATAAAAGTGGTTTGGCACCAAAATAATTTGGATCTCACAAATGCCCCTACCTTACATTTAAACTTAATATAATCAAGGTCATTTTGGTAAAATAAAATTCCAACCTACACTTTAATCACGTTGGTTAATTTTCAAGATTATAAAAATATCCTATTTACCATGTATTCTTCAAAACTCTTTAATAATATTTTAAACTACAAATAAGCCTTTTTGATACATGTGCATTTGCACAAATCACTTTCTAGTTAATTATAAAGACAATCCAATCTTAGCTAAATAGTAATTGACTAATGATAAATCAACGCGGTAAATAATAAGTGGTCGGTATGCGATTGACATGGCAAGGACAGGGAACCATATCCCAAGAAAAAAGATCTACAGTTCCTACCCTTACCACATCCACCGCGTACTAGTGTGCAAATGCACTTTCCATTGTCATCCATACTACATATTAAGAAAAGAGTGAGTATTGTTAATGTAAATCCACATTGGTTCTTTTAAACCAAAACAATGCACTTGCATTTCATTATACAATACAACACATCATAAAGCTAGACTATCTATTAGAAATTTTCAAAACAAAACCTTTTACGATATACTTCAAGGATACAATTGACTCCACTCCACCATCTTCTTTAGGTCCCATATTGTCCCACTTCAGTTATTGTGCAAGGCTTGGTGCCTTAGTAGAATTAGGTTTTTAGAGTATTTGAGTATGATTTTATGATGCAATGTAATGTAATAGGGTATCATATTCTAAGAAAAATGTTAGATTTGGACTAAATTAAAAAAGATACAATTTATCTATAGTTATGACTTTCTTCTTCCATTTTCTGTATAAATCATATTAGGATTCTTGTAATCAATGGCTAAGATAGAGAGTGTCAGCATATGCTTCATTGGTAAAGTCTATATGAGTGATGATACCATGGACCTTAGACCTTACTTCATTTCTTATGATCACCAAATAAAATAAGTCTACTACCAATCCCAAAGTATATGTATAAATAAACAAACTGCTTGCCTTATCCCATTATTGACCACATTTATAATTCACAACAATCAAGTTGACCTTCTGATAATGATATTGTTATATATCCCTCTGACTTGATGAAAGATGTTAGGTGATCAATCTATTGGATATTGCCACAAAAAAAAAAAAAAAACACTTTTATGATTAACTTATAGTTGTTTAGGGTCGGCATAACCCGAAGCTTTTGGATCAATACAAATTGTAATTTTAAGAGACCTTTCTTGATTTTGGTGAAAATTAGAGATATCCCTGGGTTTTCAACTAATGATATTATCTTTGACGATTTTGATATTTCATTAGAAACTAATATAAATAATCAAAATGTCTTCATGATCTTCTACACAATGTTAAAAAGCCCATATTCGATGGCCCAAGACCATCAAATTTCATACAATTCGACGGTCTAAATTGTCAAAAAAAAAAAAAAAATCGACAAATCAAAATCATCAAATTAATGGAGGATGGGAGAAATTCAACGGCTTTAAGCTGTCAAATCTGGGAAATATATAAATTTTTTACGACCCTTGATCATTGAAATTTGATTTCTAAAATTAGTGGGCCTTGGCCTGTCGAATTTTTCAATTTTCATGTAGTTCTACTTATTGTCAAAAACTAAAGATTTAAGCAAAATCCTTTGTCTTCAACCATTAGCATAAAAATTTATATCCTCATCTCCAACTCATGTGGCAAGGTTGTAGATTATTATTATTATTATTATTTTAGAAGAAAATAAAGGATTTTGAAAAATTATGTTAAAGAATGAGTTGAAGATGACGAATTGGTTAAAAAATAAATATTTGCTAAAAGTGGTCACGGGAACAATCCGGGCATAATTTACATTTAATATTTTAAAATTTTGATTTTTGATTGATAATTTTCACGTATTATTTGTGTCATTCAACATTTTTCTTATTAACGGGTCTATTTTATCTTTACTATTATAATGAGAGAAGGTAGAGTAAAAGTAGTTTTACACAAAAAATTGGATTCCAAAAATGTACCCATCTTAACATTCATACTTAATATAATCAAGGTTATTTTGGTCAAATCCCTAGAAAATTGTAATCTTATTTTGATTTGTTTCAAAATTATAAAAATATCCACATAATCTTAAAAAATACTCTTTAATTAATTTTTAAATTGCAAATAGGCCCTTTAGATATATGTAGGTTTTGCACATTCCACCTTCTAGTGTATATGTATATATATTAAAAAAATATATATATATTTTTGTCATTATTAAATCATGAATTTTTCTCTATCTTTCTATGTTGGTCCATTTTATGGTATTTTGATTAAGCACTGTTTAATGTTTATAAATAAATTCTCAAAAAAAAAAAATTATAATTATAACATTTTAAACAAGGTCTATTTGGTAAAGTTTTGCAATCACGAGTATTTTGCAGTGATGTTGTGGACCAAACTTTGGCCCCAATCTTTAAAGCAAAACTTTGCAATGATTTACTATTGACAGAGGACGCTACACGTCCGACAAAATTTTACCATATCATAAGGATGGATAACCAAACTTTTGTTTTATGCTGATTTAAGGAAATTCGTTGGTGGAGTGGTCTTTGGATGGGGTTGGGTGATACCTAACGCATCTAAATTCACTCCTACTGGACCAGCTTTTGCGAATTGACTTTATTGTATAATTTTAAATTATTTTATTCCCAATAGGTACAACTATCCTTACTTCCTTGCCACATAAATTGAAGGGTATATTTGTCTTTCAAAAGACCTAGATGAGTTGAAAATTGATACACACCTATAAAAGAAATGATTGTTTTCTTAGATTAGAGGATCTAGAAGGTGGAGCACTGAGGATTCGCTCTGAAGAAAATATAAGTTTCCTAAAATAATTTATGGAGTAAGTATCCAATGTAGTTATGGAGTATTGAGCTTAACCATCATCACGATTTAAAAAAAAACTTGTCACCTTTTCTTGGCATCCTATGATTTTAAATCTCGAAGAGATTGAGATCGATCACTTGGACAAATCATCTCAATCTCGAACATGGGTGGATTTAGAGTGGGGGCACTTGTCCTCCACAAGAGTTTTCAAATTCTATGGATTATTGAAATAGGTTTTAACGGCAAATAAAGAAATCAGTCACTATTGTCCCTACAATTTTTTTTTTTTTTCATTCTTGGTTACCCCCTCAACAATTATTAAATAAGTATCTCATAATCTTTGAGAATATTTAAGATTTTCTAACTAAGAAATTTTAATTAATTAGTTACTTGAAAATTTTCTAATCTAGTATATTTTTCATATTTTTTGTTGATGTAATTCTCTATAAAAATCTTATTAGATTCATGTAATGATCTACAAATTCAATTCATCTTCAACAAAAATCAATAAAGAGGGTTGTTTGGAATGTTGTTGTTGTTGTTGTTGTATCCACCATAGAGGTTGCTGAATTCTCTAAATAAATCATCAAATTGTGTTTCTTTGCAATGGATTGGTGCCATGAGATGTACAAAAATAATGCATGATCTGAGATAAAAAGAGGAAATTGAATACAAATACACAATCAAGAGAGAGAGAGAAAATCGAATACAAATCGATAATTAAATCTCTCTCTCTCTCTCTCTCTCTCTCTCTCTCTCTCTCTTATCCTTCTTTATCATTAATAAATTAAAAGCAAGAAATTTCATGTTCTTAGAGGTTTGGCTTCTCAAAATCATCTCGATCACCATTATTACGGGACGAGGTGAGAAAATGAGATTAAAAAGCATGAGCATCAATAGAGATTGAACTTAGTCAAACAAGTCTTCCAAAATGATTTAAACGGATTTGATAAATTTTAAATCACAATTAATTTTTGTTATAAAATGAATTAGCATATGTTTAATTGCAAAATCTTATTTTATGCAAATGATCAATATTTTAATGTATTTGATGAATAATAAATAATATTTTTTTATTATAAATTGAAATAATAGGAGCTTAATCATAAAATCTCATTTATATAAATGAAAAATGTAGATAAGTGGACTTTGAAACCTTGTGAAGGTTTGAGCTCATCTACTTCGATTTTGAAGTCACCACCACTCAATTAAGGTGTGAATGGGCACCATAAAATTATTTTGAAATTCATTTTCCTTAGCTTGTAATGATTCTCATATCTAAAGGATAGGTAAAGGTCTACCTAGAGTTCTAAATAAGGGAGTTCGATTGATAGACAAGAAAGGTGTTAAGTATTTTGTCTCTCCCATCCTAAGATGTTAAAGAAAAAGAAGAACAAGGTAGGAGAAGTTCTACCACAACCCTCCCTTTCTAATTCCCTTTATTTTCATTTCCCCAATCATTACTTTTAGTATTATTTCCTTTCAAGTTTTTCTTATGTTTTTAGTAATTAGATCTCTTAATTCCTAATTAGAGGCTTTGGGGGTAGAGAGTAATTCCTTGTAAAGGTTATCTCCCTCAACAAGTTCCTTGAGAGCAATAAAATAAGTTGTCTTTAATTTATTTACTTATGCAATTTAAATTTATATTGTAGATGTTTCGTTTTTTTCACTTTTCTTACACTCTAATTTTTTTAGAATAATAGTTTTTTATTATTTTTTTATTTTTTATTTTTATGGCAATAAAGCTAGAGAGTAAACACTTTTAGGAGGTAATCTTGTATTGTTAAGTCCATCTCATGCATACACATCTCCACACACACCATATTTTACTTTACAAAAGGGCCAATAGTCAAAAGTGATTATCTTTTTAGATTCTCACCAAACTCTTTAAACCAATAAAAAAATAATTCCAAAAGGGATACAAATCATGCATGAAAGCCCTTAGTCTTTCCAATGGTGGTGTCCAATCCATAGACACATTCTAAAGACTAAACCAATAAAAAATTACTCCCAAGAGAGTATATAATCTTTTACTAAAGTCTAAAGACTCAAAATGATAGAATCCAAGTAGATTCCCACCAAAATCTTTGGCTCACAAAAAAATCTAGCAACCTACTTTTAGTAGGGGCTTAATCATCATCTTAGTTGGCCCATTTTCTAGAAATAAGTTATTGTAAACTTTCCTTAACTCTCTCTTTCTCTGACTCCCTTTATCTTCAAAAATTCAAAACATAATTTTTAAAAGTTTCATTTACAATCATATTAGTAACCATCTTTGGATCTCAACCAAACTCCCTTACCTAGAACTCTAGGTAGATCTTTACCTATTCATTTGGATATGAGAGTCACTACAAGCCTAAAAGTATTTGAAAACAATTTTATGATGCCTATTCACATCTTAATTAAATGGTGGCGACTCCAAAACCTAAATAGATGAGCTCAAACCCCTAAAGGTTTTGAAGTCCACATATCTACAAAAAATATTTAAATTCTTAAAAATCAACTATATTAAAAAAAAAGTTTTGAAATCAATCTATTGGCATTAGTGGACCTGAAATTGGTATAAGTTATCGATATTGCATAATCACATTGAATTTCACTTTTCTATTAGTTTCGGCCTGCCAAGTGCATTTTAGAAATAATTTATTTAGAATTCTTAGATGATCCTTACATGAACCCTAGTAATGTATTTATAACGATTACGTCAACCAAGATATAAAAGATAAGTCTAATCGAAAAATCTTAATCAATATCACTCATACTATTTAGGTTTAAATATATTTCTTACCAATCATTCCTAATATAAAAATTATGAGTTGATATATTCTAAATATATCAATCTCCTCACAACCTTGCATTTGTGATGAGATGCATCGACTATGATTGAGTGTATCTCATGCACCTTAATACGATGCATATTATTATCCAACACCTTCTTGCAATTGCATGGTCCTTTGAAGAAAAAATATATAATTGATTTTTTTTTAATTATTTCTCTTGATCTCATTCAATGATATGCTATCAGATTGCCCTTATTTGTGAATTTCATCACTATCGCATCATGTTATTTTATTTAATTTTAAAGTCAGGAAGCAATGGCTTATAAGACTAGTTTTGCTACAATCTCTTTTAGGAGCATACAAAGTAGGATCGTGTGGTTTAAATGAAAGAACTCTCATTATAGAGATTTTAGCTAGGGGAAAAAAAAAATCTAAAACATGTATGTCTGAACTTGGGTGACTTGTAGAAATATGGAAGGAGATATATTTTTTATGGAAGAAAACTAAACCAATAGTAAAAGAGGAAAAAATAGATTTAAGTCTAGTGAAAGTGGTAGCACCCTCATTGAAAAAGGGTACAAAAGATCATACTCTCAGTGGAACTTAAGTTTTGATACCATGTAGAAACAATTTATTAAGAATTCTTGGATTATTAATACATGAACCCTAAAGAATATTAATTGATAAATATATAATAAATCGATCTCTTCTCATTTTTTACATTGTCAATGATACAGTGTACCTCACACACCTTGATACAATACATCTTACATTCTTATTGTCTGGCATGCATAATGTAGATCTTCAAGTAAGAAAAGTATGATCTACCACCAATCAGACTTGGCTAATTGGTCTCACTGAGCTAGAAGAAAAAATTAACGGCCCTGATTGATTGATGGGTGAAGCCGTGAAGGTACACCACTAACTTTTGTAGTGGTTTGCAGCATCATATATTAATCCAAATCTGTTCAACATGATGTAATGTCCTGCCTAAAACGTCAGACAAGTGGGTATAAGCATGCAGCCAACAGAAACATAAAGAAGTGAAAGTCAGCCTATCAAAAACCAGGGAAAAAAAAAAACATTAGAGGAGAGAAGAAAAATAGAGAGAGATGGAGAAGAAGCACAGACAAAAGAAGCTTCTTTGAATGGGTTTTGAGTAAGTTTCTCAATCTTTTCTCAGAATCCATGAGGTTTGAAATTCTCAATGTTTACTTCTACATATGGGTTTTTTTAAAAAAATTTATGTGTTCAACTTCTTGAATTTGGTATATGTAGGACCCTCCAAGGAGAATTTTTTTTTTCTTCTTGTTTTGAATTTTATAAGATTTGGATTCTTCTGATTTTCTTCATCTTTGATGTGTTCCTTCCTTCTAGAGAATCTCACCACTTCACCATATGATGATACGTGGCCAAATCAGAAAAAGAGATATTGGATCCTCAATTATGCTCTTGGAAAGATTCTGGATTTTATTGTAATTTGTAATTATACTGTAAGTATTAAACTTCCTTGAAAGAATATTTCCATAACTAAATAGGAAACATAATCACAAGAATATACTTTACCCTTGTAAACAAATCATTATTAATAGAACTTTGACATAAAATCTCTCAATAGTCTTCACCTTCTTCTGCACCTCTGTTTCTTTCTTTGTTGCTTTTCTACCAAACAAACCTTACTTTCTGTAATTTTTTAATGCAAAAAGATGCCATAAGATTGTCTACTTGTTTTTACTTTCTGGTTTG